>NW_027437185.1:22257500-22857500 GCF_033239565.1 Halichoeres trimaculatus
GAGACTACAAAATAAAAGTTCAAATTGTTCTTAGATAATCACAAATCATTAAAATGAATTTAAACAGATCAGTGTTTAAACTTAATTAAACAACATCTGGGCCACAACTGATGATTATTCTCATCATTGATCAAACCATTCTTTGTCTTTGTCCATTAACTCAATTATTTACTCATTAACATGTCTAACAAAAGAACAAGATTAGCAAAAAGATGTCCCAGAGCCAAATGTAGCATTAATTTTTCATGTTTTGGACTAATCATTTGTCCAAAACCGAAATTAATTCTGTAAACTACCACAAAACTTCTCTAATTGGTGAATATTCTTTTTGTTAAAGCTTAAGCCACATGTTCAGAGAACTGCATCATGGCTGTATTAATGCTGTCACCTTTTACAGAATTCAGTGCTTTTTCTTTGTTATGCTCAGTAAGGAGTCAAAGAAATATTTTGAAATGTGATTGACAACCTCTTTTTGTAATCTGAAATGTAAGTCTCCCTCCTCTCTCTGTTCACACACACCAGTCGTCTGAAAGGCAGCCTCAGAGTATTTTGTCCTGCCCACCTTTGTGTGATTATGAATTCAAAGCCTCTGCTGCTGCGCTGGTGTTATGATAATGCACAGCACCCCTCTGTGATATACAAAATTGGTTTTGACAACAGGCTAGCTGTTGGATTCCCACTGCCCTCAGACCATAGATTTAACATATAACAAACATCACACAGATGCCTCTCCCCCGGTAAGAGCGGAGGAGGGAGTCGAGTGATTGGGTGGGGGCTAACTATTCCTGAAAGATGTGAGTGGCCAAGAAATTCATAAAACACTGTCGTTTTTCCCCTCTGCGTACACTCACTCAAGTCTCCCTGAGGACTCCCCCTTCATTCGAGGGAAATGTGCCCTTGACGGTCCCAGCGTCAGCTGTGATTTTGTCACTCAGTGGGCAAAATACATTCTGGTGCTACACACAGACCTTGTGGACGCTAAGAACTAGAGGGGGTCTATCCTCCTGATAACTGTGTCTCCAGTGAGAGTTGCCACCTCTTTAACAACTTTACAGAAAAAAGTAGTGTTTGAGGTGAAAAATATTACAATTTCCTTCCAACACTTATTATAATATCTGTTAGAGGCTATACATAGACTGTTACAAAGACTCTTAGCTTCATTATTTCTGCAGGTACACCCAGATTTCTCCTTTTAGCAATGAACAGCTGCATGCTGAAGAAAAACTGAAGCAACAGCTCTTGAGCGCATCCACAAAAGAGGTTGCTGACATCCCAAGAAGGGGACGTCTACTTCACTGAGTGGTAGAGGTGAATCAACAGATTTGGCTCAATTGAAGAGTGGAAAAAATAAATAAATAAAGGACGGACGTATACAGACAAATCAACCTGTGAGAGGACATCAGTAATGGGCTCACATTTTCCTAATCTCCTTTGATGGATTCAGGCCATGATTTTCATTTAGTCCAAAAGAGATAACCAAACTGTCAGCTGTGCTGCTGCTGCTTTGCTTTAATCTCCGCCTGCAGCCAATAATCACCCTGCAACCCGCAACCCTTTGTCAATTGTTAATCTTGTATTGAAGACATTTAGATGCCAGGACGGTATTCTGCATCCTCGGATAATCCAGAAGGCCACAGAGGGAAAGGCAAATTGGATTCATTATTAAATTTTGCATTATTAAAAAGACAAATGAATTGAGTTCTCAAAAGAATTTGTGGAATCAATTTAAAAAATAATCATTAACATGCAGATGCACATAGCATCTCCTGCAGACTGACAGGAAGATCAGCAATCAGACATTAAATACTCAGACAGTCTTCTCTGTTTGCTGTTAGTTGTAGAAGATTAAAGCAACCTGTCTTAAAGGCATTTTCACATGGTACACACATCTGTCATGTGTGTTCAAAGACAGCACAGAAGCTGTTAAAGTGAGTAGTTCCTCAGGTGATACGCTGACGATGAATTCCTTGACTTATTTACATGAAGCTGTCTGGAAAATAGAGTGATTTTGATTTTAAGCTACAATAATGATTGCCAATATTGAAAATGTTTTAAAGTTCATGTGGACATCTTTAAAAAAGGACAGCTGCTCCTAACAGTGGATCTGTCTCTGAGTTTAAATATGCACAAATTATACCTCACACATCTGAGACTGCCAATATGACTGGAATGAATCTCGACACCTGAAGATAAAAATCTCCACACCTCCCACAAGTGAAAAAGTGCAGCGTGTGTGCTTCAGTTAATGGAACAACAGCCTGTGGTAAAAATGAATCAAACAGAGATTGATTGGAGGGTCACTCCTGGCAATTTTGTAGGTGATTATATTAGCAAAGGCCTTCACATTTAAATGAAAAATCTTAAATAACTTCCCATTTGCTATTTGCCTTCTCTGCGGAGCACACAACACCAGATATGCCGAGGCATGCTCAAACACCAAGAAGGCACCAGGAGCCTGATTAAAGTTTATCTTTCAGGGGCAATAAGTCTACTGGCATTCATTATTGCTTGTCAGATTGTAAATGGTGTGTGGGAACAAAATTATGCAAGATCACACACGTATGTTAAGGGGGAATGATTTAGTCACGTTGTCCCTCCACGCTCTAACCTGTTTGTCCCGGAGTGTGTCGATGATCAGTCTCACTGAAGACAGCATCTGTCTTAACAGAGGAAAGCAACAAAACATTCCACATGGATGCTGTCTGAGAGATGTGCCCTAAATCACATCCCTGAGTGTTTTATTCATGAGAGGAAATTAAATAATCTCTCTTTAAATTGGGAGAGCTTCAAGGAATTAAGTACCCATACCCCCATGACCTTAAAACAATTAGTTTGGGGATTTTTTTTTTTTTTAACAAAATACTTGTGGCTTTATTATGACAGGATTATCTCTTTCAAAGAATAGACAGTCCATAGGCAATCTTCTAAGAGGCGAAAGTCGTACCTCTATCATATATCACTCTCTACTCAAAGCGTGATGTGGGAAACCGAGATTTAACGAAGACTGCCTAAGTCTCTGGGTTCAGATAAAGAAAAGTCCTGATATGGTCTACTGTCACTGTGGGTATGCAAAGGTCTTTACTGTGTTAAATTCCAATTATATTTTTCTTAACAGTGCCTTTACATTTGATCTTTACTCATTTCATCTTATATTTACGATGTATTTATGTTTTTCATATTTAAATGATATACATACTTTATACTTATTTTGATTTCTTAAGTAGCCTGATCGAGTCTATATACTATATAATTGTCCAGTAACAAAAAGAGATGGTGATGAAATTTAATCCTGAATTTCATTTGTCTATTTGGCTTGCATTTGCTATAATTATTGGTTGTTTGTGTCGACAGAAAATATTGAGTAGAAACTAGATCTGTATTGGGGCTAGGTGACTTGTTTTCATGGTTAAGTTTTTATGCCTCGTCTAAGCATGTTTACCAAGTCACTCAGCCTTTCCATCTTACTGGAACCATAGACTATAAAAAAAATGGACGTCCGCTTGCTCGGCACGAAGTGAGGTCTGCACAAAAACTGCTCCCCCTGGTGGCTGGCTGCAGTACAGATTAAAAAATCCGGCTTTCCAGCCATTTCAGATGGGCTGTGGTCAAACTTTAAAAAATAGATATTCCCTGTAGAAATGTATCTCACGTCCAATTGTTGTGGTGATTTGAAGATTATCATTATATAATTTGGCTGTCTTGTATTCAAGTCCTCTTTTTTCTGAAAAGTTTCATTTCATTAGTTATACGAGGTTAAAAACGTGGCTTAACGTAATGTTTAACAATGATTGACAGCTGCCGTTTTCGTGTATTTTTTTCAGGGATTGTAATATATGTCGGGAAGTAGAGTCAAGAAGTGATTAGACTCTCGAAAGAAAAAAAAAAAAGTTATTTTTGTCACCCAGCTCCACTCAGATTCTCCCAGAATCCCTCATTGTCTCTACTGCGCAGACTCTGGCTGCAACTGCTACCAATGGCTGCGCCTGTGACGGGGGTACTTTGGCTTCAAAACCGTACAATGATAAATGGCGGAGCCACGCTGTTCACTCTATATACAGTCTATGACTGGAACCCCAACAGTGCAGACACACAGTCCTGACAAGACAAAAATAGACTTGAGTCAACAATAGATATCTTATTCTCATTTGAAATTAAGAAATTTAGTTTAGCCTTTTTTTGTTCGTTTGTTTGTGTGTTTGTTTGTTTTAATCAAAGTTAAATATATGGCATATAAAGAGTCTATCAATTAACAATTAAAAGAAATACCCATAAAGCTCCAGGTCTGCTATTCAGACAACCTCCAGTATGCTGCATCAAAATACTCAAAGGGACACACTATATGTATTTTTCACTTCATTTGAATTTATCTAAACATTTAGAATGATGATTTGATAAACAATATACTGCTATTTAGTTAGAGGGGATTAATTCTTTCCTGTTGAGTGATAGTTCAAGGGTCTACATAGTGAAAACATCATGTAGAAATGCCTCGGCCTTCCTCTTTGCTGTTTGGTGAAGTGACATATTTCAAATATTTCACTGCTTTAGTTGACAAGAAAATCATACTCTTTTTAGCCTCAACCTCAGAGAGTAATCATGTCTTAATCATTCCCTGTGCTTTCATCATTGCCTTGACGGTAATTGTAACACATCAAAGAACTGTGCAAGAAGAGCACATTAATCCTACCTGATCAGTGACAGTGTGAACAGTGCCCCTGAAAAACAGATTTGAAACAACATATTGCCCTGCCGTGCAAACATTTGATGCTGGGGAGAGAACACAGTTGCAGAAATTCAGACTCCAACCTGACCAGCACTGGCTGGCTGTGATTAGCTTGTCTGAGAGTGGAGAGAGCTCCCAGAGTACAGCTGCTCAATAAAATCTCATTGTCCCCTGGAACATAATGTTGAAGTTTACCCAGAACCCAGGCGGTCACTCTCTCACATAGATTTCTGTAATGCAATACTTGTGGCAGCACACACATCATATTTGGCCTGAGGAAGTGACTCATGCATGTCTTTCAGACTGAGTCGTGTTTTGAACTTGTTTATTATGTTGCCTAGTGTTCTCCTGCTGTACAAGCCAGGGACCAGCCTGCGATTAGTCTTGTGGATGCAGGGGTGTGAGACCCCGCTGAAGACCCTGGAGCAAGTCAATAAAACATACAAACAACAGGTCTGCGCTCTGATTATTGCTCCCATGGCTTGAGGGGCATCCAGTATAACATTGAGCTGTGAATGTTTTGGTAAACATCCACGGCTAAAATTCTGTATTTTTTACTCATTTGAAAGGGGAGCGTAGCAGAGGGACTTGATGTGATACATTCGACCATGTCTGCAGGGACATTCAAGACTGTAAATGCTGTAGGTGGTGGGATTAGCAGGGGAAATAATTCCTAATCTACAGGTGAGTATTCTTTGACTCTACATTTTCAAATCAGTATCCTTGAGTGCTACTCTAACATTTTACATCGGAAGATATCACCATGATAGATGAATAGATAGATGGAGGGATTACATGGACGGATAGATTACATATATAGATAGAAACTATCAGACTATAGAGTATGCAAAACAACCTCAACCTCTGTCCAGGTCTTGACTGTTTGACCCATTGCTTCACTGTTTGGTACCCAGAATGCACTGCAGATCGATAGGGAATGTATTTCTTATATTAATCAATTCCTGGCAGTTTGGAGAAGGCTGGAACTTAACTTTTTTGGAGAAGTTGGCCAAGGAACTCTGACTTCTGCATTTCTTCAGTTCCATGGCCTGGCAATGGACATTTGCCAGTTTAACTGGTGCAACCGGCCAAAAACAATGAAGTCTTATACGCCTGTTCTTCAATAAATCTCCCAGCCTCCAGGAGTACATTCTACTTTTTTGGGGGGTGAAATTGCTTTTGTGAGGTGTTCATTTACCTTCATGGCCATTTTGGGTGCTGTAGTTTGTGATACTAAAACCCGAGCGATTGTAACAAACTTTTCTGTTTATTTATTTATTTTTTTACTGCATCAGTTTGAATTAATGTTGCATCTTTTGATGACAATTGAGACAATTTCATTTATTTAATGATGACATCATATTATTTTAAGCGGAGTAATTTTCAAAGCCACCCAATATGTTCAAATGTATTAATTTATCAAAACTTCACCAGGCCCCTGACATGCACACATGAGAGCAGGCAGATTCTAAAGTCGTGCATTTTTCATCAAAGCCCTGCTCAAAAAGTCCAAAAACTTCTTCCCCATAACCTCCATCTGCTGCAAGCATGTTAGCCCCCAAACAATATCTAAAACAGATTTGCTGTTGGTGCAGGGATAACCTTTGAAACTTCAATAAACTTAGATCCTTGCCACTTGCTGTAGCTCGCCCTTGCTTGTTCAGCATGCGATTTTCCACAAAAGCGGCTGTATGAGATTTGAATAGGGTACACTGACTGTCTTCCTCGATATCTTGTAGGAACCCATGTACAGTGCCAGAATTTAAATCAGTTCATGAATATGGAACGGTCCAGTTGGAATTTCCGTACGGTAAAGCAGCTTGTCACTCAGAACGTCAGCATCAACTTTTGCCCTTACAAGCCTGAAATACAAAATTCAGAGACTATGATAAATCTGGCAGGCCCGGCTGCTGACAGCTGTGTGGGGCTCCAGAAGAATGACCTGCTAACTGTGTACCTTATGTATAGGGGGTTCTGATCCACTGCTCCTCAGACAGAAGACAGAGACACTTGCAGACAAGGGAATTGGGAGGGTCTACATGCGGATACAACAAACCAAGCATGCGTTCAACTGCATCCCTTGGGCTCGGAGGTTGTCAATGGGCTTGTTTTCCAGCCTTCAGGACGGTAGTTTACTTTCCAGGATTAGAGAGGAATAAAATGATGCATAAGGAAAGAGAAACTCGGATTTTTGATTTGGGTTTAGAAGTGCCAACTGCAATTTCCAACAGCCTGAGTCTCCGTTTTTGGTTCCAGAATAAATTTGGCATTGAGAGAACATCCTTGATATTTCTTTGAACCTTTTCAAAGGACATTTGATAACTATCAAAACTCCAGTTTGCTGAAGTTTCACCAAGAACTCAAAGAAATGATCGGCTCTTTCATTTTGGATTCTGCTGTAATGAGATAAGCCACAACGCGATCTCCCTGAGTGAAACTGGTACTTCCTGCTCTTCCTCTAATGCAGATTATTGTATTTCTGGTTTAGTCTGTCATAATAATTCCACATGTCAATAAGATTACATTATACAGCTGATCCAAGTTGATCCAGAAATCCTAATCCCAAAGCGCAAGGATGCTTGGTTTCTAACACCCCCCAATCTTCTTAGAAGTAGTCTAGCCTCCAATTGGGGGCTGTAACGGGGTTGTGGGTGCCTTGTGGGAAAGCTCCTGCTTTACTTGTCTGTGGTCTGGGCCTGGGGATGGAGGATGTAAGGGGGGGTCAAAGCGTGTTCCTCCATTATGTATTCTGCACCCATCTGTACCCCAATAATTAGACTCATTCCACGCCTGGCGAACTCCCAGTGACCTGTTTTTTTCAGAGGGAATCAAGGCTGTAGGTTGTTCTTGGGATATATCCAATCCAATTGAGTGGATGAGAAGTGACAGAAGCATAAAAGCCCAGAGAGCCATGCTGCAGATTCTGAACACGTAATTAGCCCCCGTCCCAGGAGGACATGCGGTGAGTCTGCTTATTCCAGACCATACATTAGCAATGACATCCTCCTCTAAGTAGTCAGCGCCAAAATGTACTCTCCTTAACAGAGGAGGGGGTAAAATATAAAATAATTAGCCCACATTAGCATGAAATTTAGCTCTCAGAGCCTTAAAACATGAGGAAAGTTGATAGGAATGCTTTTGTTTCATTTTGCCTTTCCGTGGCGTTCCTTCTTAAAGCGGAAAATGGCGTCTCCGCTTGCACCAAAAAAAGTGTGAGGAGCATAACAGATTGATTAACTGGGTGAAATTAAATCATTGCTACAGGTTTGACAGCAGGCTTACCTCAGAGATACGGCTCATTCTAAAAGCAATCAATCCTTAATTGTTCCAGTCCATGAACACAGAACAAAAAAAGAAAGTGCAGATTAGCATTGCAGCAACAATGATTATGTTTTCATTAATTTTCTTTCATAAAACTATCTACTTAATTAAAACCACTGGGTTTCTTTGCCAATCAGCCTTTCTGAAATAATCATTTTTCCTTGGGTTTGTTTATGTTCACTGTACATTTCTTGTTTTTCAGTTTTGGTCCATTTGAAATGGGAAAAGATGGTTTTTAATGTGCGTCCCAGCTCTCACTTAGCTGTTTGTAATCTCTTTAACCTGTGGTACTGTGATCAGGAGACTGTTTCCTTCTTACAGCTGAGGCCTTGGCCATGCAAGGGGAGCAGCTCTCAGTTTGAGATTATCCTTTACCCTTGAGTGGGATTCTCCACTGGAGGGATTCAAAGACGGGGGGCTTGAGGGACACAGATTTCCATCTCGTTTTCAGCTCTCCTTTGCCCCTTTCTCTCAATTTTGTCTCACTCCCTCTCCGTGTTGACTGTGGAGCTCAATCATTCCACCAGTACTGCATGTGGATATGTATAAAAAAGGTACATGTTTAATAATGCACGTTAACAGCTCATTGAAACTCAGCACACGGTAGAATTGTACTGTATATACAGGATTCTGCTTAAATCAAAGAGCTCTGAATGCATGAGCCGTAGCTCATTTACATTCTGGTTTGGGTCAATGCCATTGAGAAATCCAGGCTGGCTGCCAGCTCACAGCAAGCAGAAATCTGTTTTAGTGTGAATAAAGGTGCCAGTGAAAGCAAAGATATAAATGTGAGGAGTAAGATATGCCTTAGAATTTCCAAACAAGCTCCTGCAAACCCCTGGCAAGTTCAGAACTGCTTCAACGCTTTAGTAACGGCATACTGTACTCCAAAACATGCGCTTTTCTTTTTCCCATTCATGCTAGTTTCCTCTGCCTGGTTGCAGTTGTCGAGGTTGTCTCACGTGTTGACGCTAATGCTAATCCTGGTGTCAAACAGATTCAACTTACTGTCCAATATACAGAGGAAGAACTAAGAGTATTATCTCTCCACACAAACGGAGGTGCCGCGGTGTTCATCAGTGTGAGCCCTGCTTAAATATTCAGATCCATCCCTGCACATGGGGAGGCTCGTTTGATGTTTATGGTAGAGATTTCATGTCATGAGCAGATTATTAGAGGAAAGGTTGGCTGGAGATAGAGCATAATAATGGGCAGTATTGATTACGGGTGTTTTAGTGAAGACAGCATAATGTTTTTTCTCAGGCAAAGACATCAAAAAAAAAAAAGTGTACATCATACTCAAACAGTCCAGGCTTCACACAGCAGGAAGCTGAGAATGCATTTTCAGACACACAAAGAAAACGCAACAGCCATGTTTGCACCCATACAAGACTCCAGCTTGCCTCTGAAGCCAATTTTAATGTGCATCAATCTGTGCAATCTCCAAAAAAAAAAAGTCCATCTCTGGCAGCAAAGGAGATGAATAAATGAGTGCCTCTGACAGAGCAGTCATAGTCGAGATCAAAGGAGAAGGAGATAATTAACAGCAGACTAATTGGTAACCACCCCAAGTTTTCGTCAGATATGAAAAAGACTGGAGCTTTGCTGGATATTAATTGGAGGAGAATGTGCATTAAATATGTTCGGGTGAGGCATTTTCAACTTGAGATGGTTTGACACAATCCCCCTGCACTGCCAAGTGTCAGAAATAATGAATTGATGTAAAATAAGTAGCAAAAATGCAATGAAAATGCCACAATAACAGCACTCAGTGGTGCCAAATAGAAGTAGAAGTGTTATTTTGTGTACTGCATGTGTTGCCTTTTATATTGCATAAAACACATCACATGTCATGGTGACATAATACCACAGTGCATTGCTGTCTGTGTGTCTACAGCAGACATGTACATTAGGGTTTTGAGATTTTTGAGAGGCCTGTAAGTGTTTTCCCCTTATTTTATTTTCAGTGCATACATAATGATACAACTTTTATCACTTGGTGCCTTCTCAGAGCACTCCTCCTCAAAGAGAGGGAGAGAGAAAAAAGAAAGAAATTTGTGGTTAGGGCATCAAGCTCCAAGTCTCACAATGCCAAACCACACATTGCCAGGGTACTGAGCTGTGTCAAAAATTCACAAACCATGCCAATCATGCTGCTCATGAATATTTGATGGGATATCTTGTAAAAATGTTAATGGACAAATGTTAATGGCTTGCATGAAAGCACTGGACAGAAATATAAGCTTATACAGTATTTACCTCCATCTTTGATGTGGGTGTTGAAGCTTCTCTGCATGTATAGTCTGTCAGATCCCATTGCATGGGGAACTAGGGCTGTGAGGAGAATGGCAGCAGAATCAATAACAGACTTGACCCATGAGAAATTTCAAAAGTACTACAGTACTTTTGACAGCCTGATAGTATATTGAGGAAGTTTCCTCTTTCTTAAAAATGAGTGGCAGACACAGCTGAACATGAAAGAAAAGATCAAGTATATAGGCCTGTAGTATTAACGAGTCAACACAGGCCTAATAAACAACATGTATCAATTTATCATGTTATCTAGCCACATGTGTGAAAATAACACCTGGGGGGAACAGCAACAGCCTCTGGCGAGTATTAAAAGGCAGTATTTATAAGGCTGAAAATGTCTCATACAGCTATGAGATATGGCATTGTTAAGAGGCTCAGAGCAGCAGTTTTCTCTGTGGTACTACTGTGGAGGCATACTCTGCAAATAAAAGGGCAACATATCAGGACCATCTCATTGGAGGAAAAGCAAAGAGTGTAACCTCATCCTCTTTAAGACACCAGGGAAGTGCAACAAATAGCTATCAACCTGTGTTTACTACAATATTGACATCCTACCTCAGGTCAGGTGAATGTAAGCTACGGTCATGTAGAAGATAAATCTGTCTGTGTTGGCACGGATAACAAGATACGTTTAAAGAACTTTCTTAGAGGACTGTCGACAGCTGAGAAACAAAATGCATGGACTGAAATGCATTTGCCGCATTTTTAGATACAAATGTGAGCATCTTAGGGACATAAAATTCCCACATTTGCATCATGTTGCTAAAAAGTCTCATCTGAGCCTGTACGCTGTATTAAAACCTCTTTTAAAATCAGAGAATGCTTTTGGGGCTGACTGTAAAATCATCTTAAATCACCTTGTGAGTTGAGCACACTGTCTGACAGCAGACCTCCTGTTGAGGACATGGACTTCATCCAAGGACATTAGCCAATCACTGTTAGAGGCATACAAATCACAGTCTTCAAGCTGTCATTGTCACAAGTGGATGTTAATGAAAATAAGTTTCTGACAAAAGGAAATAACTGTAATTTGTCCAATCCAATTTATGAGAAAGAAATTGCTCGACATAATTTTTTGAAACAAATGTCCCTGGCTGATTCTGATAGTGTGTTCTTCTAGCTAGTTTTTCCAAAGTTGTATTAACTTTCTTCTTAAGTTTGAGTCTAATTGGTATGTGTTTGTGTTCAGACTTTCTCATGCAGCTCACCTTGGTCATGAAAACTTTGGCTGCTGATGAAAAGCCCTTGAGTAAAAGTAAAGTCTCAGACTGAACTTGGGCTTCTTAAAACCTCAATGCCATAACTCCAGTGACTGTACCTTGGAAAACAGTGACCTTTTGTAAAGCATCGTTGCAGTGCTTTCCTGTTGAATGAATGTTGAATGATAAGTTTGAAGAGCCAAAAATCAACTGACTGTGGAAGTGAAGAAAATATTTTTGATCCAATAAGGGGGAAAAGATAATTGTTTAATTTAAAATTTCAAACTCCTGTGAGGCATTTAGAGCATTATCCAAAAAGATTGAAATAAATACAGAAGTTTTATGAGCTACTAACTTTAGCCAGACAATCACCACAAAATTGGTTTGTTTAATTCATTATATATTTATTCACTTATTTATTTACTTATTAATTTAGTTATTTACTTTTCTTATTCTTTGATGCCAATGCCAAGGGGACAGTTGTAAGACAAAGTGAGTTTCAAAACAATTTAGGAAACAGGCTTTGTTTGCATTTTTATGGAAAGTATTAATAAAATTCAAAGTCATACATTTGACCATAAAATGATACAGATAGCTAAGAGATATAATGCAGAGAAACATTTTCCAAACAGAAAAAAAAAAACTCTTAAAACAGAGATGAAATTCATATATAAGGAGCATGGGTGTAAATTTATAGACAGTGACTTCTATGGAGATGGAGACATGCTGCAATATCACTTTCAACCTACCAAGGGGATGGCTATCAGCATCTTGATCACTGCTTTATCCAAATTCTCCATATCACAATCAAAAGCTGCAGAAGTTGCATTTCCCGCTATGTCTGGCAACAAACAAAACACCCTTCAGTGTTCTGTCTTCTTGGCTTGGTGACTGTTAGTTCTCTTTAACATGAAAATGAGGTACAAAGAAAAGCAGTCATTGAATGCTCACATTCACCAATCCAAAAACAGCATCCAAAGGTCAAAATGTCAAGATGATGTTTGATTAGTTTGTAAACTCTGGATTGAGAAGAATGGTGGCTGATTAATGTTGCCTGCTCATAGCGTCCTTCTTGGCTGATGTCAAAGCAGTGTACTTCTAAGCAAACACTACTTATCAACCACCACACACTGTATATCTAAATAATTTCTTAAGGGGGGAAAGTGCTAAACTCACAAATGGTCCTTTACAAATTTAAAAGTATGCAGATCACATTTTTTGGAGAATGTATGATCAAAATTATCCAGATTTTAAACTCTTGGACTAAGTGATGCTTCCACAGGGTGCTAGAACCAACACAGGCCCAGAGTGTATTGCTGGTACTTTAATTCATCAACCAATTACACAAAGGAACCAATATTTAGCTACTAAATTTTCATCTTTTACTTTGTTTTTTTATGAATGTCACACTATCAAGGCTGTATTTTCGTAAGGATATGACACTGTAAACAGAAGGAAGCAGAAGAGAAAGAAAACGGAAGGTAAAGCTTTTATAGATGCAGAGCTCACCATCCACTGGATTCTTTTCCTCTGCTTCACATTCAGAAGGAGAACATGTTGATGTTTATACATTTCTACGCATTGAGGATACCCGAGAGGAAATAAACTGTGTTACTTTAATCCCTCTGAGAAGGACTAGTATGTGTTTAAAGAGGTTAAAATATTCTTTGTATTTTGGCTTATCCGCTTAAATAGAAGCAGCAGCTGAATATCTCTGACATTGGTTCCTCCCTTATCCTGCTGTACCTGCAGAAGAGCTCAAACTAAAATGATGATCTGATACACAAGGAAGTGTTTGTTTATGCAGCACATATAGGACAACTGCAACTTGTAAACAAATCATGGCTCTGTGTTCTTTGAAATGCTTTCATTTCCTGAACAGTTGCTTACAAGCCAACAGTGTAATAAGTCCCAGAGGAATGGCCCTTTGCCCAATTGGAGAGGTAAAAATCTTTTCAGAAAATGTTAAACTAGGTGTGTGGATTATTAAGTAAGAAGTGCAAGCTGTAGTGGTTGTACTTGACAGTGAGTTATTTCGTTGCAGGTACACACAAACACAGTATTACATGCTTACATCCCCCACTGGGAGCTGTTGGTCTAAAAATGAAAGGCCTAACAACACACATTTAAATCTCACAGGGACGCAGATGTCTCCAGTCTTTCTTGAACTGCGCCAGGGCTTGTTACATCTCCCTCTGAAGTTGTGTATTTCATTGTTTCTTGTATACATATATATAAAAATATATATTCAGTGTTCTTCTTGATAGTGTATGGCATGTCTGAGCTGTGATCCCAGCAGGGCCAGAGACATGGAGGAGATAGTGCCTCAGGGACCTTGTGAACCGATACAAAAACACCTGCTTATTTGCACAGTTCCATATACAATTTACCGTCCCTCATATCCCCGCTGAGATTGTCATAAAAGTTCAAGAAGGCAAACAAAAGGAAAAATTCAGGACATAGTTGGGATAGGATTTTACCTACATATGGATAGGTCACCGACTCAGTTCTCATTACCCACAACACCTTGCAAAACCAGTGTGCAATGTGCATGTAGATATGTACACAGATGCCACAACATGTGCTCAAATTATTAAGTGGCATTTCTCAGAGAGTGACTCTAGTTGGACTTCATCCCTCGAAAAATATTGCAAGAGTTTCTCATCAGGAAGTGCCATTATCTAACCTAGCCTCGCTAGTGCAAAAGCAGGAAGCAGGGTGAAAAGTTGATGCCCCTCTGTTCCGTTATCAGTCTTTATTATTTTTTCAGTAACTCATGACATATACCATTCACATTTTCAAGTCAGATGAATTAGTTGACCAATCAAGCAAAGTATTGTTATTATCAGGAAACCATTTGCTGGTGGTTTTGGCACTGTGGGCAGGTGCTGAATAATGCTTGAAAAGGAAATTGGCTTCTTCCTAAAGATTGACAGCAGATGTAAGCACAAACTTCTCTAGTACATTCTGGTGGACAGATGCATTGATAATTCAACCTGACAAAACATAGTGGATCAGTTCATCAACAACTGTGGAAACTTCACTCTTTGCTTCAAACACTGTGGACCCTGTCTTTCCACTCTTCTTCCACACTGAGGGTCCTTGATTTTCAAATGAAATGCTACCTTGACTTCAACCCAGGCTGAATGTTTCTGACATCTCTCATTCTGGAGTAACTTGATATTGTGAACGTGACAGTTGTAGCTCCTACTCTGAAGACATCTGTCTGTGGTGGCTCTTGATGCGCTGACACCAGCCTTAGTCCACTCCTTTCAAGCCCTTTTAAGTTCTTGAACCCACTTTTCTTGGCAGTCCACAGCACCTTCCAGTCAATGTCCATAAACGTGCTCCGAAATAGCACCCTCAAGACTCTCTGTTGACCCTGTTCGTGAAAGGTGTCCATAATCATCTTAAAGTCAATGGTCAACCCGGCAGTCTCTGCCATAACTGTGGTTGTATGTGCTGAACTAAATCAAGATAAAAAACAGTATTTATTCTGTTAAGAAATTTCCTGGAACTATAAATTAACTGTTCTAATATTTTACAACGTGGTTTTACATTTTTGAGCTGTAGGCCATAATTATCAAAATAATTAAAGGCTTGAAACATTTTAGCTCAACCCTGTCCTGGGACAAGGTCTTTATTAACATGGACAGAAAAGTTAATATTAAATGCTTAATCCCTCTCTCAATATAAGGAAAACAAGCACCTTTCTGAAAATATTTTAAGGGTTTTTTTCATGTTAACCTAGAACCATTGTCCACTGCACTGGTTTTGGTTAAAACATCCATCAGTCTGCCTATCTTTTGCCCATAGTGACACATTATTTCTCTTTCATGGTCTAGGACACTGTGAACACTTCGTAATCATAACCTTTTCATTAGAAATGAATGATGACATTAAAAGCAGTATGCAGCCAATATTGTGACTCATGAAAGTGTGTTTTAACTGAACCTTTTGAAATCCACAACGGATAGCCTGGCAAGCATTTCAATTCCATGTCCCCACAGTGCTAGTCAAGTATACTGTATATGTAATGCATTTCTTATATTAATTGGCTTTTATTACTTTATACTTCTTTGAGATGAAGAGGGTACATTTAGAGCAGCATGACCCTGTACCAAGGACAGTATGGGAGGTTGGGGAGTCATACTTTACTCTTTCTTTACAACTATAGAACTCCAGGTTATTAGAAGTTTTAATAGCAAACTCACTTGCAACTGAGTGAACATGACTCATGCAAAAAAAAGTATGTTTTTTTCCTTTACTGGACTCATGTTCTGTTTCACATGATGCAGGCTTAAATTCTTGCCTTTTTTTCCCACTTCCAGGTAAACCTGAAATCAATTCTCCGATCAAGCAGAATCACATTTGCTCAAAACTGGAGCTCATAGCTGCAGGCAACTTGCCCTGCAAATTACAAACCTGGGCAGCACATCTGAAACTCTTGTGGGGCTGCATGGTATTTTCATTTAAATTTGCATTACCAATTATTTTCTTTTTAGAAATGAATTATTTGGACTTTGTTGGTCAGACTTGTAGTGCATAGTGATTTATCAACTAGCTTCACAAGTAATCCTCTTTTTTTACTTTAATGGAGTATCTGTGGAGCTCAGATCTGGTCAATACTAATCCACTCAATCAATAGAGTAACCTTAGGCCCCTTGGTAAGCCTGTTGAAAGATTTAGCAGGAACTTTAGAGCTCCCAATAGGCTGCATGCACCACTTTTTTAATATTTTATCTTTAATTATTCCAAAACGTGCTGTAAGTGCAGCTGTAAAAATGCAGTACAAGCAGGTTGTGCTAGAATCAGATAATGAAATAGTTTGATGTGCAATAGACATGTTGGTTTGAACAGTGCAATGGAACGTGCCAGTTTTCACAGAAAAAAAGACAAACAGTCCACCAAGGCTTTGTTGTCAACACAGAGGCAGCAAAAGCTTTATCTTTTCAAATGCTGGTGCCACGGTGAGGACAGGGCAGAATATGGAATTATAGCACAATAATACAGATTGGCTGGTAACAAGGTTAGAGGCTGATAGGATTTGGGGAGAACCTTGTGCTGCATTTCGGTGCAAGGGTGACTGGAGTATCAAGCCCTGGTTAAGAATAATGGTTTCCCTTCAGGAGGATGTGAAATTGGATTGCTCATACAAAGTGCTTGCTGAGGATAAACCTGTGTTATCCAATTATCCACCTAAACTACATTAAAAAAGCTGAAGGTGTGGAGTCCTGGCAACACTGTTGACCTAGACTGAAAATACACAGAGATTATACAAACATAAAGAAACTGCTTGTGCCTGCACATCAAAGTCAGAGTGGAAAATTACCCTGGGATATCAAGTGCATTGACTTTTTTTTCCACTTTCAAACATGCTGCAGTGGTAAAGGGATGCCATTCTCACTCGTCTGATAATCTCTCCTCTGCATACCAGAGCCAATGCAGATAGCACCGTTGCCCAACAGAGGGCAATAGTTTATTGCATAATGCATCCCACACCAAAGAACAGATTTGTGTATTAATTTCCCTTAAACTTCTCCGAATTTTTTATCTCAGCTTTTTTACAATGTTTGCAGCAGCTGTGGCATTCTCTGCAGAGGCACTCTATGATTAGTGTTACTCTGTTGATAGAAGGTTGCTGCAACTGCACAAAAACTGGCCTTGAAGACTCTATGCTTTTCAATGCAGCAACAAATGTTTGCTCTTAGACCAATAGCAGATTCTTAAACATAGACATTGGAGTGTCATAGCCAGTAGCATTGTAGCAGATATGTGTACACAGTCTCCACCCTGTTGCTTGGGCACTTACTGACATCTTTTCCACCTCCTCTTATCCTCTATCCTGAAAAAGAGAAAGAAAAACAAAAGACATTCAAAACAGTGACATCATTTTAACAGATCAACTTGCTCTGACGCACTGAAATGTATAACCTTGTTTCTGGCATTTCAAAGGGATAAGATAAAATCTATTTTTTAATAACAGTCACAATCATTGAACTTGAAATGCCTGAATGTTCCACAGAGATGATGTTCATATAGCAATGCAGTTGTAACTTGCTTCCACAGCTCATTTAGAAGCGGAATTTCCATTTCCTAATGAGAGTGATTCTCAATAGGAAATACAAAAGCCTCTCTACTTCCAAAAGAGTCAGTCAGCACACATTTGCATAAAAAAGCCTTTGATTATGATAGATATCGCCTGCAGTCTCAAAAACACTGGCCTGGGGTGGCTCTCCAGTCAGTTAGCCTCCAGTTATGGCTGAGATTGTTCTCTGATATGAAAAATTATGCACCATGTTGCTCTGCTTAGAAATGAGGAAGTGACTCGCCTTACCCATGTTCAATTTATTGAAGATTACATACTAATTAGATACTAATCCAAACACACAAACACAGAATTATAAAACTTTTTTTTTCTTTTAGCTTTTAAGCATTTGCATTCTCTCACATGGGAATGGTAAGTTATAAGATGCAATGAGTTCATAGAGACAGTTTTATTGTCGGCTGGATATATAAAACACCCAGCATGGGACTCGGCATTCCAGACAGACTGACAAAGTAAAAGATTAAAAGTGAAACTTCTAAAGTGGGAAATAAGATGAAAACCACTGGGTTCAGAAAAAGAGAGAGGACCGATGAATTAGTTATCAACCATTACTGACAAACCCAGCCGACTTCATGCCTCTTAAAACGCAAAGAAGACGGGAGCAAGGGGGGAGGATGGGAAAGGGGAGGAAGGATGGGGGAGGTCGAGGGAATTAAAAAAGTATCCTACATTTTCTGTCATGCTCTTTGGAATACATTACAAGGTACAAATAGGAAATGTAAAACAGTGCAACCCAAGGATAGCATAAGAAGCGATCTAAGAGGCTCTTCTTTTTCTTTCTAAGTGGCAGTAGCGTGGACCACCTACTGTATAACAGATTGCTCTTAAACACAGTAATTAGTGTGTCTGATGCTGTGAATACACATTCATTAAAAGTAGGAGGGCTGGGTTTCTGGGGAGCAGAAATCTGGCCCAACCTGGGCTTTTGGCCCCCCTGTCGTGGAGCAAAGTATCAGTAAAAATGCTCAGCAGGTATGCAAAGCCCCCCATGCCAAGGGTGATCTCACTGAGAGCGGAGGCAGCATGTGAAGGGGTCTCTTTGAAGGGTGCAGCAGTAATGACCTGTCCTCACTGCATTGCGTCGAACTCTGCCATTGTGGCGTTGCTTTGTGAAGAGGTCTGATGCAACGAAGGGTGGAATCACAAGCTCCGGGTCAGTCTTGTCACACTGGGTCACCATGGTCACATTGTGCCTCTGACAGGTCTGGTGTAGGCAGAGGACATCGAGGGGAGTCCAATCGCCCGTTGGCCCCTTGACACCCACCACCACGCAGACCCGTGATTCCCTGCAGCAGAGGGATGATTATCTGCATGACAGAGCCGGGTGCATTTGTAGCCAGTGACTATGATAGTCCCTGGCAGCGAGCATTTTTAGTTCACTGTCTCATGCTGCTGTTAATTTGATGACAGGGAGTTCTGCACAGCTGCAGGAGGGGATGTGTGGTTGCTTTTCATAAATAATATCACTTAGTTTAACCAAGACATGAGATGGATGTAATGCAAATAGAAAAGGATCATAACAAAATCCTCCAGGATATGGAAAGGTGATTGAAATTTAATGCTCCTCCGGCTGGATTTTTGTACTGTGTTGCTGTTGCTTGTGGATAACATGTACAGTAATACAGAATAACCTTTTGTGATGTGGGGGCTATCATAATTCATGCCGCACAAACGTGACTGGGGCTCTATGTGAGGCTGCAGACATCTTGGCAGCATGAAATTACAATGTAACGACTCATTTTCCACCAATGGTATTGTATGAGATAAGTATAATGGGGTTTTATGCTGTCAGGGACACTGGGGAGAGTTCTGAAATGTGTTGATTTCTTTGCAATAATTCAGTCATTCTTTGATAAAGTACAGAAAAGTGAGAAAGGATAACATCTGGGTCAAGTTTACAATGGTCATATTCATCTCCCATTGTGCATCAAATCCTATTCTTCGATAAGAAAGAATTCATAGTGGCAAATCATCACAAGTGAAATGAAGAAGAGAGGGGAGAAAAAAGTCATGTTCTCTAGAGTTATTCTGTCAGAATAAATGATAGCAATTAAATAATAGATAGTTGAATTTGAAAGGGAATGAGTTCATTGTGTGGAGGCCTTTCTGTGATTACAAAGGGATTAAATCTTTCTTTACATGTGATGAGAAGTGTCGTGTTTTTTGCCCAGGCTGTAAACCCTAGACAGGTCAGAGCTAGAGAAATGTATTTCCTCATGTCCCAATTAGAGCCTGAAGCATCCCAGGGCTTCCCGTTATGTGACATGGCCTCACATGAGCCAAGAGGCAAGGCCTTATGCGACACAATATTCAGGGTATGAACAAAGCGTCAGCTTCAGATCATGCTTTCTGTCTGGTATTGCCCTGAGACGTTCTGTGGTACAGTTGAGGAGTTCTCGGGCTATGCAGATGTTTCAGTGCTCATGCCGCCTGCGGTGATGGTGGGAAAGAAGACTGAACTGCCACCAGGGATAAAGAATGTCTTTTCAACTATACTTTCTCAAGCATCATTTAGTATTTAGTATTTCTACCACAGAGGACGGATTCAAATTAAAACACTATAAGAGGAGGGATTTCAACGTGGAGTGAAAAGACATTTCAAATCAATACTTGAACTTTCTAATAACTGTGTTAAAATGTGCTAAATAAAACATGGTAGGCCTGCAGATATCCATTTGTTTTTATAGTCAAGTATTTGGTTGGTTATTTCTGTGACTAACTGAATAATCAACTAAGAGAAGTGGTGCATGCTTTGGGTTTTGTAATTAAATCATCTTTGCACCTCATACAAATGTGTGAATAAGACAGCGGTCTCTAACTTACTTATCTATTTAGCATGGTATAAAAGATCACAAATCTCATTTTCCTATTTGACTCACAAATCAAATGTAAGGGTTTTGATTGTTTTTTGGATGAGCCAAAAGCAGCTGCTTCTCACTAAAACACGGCCCTGGCTGTGCATTTCATGGAGGTATTAAGCTTTGATTTTGCCACAGTGTCAACAGGCGGAGGTGAAATGTGCTGGGAGTCTTTTCTGCAGATGATCCAATAATACGTTTGTGATCATGTTGTCTCTAGTACCCTATACTGTTAAAACTTACTACTGTTATGGTGTTTTGACCAATCAGACTCAAGTATACAACATACTCAAGTTTTAAAATAATCTGACAATATGATAGGATGGTTTAACGAACTTAATATCCTCAAGGCACTTATAATATTAACTGTTTTTGTTTGTTTCAGGTAATATTTACCTTTTTCCATGTGTGAAGTTATATCTAGAGCTGTCAAAGTTAACAACGAATGGCTGGTGGGGAGTATTTGAAGATGTCTAAAATTTAGATCAATGCAATACCTTTAAATGCCCTCAGGTCAAAAATCTTTTTCAACTGCTGCTACAGCTGCTGTGGGATAGTCATCCTCCTCTCCCACCCAAAGCAGCTGTGGTGCCTCATCCAAACTTTGTAGCAAGACCTAAAATAGTTATCCAATGCTGAAATTTGTGTCAAAACCAGCAGGATAGAGGCTTGAAAGCTAAATTTAGAAACGATGTAGGGATACATCGAGATTTGTTCAAGGTAGGGTTAGAATGGATAATCAAAACTATTAAGGCTTTAAAAGCAATAATTCAAGTTGAAATGGGAAAAACAAGAGCAAGCATCAGGCATGTCATCATGGCTACCAAAGTGAATAGTGTTCTATCTTTATGTCCTTTGATATTTTAATACAAGGGATCACAATTGAATGATCACAACTCATTCACATTTTTTGGTAACTTCTTCAACAAAATTTGAAAAAAAAAGGACAAGTGACCAGGGATATCTGAGCACCTTGTAACACCACATTATGAAATAACATCCCAATATGTAATAATGCCCCAATATGTAATAATGTCAAAAATTTTCACTTCATTATGTAGTAAACTCTGTCGCATTATGTAGTAAGTTCTTACTTATTACATACGGGAATCCACATTTTGTAATAAGCAAATTATTACAAAAATAGAGCGTTATGACAAGATGAAGTGAAACTTTACCACATTGTTACATATTAGGGGCATTGTTACATAATGTGGTGTTACACACCTGCTTTAAACATCTCTTGATCTGTATCATTCCTAGCTGAACAGTTTACAAGACAAAGCATCAACACAAGCAGCAGTGACTAAAGCTCCTCGTCAAAGAAAAAATACATAATTCATTGTGTCTACATCTGAGCCATTTGATTTACTGATGTGTTTCTATCATCTTTATCCCTCCTCTCTTAATTCTGCTGGAATGCTTTCTTTGTTAATTTTCTGTCTCCTGAGGCAGTGTAGAATATATATAGCAAGAGATGTTAACAAATCAGAATTCAAATATATTCCTGGGAATGTACAGGAGTTAAATCAAAGAAATATGATTAAACAATGCCCAAAAGTGACAGGGCTTTCTTCTGCATTGCTCTCATGTCGGTCATAAATAAACACGCAGCGCTGGAACATAGAATTCAGAAGGCTGAGGGTAAAAGAGAGTTATTTGTTGCATTCTGAATGACAATGCATCCCAGATAACATAAATATGACTTATGTATTGGACTAAAAGGAACTCAGTAAAGAGGCAAACCAATAACGTTACTAAGCCATTTCAAGCTTTTTTAGATGGGTCTAAATGCCAGGAAGAAAAAAAAAAATCACCAGGGCATCCGTGTTCACTTGTGTGTTTCACAATTACCTCAACAGTGACTGAACATAATGGCACTCTCCTGTACATGCTGTATGACCTTTACGGTAATGCAAATTAACAAAAGGGTATGGGAAAGATCACTGTTTTATACATTTGGCCATGGATTTACTGAACCTAAATTTTATCCCTACTCATAATGGTTGAAGTGATAATTACGATTGCATGATTAAATTGCTGAGTAAATTGCTACTTGGCTTGTTTGGATGGTTAAAATTCACATCAGTGTTCAAAATATTAGATGTTTCAACATTTTAACCATGTTTTGAAATATACTTGGATTTCAAGGACCTACTTTTATTCAGGACTTAAAAAGTTCAGGCAGTTAAAAAAGAGGCAAATTAGAGTTAGTTAATTAGAAATATAGCTCTACAACATCCTCTCATAGTTTCTTTTAGCAGACTGACTCCCTTCCACTGGACAATTTCCAGCCTGAATGGTATCAATAATATGTAATAAATTTACTAGCTTAATGTGTCACAAACACAAACCATGCTGATCAAATAAAAGTCCTATAAAACTATTCCTATGGTCTATCTTTTTTTTTTTTTTTTTTTTTCTGGGAGCAAAATAGGGAAGGACAAGAGCAGAACACAGGGCAGGGACTGTAAATCCAAGACACTTACTACTCGATACCATCAACAGGGGCAATGGAGGTATAAATGGGTCCAATAAAGGTTAGAGGTTTTTTATGGATGTATCTTGGGAAACCAATTGGTTTTGGAGCAAAATCTCTGTTATCATCTCTCTAGACAGTATAGATGCTTTCTGATTGATTTTGCTAATATCAATTAGCGCTGAAGCTGTTGTTGCATGTTGCTCCGGTTATAAAACTGTCACACCCTGCTGATGTAAGATGTAGCAGAGCAAAAGCCTTTAACACTGGGCTGCTGAAGTATATTACAGATGCTGCTTTTTGAATACTCTTATAGTTTCTTTGTGTAAAGTCAGTTGAAGTCTGTGGGATATTCTAGTGCTCCTAGTTAGCTGTGTGGAAAATGTGATACACATTGGACAATACTCCGTTCAGGGTTTAGGTGGGATTTGGAAGGTTGTGGAACACTAAAAGCCACTGGTGGGTGATGTGGCAGGGAAAATGAGTCACTGGAAAAAAGAAATGAAATAGCTGTCAAACAAGTTCTCACAGTAAGGTCTGACAGTATTCTGAGTTATATAGAGGATTTTTGATGGGTTGCATTTGTTGAAGTGCAGAGCTGTTGCTCTCTAGCACACAGAGAAAGGTGTGAAGTGGTAAATGTAAAACAGTATCATGACCCTTTGCACCTCCTTCATATTGTGGACAAAAGTTGAAAGCAGTAGCATAAACGGTTTATCCAAAAACCTAAGCTTAATCTTTGTATCCAAAGGCTGCTCACTTAGAAGTGCTTTTATTAAAGTAAAATAATTCAACTCATTTCTTGTCTACAAGTGATTACTCCTCTTAAGTTTGCATATATTAACCTCAGGGACACACAACAATAGTTGTTAAGAATAATAATGATAGTAATGAAAATAATTGTACTAAAAATATAAAATATAAAACACAAACAACCTGTGGGATCCCATCTTTCCCTATGAATCTCAAGAGGATATGTGTTTTTTAGTTAAATGCTATGCTATATATATGGTGGGTTAAGATTGAATAAGACTCTATTTTGTCTTGATGTTGGGTTTCTGTTAATAAAACGTTATTAATATTTACAGGTCTAGCCCTTTAAAAGTTCTTGGAAAGTGTCTTGAGGTTAAGTTTGTTAAGATTGATTGATTGATTGATTGATTGATTGATTGATTGATTGATTGATTGATTAATATGCAGGCTACTGCACTCAAACATTCAACACAATTGAAAGTTGCAATCCCAGCAGATTTTTTTTTCATTGGATTTCAACATTGTAGTGAACTGAGCCCTTATGATGTGGTTTGTGAACAAATAGTAAAAAATGAACAAATCATCTGGATGAACCAACTGAACTGAATCACTAACTGAAAAAAGTCGTTCATTTCCCCGCTGCAGTTACGCTCTCCTCTCTCCTGTCTTGTGTGTGTGTTCCCTCTGAAAGAGTTGCCCAAGCCTGCTCTCCCTCTCATTTTCATGTCAGTGATACATACTTATGAATTTTTTGTTGAAGTGGGGCCAAAATTGGCAAGAGAAATTAACAGTGCTGGGCAGTCTGTTGCTGATGCAGATATCTGTATTGACAGTGTGAGGGATTCAGTATTTCTGGGAGCAGTGACGCAAAAAGAGATCATTGACACTGTTAAGTTATGTAAAAACAAATTCTCTACAGACGAAGATGGGATTGACATGTTTTTAGTTAAAGATACAATAAATTGCATCATAAATCCACTTACTTATATATTTAATTTGTCTTTCCGAACAGGAGCTTTTCCAGAAAAGATGAAAGTTGCAAAGGTCATTCCACTTTTCAAATCTGGAGATAAAGACTCATTCACCAACTATAGACCGGTCTCTCTGTTGTCACAGTTCTCAAAAGTTCTGGAAAAACTTTACAACAATAAACTGGACAAATTTATAGAAAAAAACAACATTTTAATGGAAAGTCAGTATGGGTTCAGATCAGGTAGATCCACCTCCCTGGCCTTGATGGATTTAATCGAGGAAATATCTTCCAGTCTTGATTCAAAGAAATTCACTCTTGGAATATTTGTTGATTTAAAGAAGGCGTTTGACACCATTGACCACGATATTTTATTGAAAAAGATGGAGAAGTATGGTTTAAGGGGGGTGGCTCTAGACTGGCTGAAGAGCTACATCAGCAACAGAGTTCAGTTTGTTCAGGTGGGTCATCACAGGTCAAGTTATTTAGACATTACCTGTGGTGTCCCACAAGGGTCAGTACTGGGCCCTAAGTTGTTTATTCTATATATCAATGATATATACAAAGTGTCTGACTTATTAAAATGTATTGTGTTTGCTGATGACACCAATATTTTATGTACTGGAGATAACCTCGAGCAGCTGCTAGATATGGTCAAGAATGAATTGTGTAAACTGAAATGCTGGTTTGACAGAAACAAATTATCACTAAATGTTACTAAAACAAAATTTATGGTATTTGGGAATAGAAAGACAGATGGTGTAATTGAGCTGACAATTGATGACATACTTATTGAAAGAGTCTATGAAAGTAAGTTCTTGGGCATTCTGGTTGACCATAAGCTGTCCTGGAAACCATACATAAAATATCTGTGCTCAAAAATATCAAGAAGTATTGGAATAATCAGCAAAACAAAATATTTACTGCCACAAAAATCTCTGCGCACCCTCTACTGCTCCATGATCTTGCCATACCTCTCCTACTGTGCTGAAGTCTGGGGTAACACATATAAGACCAATCTACAAAAGATCTGCACATTACAAAAAAGAGTTATACGGTTAATAAGTCATGCTGGGTACAGAGATCACACTAACCCTCTATTTCTACAATTAAAATTGCTAAAATTCTGTGACATAGTTAATCTGATGACTGCTCAGGTGCTATATAAAGCATTGCACAATAATTTACCCGGTAATTTACAAAAAAAATTCAAAACCAGAGAGGGGGGCTATAATCTAAGGGGTGAACATAATTTCATTTTACCAATCATTCACTCAACTCTTAAAAGTTTGTGCATTTCTGTTTGTGGAGTCAAACTCTGGAACAGACTGGATGTCACTTTAAAAATGTGCACTACCACGCAAATATTTAAACTACACTATAAAAAAGTTCTACTAAACTCATACAGGTAATTTAAAATAACATGGCCTTGGATTAAAACATTGATAACTATTAACATATGTAAATAATCACAGTAAGTAATTCAAAATGTTGCTTTGAACAGATATACAATGGTGAATTTGAAAGTATTATGAGTTGGATGTTTATGAACACTGTTGTCAGTGGGTTCTGAGTTATAATTTGATATTGTATCTGTTTTGTATTGAAAGGGGCAGAACTAGATAAGCTTTTTTGCTTCATTCTGCTCCTTCTCAAACTGGTTGCTGTGCATGTGTTTGCACTCATATGTTTATTTCTTTATTTCCTTTTGTTTTCTGTTTTTTAAAGTTTGAGATAAATAAATAAAAAAAAAATAAATAAAATAAAAAAATACTTACTGAACCAACAGGATGGCAGCCTAAGCCTGCCCCTACATCTTCCTCTCATGTCTCATGTCAAAATTGAAGAAAGTAGCTAATATTCTATTTAACATTTAGGGGTCGCTAATACGTATGTGCTTTTTAAAGCTGCTGTCACGTTGGAAACAGCTCATATATCCAACTGAATTTCACTCAACCGACTGTTTTAACATCCACTGATGACAGTCTCAATTCAATCCTGTTTTCTGCACAGTGTATGCATGTGAGCCTGAGGATGGTGGCTCACAGTCTCGCACATTTACGTTCACATTCGTGTTCACATTCGTGTTCAGTCAGTCGTGCACTGATTGTGCTGAAGTGGAGCTCCACCTCTTTGTATACGGAACGTACTTAACAGAACGATCATGGTAATATATATATGTGACTGATTTAGCAACTTCCGGTTAGCAAACTGTAGCTTTAGCCCACTAAATTCTTAGCTCATTGGCTTATTATTCACCACCGACCGTTCTCAGTAAGATCACGAGCAGAACCATATGTTCAGCCGTGTTTCAGCATAAATTCTGATTTGCAGGCAGAGCTGCAGAGACTGAAGAATTTGGTGAATGAATCTTTTAAACAAATCACTATACCGAATAGGTTCTACGTTTTCAGTGCACTGAAAAGAACTGTTTTTTCCACCACTACTACGATCCATCTACACTGCAAAAAACTGAAATCTTATCAAGTGTTTTTGTCTTTTTTTTAAATTAAAAATCGTCTTATTATACTAGATATGAGCCACTTTCAACTTATCAATCCAGAAAAATGTCTTGTTTCAAGTTATCAGTGTACAAAAATGAGGTTTGAATCGCTTGTAACCAGTAAAAAAAATCTGCCAATGGAACAAGAAACGATTGCTTGAAAATTTCCTTGAGACTAGAATAATGTCTTAATACAAGTAACTTTTCTCTTGTTCTTGTTACGAGCAATTCAGACCTAATTTTTGTCCTTAAATAACTTTAAACAAGATATTTTTCTGGATTGGTCATGTGAATTTGGCTCATATTGAGTCTAAAAAGGAATTTTCTACTGAAAATAAGACAAAAACACTTGATAAGATTTCAGTTTTTGCAGTGTACATGCAGTCTCGCCTCTGCTGTTGCCACATACTTGAACTCAGTATATGTGTTTTTTCAATGAGTTTTTGTGAACACTTTGTAATTACCCTCCTTTTCCATACAAAAAATACCAACAAGTTTT
The DNA here is from genome assembly GCF_033239565.1 of Halichoeres trimaculatus. Lineage (NCBI taxonomy): Eukaryota > Metazoa > Chordata > Actinopteri > Labriformes > Labridae > Halichoeres > Halichoeres trimaculatus. The sequence continues at coordinate 22,285,228 of NW_027437185.1, forward strand.
TATTTAAGTCTTACTTTCTGTCTTTTTTTAAAGGTGCTTTTATCGATTTAATTATGTTTTATTAATGCAGCTAAAAGAAATAGTCCCTCAGATTTGATGGTTTTGAACATTTGGTCTCATTTTTCATTGGTCTCATCTTTTTTTTTTTTTTCAGTTGGTGTTTTCAACAGTGCAGAAAATAACAGCAGCACCCGTGTGAGGTCCAACTGGTCCTGTGCACAGCCAAAGCCTGTACCTTGTTGTGGTTTGTGGTTTCCTGTGTCTCTTTTTTCTTTTCCAATTTATTTGATGTCTCTTTCACTCAGCTCCTTGTGTTCTAACTTCTCTTATTTGCGCTGTTTTCCTCCTCTTGTCTTCTTTTATCTGCTGGTGATTGGTCAACCATTAACCACAAATAAGTAGTGATAAAAACACCCTCTGCAGAGAAAACTCATGTTTTTCCCTGATTGTCAGAATGAGGTGAAGTCTTAAACTATGAAAACATATCAGACTCCTTTCAAAGAACTATTTAATAAGAGGTGTGATCGTGATGTTCCCTGGTTTATTCACCTTTCCAAATTTACATTAATGCATTTTGATTTAAGCAATCACAGTCAAATATGTGACAGTGAATGCTTTCCTTAAAATAAAGGACATTTTAAGTAAATGCACATTGCAAAAATAAGTAACTTCCCTGAGCAAAGCATTTGAGAAAAACTCATGTAACAGGTTGTCAAGCTGCTTAAGTGAAACTATATTTTGCTGTTTAAGTAAAGCAACAAAAACAGCTCAAGTACAGAATGTTTAATGGTCTCATGTGTAAGTGTTTGAAGAGGCGTTGAAATGTGCATGGTTCTACCTGTTAATAAAGAGCAAAGTTGGCAGTGGTGGTACATTACTTTTCGCTCCTTAATTGTGTCCTTCGGATTGAAATCTGATGCTCATGTCCTCCCTCTTCTTAAATGGGCCTTTTTCCTTCGCACATCAGGCTTCTCTGTGCTTTCTGCTCTTATTGGTTTCAGCCATTGTGTCTGCTATTACTTTTCTGCAGCCTCATCTTGATAGCCACAGCTCACTACAGGCTGTGTCCCTATGACGCACTCTGGCAGTAAATGGCCCAAATCGTACCACAAAAACCTCCCCAGCACTATTAAAAAGCCAGTGCAGGCAAATGGGAAAACTTTGGCACACACAAGGTGGTAATCAGAGTGCTAATGTATTAAAATGTATTAAAAGAAAGTGGATAATTTCCCTAAACATATCTGTCCATCTGCCATTTAGGGCTCTAATTTCGTGGTGCAGCGCAGGGGGCGCAAGCCTGGCGCACCCTGTGCAGTGCTAATTCCGTGCGGCGCACCGCCGTGCGCTGCCAATTTGACAATTTGGTAGACTGTCTGCGCAGAGATGGGTGTGACTGCGAGCCAGAGGGAGTTGGCGGCGCACCAGGGGGAGGTGTCAGCAGATTTATGTTGGCGCAGTGACAATTTAGTGCCAAAAAAGTGCGCTGAAAGCTCGCCAGCTCCAACTTGGTCTATCCTCGGCGCAAATCGGAGCACACCCCCCGCAGCTGTAATATGGTGACGGGCACACATGTGCCCACATGTCAACAAAGCCTCAGAGGCAGGTTTCCAGAGTGTCAGGCACATTTCAATGCAGTAAACAATCACAGCAATCGCTATTTAATATAACTGTCTGAACCAGCATATACATTTGTATCTATATTAACTGTCCTGTTACATCTGATGTCAGATAAAAGCCGTTTGTCATAATGGAAAGTTAACCTGACGGCAGCTGGAAGTTTCATGCACATCTTACAATTGAACAATAAACAGCCTTAAAATCTGATACTGAGTATATATCTGGCTTCTCTCATTTCATTTAATTCAAAGAAAAGAGGGAGAGAAAAGACGAAGTAAAAAGAGACAAAATAAATGTTTGCCACTCAGGATTTACCCATGATTTCCCATATTTCTCTGTTTTAGTCTTTATCTTTAAGGTGATCTAAAAAGATGGAGTACATTATTGTAAGGAGGATGAGGTGGAGACACTGGGAGAGTGTACAGTATATCACCAAAGGTTCTGCTATTTGGCGATGACAAACCAGGAGTGCAGGTGGATCAAAAGTATTCTGAATGGATAAGCCAGCTGTGTAACTGTCTCTTCATTTTGTACTCCTATTAATGACAAAGGAACAGCTTAAATCTGTCCCAGGAGCTCGCCCACAAGGTGGCGCGCTTCGTGTCCTCCGATGCACCCCACCGCCATTCTCCTGCTGCAGGGACAGCGGCTCTGACCGTCTTTCCAGCATACCTTTCGCGGTGCTGGGGATCACTCAGACCAATCAGAAGCTGCGCCTTGGCCTTAGGGAATTTAAAGGCGAGGAGAGGCACTTATTTGATTGGTGAAAACAGCGCTCGGCTGTGTTAAGCCCACTCACGGCTTTTCTCCTCCCTCTCTGCCATTTGCGCGGAGGGAGGCGTGGACGCGCACCTCTGCGCTCCTTTATGCCTTGACTGCGCCTCTCTTGGCACTGCAGGAAATTTACAAGGTGTGCTGGTCACGCCCTGTCCATGAAAAAACACGCTAAGGATGGGGCAGGGCAGGTGCACCTGCGCTTGCGCCTGGTCTACGAAATTGGAGCCCTAAGTGTCATGCTAATAAAATTTCATACTTTGTAACGCTGCTCACCGCCACACTTAGCGTTGATATATTTTGTTTCTAGCAAGGTGTGAATGAGCAAGATGTAACTGAATCACAGTGTTGGCCTCTCAAAAAATGAGATGATGAGTAATAGCAGGGATATTTCCAGCAATTTCCTGACTCACATTTAGAATACTTTAATATGGAAGTACAACAAGTCTTCTAGTTGAATCATAAAACAAAACGTCAACAGCTGTAGTGCAAAATAACAAAGGTGTTCAATAGATACTTAGAGCTTTAAACTTGAAGACACAAGCTCCTATTATTGTGAAAAAAAAAATCTGGTTTACATCAATTAAGATTTTTTTGTATGTCTTTAAGCAACTTTGCAGCCATGCTGCCTCATATAAAAACTTGCCTTACATGCACCTTCCTTTGACCTACATAATTTCATGACTCACTGGTTGCCATCCATTTTCAGAGCATTATGACTGATCTTTCAAGACCCACAGAATATTGTGTTCCATGACTATTTTAACACAGAAACTACCAAAAGGAGAGTAGACTCTCCTCTGTAATATTTCTCTTCCTGTTTTTGATCCAAAAAACAACAACAAAAAATAAAAAACACTTTTTTAGATACCGCTTCTCTCTTATGCTCTGTGCTTTGATCCTCTCCATGATCTCTGTCATTTTTGTCTCATGATGATGACACACTTTCTCTCCAAACTTCTGTGACACATGCTCTGTTCAAGTGAGCTGTGAACTTTTCTGACTTGCAACATCTTGCCATGTCTCTGTCCCATGTCTTGCATTTTCTTCTCATATCTATACTGATCCGTCATTCAGACATTGATATCTATAGACCTCAAAGGCAGCCAATGAGTTAAGATTGGTGGTCGAACATTATGGGCAGTAGAAGTAAAAGAGACTATCTAAAATGTCAAATAGCAGGTCAGAAGTTTGTGTTGAAGTACTGTAAAACATGGAATATAAGTTGTAACACCAGTATGGAATACACAGGTTTCACTGTCTTCCTCAAATCAGAAACCTTCCTGATATCGCAGCTTAAATCATTGCATTGTGACGCTGAAACTCCACACTGCCTCACATGGCTAGCTCTTTATTTCCTATCAGAGATAGCTGGGTGACATAAAAAGTGACATAAATTATCTTTTGACAGAACGCTCAGTGAACTCTTCCTCACTCTTCCTCACTCTGGGTTTAGTGATGTACAGCCAAATAACAAAATGATTCATGACCTCTTCTTATGTCACATGGCCCATAATGTTCCATATGTTGATGTGGCTGATATTGATATTTTAATTTTGGAAGAAAAAAAAAACGGTAGCACAGAAGTATTGATGTACTAACAGAGAGTCTACCATTGGAAAATGACAATGAAAAAAAGACACACACACACACACACACACACACACACACACACACACACACACACACACAAACACACACACACACACACACACACACACACACACACACACACACACACACACACACACACACACACACACACACACACACAAAGCATGAAAATAGTCATTTCTGACTATTTTTAGTCATTTCAAATAGTCATTTGAGAACTAAAACCAGGTCTAGGTCTTGGATGTCCAGACCTAGTTTCAGTCTGTCTTCAATCAAACTTCAATGTCAGAATCAGAATCCTAATTAGAGCTCACTGGGTTGATAGTTGTGACGCACCACAGCCTGTGAGGAATTCACATAACACTGGCCACCTACCTCTGCTGGTGACTCATTTTGAATTGAGAACTAATTTACTTCATAGTACACCATCAAATGCATAATTATAACCTGTTGAGGAAGAAAAACTGATTAAGAGTGCTACCACTGGGAAATGGTTAGGTCGCAACAAGTAGGTAATGGCTGTTGCTGCACAATCAGTCATGTAACTGAATGTCTGCATGAACGTCTAATTTAGCTGGTATAGCTCCATCCTCTTGGTTAGTGACACTGAAATCCACAGTCACTTAAAAATTATCGTTTTAACCTGTTATTGAAATGGTACTTCAGAGAACGTCAAGTTCATGTGTTCTGAAGTAACTGAAAAAGTGAAGTTTAAGTTCAGAATGGGGGTTCAAAAATGTGTAACCTTTCAAAATTCAAAAGTCTACTTTGCATACATCAGAGCTGTTTGATAAAAGAAAAATCTTATATTCAAATAGTGGACTTAAGTTGTTTTGCTTGATGATAATGATGAGGTGAAGAATTGTGTTTATCCCACTGGATTCAGCAGAAATATTTTGTTGAAGAACTTTAATTGGAGGGTTTGGGTCAAAATCTCTAAAGACAGAGGGTGAACATCTCTTTTGTGGGAAGGGTATAATTTTCTTCTTCGCTGCAACTCTGACTAAACGCTAAATATGAAACCAGACAGCATTGGCTTAAAAACTGCACAAAACTGGAACATTTTGGTGGTATGACTGTGTACTGTGCACTGCCTGGAGCCTCTCTTTATAAATAGAATAAGCAGAATAAGCATCTCGGGTGCCTAACATGACTCATTTGCTTAACAAGACCTGAGTGTTGGCACAATGGAAAGCATTAATTATTCGTAACACCTGAGCTGGTAATTTGTGAGTCTTATGAGTTTGTGCATCTGGATTATGCATGGCTGTTAAAAGTAGCGCAACACTCACAGCACACACTGCAGGAGTGGATTTCATCAACATGGCCCGCTGTAAATCCTTGGCTCAGCAGAGGCTACAGTTTATCACAAGCACAAATCTGCTCCCCTTTCTTACTTGATCCATTCACTGATACGAAAAGGAATTCAATCAGGCCGGGCTTCCTGACATAAAAAGGATTTCTCATTGCAGTGGTGGAGCCATAGTGCTGAACTGACTTCAATCGCTCACTGGACCTTTAAGGATGCTCTTTTGTTGCACAACATTAAAGGTGACCTCTGCCTTTATCCCTGTGATTGAGCAAGTGCTAATACTCATCATAGGTCTGAATTGAAAGATTGCTTGGCTACATCATACCTCATTGAAGACAAAATGGGCAAAATCCCCTGAATTTCCCAGTTCCTCTTGTAAATGAATGTAGCAAAGAGTCTGAACTGATTGCACTGACAAGAATGGAAGCAGGGTTAGGCTGCACATTTAAGGAGAGAACTGTCTGTATTCATCGTTATTTAAGTCATATAAAGGCCTGTATGGAGCAGATAAGGTGTCCCTTTTCGTGTTTTAGAGTATTGTCCCAATAACCATTTCCAATTTGGAGTTTCTTCAGCTGAGAGATTTTTTTTCAGAATGTCTGAAATGTACAACTTGGAACTGTAGAGTAAGTAGATTAGTTGTACGGACACCAAGGGTGAACTAAAAGCCACCAAACCAAAGTGAAATAAAAAATAAACTGATTTGAGTGTGTACACGTTACATTTGGTCAAACTGGGAAGAAAAAAAAGAAGAAGAAAAAAAAAAGTTTTACACCAGTTAATGCCAGCATTAAACCAGGAGTGTAACACCCTGCACAGGTAAACAGAACAGCCTTATAAGTTGCCTCTTTGACTGTACATTTTGTGTTATGAATGAGCTTGTTGCAATACAAGAAAAATGTTTGACTTCTCCAGGGACAGATAACTTTCATTGCTTCAATTTTTTACTGTAATCGTTATGCTGAGGAGAGAACAACTCTTAGAGTGGCAAGGCACAATCTGTTACAGAGCTTCAGAGTAAGTTACACAAGTCATTCTTGTATCAAGTTCCTGCTGTAGAGCCGTAACAAAGCCATGCCACCATAATGCCTTTGTAGTTTTTAAATGAACCTTGCAGTGGTGTAATATTGGTCTCCCACTTTGTCAAAGTGGATCAAGGTTTTTGGGGAGCTTGAGAGGCATAACCTGTATCCTCACAGTAGGCGCTACACGCTGCCAAACACAGACACATACTCACACAAATGAATACACCACAATACCATTCTGTTGGCTTTTACACTCAGAGACTGACACCTTTCTAAGAGTGTAACATTGCAGAGGCATGACTTTTCACGAGTCTGAGCCTTTGGTAATAGTAGTGCAACAGAACACCTGAAACACACCAGGTACGTCTGCAGTTCAGCTCTGCTTCGTTCTGTGTTGACAGCATTTGTCAATTCACACCTGCTGTGTGTTAAGTACGGCCAGCTGCATGACTGACAGACATATGGAGTCATGAGACCGAGAAGTTCCCGCGCTTCCCACTCCATTGATAAGTCTCTCTTCATTCATGTTGAGCTGTAAAACCTCCAACCTGTTGACTCCTGGTCTGGCTCTGCTCATTACCTCAGTTCGGCATTGTAGTCAAGCCAAATATAAACCGATTTTGACACGGAAAGTAACTGGGTGTTTTTAGGTAGTTTCTGGTCACAACTTCCCATGCTGCTCAATCTTCCTTAAGCCAAATTTATGCGTCACAGCTCCACGTCCGCAAAAATTGGATGACTGTGTATTACCTGCAACCTGATGGACCAGCCTTGCAGCTGGACCGCAGTTGAGTGGATCCAGTGTAAGGCCCTGTTTACTCAACAACTTTTCATCCGGAAACATTAAAACACAGTGAAAAAAAATCTGTGTTTACACGGAAACGCTGTAGTAAGCATGCCAAGCCTGTGGACGGAGCTATAACTGTCTTGTCCAGAAGGCACTTTTGGGAGATCTTCACTTTATTGCCCTGTTTCCTGCTCCATTCACTCACCTGTCCTCTCTGGATATAGGCATAAAAAAAACACACATAACTAAGAAAAACATCTGATAAGCAATTTCCCCTCTGGTGTTCTAATGGGAGGAATGAATAGGATGTTATGTAAGGTCACAATTCAAGATGAGGTACTTAGCTTTATGATAACAAAAGAGCCATGTGATAATGTTTGGAATAAACTCTTAGCTGGTCTTAGCTGGTATTTTGAGTCTCAAATCTAAAACACTGTGACGAGCTTGGACACCTACACTTGCAGGAGATTAGTTCTTAGCAATTAATATCTGGGAACGCTCTGTGATCTTTTCATTTTGATTAAGAAACATTTCTGTGAACGATACTTCAACACACAATATTAACAAGCATGACGGCCTCAGAGACAGCAACTCCCCTAAGTACAAGTTGTACTTGTGCACCTCTAACAATCGATACACTTGTGTTTTTCTATGGATGTCTGGGGCAATGGGTGATGCTTTCATTACATGAATCAATTTCCTGGTAGAAATTCAGTCAGGAAGGAAGAAGCAAAACTCCAAACTGAATGAATATCCCAACAACGGAAGACCTGCATCCATAAATATTGATTCTCCATCTGTGGAATTCAACAAATGAGATTTTACTTTGGGAGGATGAACATAGAATGAAAAACAAATACAAGTGGAAGTATGTTATCTCTGAGAGAAGAGGTAAACTCCAGGGGTGGAATGTAATTTGGCTGATTTGAGGTGATTGTTTGATGGAAATGTAACGCTGTTATTCACAGTCATAAAAACTTTGACTTTTACCCCACCAGAAAGTCTTGTTATGAGTTATAGCTCCCGTAAGCCAAGAGTGAGCTGCTAAGACTTGGGCTCTTTTTGTGTGAGTACATAAAGCATTCCCATTAATGTTTCCTTACAGGCAAAGGGATACATAGCTGACAGTAAAGAAACTCTTTCACCCTCACTGCATACTAGCCACATACCCTGGCCTTGCCCACAGCTTTAAAATAACACTTTGGTTTTCTTTCAGCAATTTCTAATGTGGTTTCTCTCATTTAATTTCATGCCTCATGTTTGGATTAAGAAGAACATGACAGCAAACATTGAGGAGTTCCTAGCCTTCTCACTTGTTGCAAAAAGTTAAGCTCATCTCTCTATATGTGCTTTCATTTTCACATAAAGCTTACTGATGAGCCTGAGGGTCCTTCATTTTTCTTTGACAGTGTTCATTATTGAAAATCAAACTTGAAAAGGCAGGTCTAGAAGGTGAGTTTGTCTTGAAAGAAATCATTAAGCTGGGATGTGAATTAACAGCTGCAATTGTCCACTGTCTCCTTTAATCATACATTTCAAGAAATAATTTGGTAAAGATGTCTGATAATCGAATGTGTTTTTTTTAGCTTTTTTCGCCCACCATGTCGCTCCTTTTAACACATTTCTCTCCTTGAACTCAATGGAAAGGCAGGTCATTAAGAAATAGCCAGCAGTGCAGAGGCCACATTGTGACTGCACTCACTGCAAAACAAAAATAATTGATGTTGATTGATATGAACTTTCCTATCCAGCTTTTTCCAACTTTACACACACACACACAGACACACACACACACAGACACACACACACACACACACACACACTAATAAAGCAGATTTACATTTCAGCTTTGCCTCAGCTTGTTACATGAATAAACAGAGATATGGTGTTTAATTTCTATAATGTCTCAGACCTTGGGAGTGTTCAGCGCCTGAAGCATTCCTTATAGTCTGCGGGGTGCCACAAATGCCAGTGCCTTGGACTTTCCTCTTGGCCAAGGGCTAAACTCTACATTACTACCCTGATTTATTCATAGAAAAATATTAAACAATGGTAGTCATGTTATTACCATGCCACTGATCACACTATTTAGTCTCTCATGTTAACACTTGCCTTAGCTCAGAAACAGCGCCAAGTTGCATCATTTGATTGCATTAGTGGCTTGGCATTTCCTGCTTTCTTCTAACTTTCCCCTAAGCGATAACATGCTGTGCGTGTGTGCGTGTGTGTGTGTGTGTGTGTGTGTGTGTGTGTGTGTGTGTGTGTGTGTGTGTGTGTGTGTGTGTGTGTGTGTGTGTGTGCGCGTGTGTGCGTGTGCGTGTGTGCGTGTGTGCGTGTGTGTATATAAAAAAAAAAAAAACACTGGCACTGCTTAATACGTCAGTCCTGCTTTTCATTCATTTGCTCCATTAACATGTGATTCATTAACACACCATCCACCCATTTAAGTAGGCCTCTGAGGTCACAGCACTGATGGTGAACCACTAACTCTGAGGATAGTGGATGAGCGTTCGGCGAGCTATAATCCTGCCGTGATGGGGGAACAAAAAGAAAGCAAAGGGAAGAAGTGCAGCTGGGGCTGTGGGGTAGGGGGGTGCTAACTACAGTGTGGCAGCCCCTGCTGAGGCCACCATGCTGGCTTTATTAGTTTAGCGTCACAAGCTTTTCTCCTCTGAGAGTGTGTGCAGCAGGATGGAGGGGAAGTAATGCTTTGTTTGTCTGTACATGGTATGTGCGTGTGGAGGTCAATCTCCTTGTGTCTCTGTGTTTCTGAATACTGAATAACAGTGCACAATGTAATTAATTCTTTCTATGTTTGTTTGAGTTTGAATATGCGTCACATTGTTGATTTTTGATTCTTAATTAAAAAAAAAAAAATCATGGATGCTGATCCCTAGTCCTTGCAAAACAAAAGCCTGTAAGGGACAAACCAAAACCAGTAATGAACCCCTTTAAATGGCAACTTCCAAAAATTGCACTGATAAAGAGGGCTGACCTGCAGAATTATAATTATTGCTCTTAAAGGCCGATTTGAATTTTCTGCAACCCCAGAGGTTGTTTTCTAAGAAAGTGGGCACTCACTGCAGCAGTCTCTTTTTCACATGCATATATCTCAGAGGTAGAGACAAGGCACAAGGTGCACTTCTTCAGGCATGAACAGCAAATAAGAGAAAAGGTGGGGTAGGTGTTGCAAAATTGAACAGCTGCTATAGTAAATAAGGTTTATGTGGCAAGGGGAGAGCAGTCTCTCATCGGTCACCACGGTAACTGTGAACGTTGTTGATCCCTTGGGGGCGAAGAGGCGTCTCTTTCCTCACACACACGCTCACCTCCAGTGCTCAAAGTAGCACTACATCTGATTCTAATCCCGAGTGTTACACAAAGGTTTCATTTGTAGAGAATGCAAAACATTGATGCTCAATCAGGTAAAGATTTTTCTTTTTTTCATCACGGCTGTGTGGAAAAATAACACACAAGACACAAGTTTTCATGAGCAAGTTGTTGACCAGGTGATAGAAAAACTAAGAGACCTTGATTCAAGCTGTCTTAAAGTAGTCAAAGTGGTGGTTTAACACAGCACAGCTGCCAGAGGAAGAGCAGTAAGCCAGCAAACTATCTCCTTTTTGAGACGTTTGCCAAGAAGCTGGCACTGGACCAGATTCCTGTTTTTGCAATGAATGTAAAACAGCAATTATTTTGTGTTTGCACCGTGTCTTATCATGCATACGGTGGAATGTTTTCAGAAAACACAGATGGAAAGAGTGAACTGTTAAGATTTTGACATTGTTTCAATGACACCTTCTCTGTTGTGATTTTGCATCTAATAATAACTGATTGCAGTGCAAAAAAACCCTCTTCTTTGTGCTCCTTTATCGCCAAGACCACAAAGTGCCTGAAACAAATTCAGGAGAGGAAACAAAGTAGACAAAAAGTTCCACTCCTGGAGACAAATTTGACATTAAGCTATGTGGAGTTTTCTTTCGTTCATTAAATGTTGCTGTGTTTTGGGAAGTGGGATCGCCATTAGCTGTCAAATCAGTGCAGGGGAGAAAGAGGGAGACTAGCAAGTACAACTCCCCGAGGCAGAGAACCAATGCTCCCCTTGTTTCCCTGTTGATCTCTCCCTGGTTGACATGTCCTGTTTTCCTCCCCGGCTCGTTCAAAGGGCTAACAGGCTCATTTAAGCCATTTCTGCAGGGAGACGTAGATGTAGTCATTTGAATAGAGTTGCTTGGACCAGACTCGTGGTGGCATGGCTTCCTGCGCATTCAGGCCAATTCATGATTGCCGTGCAGGGAGCTATTGTAGATTTCCCCACTATCCTTTTCATCCAGGACAAATCAGCCATTCAGTGAGCGTGTGCTTTTTGAACTTCATTTACCCTTTGGAAAGAGAAGATGCAAGAGGAACGTGCCACAATAAAACAAGCTTGTTAAGCTATTCTCATGTAAATGATTCAGGGTTTATTGGGAGGAGGTTGGGAGGAGTTGTCGTGACATTTTAATGACTGGTTGCTTTTTTGTGAGGTCTTTTGAATCACATCAGAATGATCAACTTTTTCAAGTGCCTTCTAAACATGTGAATAAGTGCCGGTCAAATGTATTAATAAGAAAAAAATCCTGTGTATCCTATAAAGTAAGCCTTGATTCTGGCAGTTTAACTGAATAAAATATTTTAGGAGGCCTTGCACTTTCTGACCGAGAAGCGAGCACTGAGCAAGCTCGCTGCTCTTTCTATCAGTTTGCATTTCATCATACACTTTGCAAGTTATATTGAAAGCTCTGAGCACAGACTGACATCCTGCCATTCAAAATTAAATTTGATTTTTGGAGATGTATCTTCAGAATCCAAACAAACCACACTAGCCTGGAACAAGGCCTGTCACCAGCTTTTCTGAGACACATTTTCTCTCCTGATGTGTTTGACTGAGAGTGCTTTTCTTCAGAGACGTGAAAGGCTGAAGGGCCATGACAAAAAAAAAAACAGACAGCTAAAAGATGTGTGGTTTTACTTTTTCCAGAATGCGTGCGCTGCTTGACACGTTTGAATTTAACACGTGGTGGTGGCCCTGAATTCTCCTCTAATACAAAAAAGTCGGAACACGAAGCCAATCAAAAGTGAGGAGAATCTGTGCTTTTGTATGATTTTTTAGGCCTGGCTAGATTCTCTAAAAAAACAGCCAGGAATTATCATTTTATGTTGTTTTTTATAAAAAAAATAAAACAATAGCGTAACTATTGACTGTTCACAGTATTACAACTCCCATAATCTGCATACATTTCCCTTTTCCCAAGGCAATATTTGCCACAAGCAGTGCACCAACTGTGTTTTACAAGGTCGAAGCTCCAGGCTACACCTGCACGCTGAACACCACATGCTAAGCAATTCATCACTCTAATGATTCCTTTGAGATTACCGGCCAATGCATTGATACATTATTTATTTTTGGTGATAAAATACAAGGCAAAGTAAAAACCACCAGTTTTGGGCATTTGGTTGAAGGGCACAAGATTAGCTAGCTGTTGGGTGGTTTCCCCCCCTGTTGCCTCTGGCCATGTTGTAATGAAAGTCCTGGTTATAAATATAAAGAGAAGATTAATTGTGGTGAAAATCTGTATTGGGGGAATTTTAATGTTCACCTCATTTTGAAGTTTCTCAAACCACTGACTTTTTATTGTATGCGCCAAGTTTTCACATACCACCAGCTCAAGATTTAAAGTTTTGGCAATGGCTATGTATCTGAAAGAAATTAAGGTTAAACTTTTCAGCGCATTGTTTTTCTTTTCTTAAAAGATATCTGACTTCAGGTTTTAAACAGTATCATATTCATTTTAAAGCTGTTTATATCAGCATAGGAATTACCACACTTTTCAGTGACTAATGAGTTTGTGTCTGCTGGATCTACAGTATTCTAAGTCTCCATGCTTTGGGATAGGACAGTCCCAGTCAAAATTAAACACCAGATGTCTCTACCCCCCCTCACCTCATTTGTGAATGTTGGGGAAATCATTCATTTTAAAACTGCTGCTACATCAAATATCCATCACTGAGTTTCCTCAGGATGTGGAGTAATGATCCCGGGATGGGAGAGGTCCTGAAAGCCATGTCGAGGAATTTGAGTGCTTTTTTAATAAGCAATCAAGTGCTCCCAAGGTCATTCATTTATTTAAAGAGGCTCTTTGCATTTTGGATTTTCTAGTTTCCTTTCTTTGCCTGGAATCTAACTCTAAACTCTAAATGATTGTACAGACCCTGACACACATCTTATACACTCACATTCACTACATTGATAAATCAAAATGAAATACACATTTTTGTGATCTGTGAAATAAGATGATTCAGGGTGCAGGCAAACTTTTGCAGAAAGTGACCTGGAGCCCTGGAGATATGATAATTTAAACAACTGATGCTTTTCAGCAGGCTTTTTTTTGTAGTTAACATGCCATACTATTCTCACTGATCCCCCCTGCTGATTTTTTTATGCGCAGAGGAAAGGACTATACGAATTCAGATTTTCCAAGCATATCAACTTATCTTATACACATTCAACAAACTCATCAGAGCATGCCGACGCTTTCATTAAGAGTCTCAAACGGATTGCTGGAGAGAAAGCTGGATTTCAAAGAGAGTTTGAAATTCAAATGCATGCTTATATATTTTGTAAAAGAGTCATAGATGTATGCATTAGCATCCCATAATACTCTGAGTTAACCTATTAATCCTCTCTGTTTCTCTGATTAGCTTTGTTCCTGCAAGTCAGACTTGAATAGCGTTACTAATGAAACAAAAATGGGGGAAAATGCAATTAAGACTTTTAATCGTTGATGGTGCTTTGCACAAAGGTCAGTTAGGACTATAAGGTAGTATTCACATATTTTTTATCTTTAATTTTCAATTTGCTATAGCATGCTTAATGTGAGCTCCAAAGATGAAATTATGAGAGTTTATTTGTTTTTGTTCTTTCCAGGCCAAAACACTATGTTAGTTAATCATTTGATGCAAACACTCAGCTAAACACAATGAAAACTCTGAAAGAAATGTCAATCTGACCTGTAATTTTAAAATGCTGTCCTCCAATCAACATTCTCATTATCAGTTCTCGGTACATCAGAGCAGCTGCAGTGAGTCAAAGTGGAAGGCAAAAACAAAACCAAAAAAAAAGCAGAAATATTCCTTGTTCTGATTTTAGTTTTTGTCAAAGATACAGTACCTTTTCTTTTGGCAACGAAATCATTTTTTAACCCTGTTTCAGCCTGAACTCTGCAAAGCACCACTGTATTTATATTTTTTTATCTTTTTTTTTTTTTCCTTGCATGACACATAACAACAAAGCCACAGTGCAAATAATGGTGTACTGGCAGAAGTGGCTGACATGCAGGGTTCCACTTCACAGAGCTCACTTCACTCATGCCCTGAGGACATTTTTGGAGTGAAACTTTGGTTTGACCTGATTTAAGTGCAAGAAGGAAACAAGAACAGCGATTGGTGCTGCTCTTAAAGTGACCTCTTACTTTTACTTTGCTTTTTCTTTTCCTTTCTTTTCCTCTTTTGTCATATGATCCTCTCTCATGAAATTTGCTCATGTCGCTCTCCACAGGGGGGTCAGAGGTCAGAGGTCAGGGTGAGACGTAAAGCTGTGTCCGTGTATACGGGAGGGATTCTGTGTCTTACTCGAAACACTTAAGCAGGGCAGGTTACAGGGCTGATTATAGGACGCTCCCCTACCACTGCGCCACCCTACTGACCGTAAAGCTTACACTGACCTTTTCGAATGTCACATCCTGAACACTAGCGCTGTGAGATAATGGGCTGCACTGTCACATAACCCGACTGCAAATAAAAAAGAATACAGGAGCTCTAAAGCCTTCTTAGGCACGAGGGAATGAAAAACGTGCTGGAAATCATCAAGCAAAACCTTAATCCTGACGTGAACTAATCAATAATCAATCTGTCAATCAATCTCAGGATAACAAGTCCATCAATAGGCTGACACTTCCAATGATCCAGACACTTGACCTTTTCTGAGGCTGTGGTTTAAATCTTGGCATGAAAGGGGCTTGAGAGGGTCTGACAGTGCATTTCAGCGCTGACAAAGATGGAGTGAATCACAACTTTAATTTTATCAGTTGGGTCAGAAATTAAAAGGAGCCAAAGGGAGAATAAACTCAGTAAAAATTCAGAAAAGGCTCATCAAATTCAAAAGATTAGCAAGCTCTTAGCAGTTAAGGAACCTGCCTTTTGTATTTAACATTATGGTATATTAATGAATTATATTATCATCTTATATCAAGCTGTCAAACAGTTGTGTATGGATGTGCTGGATGTACCATTTGCATTAAAAATTTCAACACGTGTGATGCAGCCAGTTCATCTCCCAGTTTCTGTACTTTGAGATTGCTTCATATGTGAGAATAAATACAGATTACTTGTGCTGTAGTTGTTATATTTACCTTAACATAGCTCAAGTGGATGCCAGTAAAGCCACCTTACTGATTCTCCTTTCTGAATATAAACAATAAAGTAGGGAGGTTATTAAGAGAAACTGACATGAGAGAGATTTTTTCCCCTGTGAAGAAAGAAAATCCAAATGTGTGCTTAATCATTATATCTTCATACAGTTCACACAAACTTCCCTTGAAAAACTCAAATTGTGTGAACAGAGGGGATCCAGATCACATCAGATTAAGGAGAGACAGCCCTCCTAAACCAACATAAAGCCTCACCAGGAATAGCAATGATTTACTATCACCAGTCAGGCCAACTGGGCCGTCATGCTCGTAATTTTTACCCCCACCAGCTGTTACTTTTACCACCGTTAGATTTACACCGGTTCACTCCGATTCCTCTTTTCAAAGTTGAATTATCTATCAGACCGTTTACATGTTAGCCAAGTACCCCTATACTTAACATATTTGTTAAAAAAAAAATGGAAGCAAATGTGTCTCTTATGACAGAAAAAAATGCTACCGCAGAGAATATTATTTGGACAAGATTGCAGTATTCATATAAAATTTGCAGCAAAATTAGTTTGTCAGTGAGACGCTTAGTGCTGCAATTTCACAGAATCTTGAGCCAGTGACAATTTAGCAACTTCTATGATTTTCTTTTTTACATTAATGGATTTCATCATGTGAAGCTCCACTTTACCTCTTTTCCTTTTTCTCCTGTGACCTTCAGAGAGTCCATGTGACCACTTCTCTTTGGCCATGTGTGGAATCAATGCCCTTTTAAGACCATTTATCCTGAGAAAATGTGTTATATTACTCAGACAGCGGGGCTCTTCGAGAGCTTCGTAAGCTTATTTGGTATGTATTTTTTCAGCAGTGTGAAGAATGTGGCACTACCAGCATGTGCGTCGAGTGAGTATCCTGAATATACAGCAATGCACTCAAAGCCTGTAACCAGATAACACAGGTCCACGTGAACATTTTTAAAATGCTGGTTTCATGTGGAAAAAGAGATGTACACATAAGCCCCCTTACAGACTCACACACACACACATAAACACGCAGGAGAGCCAAAAGACAAATGCTGATAAATACCTGATATGACAGATCCAATCCTACGTGTGTAACCTAAACAGGGATGGATAGGTGCAACCCTAAACAAAAGATTAATAAAGAGTTGTGGGTCTGAGATGTGACGAGAGCTGCAGCATTACACTCATTCATCTTTCACTTTGCTTTTCCTCCAGGCTGTAATATTTCTCATCAATCAGCAAGTTGGGTGTCAAGTGAGAACAATTCAGCACAAAGTGAATGTCAAGCTCTCTTCACTGCCCATTTTCCAATCTGGCAAATGAATGGCTCTCTGATGCTGATGAATATGTATTGATAGGGGAACATGGTATGCACAGAGCGCAGAGGACCTCACATGCTTACATACAAGAGACATCTACCCCCTGACAGAAGAACAAATGGAAGGCTTGTCCTCGACAAAATGGAAAATTTTACTCAAAGCCACTTGTTTCTTAAGACAAACTGAATATATTTTCATTTCTGTTGACTGTTGGACACGTTCTCTGCCTTGTTTATCCACTTCTTTTACCACCTTTAGCTTGCTCTTAATTACTGCACTGTTAACGTATATAAGTGCCAAGCAACACGTTTATGCAGTTGGTGTGCTCATTAGCAACTTTGCCCTTAAATAGTCATATACACACTGTGACACATCAGGGATTGCGTTGTTGTTTAACTTTTAAATTAGCATAACAGAGCTTGTTTGGCTCTCTGCTTGATCGTCACTTTTTAATTATGTTTTAATGTTAACAATTAGTATGAAAGTGGAGTCAGCAACACTTGATTGGTATCCTACATAAACTAATCTGTCATTTCATGTTTAATTGTTAAGAATAATTCAAAAGCTTTAACTGTTAAAATAGTTTATTTCTCCGAGAGATTAAAAGAAAATATATACAGGGTTTTCAAGGCAAACTCCTTGTGTCTCAAATTTAACTTTGATCCCAAACAGTTTTTTTTTTGTTTGTGTTTTTTTTTTTTGTGCTCACATGGAAGTCCTGAGTGATTAATTAACCCCTCTGAAAAATGAAAAAATAATAGCACTAAGTAGGCTTTGAACTACAAGACACCAACACAGCGTGTGAATGACACATAGTCAGTCATGACTTATGGCCTGCCGTCAGCACTTTGCAGAGCATTTGAATTATGATGCTGTTTACACATCAAGCCCTGACAAACACCAATACTTTATTACCTGAGAAAATTATTTGCAATCCATTTTTATGGTGCTTATGCTGTGTGATTAAGCTAAAAGCTGCCGTCAGCGGACAATGGCCCCTCACATGTCAGATGAAGTCCTTCATCATATATCTTCACTATTAGACCTGCCTGGCTGATCGAGCGCTGCAGGGGTGTGTCCAGACTACTGTCCAGACAGTGCTGACTGGGGTGGCCCAATGGGGCACTGATTTACACTGTCACCACTTATCTGTTTTTACTAATGACATTGCTGTTTATCATTTAAACCTCTGGAGCAGGACTCTTAATTTGGATGCCTCCTGTTGACAAAGTGAGTGGTAGTTCTTATCTCATTGCTAATCTTGATCTTCACACACCAGCTGTGAATATTTGCTGTGAAAATTTTAAATAGGCTGATCAGCAGAGTGTTACACTGACACTGACCCTTCAACTTTCATTACGAGCACTGATGATAACTACAGCAATCATCAGTCTCATCCGTTGTTCTTAAAAATTTGTCATGGATCATTTCTTGATAATCAAAGATGGAAAAGAAAGTCAGAGTGCTGTAGCTATCTGCACATGTACCTGTCACTGCAGCAACATTTAGGGTTTGTCATAATAGTAGAATTACAGCTTTATATTTTCGGTTTAAAGCACTTTCATTTGAAGCCAGAGACTCTAAATGTATCCCAGGTGGCCACAAAAAGAACAATGATTTTTACTTGATTTGGAGTGTGGAACATTGCCCTGATTTACACTGCAAAATTTGAACTTGAAGCAAGTGTTAAATTATTTTTCGTTATAATAAATATCTAATTAGACTCAATATGAGCCACAAGTCTTGAAAGAAAATTCCTGCTCTCAACATTGAATGTCAAAGTAAAGGACTCAGTTGTGTGTAATGAGTAAAAAGAAATCTGCCAATGGGGTGAGAAAAAATTGTGTCATTCCTCACATTGTGACATTCTTATTTTAAGAAACTTGACAAGCAATTACTTTCTTACACCAACAGGAGATTTTGTCTACTCTTTACAAGCAATTCAAGCACCACTTTTGTCTTTTCATATCTTGAAAAAATACATTTTTCTGAACTTGTCAGGTGAGTATAGCTCATATTTAGTCTAATGAAACAATTTTTGACCAACAATAAGACAAAACACAGCAAGATTTCAGTTTTTGCAGTTTTCCTTAACATGTGTGTAATGCACTTTTCACTCACTTCATTTAACATCAGCAGGTACAGCATAGCAGTAAGCCATTGGTGGGAGAGGCAGGGCTAAACTATTCACCTGGTATGTAAAACAGTCAAAATTGTTAAAAACTAAATATTACAGGCAGAGACTTGATACAACCTTAATACAAATGTTTCATCAGCCAATAATCTGAGAAGAGAAACATTTTCATGAAAACTATGAGATGACTAAGATGTAAAAGCTTCTTATTGGCTATTACTCCACTCTAATATATATTATAGTGTTTTAAACATAAAACAACAGAGGGCACAATGATGAAAATGTCACAAAAACTAACAGACATTTTAGTGTAACAACTCAGACTAAATCTCAAAAAGTAACACAGTACAGTAGAAACTTGAAAAAATCTGCTACATCAAAATGTGATAAGCTAATAGCAGCCTGTTGTGGCACAGTCTAATATGTTTGTTTTATCTAAAACTACGATAAACCGACCAGTTGCCAATAATGTGGTTAGGAATTAAGTGGTGGCACCTGGAGGTGGCCAACTAAACTTAAAGGGCTCTAAAATTTGTGGCACAGCGCAGGGGGCACAAGCCTGGCGCACCCCGCGCAGTGTTAATTTTGTGCGGCGCACCGCCGCGCTGCCAATTTGACAATTTGGTAGGCCGTCTGTGCAGAGAAGGGTGTGACGGCGCGCCAGGGGGAGGTGTTGGCAGATTCATGTTGGTGCAGTGACAATTTCGTGCCAAAAACAGTGCAGAAAGTGCGCTGAAAGCTCGCCAGCTCGCCAGCTCCAACCTGGTCTATTCTCGGCGCAATGAGAAGCGCACCCTCCGCAGCTATAATTTGGTGACAGGCACACATGTGCGCACATGTCAACAAAGCCTCAGAGGCAGGTTTTCAGAGTGTCAGGCACATTAAAATGCAATAAGTCAAATCTGATGGCAGATTAAAGCCGTTTGTCATAATGGAAAGTTAACCTGACGGCAGCTGGAAGTTTGATGCACATCTTACAATTAAACAATAACAGCCTTAACATCTGACACTGAGTATATATCTGGCTTCTCTCATTTCATTTAATTCAAAGAAAAAAAGGAGAGAAACGACAAAGAAAAAAGAGACAAAATGAATGTATGTTACTCAGGATTTACCCGTGATTTCCCATTCCCATACATTATTGTAAGGAGGACGAGGCGGAGACACCGGGAGAGTGTACAGTATATCACCAAAGGTTCTGCTATTTGCCGATGACAAACCAGGAGTGCAGGGGGATCAAAAGTATTCTAAATGGATATACCAGCTGTGTAACTCTCTCTTAATTTTGTACTCCTATTAACTACAAAGGAACAGATTACAACTGTCCCGGGAGACACAGTGACGCGCTTCGTGTCCTCCGATGCGCCCCGCTGTCCGTTCTCCTGCTGCAGGGACAGCGGCTCTGTTCGTCTCCGCTACCAGGTCTTTACGCGGTGGCAGGTATCAGTCAGACCAATCAGATGCTGTGCCTCGGCCGCAGCGCATTTAAAGGCGAGGAGAGGCGCTTATATAATTGGTGAAAACAGCGCTCGGCTGTGTTAAACCCACTCATGGCTTTTCTCCTCCCTCTCTGCCATTTGCGCGGAGGGAGGCCTGGAGTCGCTCCTCTGCGCTCCTCTGAGCTCCTCTGAGCTCCTCTGAGCTCCTCTGAGCCTTGACTGCGCCTCTCTTGGCACTGCAGGAAACTTGCAAAGTGCGCCGGTCACACCCTGTCCGCGTGGTGAAGGTCGGAGAAGGGCGCTTGCGCCTGGGGCGCTTGCGCCTGCTGCGCTTGCGCCTGCTCTACGAAATTATAGCCCTTAGTGTCATGCTAATATAATGTCATACTTTGTAACGCTGCTCACCGCCACACTTAGCGTTGATATCAGAGCCCTAGGGCAGATGGCACCCCAGGTTTTTCCCACCACACACCTCTGCTATGCAAGACACAGGCTGTTTTCCAAATTGCTTACTTCTGCACTTACTAATTTGAATGCATATGTGTGTTCACACTGACCATATGGGAAGAAGCAGCACGTTTTGATTTCTTAGCTAGCACACTCAAAATGGTAACAAAAATAATTATAATAGCATTGAATGCACAACACTTCTCACACTCATTGGTTGCCATATTGGCTACATAGAGGAAAAAGCAACCATGGTTGAGGTTTGTATTTAATGAATAGCAGAATAATATCTGTGAGTGCTTGTGAACTGCGATCCAGTAAGATTCCCAGTAAATATGAAGCAGCAGTGTTTGACTCAAGACACGACCCTGCAAGATTTTGTGCACTGTAGTTAGTTTATGCTGTACGCCATGCACTTCATCTAAATGTACTTTGGGAAGTATGCAATTTGAGACAGAGCCATACTCTCTGCCTTCTTTTTTTCTATAAGTGGCGTGTTATATATTTCTGTCGTAAACAATACATATCTTAAACCTACATTTGTATCTCCAGATTGCCATAGCCTTGACTGCCTCTGCATACCTAGCTGAATATACCACCTTGCTTGAATTCTATTCGAGAGATCATTTCTTGGCTGTCAACGGCACTCCAGTGTTGCCTCACTCACAGCCCAGAAACACACACATCAGGATAGGAGGAGCCGATTGGTCATTTGATGCTGTCACCTTCTTTTTACACTGCCCACTTACTTCTCACCACGTCACTCTGCAGAATAGCAAAGTAAGTGTCAGCAGTGAAGTGTGTTCCTCTAACCTAACCACACACCCACTGGTCCACCCACCAATCCATCTCAGCCATCCATCCGTTCAGCCATACAATAAATGTCATGAGCAAGAGATAAAAAAAAGAAAAGAAAGAGGAAGAGGGAGAGACAAGCACTGACAATGACATGTCGACCATCTGTTACTCTGTTAGAATGGAGGATTTATTGTGTGTGACCATGCTGGAGATAGTTGTTAAAGTGGAGGTTATGTGGTCCTGAGTTATCTAACTCCATTTTAAGACACAAGCCGTCTAAATCATTGTACAACATAAAATAACTCAATTGAGAGCCTGTCCTTCAGAGCAATCTGAGGAGAGGGAAATCTCTCAGGATAATGAGAGCATCACAAATCATACACTGAATCAGCTCTGAGTGCGAGTGTTGCAATTGGGATAGTACTTGAAAAGTTAGCACTAAAAGTGTTTAAGTTGTTTCCTGTCAAGTCTGGATGATGTGGGGAGATTTTTCTTTTACTGGATGGACTTTAAACATTAACCTCCAAGGCACAAGAATGGCCCCATGGTGTCCCAATGAGTTTTTCATCCCTATTTGTTTAAGTTATTATTTACTTTTCAGAATGGCATTAGCTATTGCATGCTAACCATAAAGATTATAAAAGTTAAAGTGTAATGTTGTGCTTTGCCTGCACTTCATTTTGTTCCTTTTTTGTCTGTAACACCATGTGGTGGACCCCCTGTCCTGTAATGTCTACAATCTGCTGTGTTGAATAATGAAAAGGAACTATTTAATTGTATTTAACACCATGTTCACTGTTGTTCAAGTTTGATTTTTCTCAAATTTGCAATATGTCTTGGGAAATTTAGGCTTTTAAATTATAATAGGATTAATTTATTGACTGAAAAACCAAAGTAAAAATGTGTTCATGTTCTGTTTGGCTGTGTCCGTGGGGTCTTCGTCTAGTTGTAAAAGAACACGCTGTTTGGGTCAATGTAGCCTCAAGCAATACTTTGTTAGTTGTTTTGACCCAGTTAGAGTTTTATTATTTACACTGTTGTTGATTTATTCACCACAGATGCATTTTTCTTACCCCTGTCACAGATGACTTGTTGGTGTTAGGAAATATGCTGAACTTCAGAAACCTCCCTTTTACCAACATGCTCTATCTATCTATCTATCTATCTATCTATCTATCTATCTATCTATCTATCTATCTATCTATCTATCTATCTATCTATCTATCTCTTCATTGCAGCCCTGTAATCTCAGAGTGCTGTTGTCCAACAGAAACTGCAGTTCAGCTGGCCGTTAAAGATTAAGTGCAATTATTTTAATTCCATCAGGAAATGCTTGCTCTGTCTTTCTGACAGGAGCGCTACTTTTGATGGCCCATTTAATTTGTCACTGTTTCCCTCAGCTCAGCCAGTTTTCATTAGGTGGAGGCAGACAGGGTGGCCCGGCTCAACACGAGTACTAACACTTGTTTCTTGTTGGCCGTCATGTCCGAAACACAAGCATCTAGTTTGTACCCCAGCCCCCCCACCGCCCACCTCGCCTGCCTGCCTGCCTGCCTCGCTCATCCACTCACTCAACCATGACAGACCACATCCCTCACTTTTTGCTCATCTCCTCCACTTAATTTTAATAGTGCAAAAAATGAATTTGCATGTTTCAGATCAAGAGATAAAAGAAAGATGGCAAAAAAAAAAAAAATCATCATTGTCATCTTACCTCCTTGTTGCCAGTCACAGAGGCAACCTTCCACCATCCCTCCACTCTTCCTCCCCCTCTCTTTGCTGTTAGCTAGTATAGGACAAGTCTTTAACTATGTCGTGCTGATTAGTGAGATCCCTGCTTAAAATCTATTTTAAACTGAGTCATTGATATGTCTGCTGACAGGAAGCAGCTCTGTTTCTGTCATTGCACTTGCATTTAACATGACTTTATCTGTGATATGCACACTTCTCAATGCAGCTCTAAGACTCCTGCACATTTGACTAACATGATTGTAATGATGTGTGCTGCTGATCTGTGCTGCCATATTCATTATCTTTTCACTTTCAAAAATCACCATAGAAACTGTATCAGAAACCAACATTATTAAATTCATGACACCTCTATCGGCAGCTCAGCACCAACAAAGACTAAAGGAACACGCTGTGGCAAAGGGTGTGAGAGTCAGTAAATCTGCAAATTTATGCCTGGATTTCAATGCAAATGTCTCATTAATAGATCCATTAAGTTGTTTGTATAAAGTCCATACATACCTAATGGGGAAATGCTTGTTACTGAGTTGAGTTATTAGTCATGATGCAAACAACAAAAACAATAACAACAATAACAACAAAAGTATTTGAGATTCATTATGGTCCAGAATAGAGGATGCTGGTCAGACGTCTTTTCAGAGGCTGAGAGGAGTATTTTTATTCCATATACTCCAAGTTTTCCCCAGGGTTAGAGCTTTGTGAGAGCAAGAGACAATGTGGATATAAATTAGAACTTAATCCACAAGTCCCCCTCTAAATCTCTAATCTGTTTAATAATCCCCATTTATACTTGGTATATCTGGCTTTCTTTTTGATGATGTGTCCACATAGGAGGCTTATCTTAATAATAAAGAATATCCTGGAAGTTGACCAAATTTCTACTTTTTGGTAGAAGTCACCTTTATGCCAAAAAATGTATTTTATGGCATTAATGCCTTTGTCATGTAATCCTCTTTGAAACAGAGGAAAGAAAGTGAGGCGAGAGCATCTCATAAAAAGCTAAGCCAATCCCATTGGGATTTAGTTTAAAACCTGGCAGGAGTCTAACAAACTCTGACTAATAAGTGCATCTTTGCTGTCAGAGTTTTTCTAAGGACAGCGAGCTTGTTGAAGGAGAAACCCACATTCTGCAGATTAAGCTGAAGTCTGGAGGCTCAGTTAAGAGTTTTCATTCTATTCCAGGAAATTTCACACCGCTAAACCTCCTTTCAATGTCCTATGAAATTACTTAACTTACAGTCCTGTGTGGGGACGCAAGTGTGTGCATGAATCAAATGCATCTCTAATATTCAACAGTATTAAGTAAATAACCTTAAAACTTTACTCTCCAAAAAGTGAGTTTCATTTCCTGAGAAGACAAAACAGCTGAATATTTTTCCAGCTTTGGCACAGAGTAATACGGTTCAGGCTGTGGGCATGCTGGTAGGTAAATATCCTTGGCTCGTGCTGCTTTCTCTATTGAGTACGGAGCATTGCAGCAGGCAAGGCCAGAGGCCAAGCAAATTTTGTCCATCTAACCTATTCCCATGAATTATAGAATAAATTCTGCATGAGCACAGCTGAGCTGCCTGATATATAAATTTGATGGCTAGTTCCTGCAGGTATTTGCGCTGGATGAGAGGTGCATCATTCATGACAAATAAAGTAATGGACCAAGTATTTGAATTATTAAAAGCTGCTATCATATTGAAGTGCAGTTTTACTTCTTAAAAGATCAATGACATTTTCTTTTGAAAGACACAATTTGTAATTGAAAATATACTTCACAGATTTTGTCAGAGTAATGCATTAGTGGCATAAACTCACAAAGGCGTTTTATTAGAGGAAATAAATCAGTGTCAGCAACAAACTTGTACGGTAAGGCCAGATTATACCTCAGAGGCATATTTCCATAGGGAAATGAAATGGCCTCATTTTTAGGAGTTCTGGGTGAGAAAAGATAGAATTCAAACCTTTCTCTCTTTCTCCGCTCCACTGGTTCAAGATAACCACTGTGGAGACTGATGCTTTTTGAATCAGCCTAGATGCCCAGTTACACTACCAATACTTCTGAGCCTCTGATTAAAGAGGTTAGAGACAGAGCGAGCACAGCCAAGCCTCACTGTCCTCATAAGCCCTGAACAGAAGGTGCAAAGATGTGGTGAGCGGGACAAGTTAAAGGGATCATTAGCTCAGAGCTGCTTATTTAAGTTGAGGTAGTTCTTCTAAATGATATTGCTCCATTTCAGCTGAAGTGGACACCTTGAACAAGATAGTTCTGACAAGTTGAGTCAAATGAGGTTCTTTGCATCAGTGGTTCACAAAGTGAGGTAGTGGGGGCAGGACCCTCTTGGTGGTGAAAAAAAATGTCTTAAAAATTACTTTTTAAAATGACATTAAAAATCTGATTGTAAAAATATGAACCAAAAAGGGATTGAATTTTATTGAAGTATATGCAAACATAAAATGTTAAACTGTTTCCCACATTTCTTTTTTGCCACAGGATGCCTAAGGTGACTATTCTATGATAACAACGGTATTGGTGGCAGAAGATTGATTAAAGAAACACAGCAATCTGTGCACACAGGTGGTCTAATTTTCTACCAATCCACTAAATTAATTATCTTAGAGTTATTTTGTTTGTTATGGATTTTGTATTAGTTAACATCCACAGTGGGGGTCTCTGGCACCACTGTTTTTGGGGGTCGTAGGTTGATACATTTGGGAACCCCTGCATTACTACTGTGTATGCATTACAGTAGATCACATGCAGGCTTTTAGGACAAGGGTACCAGCGCTTGTTGTCAAAGTGACAGAGATATATATTTTTTAAAATAATAAAATCAATCAATTCCTCCATTATCCATACTTTCTTTTTGGTCTCTTTAGGGTCTCAGGGCTTGAGTCTATCCCGGCTGTCATTGTGCAAGAGGCAGGGAGAACCCTTGATGGGAGTGAACAGTCAGACTCATATTTTTTTTAGGTGACATTTTTTGGCTTAAGGGATCCTATATCTGTCCATGGCAGCTTTAGCTTTAGTGACAGTACTCCTGTCAGCCTCTCTAGAAGTCCCAGGGTACTTTAGTGACATTAAACTGCTGCAGGAGAAAGCACTCACTGTGTGGCTCATAACATTACACAAAACAGTTTCATCATTGTCCCTTCTGTCATTATAAACTCAAACAATATGTTTTACCCCCAAGGATTTCAATGTTTAAGAAATAAAAGAGCCCCAATTTACACCAAATTTTATTTTGTTGGTAATTTCTCCTTTGTAGATCAGCTCAGGAGATGTTCTGTGTGAGACCTCAGCGTTCCCCAGACGGATCTAAAGAACAAAACTGCGACCTTGCTTCCATCAATATGGGCTGTGCAAATTCAAGAGGTACTACAACCCCAGACATCAGCTCTCATTGTCAAGCAATCATTTCTTCCTGATTAACTTCTGTCTTTTCAGTGTACATACAAGGGCACAATGACATGGCCAGCCCCTGGGTGCACACTAGGACACCCTGAATATACATCCATCCTCACTGAGTGTGTCTCATGATACAGCCAGGGCTGCTAATCAGCATCAGACAGAGCCAAGGTTAGAGTGAAAACAGCCCCTTCACTTGTTCTTGTTTCACAAGTTTCTTAACTACGAAACTAAAAAATATAACAAAACCCAACCTGGTGC
This sequence comes from Halichoeres trimaculatus, assembly GCF_033239565.1. Lineage (NCBI taxonomy): Eukaryota > Metazoa > Chordata > Actinopteri > Labriformes > Labridae > Halichoeres > Halichoeres trimaculatus. The sequence continues at coordinate 22,312,380 of NW_027437185.1, forward strand.
TGGAGTGTGTGAGTTTGGGACCTAAATTTATTAAATTCAAAAGCTGTTTTGTTGATATTTGTCCCAGCAATGCCAACCCTCAACAAGGCTGAATAGGGACAAATGTCAGTGAGCCTCCAGGTTCTTTTTTAATGAAAAACACAGACCTGAAAGCCTGCTATGATTTTCTAACATCTCTGACAGTTTCCTCAATAGTTTTTTTGTGATGTATTTATGCATATTAGAAATAAAATGCTGCCATTATCACAGTCACACACTTGGCTTTGAGTAACACCTTTAAAAGAAACCCTTGATTTTTTTTTCTGTGAGCAAAGCCGCACTTCTTCATGTTGAATGAGCGTGTTCTGTTAAGTGTTAACTGTGTTTAATTGTGTAATGTCATAACCCATTTTTTCATTCTTATTTATTGTACTGTTTAACAATGCTAAATGACCTAGAGGATCTTCAGATCAGGAGCACTGAGAAGCAATTTCTGAGAAGAAAATTAATGATGAGCTAACAGTGGGCTACTGCACAGAGACATAAACAGGCTGAAAAATAGAGGTGAGGTGTCTCTGTCATTCTTTTATGTGATGGAATAACGTTAGAAATTAGTTACATAAGGGTTGTACCCACCTGTGTCATCTTGTAAAGTGCTACTCAAGTGTATTGAAACACAACAAATAATGGCAATGCATTTATTTATAGGGTACCTTAAGTTGTTAAGATAGCGAGGAGGTTTGTCCTCACCAATTAGTGGGCAGGTGATTGACTTCCACATTTATCGAGAATAGAATCACTGAGGATTTCGAGCCCAGTGTGTCTTTAAGGCTTTTCAACCAGTAATGGTCATTTAAACTGGCAGGTTCCAAGTCAATCAGTCCACATTTTTTATTGAAAAAAAAAAAAATAAAATAACACTTAAAGATGTTTGGCTTTATACAGCACTTTTCCCTTACTCTGGTGTTTTAGATAACCTTATTTCAGCATCTGTCTGAAACAGTTAATTCTAGCTGCTGTCCCTTTAATGCTCCTGACTCCACAAACCCTCTTCCCTCTGAGTGGCCAGCCCTATTGAGGCCCGTCAGTGGCTGAGCTGTGGGCTGGGTATTATGTTCATTTGGAGCCAAGGCATGTCGTCATTGATGCAGCAATAGTTATAAGGAAGAATAAAGAAGAGACATGGGAGGAGGTGGAATGTTGAGCTGATGAATGGTCAGACTGGGAATGTTGTAAATACAGGAAACACAATGCTGCCTGGCTGACAAATCAGGGAGCTTGCTATCAGCGTCACATGCATTGTTACATATAGGTGGAGGTGAAGGTCAGGCCAATTGTGTGGGCTATACCGCATTGAAAAAGGGCTACTCAGATCTACAGCAAGGGGGTGATTTAATGCAGAAACTCAAAACAGACTGTGGTCAAACTGTAAGCCTTGTCCATTGTTGGAATAAGTCTTAAAGTTGTGTCATTATTTTCTTTTAGAGTAAGCGTCCAGGTCTTTTTGACCAATAGTAGCTAACAGTCTTATTGCAGGTGTTATACCAAACAGAACAAATCACAAGATGAACAAACTACAAGTCGCAAGTGCGGTGAATTTTCTATTTGTAGTGAAAGACTACAGTGGCATCTAGCAGAGCCAAAAATGGCATTTACAGGTACATTAATATGCTGTTTAAAAAGCTATTTGCAGTCAGTTTACAAAGGTGTCCTCTTACTACCACAGTAAATAGTGCATGATAATTACTGTCAGGATTGTTCATTTTTTTGTTCAGCTGATCAATATGTGATCTAGACTAACAGTAAGTTATGTGCTGGAGCTGACCCTATTTGCAGTTGCTAATAGCCTAGCTTCTCCAGTTCTCTTATCAGGGTAATGCACTCACTACTGATTATAAGACTCACTTTCAAAAGCAAAATAAACTAACCGACTAGCTTAAAAAGAACAATTCCAGCAGCTAGTTACAGTAACACACAAGCCTGTGAGTCTATGTTGGCATTTTCAAGGCTTTTGTTTGGTTGTTTTCTTAAGCCGGAGAAGAAGAGGCACTTCAAGAAAAAAATGATAAAACTCGTATGGCTTGTTGTAGCAAATGCTGCTTTCTACAGGCTTTGACTGGCCACAGAACCTCCTCAGTGAGAATCCATATGAACACAAATTCAATTATTCAATACATTATTAAAGCGCTGTTGAGCTGGGTAAACATATGAAGGATGCTGTAAAAGAAAAACTGTAAACTTAAATTCTGGGAATCAATAGTAGCCAGAGAACTCTGAGCAAAGTGTGTGTTGTGGTCGTGTGGGGAGTTGTTGCAGGGGGTTGAGTACAGTCAGAATTCTCCTTCTTTAATCACAGATATATTTTTGGTTTACGTTGTAGTGCGAGCTGGTCTTGTTTTTTTCTATGCTGGAATATAAAAACTCTCCTGTTTTCTGTATTTGTTCTTGTAAAGCTGGTCCCACTGCATCGTCTGTCTACTTCAGTGCAGCACTTTTTGCTTTGTTTTGTTTTTTGTTTCTTTTATAACCGTTAACCTCAATGTTAACTCTGTGAATTAAAAATAGATGTGTTTTTCCAGACTGTGGATTAAAACAATAAAACTGGAAGTTTGTCAAAAAGTTATCAACATCATGAACAGAAGCAAGGGAATTCGGTGTATCTTAAACCAAACAATGCTTACACTTGAAAAATCCAGTGTGTATTTGCAAACTGTACCATATGTATCACCGCTTGCAGTATTCAGTGAGTCACTGGTTTTGATCGACAGCCCTGTGAACACCCTACAGGTAATCTGTGTGTGGTCAGTTTAAACAGTCAGAAGCTTAATGCATGATAATGCATGACAGCAGTTTCACTTTGTTGTTTACAGCCGATGGCACTGATTCTGCTGCACTTGTGCTGTTAAGCGTCGTCCATTGCCTCTAGCCTTCTATTTCAGCCAAAAGACAAGCTTTAATGCCATGACGGGAGTTTAAGGCAGACTGATTTACAAACACACTCTGCTGGATAATGACCTCAGAATAGAAACAAACTCAATGAAGTGAATGCTGGCCCTGTTTTCTGTGAAAGCTTTTCCATTGCGACAAGATTAAAGAAATTATGTTTTTATGTTTTCTTTCAAAGAATTATGCATTTAGTTATGTCTGTTTACAATCAGTTACGCATTTTATACTGTTTGACCTGGCTTACTCCCTCTCATCTCACACACACACACACACACACACACACACACACACACACACACACACACACACACACACACACACACACACACACACACACACACACACACACACACACACACACACACACACACACATATGCTTTTACACACATGAGTGGAAAAGAAAGTGACATTTTCCAGCAAGCTTTGTTACCCATCAGTCATTGTTAGTGTGTGTCATGGAGAGAAAAGCCTCAGAGCGCTGAGGGAGCCCAGGCTTTAGTATGGAGCAGCGGCCTCTGAGTGTTGGAGGAGGGCAAAGGAGCAAAGCTGGATTTGATGCTTTTGAGTGTGCACATGCACACATCTACCTGACTGTGGCTGGAATCAGAGTATTTAACTAGGGAAAGATGTTCATGGTCATTGAAGTATAAAAAGGATTTCTGTAAAGCCAAAGTCTGCATGCAGTTCATTGTAACATAAATTTGCACTTGTTTTGTGTGTGCTGAGGGAGTAGCGCCAAAAAACGGCCTCTTTAGGTAATTAGCCAATGAGCCAGCCTGACTAAATCTGAAGTAGGGTCTTTTGTTGGCTTTATGTTCCTGTGAGTCAGACTAAGATTTTACGAGCGCAGTAAGAATCTGTCTTTTTTAATTCTATGCACTGTTTGCAAACATGTAAGTATTCATACTATTATCCTAATCTGTAATGACTGTTAAGCATTTTTTTCCTGAAGTACTTTGCAGCGTTGTTAAAAAAAAAGCACTATTTATAAAGTGTTTATTATCATTAGCAGCAGCCTCATGTCTTTTGTTGTTTACAGCATAAAAAAGCATGTTACTTTTTTTGTTCACTTACTTAACCATAATTTTTCAGCCCATGGCCTCATGTTGCTGCTCTTGTTATTGGTTGTAAGGGTCAGGAAAAAAAAATATTCCGTGTAATGCAAATCAATTTTGTCTTTTACTCTTATCAGTTTAATATCATAATCAAATTCATTACTGCTACAAGCTTTGTGCATTTAACCAACAGCAACAGTCAAGATAATCACGCTTTCCCTGAGGCCAATGCCTGAAATGAAGAGGCGTGTTTTTATAAGGGCTAAATATTTTATTCATACATTCAAGCACAGTCTTAATATGGACTCCCACGGTAAAGTATTTAAACATTTTATGAGAAACAGTATCTTAGCTTGGCCTAATTAGTGATTAACACTAAATGGATGCATTGCATATGACCCTTTAATAAAGCATAACAGCTCCCTGACCTCCCAAGGACCACTCAGCTCTTCCCATACTTCATTAGCATGAGCAGCAGGCTTTTTTTCTTTCAACATTGGTACACTGAAACGTCCGAGGAGCGGTCAGCAAATATTGGCAGCTTGATTGCTTTGATATTGATAGCCTCTTGCTTGTTCGTCCCTCACATCCTTTTGTATGTGCATAGATGTGTGTGCTGCAGGAAGTCGACAAAGAAATAGATTTTAAACTCAAACATGTTAGGAAAGGAGTTGTTTGAACGGAGAACATGGTGGAGGTGGAGAAAGGGGAAAAGGAGGCTTAAAAAAAAAAAAAAACATGGCCTCTTTGGATATTCACAGTGTTTTACAGATCTGTCAGGGCTGTGGCTTTACCATTGATGACAACGGAAACCCTGATTATTTTAGAGCCTCATGCCTATCTCTGACAGGGGAGACAGGACAGTGGATAGAGTGGGAAACTTTTTTATGGGGAGGGGGCCATGCAGTAAAGAGTCTGGCTGTCTGCTTCAAAGACTCTTTAGTCTTTGCACACAGCATAACGGTTTAACCACTGAGCTACAGTGGCGCTCTTGTATGACATCTTATTCAACAGACACAAATCTCATCTCTGGATATCTGGCGTTTTCTAGAGGGGTACTGCTATTATGCACCAATGAACACCTCAACTAATCACAGACACAAGCAGACCATTTTGTCATGTAAAATATGCTCTATTAATGCATATGCACACTGCAATAGCAGTAATGAAAACGAACTGATAGTTCAGTCTGAATTAGGATGATCCTCACTTTGCTGACGGGCAAGATCCTATCATTATTACCACTCACACCTGAAAGAGTGAGAGGCGGACGAAATACAGGGGACACCGACTTTAAGAGACAGAGACTGGGTAGAAGGAAAGATGAAAAGGGAGGAAAGGGGGGATCTACACTATTGACATTATTGTTAAATACATACAATCACTGGTAGAAAATTCCAAAGACCTGCTGGAGTGTCAGTACTTGACTCTCCACTCTTATACCCCTCCATCCCTCCAGAATCACTTTCATTGCGGGTGTACTAGTGCATAAAGTCTTCCATGGCTGAGACCTGACAGCCTTAGATGCCAAAAATCCATCTTCCAATGCAATTTAGCACAGAGGGAGCTGGGAAGATGGGGAAATTATACAGGACTCGAGTCAGAGTTTTAAGGTAGCAGCGAAGGCCCACAGACACATTTGAAATGATGACAGGTTGCAAGAATCTGACAAGTCAAAAGTTAGGGACTCCAAAAATAAAATTTCAGTCACTTTCTTGAGGCCCTTGTGACAAGGTAGAGTACTCAGTTGCTGCCTCCCTCCTTCTCTTTGTTTCCATAGGCTCAAAATGACTAGCCCAGCCAATTTTTCTCTGAAGCCTTCTCATTTCTTGCCTAGGCTCAGGAAAATGACAGAGGTGAAGTAATGCCAAATGTTGGAAATTGACTCTAGAATAGGGTCTTATGGCAAACATTGTAGTTGCTGGCTATATGTAGCGCTATCGGCAGCTGGGTGCTCTGATGTATCTGTAGGCTAACGTGGCAACAAGTTAACACAACACAGTTTGTATTTAGTTCAGTAGCAGTCTTTATTTAGCACAGCTGGCAGCCCAGTGCTCTACATGTCCTTAATGTGTAATGTTAATGAATCCTGGTCATGTCCTGTCAGACATTTACCAAGCAGTGCTAACATAACCTGGTTCTTTATTTTATCGATAGACTCTTAGGTTTCAATCAACCACCACAGTATAACTGCTGAAAGTGGGCTGGAATGAACATTATCACTAACTGTTTAGCCACCATGTTAGCCTTTAGCTCATGAGCTATCACTCTCCTGTTCAGCTTCCTTCTATCCTTTTCTTTCTGACATTACTACAAAATTAATCACAGAAATCTTTTTCAGCAGAGGAAAACACATATCTCTCTTCTAACCACTATGCTTCGTAAGCTGGTGTGGGGTTGACATAAAGACTTAGACATGCCGCAATTCAATCTGGTCCTGCTGGTAATGACATTTTAAGTTGTGGATTACAATCAGGTATATAACTAGAAGGGAGACTTTTGCAAGATCACTTAGAAATTCCTCAAAGCCCTTTAAACTTTGGACACATCTCTACCACTACCACTAATGCCATAATGTTTCTGGTTTGTTGAGGTTATGTTTGTGTTCACTTAGAAGTTTTGAGGTTTGAAGCTCAGAGACATCCAGACCCTTGCCCTTGTTTTTAATCTAAACAACAATGTTACATTAAAGTCAGGAAAATGTGAAGGTTATCTTACAACAAACACAATGTTCTTTTATTGTAGTATTTGTTAAGGCCAGTTTGGGCAATACGTTCGCAGAAACAATATTTGAATCCAAATAATGTAGATGATATTAACAACACATCTCCTCTCTTAGATTTATTGCTGTGGAAAGTTTCCATAAGCATATGCAGGAGTAGTCACTCTTTTCAATGAAAGCAGTATATCTGGTAGCAAGGCTTTATTGCATATTAATGTCCATAAATCTGCTCAAGAGTTACAGGAAAAGAGGTGTCAGAGTTTCAGATTTAGATGATAAGGAATTCCAGGTGATTGTTATCCATTTATCAGTGTCAATAAACCAGCCAGTATGTACTTTCAGCTAATGCGGCACAACTTTCAAGACGCACTTTGCCAAAATGTAAAACCACTGAAGGGATAAGGCCAAAGAGAGGTCATTTTAGTGACCCCATAGGAGTTTTCTTTTTGGTTGGATTTACTTGTCTACTTGTCTGAGTGCCTCCTGGACAGATGTCCAATAAAGTTTGAAGTTGTGACTGTCTTCTCCATGATGGCTTGCATTGGCTGTTGAATCTTTGGAACAGTTAGTGGCCCCTCTTGCATTATGGAAGAGGGGAACTGGAACTGTTGCTGCTCAGAATCATGTGAATAAAACTAAATGAATTATTAGTTCAATAATTTGCTCTGTTGGGAATAACAGCATTACTAATGGTGTTATTGTTTTCCAGTAACAGTTAATCTGATCAGTAACTATTTTTATATAATAACACCATTACCCCCAATTCACACATAAATTGTGAGTGTGAGCGCAGCGCCGTGCAACTCCTTGCAACTCCACACACTACGCCATACTTAGAAACCACTCTAGTCAATCTTTGCATTGACACATCAAATGCTGTGGTCCACCGGTGCTGCGATCACCAACAGCTGAGTGGCCAGAGTGCGCAGCAGAAACGCATCAATCTCTGCAGAGCGGGTCGCACCAAACAGGAAATCAGACACAAAAATGATCAGAGTATGCGATAGTTTCAAAATAAAGCTCCATGTTCTGACTCCCAATCGTTAATCTCATCCTTGTTTATCAAAACTAGGTCTCTGGCACATGGCCAGAAGTCATCAGCAGGTCAGATCCAGATTAAATCCCATTTTTTTTAACCCAAATGTAAAATGCAAGAACATACATGTGAAGTGTACATTATGCCCCAGAGCAAAGTCTCTGCCAGTTGTGAGTAGCTTTAATCTCATGACACATCTCTCTATGCACAACTGTAAAGCAATAATTACTTAACCTGATAACCAATACATTAATACATTTATGAAAAAGAAATTATATTATGAATTTAATTACTTATTTGGGAAAGTAACTGATAATCACAACTTATCATTTTTAATATTAATTTTGCAAACATTGATAATTAGTGAAATACATTTTGACAAAAAATCGACAAAACATTAGGCCAGAGTTCTTCTCCTCATTCCCTGTGCACAAAGGTGGTCAAGTTGGACACGAGTCTGGGTCCTGAAGTCAAGTTCCTAACACTGATGTGTTGTGTTTTAGTCCTTTTGAGGAAACTTTATAGCACAGGGAAAATATTCTCCCCAAATTAACAGAATAGTGAGAAGTTGGACTTAACTAAATAAATGATGTCCTGTCCTACACAAAAGGAAAACCTTTATTCTTCATGTTAGATATCATCACAAGCCTTAATTCAGCTGGTGTATGTGAGGATGCTATTTCAGAGACATTTGAGAAATTAGCAGTATTTTTTTTAGTTAAGGAATTATTTATATATTTTAAATGTAAAGACTAAGCTCTAATTTTGTGTCAATTTTATTTTCTGATATCTTTACATTCCTCTTTAAGCAGAGAATAAAATATGCATGATCATAAACAACTCAAAGATCATTGAAGTTTCATGAGAGGAAAAATGGGTGAGTATTTATAAGTGTGAAGAGGTAAAGGGTAAGGTTTAGTAAGAAATTTCTTACAATATATTGTAAATTAAGCGGAATTTGAAACAAATCTCATTTTTGTTTAATTTGTGAAGGTTACAAAAAAATCTTTATTCAAGACTATAACTTGGCTGGAGAAAAACAGGGCTATAACTGCAGATCAGAGCCAGAACAGCACAACCCTTCACATAGCAGCGATAACAGCTGAACACAATTGGCCTGGATATATCAATGATACAGCATGGTGGTAAACAGATTACACAAAATGACTGAAATCAAATTGACGACCCTCGACGGACATTAATCCTCGTTCCAATGGCTGTTAGCCTAATTTCACCATAAAACACGAGCTCTCCCTCTGAGCCTTCACACAGCAATCAGAGAGAAAGCCAAGTGTGGTGTGGGCAACGTGCTCGTGTCCCTCAGAGGAACACATGATCCAACTGTCAGATGCCAAAATGCCACAGGCTTGATTGACAGTCTTGTGTTAAACTGCATGTTTGAACTCATTAGCACATAAAAGCCTTGCTACATGGAGGACCCCTGGTCATTGTGTATTAATGTTGTGCTCTTGATTCTTTCAAGTCGTCACTCAACACAGCACCCTTGTGGAAACACTGAAATGTAATGGTGACACAATTTTTAAAGGCCTCTGAAAAGGGTTGTAATCATTGATACTGTAGAGCTATTACTTATTTGTGGACATGATATAGCACATGCATGCTTTTTGCACAGGTTGTATAATCACATAAATTTTCAAACATGCTTCTCCAGTCTGACACAAATGCATTCACACATATGCAAGCAAAGCCCATCATTCAAAAGTCAGTATGGCTCTCACTTCACATGAAATGCAGTTTCAGTCTCTATCATAGCACAGTGCTGAGACCTCAGCATCAGTCAGGTCCGCCCACTCCCATTCTCACATCTGTCACATCAAACAATCATGTTGAACTTTAGGGTTCAAAATATCTCTCAAGCTCTGCTCCAAAGAAAGGAACAGTGAGCAGCGAGGGACATATAAACATGCGTTTCTTACAGACTTGTATTTGGTAACAAAGGGTTAGCTGCAGGACAAAAGTGCAAAAAATAAACTTGTACATCATAGCATCAATGAGTAGCGCAGTACATCATAGGTTACAAAAGGGTTTGCTTTTAAAAGACACGCCTTTACGTTTCATTTAAAAAGTTGTGACTGTCAGCCTAATGCAGCCATCATGAAAGTGATTGACGTATGCTGTTACCATCCGCAGTGGCATTCGAAAGAAGGCCAGTGGCAGCCTCAATGCGCTCTTCATCTTTAACTAATAGGGACAGCACATGGCTGGAAGCTGTCGCCTTGTTGGTCCCTGTTTGACACTGATGCATTTCCATCCTAACTGAAAATACTTGGTCAATAGCCAGCCACAGAATGTACTGTACGCAGTGTGAGATTATGTCCTGCATTTTGCTCAGTATGTGTGGGAAAATTTTAAAATTAGCCTTGTGCAGTTGCCAAATAAGACCTTATCCTTGCATTTTTCTTCGAAGTACTCCCAAATCCATGCTAATCCTAAGGAGGATGCTCAGACAATTTAGTCCACTGACTGACAAGAAAATGCCCTTTAGCATAACGAGACTTTGACAATTAAATTCCACTCTGACACACTTTTCCACCCAGGTTATAAATAATTAATTTGAAGAAGTAAGCAGTCAAGAGAATGTCATATCTCATTTGGTTACACTGAGGGACAGTGATGAGCCTGAAACATGCGGCTTAGTGGATCCTGTTGGAGGGCTGTTCTGAATATCCTGTTTCACAGCGACACAGATGTGTTAAAGAATCTCAATAAGAGGCGTTATGTTCAGAGTGGGGATTTTATTTTGTTAATTCTCTTAGCTCACATTAAGGGTTCAATAAATGTTTCAAGAGCCAGTTCCCTTTTTGAGTTTAAATCAATGAGAATGAGTAAATATGCTGCAGAGCATCCCATAGGAGCCTACCCAGAGTCAAGGGAAGATTAAATAATAGAGAAGATAAACATGAAATTGATAAAACATGGTTAGATATGTTGCTTGTTTGGGCTTAAATTTTGTCCTCCAACATTAACTGACCTCAAAAAACAAACAAAAAAGATTTCCTTGCCCTAAATTAAAGAAATTGTAAGAAAAAATACAACCTAACCTTCAAGGCTCGACTTATGAAGCAGTTGACATGCACTCAAAAACATTTTGGATGCAAAAGTCGTGCTCACCATCATCTTTCACTGTGAGTTTTCTCTGAACAAATCCAGCAAGCATTCTCTGAAACAATCCCTTTCTAAAAGATTTTGGGAATAGACAGTATTAAGCCTTCAATATAGATGAACATCCGTCTAACCTCCATTCAAACTCACTGTATGATGCAAGTCAATGCAAGTCAATATTTTAACCGATTTCACTGAAATTACCATGCATGTCAGACAGGGTCAACATACGCCAAAAATCCTGAGCTTTCTCTGCCCATGTGAACGTCACATTCTGTCTTCTACCCCCTGCAATTTGGAGATGGAAATGTATTCCTCTTTCAGGCTGACATGCAGTATCGCACAGGTCATATCAGTCTTTTGATCCAGCAGCCATTAATAATCATAGGGCATGAAAAAAACGAAACTTGCATATAGTCGGGTCCATGAATAAATGATAGCTCTGATCCAATTAAAAGGCCTCTTGCAAAGGAGGGTTTCTCCAGTCGTCCTCACGGAACATTTTTTAAAGGCACGCAGGCCTGTAAATAATCAAGCCCGGGGCGATCCAGCCCTCAGTACCCAGGAGATGCCGTCTGTGTCAACAGTGTGGCACTGTGCTGTCACCACATATCACTCCTGAGCCCCCTCACAGCCCTTAGCCGTGTGAAAACACCACAGCCCTTATCTTTTCCCCCTGTACCACGATGCCACGTTAGCCATAGAGAACACACAAAGGAGCCAACCAACTAAACAAACCACCTTCTTCATTTCTGTGTTGTATGCTTACGCCATTTGTCGTTCTGAGCTTCTCAAACATAGTTTTGAATTGGTGTATATATCACTGAGTAAAGACATTGTACAACTTTGCAATTTGTCCCCATGTATTAGCGTTAATCCCTTCCAAATTTACAATGAAATTTGAACATTTAATACCACTATCAGTCTCTCATGAATAAATACATTGTACCGACAGTGTCTAAGCCACTATTCCTGCAGATATCCCCAAGAGCTTTAGCTGCAATATAAGCTTGCCACTGCTCTTGCATCATCAGGTCTTTCTTTTTGTGCCATATTTTAGTATTTAATTAATGCATCATGCGTCTCATAGCTAATAAATGTCAGCCACTGAATCCGTCACTGAAAATGGGTGATTAATGCCTTTGTGGTGTTGCTGGTCACGCTTTTGTTTATACTCACTGCACAGACTGGTCCTTCAGATGAAAATCCATGTGACTTGCCATCATTAGTGGAACAGACACGCTCATCCAGGTTGGTGTTTGGTTCAGTGCCTGAGGCTGGATGATGCCCTAAAATACGAAGCCATACTGTATGCAGAGCAGCCTGTGACCTTCTTATAGAGACGCATTAATACTCCAGAACAATATGAAGGGGCCTGGGAACAAAATGATCTTAATTAGAAGAGGAGCTCATTGTGTCTGACACCAGCAGAATCACCAGCCCACAAGTCCACTCAGTAGCACCTTATTATCACGCATTATCATGACTTCCATTGAATTGAACATGCCAGTCAAACTTTGAATGCAGAACGAGAAAAAAAAACAGAGTATGGAGTGGTAATGGAGTGGTTGGTGACTCTGTTTTTATGCAGGAGCTGGAACAGAAAATTATAAGGTACAGGCAGTTTTGTGTAAAATATGTGCTTGTAAAATGAAATGTTTAGCATAATATTGCATTTATTAAAACATGTCCAAATTATTAGCATTTCTCACTTTACTGAATCGTGGACGTGTGTATTTAGGGCCTGTAAGTGCTGCCACTCAGACATCAATTTGACATTGTCATTACCGCTGAGAGTGGCCTTGACTTTCAAATGAATGTAATTCCATTCTGATGTTCAACATACAAGCAAGGCAATAAACAGTCGGAATGAAAAGTTTTTCATTTCTCTAATGTACCACAGACCGCTGTACTAGCCCTCTCAGGTGAAACAATGTGATTATTTTGTAAACTCAATTATTTTGTTGCAGTGCAGATGGATAACCCAAGAATTACATGATCATTTATGCTTAACCTTCTCAATGAGACTTTTTGCAAGGTTGTCGAAGACAAAGTCAGTAAATTAAGTATTATGGGCACTAAAATACATTTATGTTAGCATTAAATGACAAGGAATGTAAGCACAGCAATGAATATGTTAAACCTTGGAGCACCAAGGTTCGGACTACTTATATGATGTACTTACTTTATATCATAGCACCTTAAACGACTAAACTTAAGCTCTAAAATCAATGCTGATTTAATTAAGGTGAAAGAAAAAAATCCCTAAATGTGATTTTATCTCTCATTTAAGGCTGCAGAAGTCTGTTTTTACTACCATTTAAACCTACTTCAAACTGTGTAAACTCATTTCAATCCCTGTGATAATATGCTTGATTACAACCACACACTGTTGCAGGTCTCCAGTACAATTAAGATGCTTGTTCTTGATGACTTATTTGCCCCATACAATAATTGACATATCCCCCAAAGTGCAAGCAAAGCATTAACTCAGGGACAAAAATAGACATGAATGCTGTGTATTTATTGATGAAATAATCATCAAGCTGCAGTTCATTAGGCCCTGCTTTATGTTTCGCTTTTAATTATTGGCCCTGGAAGATGTAACATGACAGGATCTTTAATCACCTGAGACAGAGGCTTGCTTCAAAAGGACACCTTGCTGACACGCTGAGCAGGGAATGTGTCTGCAATGCAGATTCACTGATCTCTATGAGTACATGTGTCACATCACCTTGATAATTAACAAAGGGATGTGTCAATTACCACCGGGCAATCAGGCAAGCCGTGCCAGCAGGTGGGCTCTAAGGATGGGGATTTCAATTGCAGTTCAGCCGCCGCTGCTGCCAATCAAAGGTGTACTCACCTCTGCATAAAGGTGGAGGGGGAGAGACCAGCAGCACCAGCAGTGTTCCCACAGCAAATATTCAAAGAAGGGCAAATTGGACTCAGTTCACTGGAGCAAAGAGGGCAGAGAGAGAAAACCCTGCTACTGCCTTGTTGTGCACATGCGTACTGCGTATCTGCTGTTTCCACAGAGATAATCTGCATTTCAGCCTCATATGACTCACCCGGGACTAGAGGAATATGACACAACTTATAAATCTTAACCAGTCTGGAAATGCGTTACGTCACACACAATCATAGATTTCACAGCTAAGCATGGTGAGATTTTTGTTGCTGTTGTTGTTGTTGTTGTTGTTAATGTGCTCACAGAGCAAAAAATTGGGTGTCTCTGCTGTCTGTACCTGTCACTGAAGATCCTGCTGTGACTGTTTATCCAGCAGGAATGTGCATGATCTAACATGAATAAGCATGTATTAGTATGCACTTCAAAATGAATGCAGAATTAGGGCAAAGCCTCGACTGAACACAGCTAGTCAAATGAGCATAATTCAGTAAATATAGAGGGGCAAACACAGATGAATGAATGTAATCGTGCTGCAGTTAAACTAGTAGTTTATTAGTTTGGGGGAAGGAGTTTCCAAATTACTCTCCGCAGTAATGTGATCAGTGATTAGGATCGTGATTTAACATTTCTGGGTCACTTCATTCTGGGCTCTCATTTGCTGCTGGCAGACCTTGCTGAAACAAATCTCTTATTCCTGCACAAAACACAAGCAGAGCAGATGTGGGCTCCAATTGAACAGAAAGGAACAGCAAATCACACCCTGGATTTGTATGTGTTCCATGCAGGCTATGCTCCATTAATATATATAAGCCTGGTGAGAGTTTTTATTTCTTTCCTGCTGCATGCAACTTTAATGCTGCATCTGTGTCAATACACTGACATATTTAACCCTGGTCAAGGATGATCTCATCTTTGCGTTGCAAAATGTGTATGTCCTGTGCATGTTTGGTGTCCAAATTAGACAGAGGATAGTTTTTGTCTGTTTTTTTTTTCTTTGTGGGTTTGTTGATGCACTTGGTCAATAACAGACTTAATACCAACAGGGAATACCCTTCAACTCGACCCCTTTGTTGATGCACTGGGCACAAAGCTGACATAGACTACAGGCTAACCACTACAAACAAGGTCAACACTAACACACAGTTTAGCTCATATCAAGAAACTCTGACAAACAGTTATGCAGATGTCAGTAAATACAATAAACCTTAATTGGGTGATGCTGCCAGCAACAATGAAAGAGTGTTGGGTGTGGACTCAAGAAGACAAATTTGTCCCCCTGTGATAACAGAAAAAAAAGAAAGACTCAATGGACCAAAGGATAGAGGGAAGGAACTTTAGAATTAGAGAGCACAAGAGATCCCATGTTACCTGATAAATAAGTTGCGTAAACTATGAGTCCATTTCCTGGCCATCCTGAGTTTCCTAACATACTAAAAACAACTTTTTTTTTGGATAACTTTTAGAAGTTTACTTGGAAAACCAGGAAAGTCAAATGTGTTTTTAGCATTGTACATGTAATGTGTTTACCTGATTAAACTGTACAGTGTTAATTGTCGACAAGGATGACCAAGTAACAAAGTATAGCCCTAAAATGTTCTGTAGACTATATATTGGTACTTTGTTCTTTGTTTGTTTTGTTTTTGTCCTGGTTGCTAGGCTTGCAATTTTTTAGTCTCTTTTTCATAAGCTTTGTATTTGGAGTGAATCATTACTTGGCTCATTTGTTGGTCATGGACACAAAACTTTCTGTGGCTTCAGTGATATTTTTACTACTTTTTCTCCTGTGTTTGTCTGGAGATCCTACATGTAACCATGGCTGTATTGTTTACATGTAAACTTAGCTGTTAGCAGCCTGTAGCATGTCAATGCTAACTTGTGAAAGTCCTGATGTCTTCCCACAAGGTGAGGAGAAGGAGGTGAGGACAACGTGCTGGTTCTCAGGTGTGAGCTAAGAAGTGACGACATGGACCTGTCCGTCCATCCATTGTTATTGGGAATGTATGATCTATCTCCAATAAGATGGACGAGCTAGCTGTGCTAACCCAGCAACAGAGGGAATACCAGAGGGCAGAGTAGCATCATGCTATTCACAGACACAGCTAACGGAGCTAACATCAGACAACAACGCCACATTGGAAGAGCTTCACCTGCTGTGAGCAGACAGGATCCAGGAGACAGAGATGGAGCATGACTGAAGAAGCTCAGTCCTGGACCCTGTGGAGGTGGAAGCTGGCTGAACTGGACAATGATGGACAAGCTGTCATCATCTACTTTCCTTTTTGCACATTCTATACACTTTCTTACTTTTGTTTTCTTGATTGCTGCTGTGACTTCTATTTTGTTGTACTAGTTACAATGACAATAAAGTGCTATTCTATTCTATTCTATTCTATTCTATTTTTGTTCAGATTTATAGAACTCTTGTGTTGTATTGACCCAATTTGCAGTCGTTCTCCTCAGGTTTGTTAACACAGAGGTCAAGCTAGTTCCTTGTTTTAATAAACTCATGGAACATTGAGAATGTCTCTCGGACTACGTGTTACCATGAGTAGCTTTACCGTCAGAGTCTTAAAACTTGAACCCTGTTACTTCTCTGTGAGTCTGTGATCTGTCAGACATTTTCTGTGTGGATAAGGGTGAGCCTGTCTGAAATAAACCTCTGGATTCAGATCAGAATTTTTGTAAAAGGCTGCTGTCAGGCTTTTTGGACACCAGCTAAACCCCAGGTTATTTTTTGTCCGTTTCTCCCTGTTCCTTTTTTCTTTTCTGAATGACATGCTGTATACATCTTTGCGATAGTGTGTTACATCACATTAACATATGCCTGGGATCAGGGGAAGTTTCAGTAGGTGTGGGCTGCTTTTGAAGCATCTGTCCTTGTTTGAGGCAGCAGCATCACTCAGACTGAGCAAAAAATCTTAAGTGAGAAACAACGCAGGGTGAGTTCCTAAAGGCTGGATTTTAGATGGGTAGGTATTAAGGGTGTATTTAAAATGCCCTACTTATTCTTCTCACTCCTGGGTCAGAAAATCTTATATCTGAAAAGTTATGCATGTATGATACAGTAAATACAGCACATATGTGTTTACCAAGAAGCATTCAAAAAAGACATCATCGGCTGACATGTACATTTAGCCGGAAAGTATGCTAATGAGCAGAATGAGAGGAACCTTTCAGAAACCTCCCTACTAACACTCGCTCCAGTGCTGGAAATTTAAGCCTCATATTTCAGTCTTTATATTTTTTTTGACCCGCCTGTCTTTTGACCAAAATGACTTTATTCCCCCCACAGGGATTGTTAAAGTTTCATCTCCATCTCTCATTCTCCTTCCCTCCGTCTCTCCTCCTCCGTCTTTCAAACAATGTTCAATATTATTGGTTTACTGCTGTGGGTTTTTATGTTAGCTGTGAAAATAAATCATCTTTATGGGTGTTTTTTTAACAAACTCTTGATGACAACCAACCCGAATAAGTAAATAAACAGGAGCTAAACAAGAGTGCGCAGACAGGCAAATAAAAGCAACAAATAAGGCCCGGGGCTTTTATTGTAGACACATGAAGAATGCCTGTTGAGGCCATGATGCTCATTCATCATTTATTTTTTCAACATTGATTTTTTTTTCTTCTAAGAAGAAAAATAAAAGAAGCTTTTTATTTTTAAGACAGCACCAAAATGCAAAAAGACCAGATCACTGGATACATTCCGAGCAGAGGGACATGTTGTGGAGACAGCTTTTAAAAACTTCAAAAATAACTTATTTCAGGTATTCGGCGAGGTCAGGTATGTGGAACATCTGGATCTGACACTGTCAAGGGGTATATGTGTTGCCATGACAGCACAGTATTCAATCAGCCTGATGAGTCCTTTTTCTAATTCACAGTTTCAATTTTTGCCTTTGTGACATTCTTTCTGCTTAAACATTTCTCTGAATGTTACATGGACTCACACAAGGGCTGGATGCTTAAGAGAGGGAAAGATTGGCAGATGGAGACGGCACATTTTTATTCTCCAGAGAATACTTTATTTCTTCCCTATTGTGCATCAAGGCCAAGACAGTAATTTAAGGTTATCTAAGAAATGTTTGACTTATTTTGGAAAGGCAAAGCATTTATTTTATTGTCAGTTCTTCAGTAAAGATTAAATGTTATGTGGACATCAGTTTGATGCATGGAATCTTTAAGGATCAACAGTCACAGTCTGTGCTGGAAATCACACCAGTGAAGCAGGCCAATAAAGATGAAGTGATTAAACTCGAGAATTCGGCAATCTTTCAACTGCACTTTTCTTTTTAACAAACAGAACTGCAACACACCATTTTATTTTATTCTTTTTAGCACATTTCAGGTCATCTATATCTGTAAGACCTTTACAACTAATTTCAGAGTTTATGGACAAAATTCAGAGTTTCATTCTATTCTTTTGGCAAAACTACCACAGAATCACAGGTATTGTCTCTAAACCCACAGAGACCCATCATTAAACCACAATGCGTGAGCATGTGCCCGCAGTGACAGAGAACATTCTGACTCTAAAAAGGGACTTATCATACCAGCCACTGTTGTCTAAATGAAACCTGCTTATTGTGTTTCAGTCTAAAAAATACATGGATCAAACACCAGTGGAGGTTTAAAACCAGCTCAAACAACCATTCTCAAGAGTTGGTTTGGGTTTAGAGATTGATGTAAGGTGTGACTATGAAGGTGAGTGAGGAGACAGGTGAGAGTTATCAGATTTAGGTGGACCTCAAACAAAGGGGAAAAAACTCTCATACACAGACAGGCAGATGGAATGGTAAATGTTGAGGACAGTGCTGCAATACGGGAAGCATATAGGGAGGATATGAAATAAGAGAAGCTCAATAACTTGACTGAACTGTCGGCCTCATTTGTGGATATCTTGTGTTGCCAGGCACCTGTCTGCCATCCAATTACCATCTGTGTTTTTGTGATTCTATGAATGTTGATGAACCTCTGTGACATATTTTTCATATTTACTCAATGTTTCAATGACAGAAATGTGTATGTATCAGGTCAGGGTGGTGTCTGCCAGATAAACAAATTAAATGAACTTGAACCCTCAAGTCAAGTACCTTAAGAAGGAGCAAGTTTTGTCATGAAAACAAGCTTTATGCTTATCTAATTGACAACACTTGGTAATAAAGCTGCTATGGCACATGTTGCTCCCAAGTGCAAGTATTATTAAGTTTTTGAGAGTGTCATGTAAATACATTACAGTCAAGGCAGTAGACTTTTTTAAGTGTTTCTTTCCATCTTTTCATTCTGGTATTCTTCTTCTGTGAGTGGCATCCAGTACAGTCAAAAAGCCATTAAATCATCTTAAACTTTCTGTGTCACAACTCATAAATCTTTCAGTAGCACCCAGGATCCATAAGTCGAAACAAGCCCAGCTCTCAGAAACATTAACCAGAGTCCCTGGCTGAAGGCCTGGCTGCTTCAGAAGAGGAAGGCTGTATCTTTGAGGAGAACACAGCCCCCCTCCGTACTCATTCTGCTCGAGGGGACAGCAGTGAGCTGATGCAGTTCCCCATCTGAAGTGACAATCCTGACAGAATAAAAGTAATGGCAGCCCTAAACAGTGGGCAACGGATCTGACAAACATTTAGATGCTATCTCCCAGTTACAGTGAAAAAGTGTGCCGCTGCTTTGAGCACACCAGCGTAGCCACTGGCAACACCAGCCAGACATGAAATCCCTTCGGACAGGAGAGCACCTCATCAAGCACAAGCCCAAATCAAAGTAATTGACAAATGCAGAGAAATAATGGATAGAGCATGAGTGTACCATAACCAAGATTTTTTTCTATCCTCCTTTCTCAGAAGTGCTGGGCTTTGAAACTCAGCAACAATGAAGCTGACGATTTGGCAGGTCAAGGAGAGCCAAAAATGCAAAACATATATGTATTGTGTTTTTTAAGCGATTTACCACCAGTCAAAGCAGTGTTACATCACATGTCACCCATTCACACCACATCCGTGCTTATATGTAAAGCAACCATCAGTGTTAACTAATCCCATTCACACACTACCACTGGGAACAGTTTGAATCAAGTATCCTGCTAAAGAAAATGCTCATGTGTGGACCAGAATCGAACCAGTCAGTCCACTCTACCACTGAGCCACAGCAGCCACATAAATGTGATAAAAAGCATTTCAGATGTGATTTTTCATTTTCATACAGTTTTATTTTCATGAATCTAAACAGTTGTATATGTGTTAAAACGCGCCAGCACATTCACACTCATTGCACTGCAGCGCCTATATCTTTTTCTTGGACTGCAGTTCTAATAAATGCAAACAATGTACCACATACGTCAGGCTAAAATGACTTCGCCACTGTATTCTTTACTCTTAGTCGGCTTGTTACACTTATTGTACAAAGTAGTTGTAAGGCGCAGTAAGCCCAACAATATTTCCTCATCTCGTTTATGTCCCCTCTGGGTCACACTCGCTATCTGGGCAAAGACTCCATCTCACACACACACACAAACGCACATGCTCACAGCCTATTTACAGATGCAATTTTATCTGGGCTGCTGCAAAGATAATTCTACGTTGCCTGTTTGATGGTGTTTTCATATCTATTTTCATGTCTGCCTGCATCTTCACCCTAACCCAGTGTGCCAGCAAGGCAGTATCAAAATTTTTTAATGAGGTCAAATAGATCACAGCCTTGCAGGAGGGGACTTTCAAGGTTCTACCCCAGAGATATTATGGCCATTTAAAACCAATTCCTTACAATTTTACTGTAGCTTTGTCCATCACACCCTGTAAAATTGACTGATAGTACAAAAGTTCTAATCATCTCAGTTTCTCAGTGGCTCAGTAATTTGGGTGCCATTTGTTCCTGGAAACACTCAATGGTGTCTTACTCCTCTGAGTTGGATCTTTGTGGTTAAGGCATCATTTTATGCACTGCAAAAAGGTATCACATTGTGTTCTTCTGACATGCAAGGATCAGCTTATTCTCATTTATAGTTCCCACCAAATTTACATTGTGATCTATTCATTAAGATCACCAGTGCTTGCAGCAGAGTGAGACAGTTCTGACACGCTCTGTCTTCATCTCTGTGTTTGTTTTTCTTGGATATCATATTGATTTTAAAGCTCCTGTATGGGACTTTCTGTTTGTGTTGATTTTTGTGTCCCTTGTGGACAAAGTCATAAAACTTAATGTTTATGTCTCATGACCAATCATTTCATACCTTTTCTTTTCTTTTTCTTACAGCTAAATACAACTCCTATTGGGAATCTTTAAAGTTGATGGTCATAAAGTGCTGTCACTCATCTGGCATCTGGTATCCATCCCGCTTCAGGGATCATAGGGATTTATTGATTTGGATTTAAGACTGGAAATGTTGTTGATGATCCTGTTTGCTTTTTGGGGTCCAAAATAGCCAGAACTGTTTATTTCACTTTATTTCATAACCAGCAAATCTTTTTGTAAGAGCTTTATTCTGTTTACACCCAGAATACATTTTGGTGGAATTTAAGGACGTTTTGATTCCTATCTTCTCTAACTTCCTATCACAATAACTGAAAAAAAAGGAAAAAAAGAATGAATAAATAAATGAATAAACAAATAAAATCAGTACTACTATTGTTTATGCTTTGGCTCCGATTTTATTTAACTTTTGGTGATTCAGGCATAATAAAGAAATCATTTCTAAAAGAAATCAGGGTTGACTCTCCTTTCCGATCAGCCAGCAGACATGCATCTCATTATCCACCCGCTCGTCAAAACATTGCTCTGTGCTCATGAAAACATTACTCTGCACTACCAATAGTGGTCAAAATCACCACAGGGAATCTTTAATGCAAAGTCACTCAGGCGCTGGCTTTCAATCATAATCCACTTAGGCGACGGACAAGTCAATAAAAGAGAGGCCTTTTTAGCACAGTGTGTAAAATAGAAACTAAATGTAAGATTTTACACTATTAGGTCTGAAAAGGTTTCTCAGAAAGTCTTTGCTTTTTAATTTTGATACTTTAAATGTTTAATTAATTTGATCTCTTATTTTTTTTTTAATGATTTTTGTAGTAGTAGTTTACATTATGGGGATGCTAAACAGTAAAGTAAAGTAAATGGAACATGGATGGAAAACTGTTACTGGTACTCTTAACCAAGTGGAAAAACAGCAGAGGGTAAAGTCACTTTAAGAGAGATGTATAAGTCCCCAGTGTCAGCAGTAGTAGGGATCACATGGGCGGAGGTATCCCAATTGTTTTTCTGCTTGTAGTGGGATGTTCATGCTGTGTTTCCTCTCATCACTGTAAATGCTCTAATAACCAACCCATGTCTAACAGTGGTACAGGAAGTCTGACACATATCCTCCCACTAAAAGTCTCATATTTTCAAGTTGCCTCTTGTGGCCCCGTTTCAGAAGTATGACTCAAAAATCAACAAGAGCAGAAAAGGAAAGACAAAAATGAAACAAGAATTTGAATTTAGCTCAGCAATGTAGCTTAATAAATGTTTGTTTGCAGGACATAGAAATGACCTGACCTTATTTCTCACAAATTTTTGATGTGATTCTGTCAGCTGGTTGAAATAAAAGGAATATATATATATATTCCTTTTATTTCAACCAGCTGACAGAATCACATCAAATATATATATATATATATATATATATATATATATATATATATATATATATATATATATATATATATATATATATATATATATATAATCAAAAAAATGACAAACTGCATTACAAACTGTTCATTAATTTAGATGCAAACCTGTGCATTTGAAAAAAAAACAAGGTTATAAAAAAGGTACACATTTAATAACATTACTTTAAAAAATAGGTCAAATGAATGTCTTCATCCAAAATGTTGAGCTCATGATGGTGGAAAAGAGAGTACCTCATCAATATTGTGAAGTCTAATTTTGTTCCCATAATAGGATATTAATTCCAAAGTGGACAGATGGCACCATTTGCATGTCTACCAGCACTCTTAGGGATCAAGCAACAATTTTGCACTTCACTGCAACTGTCTCATAAGAAGGTCATCCATTAAGTTATGCGCAGCTTTAAAAGCCTTTTCATGTATTATGAAATTAATTTTAAAGAAGGGGGTGGCACGTAGGGTCTCATACTTCACTGGACCGGCTGTAGCTGAATTACCACATTTAGCTGGGTTAACCTGAAAAAGAAACAATTATGATGATAAAACCATTAAGACATTTAGAGTAACAATTTTGCTTCCTTTTTGTAATGAACCAGCAGCAAACTCAGCACCCATGTGGAGGCGTGTGTGCAGGATTTGAAAACAGCTAAATGACCTTGAGAAACTTTCCACGTCTTTGGGGGGAAATGCTAGGAACTTGAGCTCATTGTCATTACAGAGGGGGAAATGTTGTGGGGATCATCTACATCTCTGATTTAATGATGCATAGTGAAATCTTATGAGAGTCGCTTATGTCCCATAAAATCCCTGGACAAAGCTGTAAAATCAATGATCTGTTTTGTTACTTAATGAGTAGCTCAACTGTGGAAAGGTTGGACCTTTTTGATTCCTTTGCCCCACCCCTTAAAGTACAAACACTGATCAGGGCTCAAGACTGCAACCACAATGGTCACATATGCAACCTTTTTTTCCCAGCCTGTGCGAATAAGAATTCCATCTGGTCGTGTTTGTGCAAGCGCGTTTGTTTAAATACTTCTCCTATCACAGACACTGTATGAGACTCTGTGGTTGAAAGTCACTCTCTTTTCCTCTGGCTTAGTCAGTCCCATCCACCTGCACTCTCTTCTGTTCTGAAAAGAGAGCACCGTCGCATAGCTCAGCTCATGTGCCCGTCACACACCAAAGACGGGCAGAACTTCATGATAACAAGCATTTCACTATTTAAGAATCAAACTCCTCACTAAGAGTAACGCAGCTTTCAGTTCTCCTTATTGAGGAGGATGCTACGTAAGAGCACGACAGAGCTTATATTAGATACAGAAATCAGGGGTAACCACAGGATGAATCAACCTTTAACCAGTGCAAGAGCAGAACTCATGACATGTCATGTTGACACATTTAAAAAAAACAGCTAAGGCTCTGATACAATCCTTTCAATGAGTGTCACACAGTTATGTGTGTCTGTGTGTCTCTTTGACTGCAGTCAGAGAAGTTCTCACCCAGTGTCTCTGGATCAAACCAACTACAGGAGAGGGGTGGATGTTTTATGAATTTTCAAAATAAGGCACAAGTGTAGGACTTGATCATAAGTCCAAACATAAAAATGGGGGGTTATCACGCAAAATCACAAGCCGAGAGAAAGGGCTGAAAGGTGGGACTCCCAGATCAGGAGTGTTGGCAGCCTGTCAGCACTCCTCCTCAGTTGTTCTGTTTAAAATAATGAGTTTATGTATGAGACGGATTGACAAAGACAAAAACAGAGACATTTTCTCTATCATTTTAGTTTATTCTAGTTAGTTTTTTAAACTCAAGTTACAATTTAAGTTAGTTATCATTTTTTGTAAAGCCTCATTTTTAAATTTAACAAGAATGTTTTTGTTCACGTCTGTTGTTATTCTTTGATTCTATTTAAAAATAATTATGTTTGTCTTCTTTTAAAGTTATATAAAAGAAATAGCCTATTATTTCAGCCACTGTCTGTTGCAAACTTCATAGTTAAAGTAAAACATTTAGCAAACATATTAACTAGAGTTACTGGATTAAAACACACACACACACACACACACACACACACACACACACACACACACACACACACACACACACACACACACACACACACACACACACACACACACACACACACACAAAATAAATAAATAAATAAATAAATAAATAAAGGTCGGCCAAATTGTGTGCTGGTGTGACCAACTGAAAAAGTTAGTGCAGAGTCCTGCTGATGTGTGATTTTAAATCTTAAATTCTCATATTTATGTTTTTAATGGCACGTTCTGCCTTTTACAGCCTACTTAACAGGGGTCTAAGGTTGTATGCTTACACAAGGTACAACCTTATAATAATTCTCCTATTTTAAACAGCACATATGAGTTTGGGTATTTTGCTGCCCTTTGTAGCACAGTACCGCGGATGTCTTCCATAATATTGTACCTGCTAATCTCAGCGGGGTATTAAAACTGGAATGATTGGTATGCAGCCTTAATGTGGGAGAGTTAAGAGTTAGGGGTGAGAGAAAGGATATAAAACCAACCAGGGGAAAAATTAATATGAGGCAAGGTAGTGGAACTGATAGTATTCTATAATGTGTTGGCACAGAGATTGGAGGGAGAGCAAAAAAAAGAGTCACCAAATATAAAGTGATGAAAGTTTGTAGATTGTTAGGAGCATTTTCTTATAGAGAAACAGGAGACACTCTAAGGCTAAACCATAAGAGAGACTCTAAACTCTTTAACTGTTTGATGATATTCACTGGGTCTATTTTCTTGAAAACAGTACATTAAATTGTTTTTCCTTCTTTTTTTAAACTTTGTCAGGGAAAGTAAAGGTATGTGGTGTTAGCTGTTTTACCCAGGTGAGGAAGTGATTATGCATTCTACCCCATCCTTGTAAATCCATAATCATTAACATCTGCTCTAGCTTTCTTTATTGAACTATTTCGCCCATGTGTGGTCCACTTATCCTCGTTAACTCCACTTTGGCCAGCTCAGCACATAGATCGAAGGAAAGATAGAAAGGAAGAAAGAGGAGAGACAAACGGGAATAGGAGGTAGAGACAGGAGGGCACCTTTTGGAAGATTAAATAAATAACTTCTGGCTCTATTTGAAGCTTTTAGGTGCAGGCATGCTCACCACAGACATAGTCTCTTGCCTGTGTTTTGTCCCAGGAAGTAATTCCTTTGCCCACTGTATTTTGACAGCTGACCCATGGATTTGCTGTCAGGTTCCGGGGTGTCTTGAAATAATATCTATAATTGCCTCTCTACTCTATTGATTCAGACAAGGATAAAATAAGAGCACAGCATGTATAATGAGAAATTCTTGACTGCTGAAATTAAAAACTCATTAGAAATCCTATTGACCTTGTCCCTATGACAAGTTTATGGTAAAGCCAGGGTTTTGAGTTGAACACACGAACTGCTGTGCTGATTTAATATTGGTGGTAATAGAAACCATACCCAGATCCCAGTGGGCTGTACACACAAAGAAATTTCAAATCACACATCACCCTGAGTGACCTATTGATAACAAGTGACACTATGCGTCAATACATACAGGCCCTGTCAATAACCACAACATCTCAGGAAGAAAATGTGTATCAGTGGAAAACAACCTCCTAATAATTACATTAAACTGAGTTAATTTTACATGGGCGATCTTTCCTATGGGGCCCCAAGCAGACTTGATGAGATTTAGAGAATGGAGGTGGCAGAGTGAAGGTCATAATGTAGCTGAAGGTGCAGGTACTAGTTACAGTTTACATGCATCGACTCATATGTCCCTTTGTGACCCTTACATTTGACCAATCAAGTGGTGGGATATAAACAAATAAGTCCTTCAACCCCCTACAACAACATGGGTCAACATGAGTCCATGTTTCCTATCCAGGAACAAAACTCAATCAAGCACCTCTGCAAATGACAGACAACATACATGCATACATACATGCATACATACACATATACCTGCACATCCTTTACCTATAAACAGAGAAAACACTGAGCAAGGTTAAAGTTTATGTTGCAAGCAGATACAGTTTGGTCTGCTAATTTTTCTTCTGTATAAAGTTATTTAAAAAAATCTATTTTTATATATGTCTTCTTAGATTTTACCTTAACTTTTCAACATTCAGCCTTGGTCAAGGAAGATCTTTTTCAAGATTTCAAATCTGTCAATACCAAAAACAAAAATACATACAACAGTTCAGAATTGGGTGTGATAGGCTACAGGTTATATCATTTTGATGTCATTATGTAGTTGGTTTATCTGTGTGATGAAGTGGTAACCTCAATCATTGGAAGACAAAGCCAGAACAAAGTGTATACAATTGCAGTTCCTTGAGTGTCCACTTGAGACTTGCTGCAAAAGCCACTTAATCGCCACTTGGTCCCATGTAAAAGCAGGCATTTTGCAGCACATTAAACATGATACAAATATTTTGAGTACGGACCTTACTCATTCAAATGTAAAAACTGTAGAAATCCAAAGTCATGTTGTTTTAGCATTTCCAATATAGCATAAAGCATGGATAGTCAATTAAGTTAGTTTTTTTAACGAAACATCATTTTTGAGCCCTACATTAGTATTAAAGTCCTAAATCCAAATCATTCCAGGTAATAAAATAAAAATCAGATATCTGCTGGCCTATCAGTAACTTTTAAATTACCCTCTCTGAAATCTGGCAGTAATATTGATCTTATAAGCCCCTGAACTGGACAAGCTCTAAATAAACTAAACTTAAACTGAAAAGATAACGTTTTCTTTTTTTTCTCTCTCTCATTTGACTTGAGCCTGGCATTTTTAAATTAATGTCTGTGAACTGTGCTGGACTTCTCAGCCCTTACATGTCCCAACTCTTGCAGAAGTCATTGTTAAATATGAGGACACTGATGTTTAAACACTTGGCTACAAGTAAAAGTCTCTATTTTTTTTCTTTTTTCTTTCTTTTTTTTTTTAAGGACAGTTATAAAATCAATATCTCAAAACATACTTCCTTATTGACTCTTGAAATAAAATTAAAAAAAAAAAAAACATTGAAAAAAAAATGTATGACTTTTCTTCCAGGTGACCTTTGGGAAGTACAGAGCACTTTGATGTTGCTACTTTGATGTTGCTGGACTGACCAACTTAGACACTGAATAAACAAGCCTGAGCTGCTGAACTAACACTGGATTTGACAGACAGACAGATGCTGCCCAACTGATGGACAGAAGGAGAAAACGTAAAATGATTTATTGAATAGAAGTGTTAAGATATGTTAGTACCACATTACTGTGAAATTCAATAACTGGGGGTAAGCAATTGTTACAGTCCCACATTTTAAACTAACAACGCCTAAATTCTGGATTTGCAACATTATTGCTGAAAGTCAGATTAAGTACAAAAAATATGTTTAAGGAAGGGATTTAATGATTCCTTATTAGGGGGTTGAAATTCATTGCACAATTGGGTTATGTAAATCACAGTGAAAATTTTAAATTTTACTCTTGTACAATGCTGTCATTCTGTCTCTTATATCTGTAGACAGTGAAGATTTTACAGTACAGGATGCACTGCAGGTGTTTTTCACACATGGATGTTTCCTGGGCATGCTGCCTGGCAGGCCATTTTAGCAATTTCTCTTTTGTCATCAGCTTGTTTAAAAACTGGTGAAGAAGCTCCACGTCTCTCCAGGTTTTGTGCATGTTAGGGCAAAGAGCCTTGATGAATAAAATTTTCCCTAAACAAACAAAAAGGCTGGGAGACAAAAAGTAGCATGACATTTCTTTTTTTTAATCGTTGCACCTTCTTGTATGCTTCTTTTAAATTGCCTCTCAATTCACTGAAATAAAACAACCTTGAAGTAAAACACATGAATTTGCTTTTCAGTAACCTAACCCAGCCTTTCTTTCTTTCTTTCTTTCTTTCTTTCTTTCTTTCTTTCTTTCTTTCTTTCTTTCTTTCTTTCTTTCTTTCTTTCTTTCTCTCCCAACCTCTGACTCTCTCTAGCAGGTGATCAGGGCCATAACTAGAATATTATTTACTGGATTGGCAATGTTGAAGTTAATGTTGCAAAAATTCCCTTTCTACAGTCGGATTGCGGCTCTAATGAGGCTTTACTGATACAGCGCTGATGGCTCTGCAGAGGAGACGGGTGCTTCAGAAGGAATGTCAAACACCTACCTCTACATTCTTGTGTACCGTCATTAGGGTCATTTAGTATTTCCACTGAATGGCACAGCAGAGACCGGTGGCAGCAAAGAGCAAAAAGTCCGTAAAAAATCACCTTGCGCCTAGCACGTGTGAGAGATTCAAAGTGTATTTGCATGTCTGAGAGGGAGAGTGCAGGCTGTATCTGCCTTTTTGAGCTCTTAATGCACAGGTATGTATTGATTCTAGAGTCATTTCTGTGAGCAGAGCAGCTCTGCATAACATGAAAAGCTTTTTTGAAGAAGTCCGGCATTGTGGAAGGATTCATGCTGAACTGATTTTCATGTTTAGGTTGCTTTTAGTGAGTTTATATTCAGCATCTGTGTGATATCCTGTTGCCCACGTGACACAGTCCCTTCAACTGAAAGAGTTTCAGGTGTCATAATTTATGAAAATACCTCCACTTGTTCGCATTAGGTTTGGTCCATTTGATCATGTGATGGCATTTTAAAGTCCTCATGGAAGACGGGGATTTGACAGCTCAGGTCAGCCGGACTGTCATGACATTTTCAGCTGACACGTGTTAAATCTGTGAGGGGGATTGTGAGGCAGCTGACTGACATTACAAATTAACGGCGGCTGGAAGAAAAATACCTTCCTGATGAAAAAGTTAAGTGGACAGTCGGGTAGTCGGCTACAGAAGCAATGTATTCTCTGTCACTCCTCACTCTTCTTCTTCTCTTTTTTTTTTTGATTGACTTTGAGATTTCATTTTTTCTATTCGCTTACTTTTCATCAAATCCATTGGAGGAATGTCTTTGTGCTCAACTCCTACTTGTGTGTGACCCAGGGATCCTTTTCAAAGTACAGGAGGGCTTTAGGTTCTCTCTGCTCTATATTCTGTGACAGGTGAGATGTCATCAACAGAAAAATGGACTTTTTTGTGGCAAAATCTTAGTCGGGTGCAGTGGATGTCAAGACGGGTTGAAGACAATGGCTTCCAAACTTTTCATAATGGTTTGAGACTGATCAAAAATGACTTTACAGACTCAATTATATGTGGATGTTTTATGCAAAAAACAGGACACCTAAACTAAGTTGAATCTTTTTTTCCATTTAAAAAAAATACAAAAAATAATATTCAAAATGCCAACACACCAGCACCAAAAAGTCACATTCTGTTCTGAACACAGTTCAAATTGTCATTTTGTTGACAGAAACTTTAAAATAAAGTCTGCATTTGTTTTAAAAACAATATTCTTAATGGTAAAGCATTAACCCCGTAATGCCTGTTGTCGCAAACTCGAGGCATAACCTGTCAGGTCTTGATGCAGCTGAAATTACCTTTGTATCTCATTATTACCTATTGGTTCTAGACATACCAAAGGTAGTATCAGATCCACTTTGTTACAATATGTTGGTCAGGGGGTGAACTTCTCATGTCTATAATACATCACTTAGTTTTACTGTTGTGTGTACTACACTCAAATTTACAATCTCCACTTAATTTAATATCTGTAAGAATGTAAAAACACATTGAAAAATCTGTTTCTAGAATTGTTAATTGATTCAGGTAGTAAAGGGTTAATGTTTAATCATCAAGCTTTCTTCTGATCATATGGCTGTGTTGGACACTAAAATCTGATTGACCATAAGCTCATAAAATTGGTATAAATGCTAAATGGCACAAGCCATGCCAGGGCTGCCCAGAGTACCCATCACATAAATTCATTCAAGAAAAATACATGTACATCTCATCTCTCTCTACTTCTCCAAGCTGAGGCAAAAATGTTAGTTACCGTTAAAGGGACATTTCAATATACTTCATACTTAACCAGCTTTAACAGCATCAGTTGTTGCTCTCACATTCACTGGTGACATGCAGCTTATACAACCCCACTCCAAACAACTTAAAAAATAAAATAAAATAAGTTTGTGATTGGAGATCCTATTTTACACAAAATGTTCCAAAAGAACTTCAGTTATAATCTACTAGGACATAAATACATATTGATTCATTGATTGATTAACCCATCATTATTAATCCTTCACTTGAACATCCTGTATTATAAGTTAAAAACGTATTAACTTCAACATTCATCCAAGTCTCATGAAATTGTCACCTTCCTTATAATGAAAAGCCCTGATCTTTGTTGATAAAAAGCTCAGGGTCACACATTTAATTAATGATGATACTAGAATAGCGCTACAGTGCTTGCTCTGTTTGACTTTAGACTTTGATGAAGTTGGGATTTTATGCGCACAAAGATACTGTCCAAAAATATTCCACCACCTTTAATAAAGCAGTTCAAACCCACATCCCAAAGCTCTCCAACTTTTACCTGCTGGGATCTGTCAGAAGCATTTAGAGCTTTAGCTTTTACACTTCACAGAGAATTAAACATGGGGCTTTTTCAACAGTGTAGGCTCAACATCATACAGCCCTAATACATCCATGTTAAACAGTTGTCAAGATTAACAGAGCCAAATATGTTTACATATCTTTGCCTTTGGCGCAGAGACGAACATCTAAGCTGAGGTCTCGGGGTGTGACTTTGTGATGTCTGTGTGATATTGGTCGGCATCATGGGAGCTCCTCGGCCTGTTGATGAAAAACTGCCAGATCTTTCATTTTCCTCCAGAAATACCAGGGCTCGAGTTTCCCCCTCGCTCTTTTCATGTTATCTGGGGGACTTCTGGCCATAGTGAGTGATCTTGCCTTGAGGCAACGTCTTGGAAGTTTGAAACTTTTCGCTGGGTAATAATTTCAGTGTGGACAGGTTAATTTATATCTTTGTAATCAAGTTTAAAACCCATAAAAGACTGCTGCTGTCTACAGGGAGTTTAGTTTAATGTGCATGCTTTTGTGTATGTTTGGGTGTGATTGTGTGTGCATGTATCCCTTACAAACACAACTCTCTTATGCCCCCTATGCCCAAAGCTATCACCAAACTCTTTGTATTTACTGCATTGTCCCTATCATTAGTCAAACTCTTCTATAAATATTCAATCAGTCTGACTAGCAGCCCAGCACCAAGTTTCCAAAAAACAATCTTCCTGCCCGTTACATTATTTATTTTGGTTCCCTCCTATGACTTATTTTTTTTCTTGTTCAACCATCGTGCCTTCCTTTTTTATGTTTCACTTCGGAGAAAATAAAAGCCAAATCTGATGCATGCTTCAGCTTATAAATTTGGTCATAAATTCACAAGCCGTGTGCCTTTGAATGTAGATGTTTCTCTGGAAGCTTACATAAAGTTTCTGTTGTACAAAGGAAGATGTTTTGTTTACTGAGACACAAGTTACAAAGTTCTGCTATAAATATAGGACTTGCAAAAAAAGACACATAAACTGAAGGGAAATACTACAGTAACACTGAAATGTCTGAATCAGGTAAAATAAAGTACTGGGGCGGGTTTTAGTTTCTTCTATTTTATGACACACGATTTATTCTTTTCTCTGTGGACAAAGAGTGGAAGAAAATATTCATGTGTCATTTAGCTTTGCAGATAAATACCATCCAGGATGTGCCATCTTACTGAATACTATTCACCCCTGTTTGCTTGTTAGGTCTGGACTCCATAATCAGTGGACCACAAACATGAGCCCATTGTTGAAGTCTGATACCCAGCCTTGCAGGTCATTAGTCCTTGTCTGTGTCATTGCTCATATTCAAAAAGCCATGTTCTTTTCATCATTCAGCCCATTTAAGCTCCATTTTCCTAAGCCATTTTTTGGTGATGAATTGGCCCCAACAGTAGCACTTCAATCAGGCCTGATTTTCTATAACACGCTAGAAAATGAGAGAGAAAATGATATGGAAATAAATCACATTTTGCTACATGATCAGAACCACAGTCTGAGCCGGAGCTGCTCTCTCTGCCTTGAGTCAATTACTCATTACACACAGCTATTGACCTTTCTTCCAACAGGAAGTTCAGTGAATATCTCTGCAAGGATTGTAATTGACAAGATGTCTCTTTTAATAGAAAAATGCCCACATTTCCTCACGAGTTAATTATAAATTCAATAGCGGACCCATCGGCCACAGCCACAGAGAAAGGTTAGTATAGACATTTGTACCTGCCAGGCCACCCGTACATGAACACATAATTTATTCCTGACAGGGAACCCATTAACACTAGTACTTTTAAACCACTTAATACCTGACAGTGTCACAATTTGAAAATTCACATCCATATACAGTTCATAACTTCAGGAGTGTGTGACATGAAAATAGACACTTTTAAGTAATTTGTGCAGTGTGAAGAAGTAGATATACTGCGGCTATGCTTAACGTCAGACTGAGTGGGTTTGTCATAGCAGTGCACACTCTACAGTGCTCCCATTTTCAGTGTGGAAATGATGTAATCGTAGAGCGATTTAGTCCAGCATTATGGGACGATTTTGAAGTGGCAGGGCACCCATCAACATAAGAAAAACATGACAGTCTCTGCTATGATACACACAGATCTGCCCTTCATTTGCCCTGGAGCCTCCACCTGAACTCTGCATCATCAACATACACAAAAGCTAAACGGTAAACAATTTCTGTTTGGGCTTATCTGTGGAAAACTTATGATACATCCTGACACATAAACTCAAACTGTGCCTGGATTTGCAAGAAAAAAAATCACATCAGACATCTCAACCTTCAAAACCTCTCTGCTTATCTAGAGTGAGGCTGATGGGACAAAGGAGGAGGTGACAACCCGGGCATGTCTTCTTTAAAGCCCTGCACACAATAACACACTAAAGCTGTAGGACGATGCAAAGATCGCAATGAGAATGTGTTTGAGTGGATTGTTTTCATACGGTAACCAAGACAGAAAAACATGTTACAACATGCCAACGAAAAAACAGGTTATTATGTCTTTTTTTGTTGTTGTTTTGACACTACATCCTATTTTAGTTTGCCTCTAGTTTGATTTGCAAGTTTTTTTTTCCTTTTGTTCACAGTGGTGCTATCAGTATACACTTTTATGTGTTGTTGATCTTGCCACTGCAGCGAATTTGTCCCTCTTTTTATCATTTAAGGTGGAAAAAAGAAATTAAAGAAGCACTTTGCAATATCATGCTGATGAATAATGGAAGTCAACCTGATGATGTTCAGCCAGGAGCCACTCTGCCAGCAGGAAAATAGATCCAGGTCTAAACAGAGAAAAAAAAAAATAGAGCAGCCAGATATATTTTCCAACAATGAATAAGAAACATGAAAGAAAGCAGAGTGTTAATCATCCTCTCTGCTGTAATCACCTTAAAGGCTGACACTGAGCCACACTGCCAGTCTTCATCATTCCTCTTTGCTGTGACTCACTCGACATTTTCCCAGCAAAATGCATCAATAGACGTGAATTGGCCTGTAAAGTTCTTGTTGCCTCCTGCTTCTCACATTGAAAGATCCCTTTCTGCTTTATCAAAAACCCCGCTGATTGATATCCTTGTCAACCAGCAGCCATAATTCATCCATGCGTCGTGAACAGTGTTCCATTTTTGTAGCACAGTGGTACGGTTTAGCATTCAGGCAATAATTTTCATATCTGGCAGCAAATTCCGACTGGCACATGAATCAAAGACAGCGACAGTAATAATATAATTCATTCTGGGTTTGATAGCTGCATTTGTGACATAAATAGTGCACGTGAACACAGATTGAGAGCTGCCCCTTGTAAAAAAGAGTAAAAGTTTTACCTTGTGTCACATAAACCATTAACCACAAGGTCTCTGTGTTTCCATGGATATTGCAGGACAGACTGCTTCATTCAGTCCCTCCAGCAAATCACAGGCTTTTTCTGTGATTTTTGTGGCTCAAGATGCCTGATTTCACAGCAGATTTTTTTTTTTTTTTCAAACTTGCAAGTTGTGATATTTGAGGCTTTTTGGCGTCGGTAACACATCACACATCCACTGCAAACGGCAGGGTCAAATGCTCCTTCAGAGCTGCGTATAAGCTGTGAGAGAGCTGTTTGTTTTATCACCAACCATCTTGTCAACTTTTGTGTCAAAATGCAAAAAGGAGAGACTGCCTTATTTACATTCTGCTTTTATTTATTTATTTATTTAAACAGTGGTAGTATAAGCCCCTGCTATGTGCTCTATCTCTGTTGTCATGATTATCAGGAACTTTTTTTTTTCTTTCTTTACAGTCCCACTGGGGTAGCCTTTGCAGCAGCTTTACACTATTTAAAGTTAATCAAACTGAATAAATAAATCCCAATCCCAATCCCCTGAGTCATGTTTTTCACTCAGAAGACCTCATTTCAGCTTCTGAAAGACAGCCTCTGTCTATGTTTCTTTAAGGCCATTCTTTCCACACACCCTATCCCTTTCATCGCCCATCGCTCTGCAAGCCTGTGGAGGGCAGAGCTATGAGCAGACCTTGGTGTTTGAGGCCTGATTTTTGCCCTTCTTTAAAAAGTACTTCGGACTGCACAACTTAAGGTAAAGGGCATGACTTTTTAAAATATCTAAAACTGAATTTAGTGACGCACTGGTGGAACTGGATGATTGGCCAACATTAAGGAAAAGTCTCAGTGATTTGAAATGTAATCCTGCAAAAGAAATGCAGGGATCTTTGTTTAATTTCCATTATCACTCAGTCACACTCTTTCAACCTTTTTGAGGGACGTATTCGATGAACTTTTCACTGGCTTTCAACAAAGCACATAATAATTGAACTTAATGATATAATACCCCCATTGATGTTACAGAAATTTTTCCTTTTCCAGCTGAAAAGATTGCTGTAGTTACAAAGGACTAAAGAGCTAAAACACTCCACTTGAAGATTGGAACACCAGATGGATGCTGGTTCCCACAGCTCCAGACTGATGAAAAGAAGTGAGTATGCAGGAAAATCCACACAAGTACATGCATCAATCATGGCACACATCAGACTGGGCACAGTGATGTGTGGTCCTTTCTCTCTATGGCACATATCTGTACCCCTTGATGAAAGAGAAGCAATGGTTCAATGCCACAGGACAGCAGAGTGCTCTCTCCAATCAGGTACATCCTTGACAGCATGCAGGCACGGCTGTGGAGGGATATTTTTCAGCAGGGTAATACCCCATGCCACATGAGCAGAAATGTCCAGGAACGGCTCCATGAACATGACAGTAAATTCAGCTTTCTGCAAAGGACTGCCCAGTCGCAAGATTTCAGTCCAATTGAGCATCTGCTGGATGTGATTGAACATTTGGAGCAGAGATCTAGTTCCAGTCAACTTGATGCTACTTTGGGAAGCACTGAAGTCAACATTGGCGAGCATCCTCCTGAAACCTTTTGACAAGATTATTGAGGTTCTCACCTAAAAGGCTGACACATGATGAGGGCAAGATGCGATTCGAGTTGAAATTTTTTATGCTCTTTTATGTTTTAGCCAACTCTAGATAAGAAATTGTGCCAAATAAAATAAAAGGGTCCAACTTAATTTTGACCTTATTTTGTTTGCTGTATTCTTTCTCACTTATTCATTTATTGTCCTCACCTTGTGTGTAAGGTATCTATCATGATGATTAGAGATAGCTCTTGGCATGTCACATATGCAATGTAAAATAAAGAAAGGAAAGAAAAAGGGAATAAATAAAAAAAGGAAAAACGGAGGGAAGAAAAGAAGGAAAAAGGGAAAAAGAGGAATGAGATCCTTTGGTCTCACTTGGGTCCTTGCACTGACAGAGAGCGTTCACTTAAATCTAAATGGATACAACATCTCATCCACTGTAACAATATTTAGCGTGATACTATAGTGGATATAATGCAGCTGCATTATCTCCACATTATGCGCTGAACTTATTATGATAACATCCATAATAATAACAGAGATGAGTCTGCTCTCAGAGTCATTTAAGTGCGGTAAAGTGATGATGCATCAACATTAATCTTTCTTTTCAATTGCATTCTCTGGAAATGCATCTCCTGGGAAGTTGAGGGAACCTCTTGACACGCTGTTTCCTCTTCATTACCCAACCAGCTGTTGTTCCTAATGAGCCTAAAGGCAATCTCTCTTTTCTTATATCCATGGGTCTCATGCAACTGGTGACATATTGTCTGCCCAGACAGGGAGTGAGGACCAGCCACCAGATGAGGAAGTTTGTTGTCACCACCAGCTTGCCCAAATTTTTCTTCAGTATTACTCAAGTGCTGCAAAAGGTTGACTTACATGAAGCAGCCGTATGGATTTATTCAGATATAGTAACTTAAAATCAGCATTTG
Source organism: Halichoeres trimaculatus (assembly GCF_033239565.1). Taxonomy (NCBI): domain Eukaryota; kingdom Metazoa; phylum Chordata; class Actinopteri; order Labriformes; family Labridae; genus Halichoeres; species Halichoeres trimaculatus. Next base: position 22,349,166 of record NW_027437185.1, read on the forward strand.
GGGAATTTGTAGATGGTGACTTCTGTATTTGGAAACCCTTCTTGTTTTTCTTTCTAAATAGGACATATAAAACACAGATGTAACATTAAAAGACCATACTATCAAGAAAAAAGAAAGATAAATGCAAAAACAAAAGTCTCAAATGCAGCACGTTTCAGTGTTTTGTTCTGTTTTCCTGATCATAATCTGATCTCTGTTTTTTTCTGAGCTTTATCTTTTTTGTCATATTTGCTGAGAGTTTTTTTCTTTATGCTTGTGTTTGGTAAATTACATTTGTTTGCTGTAGCTGCAATACATGCAGCTCTCAGTGCTGTGTATGAGTGGCTTGGCTTTCAGGGAAAATTATGTTCTCCTTTGTTAGAAACCGTTCTGCACACAGAACTTTTGCAGAGTAATCACTTACAGTAGGACAGAAAAAGTTAATGATGTGTTGATTTTTATAAAGTGTGTAACGGCCCATCTCAGCACTCTAAAACTATATAAGTGCACAGTCCCTTAAAGCCAAAATAATTTAGAGTTTTCATACATGAGTGAGATCACTTTATAAAGTCACACCCTGAATAAAAATCCAAAATCAAATGCTGCATCAGCCTGGTCCTTGTTGTTTCTGTAAAGGCAACACTCCCTCATTACAGTGCACAAAAACAGGAACAAGGTACAAAGGGAACACTCTCATCTCTGCAACTTAGCTTCAAAGTCTGCAATGGGAATATCAACACCTGAGCAATTTATCTGTACGTGGTCACACGAGTCTTTGCGAATAATCAGCATCAGTCCCTGACAGGGTGCTGCAGGTGTAGATTAGCTCCCACTCAGATTACAGCCTCATGAATCCTCATAGATGGAATATGTACCCTGACGCCTAGTGAGTGAAACTGCTTGTGGTGTGCCAGAGGAGAATTACTCCCCTGATGTATCACATTAATATGTGATAAACAACCTTGCATTGCCAGATTACAATAAATAATTCACTGCCCTTCAGAGGATGTGATATGTGCCTGCACAGATTATTTACAGCTTTGAAATTATTCTTTTAATCTCGTGCAGCAAGCTGCCAAGGTGAACCTGGAGTAAATAATGCATGACAAAAGTTTATTCCTGCCATATATTCTTTTTTGTCTGACTATATTTTCCATTATGTCCCAAAGAATGGCTGAAGAAATAGAGAATAGTAGAAGTGAGAGCTAGTTGTTTTGTCTTTTATAATCCAGTTTAGGATAATTTCAGGGTTATTTAGTGTTTTTCTGGTTTCCACTACAAGGTTTGTATTTAGTCCAAAGCTAGCAGAGGAGCAGACAGCTGAATAGAGATGTTTTTTGGTTGTTTGTTTGTTTCAAATCATTGGAAATAAATAAATAAATAAATAAATAAATAAATAAATAAATAAATAAATAAATAAATAAATAGTTTTGTGTGGCTTGAGATTACGGCTCTACATTGAAGACCACAATAAACAGACAGAGATTCTACAGAACATCAGTAGAGTTCAACTGCTGCTGCTGCTGCTGCTGCTGCTGCTGCTGGAGGTAGATGCCTTTTTATGCTAGTCTTACTAATTTCAAAAGCATCAAAATATCAAAGTACTTTTGAATTTCCTTTGGTGAAGCAGATTTAAATCTGTATTTTCAATCAGGGGAGAACATCTAACACAGTTAAGGGCAAGAAATTAAATTGTACATCAAATAAGTCATGTACAGACTCGTGGTTCCTGGGAAATAAAAATCTCTCTTCTCTGCAAATGAAAATGTAAGTTTTAATGGGCAATGAGATCTTCCCCTCCAGATTTCTACCCCAACCCCAAATTGACATGCTCCTGCCTCAAAAGTGCCTCAGTGAGAATATTGTTTTAACTGTGGAGTCCAGAGAAAATTAGTGTTTAAGCTTACATAACTAGCCAATAGATAGATTTTAATGCTTACAGCAGTGGCTAGCTCTTAGCCTTGCTGCCACTGTAGTCACTCTAGCTTTCTAATCAGCTAACCTAAGGAGGTTAGGTTTTGATTTTGCTATTTCAATCAATACAACAGCATGCCAAGATGTTCACATTTGAGTAAACATGAAACGTTTAGCAGAAATATAATCACTGTCAGTATTTTTTTCTGGGATATTGGTTGCACTACAGTGCAGGATGTAGCTCACCCGAATATTAAAGTGCATCCTATATACCAAGCTTTAGGGTAAATGTCCTTTAAAATTACATGGGCCTTGTTCAAACACTATTTACTTATCCACAGTGTGTACGTGAACCAATCTGGATGCTTGTTGTGGGGCTATGTTCTGCTTGTTCTGCCCCCTCCTGTCTATTTGGTCTGGTTCTTAACCCAGCAGCTGTAATTCCCAGTATAAAAGCAGCTGGAGGAAACACATCCGTAAATCCACCTGCAGCTCCAAAGACAATAATCACATTTGGGTTCTTTTCTGAAAGCACACCGTGACGGGTGGATGCTTTGATCTAACCTTGATAGTGAACTAACTTCACCACAGGCGGCAGGCAAATGGGATGTTTGCCAATTATTACTGAAAAGCCCATTTTGGATGAGTCACTTTTACAAATAAGGGAGTAGTCAGGTACCAACACAGCTGACATGAGAGGATCATTTTAATATGCTGTGAAGCAAAAGACTAAACATGCTCAAAAGGGTCTGCAAGAGGTAAAATAAAGATGAAAAGCACTTGCCAGCCCTAATAGTGACAAAACACAAAACAAGTAAAGTAGTAGTGCTTATACATTTTTTACACCGATACCTGCTCTTAAAATGGATAGCCCTACACAGAGCTCGGTCTGCCAGGTGGATAAAATCAATCTAAAGCTTTACAGCCACCAAACCCTAAGGCTACTTAGGCAACTTATATCACCCACCCCATGAATCTGTAAAACAAAGCACCTTTACTGTTGCCTTTTTTATGTACAACCACCTTGGTTGTTCTGTGCCTTAAGCTACTGTGTTTTAACTTTAGGAAACAGTGCTGCCATGTTTCAAATCTTTCAGATGGGAAGATTAGTGTGTTAACGCCTGAGGATTACAGTCAGTGCTCCATCAGCAGTTCTCTGTCTGTCTGCAGCCATTCGCCCGCATGCTACGTCTGTTCCTCTCTTACAGAGGAATCTGCAGGACAAGCGGATCTCTGGAGGTTAAAGGACATAGAAAGGAAGCTATGATGCTTTATTAGCTGTTAAATTAAAAGCTGTAATGGCTCCCAGTTGTATTTATTTATTTACTGAAGTGATCATATGCAATATAAAACATTAATGTTGCCATGTAACACATTTTACTGTTGTTAGCTTGAAGCTAATTTATATCTTCAGTTTAGTAGCTTGTGTTTTTTTCAAAGTGTGGATAGAATTTATTTTCTTTCTGTCAATCTGGTAAGGTGTCCCACTGAACAGGAGCTTTTACAGAGAGCCAACTACCCAGATGCAGTGAAGGTGGGGAACAATCTGTTAATGGAGAAATTTTGTGGATTCAAAGAGTCCTCTGGGAAAAATTGGATAAACTAAAGCAAAGCAGGTTGGATGAAACATTTTAAGATCTTGTTTAAAAAACAAACAAAAATAAAGACACAAATTTGTAAACTTAAAAAGTTCCTCAAGCTCTGCCGATGTATCTCTAGGATTCTACAGTGATCGAATTGTTAAGATTGTTTTTCAAGGCTTAAGTGTTTTTTATCTACTATCTCCTGGTTGAATTTTTTTTTTTTTTAACTGTTCTACTTTTTTTTTTTTTTTTACATTTTTAAGGAATGAGCTGCTCATACATAGTTTTGCTGATAAAATGAGAGTTATTTTGTGAAATTTGCTTTCAAAGCTTTTCTTATGGTGTAAATGGTGTGACATAATGGTAATGAGTATACCTTTGTTACCTCCGCCAAGGAGGTTGTGTTTTTGGGAGAGTTTGTCTGTCTTTTTGTTTGTCTGTGAACAACATACCTCAAAAAGTAAATAACGGACCTTGATGAAACTTTTAGGAAATGTTTAGAATAGAATAAGAAAAAAATGATTAAATTATGGAGGTGATCTGGATCACCGTGTGAATCCATGATTTTTTTCAAAGGATTCTTTATACTGGTGAGATAGGGCCGCTTTCATATGTGTTTATAACTCCATTAACTCCATAATAAATGGGAAGATTACTTTACTAAAGACTACTAGACAAGGTTACCATAATTTCTGACAGATGTAAAAGTACAATCCAGATCCTGGCAATATTCTGGATACTAAGATCCTGTATATGAAATATGTACTGGGTCATCATAATTTTCAACACTGTCAGGTAACAAATTATCGTACAAACCTGAAACTAACGCCAAATTGTAGCAGACAGTCTGCTGAAAAGGAGTTTAACATTAAAGTAGGACTTAAGTGTTGTGTGACAATCACAATATGCTTGGCAGAGGTCTGCACTCTCTGAGTGCTTTTCTAGTTTAACTGATGGTTTTAAATGGAGAAGTGATATTCTTATTGACGGGGAGGTGATAAATCACCTCACTGTCATGGTTTCCATGTAACCCACAATAATAGGTAACACAAATTACGGCACAACAAGAGCACTACTAAAAGTCCAAGCCCTTGTGCATGAATGCGATTTACTCCTGTCATTCTGCTCCATAAACACTGATGATTAAAAAAGTAAAAGTAGTTTGCGTTCAACTTAACAAAAAGCGTCCATCTGCCTGAGCTTTCTTCTTAGCTATGAGGGAGAGCTACTGTGGAAAAGTTCTGTTTTTTTTTTTTCATAAAAAGGTTCCAAGAACTTATGTGAACAGTATTTTGCACTTCTCAGTAACTCATTCGTTTATTCATGCTTTATGGATCTGATGGAGAGCAAATGAATTAAAGGAAGTAAATATAAAGACATTTCATGATTTTTATGAAAAGTCATCACCATGGAGCACTGTGTTGCCATGGTGGCCTCCTTTAAAACGAAACTCAGACTCAGAGTAAAATCCTCTGAACTTCTGCATTACATTTCCTGTGTGTTATGTGAGGTCATGGGGGTTGACAGGAATATTTGGTAATGTACGCAATAATTAGCTTGATCAGCCATCTAATTAACATAACTAGTTTAGCTTAATACGCTGTATGTGGTGAGACATTAAGGAGGTGAAATGACTTTTCAGAAGTTGGTTTAATTAAGATCATTTTCAAAACTGTCTTCTGCAGAAAAACAACAGTGTTGATCGTTAGCTCTGAAGCTTCAAATGACTCATGTTTACATTCTGCACATAAGTAGCCTCTTGCTGCTGTGAGAATAATGAGGAGACCTCTTAAGAACCAAAGGTGACAGCAGTAAAATGTTGTCACACAAGGTAAAAATCTTCTTATAGAGGGGGGTCAGGGTGGGTGACATATTCAAAAGATCTGCATGATGTGCACAGATGGTAACAATTTAACACACTACTCTTTGATACTTATTCATCAACTGCTGACATCAAACGTCAATTCCCCTCCCTGATTTTAATTAGCCATCTCTCTTAGCCAGAGCCGCTCTCATATTACATTACACGTCTCTTTTATTAATTCACATAGGTTCCTCTAATGTCAGCATATACCATTTTGACAGGGGAGTCATGTTGCAGCTGGGAGTTAGTCAGTTATTAAAGAGATATCACTTATATTGTCAAGTGGTAGGAAGTGTTAATTCAGCATTCAATGCATTATGCAAGGTAATTTATTTTATTCATGGAGCAGTAATGCAACAAAATGATGGGAGAAAAGCGGTATGTCCTGTCTTGTAGTGTTCTTTGTGTTTGTGTAGATGTTGTTTTTTTCTGAGGCTGCAGGGTGTATTATCTTTGTATGATGCATTCTTTGGCCCAGAGATAACAAAAAAATAAAAAATAATAATGTACTGGGATTTCAGAATGTATTCACGGTCAGAAATAGCCAGACAAGGCCATGCCACTCCACAAGACAATTTGCTCGCCTTAAAAAGAGGAAAATGGCCACATCTCCAAGGGCTTGACTCCTCACCGTAACCCCCAAAAATGATGACACAGTAATCTATTGAAAATCCGAGAGCTCAGCATTTTTTCTCAGTGTAACTTGGATTTGATGGTAGCCTTTCTGTGCATGACAGTACAGCAGGGAATCAGGCACCCTTTAAGATGTGGAGATAAGAGTAAAAGAGGGAAAGAATGCCCCCTCTGTGATGTAATATCAGACCTTTGCATCTAAATGTTGTGATTTGATTGAAACTTTGCCCTTTCTGCAAAGATAACGTTATAAAAAGACAACTTTGACATCACAGTGTGCACAAAGCTTGATAAAGCTTCCCAAAATCCCCATGCAATTATTCTGCTATTTTTATGTTTCCATGTACTGTTGATAATGTTTTGCAGCCACTCCCTTTCCTATTATATATTTCAGCCTATATGCAGGTGCAGAGAACTGATCTTTGACGTGTGAATAGTGGAACTTCATCTCTCACAAATCCATCTTTCGCTGATCAGGGTAAAACTACTGCTCACTGTGTTGACACAAAGATTTCATTTTTTTCTTTTTTTTTGCGATCACTCTTTCAGAATCATTAAACAAAAAAATAAATAAATAAAATGAAAAAATAAAAAATAAGAACTGTGGTGAAAACCACTCTTCAAGAGACAGCACAGTCATTCAGCATGTCAACTTCCACAAGATTGTTTTCCTTTCTCTGCTATTTTTTTTTTTTTTCTTTTGAAGGTCGCTCACCCACAGATGTTGAGAGTGATTTTAATGACTAAATTTCATTGACAGAATACTACAACAAATGGATCAATGTGTGTTCAGTACTGAGCAAAAGTTTCTTCTTCCCGGTCCCAGTGACTGCCAGGAAAAATACGCCTGATGGCAACATACAATCTTCAAGTGCAAATACAGCTTAGCCGCTAAGCTCCTGATTGGTGTTGGAAAACAGTATGCAAGCAAATGACTTTGAGGTGGCAGGAAGGACCCTGCTGATTTCTCAATTATACTCCTTCCTTGGGCTTTGGAGAAACAAAAAAAGAGCCCAACGGCATCATTGACAGTCAACTGGGCCCATCCAAACCCTCACCCTGAGGTATTGTTGTCCAACAAAAGGGCTAATAGAGCTTACTCCATGTGAGGAAGGCTCACGCTGCTGACAAATGACACAGAGCAAGGTTACACATTGAAACAATGCAACAACTGCAACCACACATAACTGTGGGCTCTGGCTTGAAAAAGCAGCTTTCATCTTTTATGTGGTGCATGGAGATGGAATGATCTGAAGCTTTTTCCCCATGAAAGAAACATGCACAAATACAGTGCCCTACAATGTTTGTACTGCGCAGTGTAAATATGCTGCTGGATGCAGATACAGAGGAAGAAACCATAGTGCACGCAATAACCACGTGAAATACCTTAGATAGCTGTTAGAATACACAACCATTGTTAAATATTTAGACACCATTTTCATTTATCGGTTTCCATTCCATTTTTTATTTCTTTTATTATCAAGACTCCACCCCAGCAGAGCCATACGTGCTGGGAACAGATGTGTGAAATTCCACAAATGTTTTTAACATGCACGCACAGGAATAAACATCAGCATTTGCATTCATACTGCAGTGATAAGTAGGTTACCCTAGAAAAGGAATACATCCTCTGCGGTGCACCATTGTTGTTAAATACTTAATGGTGCTGCCAGTATCTTCAAGGAGCACCTGTCCCGTTGTTTTGTTAGTCTGATTAGAGTGTGAAAGAGCTGTAGGGAAAAGGAATCAATAGGGAGCTGTGTGTTAAGTCAACTCCGCATGAAAGTACTTTAGAAATGGCATGTTTGTTTCTGCAGAAAAATGGCCCTGCGTGTATTTTTCCGCTGTTATCTCATCAGGCACTAATCTACGTTAGCATTGTAGCTAAGAGAAGACTATCTGCTGTGTGATTGCAGCCCTTAAAGTTATTGATTCAACACAATAATAACCTAATCTCAGTGCCTTACCTGCATGAAAATAAAGAAGTGTGTTCATCTTGAGCTCATTTTGCTTTTTTTCTACCCCTGTCCCCCCTTTCAACAACTGCGCAGCTGCACTTTCTTTTGTTATTACTGAATTACAGTTTTCACAGAGTGGCGGATACATTTCTATGCACAGGGCTGGCTATCAGCCATGCTTTAGAGTCTTATTCAAGTTTAATTACACACATGTGCCTTTGATAGCTGGTGATGGAGTGCACTGTTGCTATGAATAAACCAATTAACAGGGTAGTCATTTCTACCTGAGGCACCCCCACCATGGATACAGCACTTCATCAAGAAAGTATGAAGAGGTTTATCTCAGAGCTAGACTCTTTGAGCTGGAGCTTAGCCTTTATATTATTAGATCCATAATCCCAAAAGTAAAAGTAAAAATTGCTGCTGCAGTCTTTTTGTTGACATTAACCTGTACTCATAATGCTGTGTGGATCTAATTCAACAGAGAACAAAAATAAAGGGGTAAAATAAGATGGTCCAGGAAATTGTTAGCAGTTTATCAGGAAGAGATGAACATCTTAACTGTTTTTATAATCCAAGCATCAGTTATTCTGAGTTACGATCAATGCTGGCTCATACAGTAACAGGGTAAGAGCTGAATTTCCATGTTAATAAGGAAGTATCGGTACCAGAGCAACAGCAGGCTCATATCTGAGATGTGAGCAGTAGTCCATCCAGCATATTCTTCTATGCTGCCTCAAATTAATCCCAAACACTTCTTTCATTTGAGCTCTATCCGTTTAGTGTTCAAAGACGTGTGTTTGTAGCTATTCAACAGATCAAAAATATCATTCAAGTGCACAGAGAAGCAGAATGCACAAATGCACCATTCAAACAGCCACTGGAAAGTACCTGTCATTCTCTCTGTGTGAAGGGTGTGGGAGTTCTCTCCCTCCCTGCCGAGCTCTTGTCTATTTTCAGTGATACGGTTTCCAAGCCAGCAATCACATAATTAAGGCCCTTCATCATATTTATTCATCCTCAAAGGTTTCTGACAACCTACAACTGTTTTCCACCCCCACTGCTAAACCTTGTACAAACACGAATACCCTTGGCAGGATCTTGATAATTTGATGCATTTTGTTTTTGGCTTGATTTATCTTTAAGGGAGTAGAAAGACTTGCTCACATGGTAAATTGACAGTCTTAATAGGATGATGAATAAAGCTTCTCTTTGCTTTTTTGTTGCCTTGGGTAATTCCCACTGAAGTTGTGTAGAATCAAAATATTCAGAATCCGATTCATCAAATATGGCAGATTGGACTGTGGCCCTATGATTGAAAAAAAATAATAGGCTGTCGAAGATACATACTCTGGCAACAAATGAAAACTTTTTGAACTCCAGTCAGAATTAATTTTGGCAATGAAGACTACGAAAAAAAGTTTTTGTCAATGAACCTTTTTCATGAAGGAAAACTAAATAAAACCTAAATAAAAAAAAGTCAGACATGATGATAAAGACTGAGATGAAATATAACTGACACTTTTGTCCACAAAAAATTACAAGAAGAAAATGTTTGGGAGGGACACAGGCCCAGAGTGGCAAAGGGTTGGAATGTATCATGAAAGCTGATATCGCTGTACCCAGGCTGCTTGCACTGAAAGCTCTCTCTCTCTCTCTCTCTCTCTCTCTCTGTTCTTTTACATGCAGCCGCCCGTTACCTTGACAACACGTCTGAGCACACGCATGTGCAACAGTGCTTATCAGAGGATCATGAGAACGAGTATAAACCTTTATTATTACACAGACAACAGTACAAACACAAGAATATGGACGGTGAGAAGAGCAAGGGTGGCGCTAAAAAGGAGAATAATAAAAGAAAAACATCTGGCGCCACTACATGTGGCAAACTTAGCAACTTTTCATCAAGACAAGCTGCGGGATAAAAAGGAAACCCTAAATAGAGAGGATGAAACGGGTCAGGAAAGATGTGAGACAAAATACAAGGCTGCCTGCAAAACATTCTTCAAGTTTATGTACCTTTATCACATAACACTAAATTATCTAAGAATAGTATCATAAAGTCTGTCTGGACGCTGCAAGGATGACGCCGATTTGTAATATAAAACTTTATCAAGCTGGTCACTGTCAACTGCGACCATGCCAACTAACAAGTTGGAAAAAAAAACATCAAAATTGAAAATGAATGGCTCATAACAGTCTAACCTGCAGAGTCTATTGCCTCTCTCAGCTCTCACATACACTCACACACACCTCTGCCCCTCCCTCCTGCTGCACTTTCAATCACAGCCTTTCCTGTTGCCTTCACTGACTTAACACTGTGGAAACAATGATCATCTACACAAACACAAATAGCAAATAGCAGTGCTGTTACAGTACAATGTGACGTCACATAACTAAACAGGTAAACGTCTTTGTCAGCCCCTCAGCAGCAGCAGCAGCAGTTACACAAGAGGAGAACTAAGACCAGTTTACAGAACTTTTCACAGTTTACAGGGCATTTTCACATCAGCTAGGTTGTTTGCATGATATTAGACTAAAATTCATATGGTATTTGGTCGACTAAAACTAGACTAAGACTAAAAGTTTTAGATGACTAAAATATGGCCAAGACTAAACAGTGTTTTATTCAAAAGACCAAGACCCTGACTTCAGTGCAGCTGGTGCAAGGCGATAAAGGATTTCAGGTTAAGAGTTCAATGCTTTTGATAACATTCTGAATTCTCTGTTACTTTACAGATTCAGCCCAAAAATGTAGAATCTTTGAGCTCGTGGGTCTAGAGTTTCATTCAGAAAGTTTCAGGTTTCTTCTTGTTGTCCTGTATTTGCTGACCAATCATGTATCAGCAAGACTTTGGAGCATGTGGGAAAAGCAGTCTGCAGGCAGAACATGCACCTCAACAGAGAAAACCCATCTCAATTTTTTCATAACGGACATCTGTATGTCATTGTAGCTAACCCAGGTCAAAGTGTTTAGCTTCAGCTCAAAGTCTTCCTGTGTTAAGTTACCAGTAGTTAGTTTTCAAACTACCAGGAATGTGTCAGATTTAATCGATTTGACTTGTAAATAAATAAATTATTTATTTATTTGTCCACTGAAGTAATCTTTGCAAACATTTGACTCTTAAGTCATACATAAATCACAAGAATGGTAAATGGACTGTGTTTATAAAAAAGTTTATCTTCAATTCTGAAGCAGAAATTGAAGCTTAACTCTAAAAATTAAATTTATAAGATACACAGACTGTAGCACCAGCTGAAAAACACCCTTTGACACTTGAGTGGACAGCACAGCATCTACAATTACACACATCAGAAAGCTCCCAAGACTAAAAATCTCATCACTCATTTTCTTCTGTTTCTAAGCAGTCTGTTATCTGTTATTAGATGGTGTTACTTTTTTCTGCATCAGTCCAGGGATTGGAACAAAACAACATTTTGCTAGATGTTAAGGAGTCATGTTTGCTGTATGGAATAATTAGCATTCTGTTACATTTTGAAATTAAGGCTTGCCTACAAAATTTTAACTCTTTGAAATGTATTTAAATATCTCTTTCTTGGAGTAATAATATTTTTTTAAAAAGTGTTTTACGGTGTTTAACAGCCATGTATGTCAAATAATCAAAACTATTAAAGTTGGATTAGCAATAAAACTGTCAGGACAAGGGTTTTCACTACCTCAACCAATACTACTACAAATGCTGCAGTCAGTATGTGTATGTCATTCTTAAAACACATCAATCGTGACTATAGGGAGGTCTATTTTCCAGTTTTAACAAGTTGCTGTTCACTTTCCACCTCACACTAGAACTAAACACTGGTCTCCTCAATAAAAGTTGCACAACATTGTGGCTCATCCTTTACCCACCCCTGGTGGCCTTTTGCAGTCTTCAATGCCTGACCACATAAATAAGCTGGAGGACAGATCTTAAGCTGGAGTGGTCCTTACAGCATTACATTTTGATGCACTGGGTCACAGACCAGTCAAGAACTTAAGTGTAAGAAAGCGTTGGAAGTGTGTGCATGATAACACTCAGCCATTCTCAGCTTGACTATTCTGTAGGCTTCACTAAAAGCCTAACACGCAGCTTGCCAGAAATGGTTTCACAACAAGACCAAGATCTAATCATTAATGTATAATTCCAGCATCCCAACAGGGTAATACACTATCATTGTGCTTATTATTAAAAGTTTATAAGCCTGCGTGTGCGTGTACAGCCACCTTAAGAGCTTACATTGATAATTTAAGAAGCACCAGGGAACAATGTAAAGCCAGGCTGGCCAGATTCACTCCACACAGTTGTATAGTGTCCATCTGATGTCTCTCTCATGTAAAATATTGAGGTACATCCATTATGGACCTCTGCAACTTTTCAGAAACCACAAGCTGAAATCTGTGCATCTTTTATGTCTGAGTGCTGAGAAAACCTGGACCATGTGAAAATGTCTGACTTCAATTTTAGGTCAATTTGAGGTAGAAATAGGGGTATTTTATTAATGGCAAAGTAGAGTCAGGAATCTGTAGGCTAAATGTGTTTTCAAAATTCTCTCTTTAAAGCTTTCCTCTTCATCTTTTCCTTGATGGTCACCGCTAGTGATGCAAATGTTCAGGCGTCCATCATCATTATCCACGTGTGAGTGGGTGTCTAGGTGCAAGGGCTCTCTGCCTGCATGTTGATCCTATATTAGCCAGCTGTGCATTAATTTGATTTTTTACAAACTGTCATTCAACAGGTACCTGTTTCCAAGGTGTATAAGTCTGTGTTTCAAAGGCTGCAGCACAACAATAAGCTAACTGGAGGTGTGGGTCGAGCTGCGATTCGGTGCAACACTTCAATCATCTGCAAAGCCATCAGGGGGGATGGCCTCGTTTATATCATGTAATGTAAACAAATTAAAACCCAAAGAGAAAGTTTGATATAATTAATCTGAGTACATCACAAGAAAAGGCTGCACACATCGCCCTAATGACTGCTGGGTAAATGACTAAATAAATATGCAACGCTGAAGATGGAGAGTGGGTTCACTTCCAGTTTTCTAGTGTAGTGCGCTACAGCTCTGGTGGCTAGGCACGCTGCCAGCACCAACTCATGAGGGTGCTGTGTCGTTAACAAACAAGCCCCACACAGCTCCATTCTTTGCCTCCTACAATTTAAAACAGAAGACGGGACTGTGTGCCAATGACAGAGCAGGGAGTGATGCCAGAGACTTCACGATGTGGGGGAAGTGCTAATGATCAACAGTCCCCCCCTAAAACACGCAGCTGGAGCGGGAAGTGAAGAGGGAGAAGTAAAAAATAATGTCTTATTCTAACCTATGAATCCAAGACTGCTATGTTGAGAAAACTATCTTTATCTTTTTGCTCAACCATATGTACGCTATCCATCTATCTTTTGCAAGAGCGCCTCCTTCAACCTCCTTAGTAATAGCGAAGCCAAAATACTGCCTTAATATATTATGGCAGAAATGAACGTCTGAGCCAAGTCTAAGCAAAACACATACTTAAAGGAGGAGTATCATTTGAAGTCCTTAGGTTTTATATTGTCTCTGTGATACCTCAGAAGTAGGGTGACCAGGTGCTAACAATTTAAATGTGGGACAAGGGGTGTGTTTGTGCGGGACATTGTGGGTCAATGTGGGACAAGTTACTTGAACGCTGAAACATGGGCTGAATTTCTAAATAATGTACATCTAACCCTGAAATATTGATATTGAAACATTGAAGGCCAAGCTTATAATTACATGAATAACAACAATTTGATTTAGATGCACATGGTATACACATTTCTTTTCTCCCTTTAATTGAACTTTTCCAATTCAAAAGACAAGCAGGTCACAGGAAAATAAAACTTATAAAACTATTTAAGTATCTACCAGTAAAAATTTTAAAAAAGAAATCACAAATTTCTCAGAGCTTGTAAAAAATTGTGATTGTATACATTGAGAATATCTGCCTTTTTTTTTTTTTACGTTAAGTGTATGTTCTTAACTTTTAAAAGTCACCTAATCTATGCGCAATAACACAAAAAGGCACAACATTTTAACTTTCTACCCAGGCTGTTTCTTGTAGGTTTTATATCATGACATGTGTCGCTTTGCATCATACTCACTCACATGCACAATGGAGAAATACTGGATCGAGTTCCCAAAACACTCACTGTAAATTGCCCTGCACTGGTTTTGATCTTGAATTAACATGTTACCACGTCCTTTTTTCTCAGAAGATTCAGTTTTTCCACCGAAACCTGCATTTCGGTGTCCAAGGCTTTTACCTTTGTTTTCGTGTGAGAGGATGGAGGTAAGGAGGACAAAGGTGACAGGTCAATGAACTCCTGGCGCCACATGCACATTGATATTTATTGGCAGTGGACACAGGCCAATGGTGATAGTCCTCTTTCAGCTTTTGGATGAAAATCATGCTTTCAGAAAGGAGACTGCCTTCACTTTAGAGAGCAAGAGCCGATCAAATGCGAGACATCGTCTCAATTTGCAGGACTTGGGAAAAGTGATTAAAATGCTGTGCAGCCCCACACAAAGGGGGACACCTGGTCACCCTACTCAGATGTAACTATTTCTTCAAAGTTAATGGAAACTTTTGCTGGTCTCAGGCTCAGGTCTTAGTAAATCCTTAAATTGGTCCCTGTCTGAAATGCCTCATTTCAGCTTTTATCTTAAAATCATAGGGACCCAGCATTCCAGAGGCCTCCTCCACTGCTGCCATGCAACAGAGATACATTTAAATTGTCAAAGTCTATTTAAAAAGAAATATTGTGAAACATGGCAATATTTCTTGGACCCCACACCCAAACTAGAAAGTCAAGAAGAGGCAAAAGATCCCTAAGCAAGAAACAAGCAAGACATTTCTATTTGGTAAATATTACATAAATTACACCTGTATGAACAGATTCCAACTGGTGATGTCAAAATTTAAACACATTTTCTGTTAGTCCCACAGAATTCTTGGGTGGGTTTTTTTTTAACAAGCTATTCAGAGCAACATGCACTTAACACAGGTTTACTTCTTACTGCCAACATTTCAACTGGATTTTGTTTGTGTATAAACACAGCACCACCAAAAGCATTGATCTCTCATGTTGGCACAGCCAACAGAACAGACACTGGTTTCATCTTGAAGCTGACAAATAACTACCTAAAACCAAACCTAAGAAAAATGTTATCATGCACATAAATTTTCATTTTCATTAATATATATATATATATATATATATATATATATATATATATATATATATATATATATATATATATATACATATACAGTTCCAGTTTGAACCACACTGCACCTGTTAACAAAGACAGTGGCTATAGTGCCACTACTTATGAGTGGTACATCTTGAAGTGTTGGCCTCATTTATGGGAGCTGTTGTGTATCCATGCCTCATGATGTCTATGGTCTTAAGACAACAGGCCCAAATATGTGATGTTTGTTTTTGTTACTTTGTTACAAACAAACAAAAAAAACAGAACAAATATTGGCATTTATCATTAGTATCTGATTCAAACTGTTTTTTTTTCTTTTTCCAAGCACTAAAAACATTACTTTTTATTGCAAGAAACAAACAAAAACAAAACAAGTAATTTAATGAATTAGAATTTGGAAAAGGATTCCAATCTAACCCTAACCCAGCATCTAAGTGGAAGTTTATTTATCTACAAAAAAAAAAAAAAAGGTTTGCATTAAGTTTCAATGATTTGGGTGGTCATTTTTGTTATTATTATGCATTATAAGTGTTGTATTTTAACATTTTTGTGACCTGATATGAATTTGAGTACAAAAGTTTGAATGATTTGTCGTTTTTCCCGGCATCCTGTATCTGATGAAATAGAAGTTTAATCTATGAATTTGAAATTTAACTTAAGCCATGGCCCAGACTTCTGGCCTTGATTGACATGAGCCTCGTCACATCTCACTTGTTTTCAGTCATCTCTCTCTCTCTCGTCTGGAACAACCTGCTATTTTAGGCAATTACCCAGAGGACAAAAGTGTTTTCCAATACAAAAACAAAGTGAATTGCCTTTGTTATGAACAGGGCTCAATTTTCCAAAACATTTGATGCATAAACAAAGCCAATGTATGGTCTTTTGCAGCAGAGTTGACTTATACCCCTGGATTAATTCACTTCAAACTTGGGCGGGGGAACACCATTTAGAGCTCTCTAAGTAACTGCTGCTCACATACTCTGCCGTCTTGATTTGAGGGGGATTATTCCTGTGCACTGAAGGTAGTTTTTGTTGCTTAAATGAAGTTAATTAGAAAAAAAGTATCCTGTAAACAGTTTTTGCTGGAACTTTGCAGAAAGCAACTTTTGGAGTCAAGGACTCCAAGTTTGCTTCACCTCTCAGTTGAACATGTCACAAATTATCTCAATAAACATTATTACAGAAATGCTTGCCAATTGATATTGTGTCTGGTGAATTTCTTCCCTGGTTGAGGTATTGAGTTATAACAGTATCTTTCAGGATCTGTTTGGCATCTTGGTAAATCAATTCTGTGTCACAAAATTAATTTTGCTTGTTACTCTGGCTTTTAAAAGTCAATAACACAATCAATAAGGAGAGAATGTTTTAAACAGGATATTAGGAGAGATAAAATGCCATGCAGTCAATAATATAAATGGCAATTTTAGCTGTGTGCCTATGTGTATATTGTTATGTGCATTGAAAACATTTCTCCCAGACAGGCAGGTATGAAGTGTTCAAACTATGTAAAGTTTGAAAAACACCAGGAAGTTGGTTCTCAGTGAGATTAATGTAGTTTTATTGGCAATGGCCCTTATTATTACGGAGGTTCATATAACTGCTGAAGTCAGGCTTCCTCCAGAGCATCAAGTTTAATTAGTCCGATGGACTCTAGGTGAGGAATGAACTTGTGTTTAAGAGTAACAGTGTTCTAGTGACACGCTCCTTGATCCCTGGCCCCGGTCATTACCTCAGGGGGTCCCTCTGTAAGACACAGGAGGAGAGAAAGTCCACTGATTGCCCTCAGGAGGATCACAGCAGCCTGCCTGCAGGACCGGACATCTGGTTGAGGCTCAGTAGCTCACGGTGAAAATGAATGAACTCCCACACACACACTTCAGAAAAGGACCCTGGCTACCCAACAAGCCAATCACAAAAGCCAATTAGGACCTGGGTTTTGCTTTTGGGGAAACAGACAGTCCACGGCTTGAGGAAGTGATACTTACATTGGCTCGGTCTATAACCTGGAGGAGAATATCAGTGTTTTCAAACCCCAGCTCTGGATCAATCTCACCAGCGGACCGAATCAGATTTCCCTTGGTCCAATGTGCATGGGCTGAATGCAACATTACTTGACTAAACTTTAGTGTTTTGACAACTTTTCCAGGGCTTGTCAACAAGACCTTCTCTGTGAGCTTACTTGGTTTGTTAGTTTGCCCATTGATTTCTAAACAAAGAAAAACAATTGAAGAACTTAACCTGATTCAGTTAGACAAAGTTGAAGTAGCATCTGTTCCCTATAAGAAAGTAGAGTACCTGTTTAAACACATTTTCTCCTTTTTAAAGACTGTCTTAAGGTGTGCAATCTAAGCAATGTCCACCATGTAGAAGCATAAGAGAATACTTTTTTTTTTTTTCATTTTTTAAAGGGGTTCTTCAATTTAGATGTCTCTTAAAGCATGAACATCTTTGGAGAGGAGAAGTAATTTGGAATGATAATAAAACATAGGAAAACTCAATTGGGATAGTTATTTACACAATTAAAAGTACAAACTTGATAATAATAAAGGAGTCCTTACAAAATAAAAACAAATTTAAGATTTCATGAGACTTTTTTAAGACCTAGCTGTCTTAAAACTGGAAGTTGAATTAAGGTTGGAGACAGTTGCTTTCATGTCCTTGACTGTAACACATGAGGACCACTTGTCAGTCTCATGAGGAAGAATCTGTATTTTTATTTTAAGTTGTGAACCAACACTGGCCATGTTGTGACTTTGTCTTTTCCCCTCCATATGTTCTCTTACCAGGTATTTCCTTCAAAGTTGGCATTTTTGATTTCAAAGTTTATCTGCAGTGAGTGGAGAGAAGATTTATTAATTGTCTTGGTATGAAAATGTGAGAAACTGATACAGAGAGAGGGGAGGAGTGATGAGAAAGGGAGGGAGTTTAAGTGCACTCTCCTTGGTTTAAGTTCATCATTCACCATTGACTGCATAATAAAAAAGTTAATTTAAATCAGTTATTCTGTCTCTTTTATGGATGTTTTCCCATAGTCGCTTTAAAAGCCAATTTCAAGTTAGTAAATGCTTCAAAGTATTTGTAGTTCTCCACCCTGTTCAATAGTGTGGCCTTTCACGGCTGTGAACTCATTAAGTCTTTAATTATTGGACAAGAACTCCCGTCTTTTCTTTGGAATTTGAGCACACAAAAAAACTAAATGATCCTCTAAATTGAGTTTAAACTGTTTTGCGTGTTTAGTGTTGCAAATATTTGAGAAAAGAAAGGATGAAAGCAAAAAGCTATTCACTGCTCTCAAAAGGTTCCTTTAATAAATCCTGCAAAATTAAAACACTGTGGACAAATCCCACAGGGTTAATGTCCATAATGGAAAGATTAATAGTTAAAGAGCTGACATATCACTTTACTACTTTTTAGTGGTCCTTTTGGTGCAGGTACAAAGCAGGTTAGAGGTAATATCTTCTATCTCTTTCTTTGATCCCAAGTAAAATAGGACAGAGGTTAAGAGCATGCTTTCCTCTTTTAAAGGCCTACACTCATAGCCACACATAATAATAATTTAGACGAAAGTGAGGTCAGCTGGTCTGAAAACATTTTACACCTCAGGGCAGCTGCTTTTTTTTTTTTTTTAGTGTTTTAGTACTGTGGCCTTGTAATACAAAGGCTGGAAGCATTTGAGACTCAAGGGCATACCACAAACATGAAAAATAATGAGTACACACATCTGCTCAGCACAACAGTTAAAGAGGGACTCACAGACATTAAGTGTGCTTACACATTCTGCATTGTGCCTTATTTCTCAGTTAACTTGGATTCAATTTTGTCTGAAATAAACTTATGTTGAGGAAATAATCATCCCATCCAGAGTGAGGACACCAAATACAACTGCACTTTAAAATTTGATTTTGTAAATTTGTTATCGTAGCATATTATTCTTTGTCAATATGACAAAAATTGCTGAAATTTTTGTGATAACTCTTTATAAGCTCTAATTGTCTGAACTACTAAAATATTTTGACTTGAAAATCTATGTCAAAATAAATTAGTAATGCACATCAACTTGACTAGGAAGGAATTCCAGGTGGGCCTGGTATTAAAAACCCCTTGTCATCACGTTTCTGTGATTGTTACTGAGGGGCGTTGTGGTAATGAGTGACTTCAAAGAAACTTGATTATTTTACCCATGAAGGCAGAATATACTATATACTATTTTTATTTATATAAACAACAACAAAAAAGAGTTCACATAGCTGAAAACTTGAGTTGAATTGAAAAGGGTTAATTATTTCAAACAACTACCTGAAGAAGTTTACTTAACTAGCAAGTCTAAATCAACAAAACTAAGACAAGGGTTGACAAAAGGCCTCTTATTTAATCAAGCCAACTTCTGTAGGTGGTTCTGTTGGAGCAACAAAATGTATTTTCGACCTATAAAACTTTGAGGTAGCCTTTAGCATCATATTTTTTACATTGAAACAAGTTACATTTAATAGTGTGAAGCAAATGGATTTCGTTGACTATGTTCAATATTCAAACGGAATGCACCTTTCCCAATTTTGAACCACTTAATTTATCCACTTTTTCTCTGGAATTATTCATCAAAAAATATTGTCATGGCTTCAGGTGTTCTTCACCTGCAATGCCTGCCCTAACTTTTCACTTCCTGGTGATTCTTATATTCATCTTTTGTTTGTGCATTCATCTTCCTTTGTACTTCTGTACCTTTCCACCAGCCTGTATTTGTAAGTGCCTTTCTCATTTTCTCACCATTTTAGAACAGCTGCACGCTTCTCCAGCATTTTTGCATAGTCCAGACAGTTTCTTTGTATAAATGTCGCAGAAGTACCATGTTGTTTTCAACATTTTCGTGTCAGCCTGCTCTTTTACTCTTCCTGTTCCTGTTGTTCTGGATACCCCCATGTTACCTCATTGTTCCCCTTTTTCTGATGACCTGTTTCTCCTGCACCGATGTCCTGCTAGTTTTTCGGGGTTGTTTATGTGCTTCTTGCCCTTCATAGTGCTGACTGTGCATATAAACATTGACCATGCTAATTGGCTCTAATTGTCTCTACCTGTGCAAGCACTCTAGTCGATTCACCTGTTGCTGGGTTTCTGATGCCTGCAAGAAACTGTGCAAAGCTACCTCAGTGAGCTGTGAGAAAAAGCAGCTAAAGAAAGTAGTGAATAATTATATGCAGAATACAAAATCTGCCTTTGTTACATTCACTGGAGAAGAGTGGTGTGATTCCTTTCTTTCTTTCTGCAAAACATTCTTTTTTATTTGTTCCTGTTTATGCAAAATGCTGGATTTTGTCTTTTGAGTCTGAGATCCTGTCAAGAGACACTTATCAGAGGTGCTGTCAAAGGAGACAAGAGACACATTTTTACTGGTTGTGGAAGGAGGTTTGAGTGAACAAGAAGCTGTGCTACCTTAATGCAAAAAGGTTGAACAATGCAGCTGAAAGGTATTGTATACACAGGCAGCATTGTAATATGATTGATCTATTTTCTAGGACTACTTATCTTTAGTTGCTCATCCTTAGCACCCTATCAAACCCATCAAAATAATTTAAGGTGCTTGTAACTTTTCACAAAGGCAACACACTATTTTAGACTGCACAGTGAAACTACAGAGCTGTTGCTGACAGGTAAGTAATCTCCTGCACATAAACAACTGAGTTCTAAAGGGGTCATGGGGGTGAGGTTAATTTAAGCAGGGTAAGATTTTGGTATCAAGAATTCTGGTGGATTTTGTTTTGTAGAGATAGTAGTATAATCCACTTGCATTTCCTGGTGGATGTCAGCAGAAGACCAGTCCACAGAGAGAGCAAAATATGTGCATTGTGTTAGTGAAAGTCCACTGTCAGGAGTCTCCTCACTAGGGATGGGTACCGAATTAGGTACTTTTATAGGTACCTACCACATTCTGTCAAAAGTACTGGGTACTGATTCATAGGAAATCAAAAGGTACCATGTTTAGGTACCTAAATACAACCTTGTGACTGTGAGGAACTGGAAAAGTAGAAGATTTTCCATGCTGGACATAAACACAGCATTGCAAGGTTATATACTGAAGAATAAATATGTTAAATAAAAAAAAACAACATTTTATAAATAAAAAAAAAGATGTTTATTATCACATAAACACAAAAAAATACTTAAAAACGAGTTGAGTATTGATACGGATTGCTAGGTACCTGGTGTTGGTACTGTATTGTTTCAAATGTGAAAGGTATCCATCCCTACTCCTCACTGCAGCTCCATTGTGACACCTCACTGTGGATGGAGGATATGGGCCCAGAAAACCATCGAAAACCAACTGTTGGACACAGTGGCGTAGGTTTGATTTTGACATAGGTGGGGACATAGCCAACACCAGCACAGCAACCCCTGTGATTCAAAAAAGGCTGCTCAAATGAAAGGTCTCTCAAAATAGAAAAGCTATTTCCTCAAGTTAAAACCTGTAAAATCAGAATCACTTATAATCAGAATCTAAAGTACAACTGACGATCCCAATATACAGAAACACATCGTCTCCCTGCTCCTCATTTTTATATTAAATTCACAGCTCTACCACAGAGTGTCTGAGTTGTTTTTTTTTTTTTCCATATTTAAATTGACCACGATGTTCTAATTCAAGATTACCTGTTGCTGTAACCCTTCCACTCCACTGCTGTCTGACAGTTCTGTTACTTCTCTAACCTGACATAAGTGAAAGTAACAAGTTGATCGCTATTAAGACTGGGAAAATGGTTGGAATGGTGATTTGCATTCATTAGCAGTTGTCTATGAGAGTGGACTATTTTCCTCAGGTGGCCTACACTTTATTTGGTGAAAAAGCCTTCAACCTTTATTTTCTTGCCTGACATCCAAACCACTCTCAAAGA
This sequence comes from Halichoeres trimaculatus, assembly GCF_033239565.1. Lineage (NCBI taxonomy): Eukaryota > Metazoa > Chordata > Actinopteri > Labriformes > Labridae > Halichoeres > Halichoeres trimaculatus. Next base: position 22,371,202 of record NW_027437185.1, read on the forward strand.
TGTATTTGAGAGGCAGTGATGAAGAAGGAAAGCATTTAACCCTTTATATTCCACATGGGGCACTTTTTGGTTCTTCCTTCATCCTTAATATTAGAGGGGACATTTCAGCCATCGTTTGAGATTGGTGTGGACATGACCATATGTAATTCTACACCCTTGGTTCGACTACAACCATTTTTTCTATCAAGCTTTTAACATTTTTTTGCTGTTAACATTGGCATGGCTGGTGATGGGGATTCATTGGCGTTTGCAGGCAGCCTTGGGTGTACACTTAAAGAACATCCTTTTTTGGCACTTCAGCTTTGGCTTCATTTTTCAATACCAGAGGTTGCTGCTTGGTCACAAACATGTTACAGTGATCACTGATAAAACTTCTCTATCTACATACAGAATCTTGGCATGTTTGGATTTAAAATGCCTGATATAGACAGCATTTGAATAAAGAGTCTGATTTAATTGAGTCATCTTTGATTTTGTGTCATAGTCAGGAGTCAGGTGTTTCATTCTCCAACCAGCGGGATCAGGTTAGAAGGGCTTGGAGCCCTTCTTGTTGATGCCTGTCAGTGGATTAGCCAAACTTTTGTTGTTCACCATGAAAGCAACTCAATCATGTTATCACTTATGCACCAACATCCATCCAACAAAAGACTCCTCAAATCCTTTGCCATGGTTCGATTTTAATAGTCTTAGCGGCACTAGACTGCGAGCAGCCACAAAGGGAAGATCATTCTTCCCCTCCCCCACAATTAAAAAAAGATTAGAGGCATGGCACAAATCCTCTCCGTGTTTACAACATGGGAGGAATGCTGAGTGAGCCTGCCACACTGACCAGAGGAAGTTCACACCAAAAAAAAGATTGTTTTCTCTTAAGGCATTAAATTGTGCTGTAGTTCTGTCTTTTCAAAGATTTTAAAGAATGAGTGAACACTTTTTTTGCCAGCCTTTTCTCCATATATCAATAGGTTGTCGTGCAACAACTACAGAAAAATTAGTATGCATTATTTTAAAGTCTCAGGATCCAAACTCAGCTCAGGTTTCTTCATTTTTTCTTTTTTTTTTTTGGTGTTTAAATATCTGCTGGAATAACCTGGTTTTTAAATGCTTTGCTATATATTAGATGAAGGTCAATTCACTGCCACTCTCTACAAGCGGTTATAAAGATTCTGGTTTTCTGTTTTGACTGTTTAAAAATGCACTTTAAAAAAAAAAAAAACTAGACACTTTGGGTTCTCATTTAGCCTCTCTTAAATTAATGTTTAACTGCGCTGACTTCATAAAACAAAACATATTTGAATTCCCAATACACCAGACACAAAAGAGTCCAGTGTGACTGCTGCAAAGCTCTCTGCACTCAACTACATGGCACTCGACCATAACTGTGTCTTATGCACTTGTATTTGAATTAGAAGAAAATGAAAGAAGAAGTCCTAAACTAGAAAACCTATGGGACTGATACTTTTGTTATAAGCTGGGGTGACTGAGATCTGCATTTACTGGGTAATCAAAATTTAAAAGGCACTATGGTCTTAGGTTTAGGCCCTCCAATAGCCGGTAAATTGAAATCATAAAGATGATTTCAAGGAGGCATATTGCAACCAACAAAATTAAAGTCAAAGTTTATATTTTGAGAAAAACTGGGAGAATATGAAAAATCTGTTAATCATCTAACAAAAGCAGTAAATCACAAGTTGTCTCTCCATTTTTAACAGAGGTTTTCACAGGAACCGCCATATTACATTTATCTGATGTAGTACAAGTTAAAACAGGGAACTATTACTTACGTATAATAGTGTTTTTGTGAGTATCTTCTGGCATTTTTAGCAAATAAGAAGATCACATGAGTCATATTCTAATGCTAATAACCCTAAAATATTTTTTTAATATGCAACTTGAGAAAAAATAGAACACGCTTGTATCACACACACACACACACACACACACACACACACACACACACACACACACACACACACACACACACACACACACACACACACACAAATGTTAAAGATCTCTGAGGTTTTGGTCTTGGTTTCAGAGGTGCACCTGGTTTGTCAAGCTCACAAAAGCAGGGAGTAGATCAAAAAGAGTGTCAGTCCTTATTTAACTGCTTCAGAGGCCCTGTCATTTCTTGCACCTATCCATGCAGCCTGGGGAAATTAAGGTTTCTTTGTCAGCTTTCAACCAGCTTTAGCCGCCTCTGTTTCTCCATTTGATCAATATGAATTCACAGGTGTTGCTCTGTATAATGTAAGCCAGCTGTATGACAGAGGAAAACATGAAAGGGTGAGAGCTGCACACATTTAATTGAAGATCTACTTAACCGCATATATGGAACAAGCTACACAGTTAGTGAGGCCCATTACTGAAAAACATTTTAATTTCATGGGCATAAAAGTTTTCTAAGGCACAAAATTACTCCTTCCACAGGTGTGAAGTAATATTTGGTTTGATGCTACACAACAATGTTTCTCAGTCATTTTAAAGCAGTTTTGTATAGTATCACACAGCAAAAAAGACCTTGAGACAAAATATAATTTCAAAGCAAAGTTAGGCAAGGACAAACAGTGTGATCTGTATACAAGTATATTGTGAGTATATTGAAATGGTGTTTGAATAGTGTTTCCGTGTGAGAGTGAGGATGCTGTGCTCCTCTAAAGTAGTCTGAGTGGAGACGAATTGACACATTAGTGCCGGGGCTCTTTAACGATTTGTCAAAGGAAATTAGAGCGACTGCTCTTTATGATGGTGCTGCATAGGAAAGTAACTGGGGGAGAATAATTCAGTCTCAATTCATTTTACGCTGAAGGCAGGTCAGGGTTGAATTGCACCATTTGGCTTTCGAAACTAATGTCCATGCATATCTTGATTGCCTGAACAAAAGCGCAGGGTGGCCTTTATAGGTCCTGGAGGACGGGTGAGGGGAGGGCTCAGCCTGTAATGCTCATTGCTAGAGATGATCACTGACAGCTATAACCTTAAGGCACTATTACCACCAGCAGCAACCATCATTTGGTTATTACATTCAACAATGTAGTCTAATGGGTTTGCTGCTGTAGCTGTGCTACAGTATGCTGCCTCACTGGGGACGGCAATTGCTGACAACTTTGTTTCTCCACTCTGAATACTTAGTGAATTAAGGATATCAAAGGCATTTAAATAAGAACTGATCATAAACGAAGTCCCTGATTATGAAAATAAAATACCAATGGGGCTCTAAACAGCTGGTTTTGTGTAGCATGCTCAAACTGAGCACAGCTTGTGAGCAAAAACTAAAAAAAAAAAAAATGCTTCGTAACTTAAGAGCTAAGACTGTGATTTGCAGCTACATCTTCTCAGGGGTTTTCGCATGTTTTAGAGGAAAAAGGCAAATGTTCTTTTACTTGTATAACACTTTTCTAGTCTTCAAAGCACTTACAGGCCATGTCACATTCACATTAACACTGCGTGCTTGCACTGACAGCAGAGGAAGCTATGTACAGTGCCTATCAGTACCAAATAATCCCATCCACCCTTAGATTGCTTACAAGGAGCAATTTGGGGCTCTGTCTTTTGCCCAAGGGTGTTTCTGCATGTAGCTGAGGGAATGAAAGTTACCCCACCAACTCTCTAATTGGGAAACAAATGATTCTAAAGTGAGCCGCAGCTGCCCGTAGATCTACCCTGTCTTTGATCCATAATGTTTGACTATGAATAGTTCAACATCTGAGTAACAATTAACAACAATCCCATTCTCCACAATCACAACAAATCTATAGTAAGCAAATATTTCCACAAGTATTTCTTGTAAAGCAATCAGAGGTCTTGTTCCTTCTGCTTCAACACATGCAATTTGAAAGTTTCCTTGGAGGACCAATGCACCAAATGCAGTCTATGATTAGAGTTCACCCTTCACATGGTACAGAGCAGGGTGATATTGACTGCTTCCACTTCAGTGGAGTTAGTGGAGATTGACACATAATGAAAGCACAGCGGGATGAGAATACAAGAAGAAAGTATACATGCTCTCTGTGGGCTTTCAGCCATCAGACTTCTTTACTATTAACTGTAAATATCCACCATTATCGCAGCTATAATTTGGGATGGTACTTATTGGTCTGTAAAAGCACAGATGAGACCTATGCAATTTATTTAAGCCTACTGATCAACAAACTGATACTTGCAGTTACTTGTCTGGCTGATCAAGGTATAACCAACAATATAGATTGGTATCTGCATGGATAAAAATGTTATCGCTCAGCAGGAAAGGAGGTGATTGAGAAATTTAAAGAATGGTTAATTCTCACTAACAGTTATAGGTGTGACCATTTATTAGTTTGGTCAGCATTTAATGGCTGCAGCTGCGCAATTTCTTGAGTTAACACAAATTAATCAAAATTTTTGATTGTGTGTTCCTTGATGCCATTTTAAAATATTTGAGTCAAGCAGTCCTCAACACTGTGGATTGTTTTGATTACCACAACCACCACCAAACGTCCTCCTGTTGTAGTAATTTGTAGATATTATTAGGCTGCCTTGGTATCAAGTCCTCTTTTTTTCTGAAAAGTTTCAATCAATTAGAGGTTAAAAACAAGGTTAATGTCATGTTTAACAATAATTAAATGTTGCCACATTTTTTTGTTTTTGTTTTCGGAGATTGTAAAAAAAAAAAAAAATATATATATATATATATATATATATATATATATATATATATGTGTGTGTGTGTGTGTGTGTGTGTGTGTGTGTGTGTGTGTGTGGGTGTGGGTGTGTGTGTGTGTGTGTGTGTGTGTGTGTGGGTGTGTGTGGGTGTGTGTGGGTGTGTGTGTGTGTCTAAAAGAGAGAGAGAGAGAGAGATATCTTTGTCTTGTTTTGTTTTGGTCATCCAGCCTTACTGAGATACTCTCAGAGTTCCTCGTAGCCTCTACTGCACAGACTTTGGCTGCACAACGGCTGCCAATAGCTGCTCCTGTGACAGAAGTATTTTGGCTTCAAAACTGCACAATGGTAAATGGCAAAGCCAGGCTGTCCACTCTGTATACAGTCTATGGTCATTATATGACAACCTTGAGATGGATCTTTCACAACGGTTGATTTGCCTGCTGTCAGCCCCCACCTTTTGCTGAGAATAGTTAACATTGTCAATTTAGTAGCACAGGTCCGTGGGGATTAGCACACTCCAGAGTGAAGCTCTGACGCCTTTTTTTTTTTTCCTGCCATTCTCCACCCTCTGACTTTAGTTTGATTAGTTGCACCTGAATTAGCTTTTAGAGGTCAGCTCAAAACCTATAATCTATATTTTAAATCTACAAGACACAAGAGGCATATTACATTTATACTGGGCCGTCTGGGAGTGCCATTCAAAGGGCAGTGGTGTCATTATTTTCTATCCTGTAGTAGCAGGGGGCAGGAAGACGCTAAAGTGACCTCTCTACAGTGTGTCCAAAGGGACAAAATAGCATGTCATCCAAAATAAAGAAGCTTAATCTTAGACTTTATCATTGTGATTTAAGTATCATTGCTGAAAGCTCTATTGTTGCAAATGAATTGATTAGCAATTATTTATGATTATTTATCTGAACTGTAGCTGTCACTGCAGATTATTTTAAACAAGATGTTTGTTTCCAATACTATCTCAAATGACTGTCAAATGTCAGTCCTCAGCCATTGTCTCTAAGTACCTTTAAGCCCTTCAAATATGTTTCCTCCCTTGAAATATGGACCAAGGTTAGTCCCAGTTTTCTATTATCAACTGGTTGGGGAATGTGGTAAATGCTAAAAGTTTTCTTATCTATACTTTTGTGCAACTTACACCTAAAACATAGTAGTAAGACATTGCATTTACCTGCAAACAGGGCTCATCCATCTTGATACACTGAGCATGGACACAACACCACAGGCTGTGGAAGCGGGAGGTAGATTTTAGTGAGATATTTGATCATCTCTTTCTCACACTGCTGAGGGGGAAACAGAGTACTGACTGCCTGACCAGCTCTCTGTGGTAAGTGCAGCAAAAATGACCACATTTTCAGCCAATAACCGACGCCACAGAGGAGAAACAAGAAGTCTATTGGAGTGGCAAAAAATTAGAACCTGGGGCTTTTTCTACAAGGTCCTGCTAGACGTATTTGACGTGATGCCAGAACCCACCCATGAAAGAAACCTGAAGCACCAACAACTTCTGAAGTCTGTGTGAAGTCACATGCTCCCAGAAGCATGGAGCCAAGTTTGGGCAGAGATCTGTGTGACGGCATGGGGAGTTGAGTGCATTCTGCAGATGCTGAGATATTAAGTGGGAAGTCTTTTTGTGGGGACAGTGGGGGAAAGTCTCTGAAATCTTCAGAAGGAGAAGGAGTAGAAGGGTGCCTTACTTCCTACTTCAAGGTCATCATCTTCTGAAGTCTGCTGGAGGAACAGCTGGATGTTGCCGGCAAGCCCGGCTAGTGCATGAGAGGGGAACGTGGTGTCGTTATCAGTTTTCTTTGAGATCTTCAGCTTCTGAATCTTTCCTCTGCAGCAGCTAAAAAACACTTCTTATTCCAGACATACCAGCTCCACAGACAGCCTTACAGTACAAGTAAAAAGATTTCAACCTCTGTAAAAGTACTGCTGTGGTGATTATCAACATGTCAGTGTTTCATCAGAGATAAGGCAAAAAATCAAGGCAGGAAAAATGTTCCACAGTCTAACAAATACACTTTTTTTTCTTCACACCAAATGAGTAAAAGTTTGGTCTTCAAAAGCCTTATTCTTTTAATTAAGCATCTCAAAATAGATAAAGCTTGGAAGTCTTAAATGAACTACACCTTATTTTCTATTAATTTTTAATCGCTATCAGGAAACTGACCGTCTGTCTCAAATTACTGCAGATGATACAGTCTGAGGTGTAATTAAAAAACAATTAGGAAAATGTGGCAGGCTAAGAGCACCTTCACCTCCCCTTAGTCAAATGAGGTCATTAGGTATGCTGGGGATGACTTTTAGACAACATCCAGGTGTGTGTAGGTATGAACCATTACTGGCACGCAGAAAAAGTTCTAAATTTGGTTACGCAAACATAAAGATGTTATATCCCAACACTGCAACCACTAATTAAATACAACTGTTTTCAATTTGAAAGCTATGTCCTTGCTTGTTTGTTTGTAAGTTCAACCCTGTGATGTGATTAAAGTTTGACCAGGTGAGGGACTGCAGATGCAAACTAGGCTCAGGTTAACTCTGGAAAAATGTTTTAAATGATAACATTATTGTCACTTTGTTTATAAATAAATAAATAAATAAATAAATAAATAAAAACAATAAATAAAAATATTGAACCAAGAAAAAAACTGATACCAACATTTTTGATGGCAACCCAAGTCCAGACAACACATTTGTGCAAGCACATTTTGAATGATGGTGATTCCCCAATGGTTTGCATGATCTGAACATTTCCAGTTGTTTGCAAAAGCTGAGGTATGGAGCACATATAATTTGTGCTGTTTAAGAATAGTAAACCAAATCCTCTTTGTGCTGTGTCGGCACACTTGCATTGTATGGTAACATCTGTTGTACTATGCCTTCTTTGTACTATACAGTGTGTGTGACCAGCTGATTATTTTTCTCTTCCACTTTCAGTTTGTCTTATGATGGGGATTAAATTCTGTCTTTGTTGTTTTATTCAGTTTAAAATGTTTTACCCTCATATAACAGGCAGTAAATTGTAAATAATTCTCATAAATTGAAAGTTACAAGTATTCCAGACAAACAAAAAAAAAATGGGGAAAAGGCGCTTACTCACAGGACATTTTTAGACATTTGTTTGGTCAAAATAAGCAAAAAAAAAAAAAAAAAAAAAAAAAAAAAAAAAAAAGCCAAGCAGACATTTTGAGGCCCAGGTATTAAAGGGTTATATGATAAGTTTTTTGTTGTTGTAGTTGCTAACTTATTTTAAAAATGTTACATTCACAGTTCTGTTAGCAATATGTTTAAAAACAATGTAGAAGCTAAAATAAGTTTAGCTCGTTTCCTTTCTTTGCAGCGTAGATGACATTGTCACTTTGATGACATCATTGCCCTGTGTTCATCCATGGGTGTGGTTATTATTTTTTCTACTTATTATGTATGGTGGCAGGAATTAGAACAAAAGGGTGGAGCAGAGTCTCAGAGTCAGGAGCTTAAATATTTTTGTTGACTTTCACCTTTTCATCATCTCTTTTTATTTTTCTACCAGCATTATTTGTTTAGTTTTCATTGAGTATTATTTTTTGACATTTTGCCTGAACTATATATTGGCTGGTTTTGGATTTTGTTGCACAATAAACTCTTTAAACTGATCACTGGACTTTTATTGAATCTTTTTGGATGCGTCTTCCTTCCAGTGGCTGAACAATTGTTAGACAGCTGCAACAAACAGCATAAGGAGGATGATTTATCTTTCTGTTTTTAAGAGTGGATCTGTAAACATTTTGCTCATTTGAGAACTCTATTTCATTGGCATAGTTCCACAAATGAATTTTAGACACTAAACAGAATTCTGCAATGTGAATTTTGTCACCTTATTACAAGTGGTCAGTGCCATTTTGACCTCTATGTCAACCAGTGCATGACATCTTTAAAAAATCTAGTAAACCCTGTAAGACACAGCTTTACTGCGACTTCTTCCCCACCGCTTCATACTCTGTCAGCCAGATGTTCGGACAGCTTTCCTCAACACTTTAAATGTTTTATTTTCCATCTGCAGTATGAGCTCAGGAAAACATCCACATAGTTTTAATTACCCTTAACTGTGGAGGTGATACCTCAATCTGGGTTGACATAGTGGAACTAAATGTAATCAGTTAATCTGTGAGAACATCTGCTTTGACAGCTTTTAATTGAATCTTGAAAAAGTTGGTGTTGACCCCCACCCCACATGTCAACCCTCCACAGCTTTAAAAGCATTTAAATGTGAACAATGCAATTGGTTCAATGATTTCAAAGTTAGAAGCAAAAAGTCTGTGTTTGGAGAGTGTTGAGACATCTGAATGTGCAGCATGCCAACAAGCTTTGATTTGAGAAAGAAGTTGATGGAAACATGATCCTCTAAATTCTCCAAAATCATTAATGGTGCTTCAGCCTTCTGTCACTGCTTATGTTCATTTATTGGCTCTAATTTTCTCTCACACACTCTTCTGTCTTTTCCTGGAATTCACATCAGATACAGTGTATCTCAGCTTTTGTTTGCTCTTTCCCTGCCAGTTTTATATACTTGGTGAAACAAAATACTTCTTTACATAAACCATTTAGTATGGATAACAGAGTGTTCCTGTAAAGTCGTTCACATTTTTTTTTACCAATGTTTCAGTTTATGGGTGTGACTTTAGCTATTTGGGGGGACAGATTAGCATCTATGCACCAATTATCAAGAAATAACAAAATATCAGCTTTAATCAAAAATGATGTAATAAGCCTCATTTTATTACTGCAGACAGTGAAAAGGAGCCAAAAATATTAAGAAGCATGCATATCAGGAGTCACACTTGCGCATTGCTCGGGGTATTTCAAGAAATCTTCAGGGACTCTGTTGAAAGCAGCTTCCTTATTGCCCTCTTGTTTAATTTCTCAACCCAAGGAAATGAATAGTTACGTTTTTTTTTCCTTTCCTGCTCTTTTTGACATCGTCTTCATACCCTCCAGCTCTGTGGAGGTCCGTAATTTCACTGGTGTATCACGCAGCCTTCTCTGTTTACTGGCACTTCTTTTAAATTAAAAGTCACAATCTGAGTGTCAAGCAATTGTTTCTGCCTCCGGGCAATGAAGTCATCAACCATTTTAAGTGACGATGCTCCCTCTTCCCTGTTGGTGCTCTGTGGGATTAAATAGCAATTGTATGCCAATATCACTTTGCATTAATTAGACCATGGTCTGAGTTTAGTGGTTCACAACAATATATATCCTTAAATGCCTAGACTCAAATTGAAGCTCAAGTTTGTCTCCATTGTGCTCTTTTCAGTCACAGCTCTCCCACAGACTGACTTCATGTTAGTGTTCAGATCACAAGTTTAGTCAGTGATGTGTTCATGGCCTTTAAACCCCTATCATCCACACAGTATGACCTGCAGCGTACTGACACGACAGTGACATGGCTGGTGTTTCACAGCAGGACCACAGGGTTTATCATTACACTAACCCTTACCCTTACATTTAAGGTGGAAGTTTTATCATGAAGAAAAAAAAGCAACATAGGACTCACACGTCTGCTTTAGTATCCAATTTAGTTTGATATTTTGCAAAATAGATTCAATTTAAAATGCACTGTCCTTTTTAATATCCTTTTTTTACCATCTACAAAACAAATATTAAGTACATATATTGATTTGCTCAATTGACTGCACACTCAATGTGGGCAAAGTTTTAAATTGTGAAGGAAATGTGTTTCAGTAATCTAGGGATGAGACCAGAGGCTTCTCTCAACAGCTTGCTCAAAAGGTCAAAAAACTTATGAGAGAGGGGGGTGATACTGTCTCAGTTTGTCATCACCTTTGGGTTAATCTCTCTCTCTCTCTCTCTACTGAAGCTAAAATGGTTTCCAAAGACACCAGCATGAGATATCTGGAGTATTTTAGAGCTGCAAACCATGTAAAGCTTCTTCACAGGTATCAGAGGGGGGGTATAAAGCCTTAAAATGAGCTTAACACCCCATATTAAAACAACACTGTGATTAGATTAAGTAAATTTATTGGCTTAAGTTTCAACATTTACAGTTAAGCTACACCAAAGTTAAATTACAATGTTAAGGTCTATGTAGAGTATTTATTATTTGGTTTTTAATTTGCATTTAAAACCTATTTACTGGAAGTTTTACTTCATATAGAAAGGCAAAACATTATTTCACCAAACTGTTTTATACGTTTCATGCATCTGACTGAAGTGAGACATTTCAATGATTTTAAAGTCTAGGCTCTTTTGTAAGACATGTTACATAATTGTATCTGCTGTTGGTTGTGTTTGAAAGAAGTCATTATTAGCTGCTGAAATAAGTTTGGTTTGCAGTTGGAAGATGAATTATCAAAAAGAGAGGCAGAGAGAAAAAGTTGTGACCAAAACTTCCTAATCAAACAATTTGCGTGTATGCATTGCATAACTTTCCTTACCAGCTTGTTGCATAAATAGAGGCAGTTGAGTGCTACACTTGTTACCATGGCACTGGTGCAAACAGAAAAGAGCAAAGGGACTGAGTGGGAACAAAAAAAAAACGTATTTCATTTTATCTTGATTTTTTTTACAAGAACCTATAGCGGTGCATGAGGTTATGCTCACATGATACACCATCATCTGTTATTTGCTAATGCTAAGGTTTTGGGAAAATAGCCGCACATCCAAGGTTTACTTTCTGATCAAACATATGGATTAAAACAGATTCATAAAAAAACTACTACACCCGAACACAACAGGTTGTAAATATTAAGTCACAAGATCTACAGAACTGTGAGAACACACAGGTACATACACCATGTTCTGAAGTTAAAAATAGCCTGCATTAGAAGCCACTTTCCATAGAAGGAACAATTAAATAAAGCAACAACTGTGTTTTTATGTATGTGTTCAAACTGAAAGCCTGCGGAATAAATGCACTCAGATTAAAAAAAAGGTACGCCGTGGGCTTTAAAGGCTTTGAATATATCTGTATGAGAGGCAATATTTTGCTGTGTGTGCTTTTAATTCCTTCAAAACGCACCACATACTTACCATATTAATGTACAATTGGGTTATCCTTCTTTCAAGGTCTCCAGCCTTAAATTAATATGACATCTTTGGCAGGGAAACCAGAATGGCTTTTAAAAGAATTTAATAAAAAGCATCACTGATGAAATTAGCTAATGCCCATTGACATTTTATCCCGAGCATTATAAGAATAACTGGATCCAGTGATCATATTCCCCTGGTTTCTGTTGCTACTGTCTGATAGATTTTTATTTAATTTGAGAGTGAAAAGTTACTCTTAAGGACAGATGTGGCACGGTGGTTCATTCTGGGGCAGCGATAATGCCTCTCTGCTGCAGTACACTGACAAAAACATTTCCTCTCCTAGTTATATGGGTTGTGTTTCCAATTAATATATTTTAGCTTAGACTTTAGATTTTACAAAAACAATCTGACATAATGATGTAAATAATCTGATGTTCAATAAACAGAATTCACAAAGTAAACAGCAATTACCAACATACAGACTCTGCCATCATTTTATAGAGTTTTCATCTTACATTCTGCACTCACTAGGCACAAACTGGTACAGATGCCTTTGCTTGTCTTCTATCACATGTCAGCTTTAATGATGGAGGCCCACACAGAAGATTCCAGCAGACAAAAAAGCAGTAACCAGTTGTCTTGGTAAACCCACGAGAGCAGCAGCCTGTGAAACAAAGCAGCCTTCACTTTTATGTCCCTTTTTCTCTCTGTGATTGTCGGTAACGCTGCAAGTAAATTTGCCATTAAAATGGCAGCAAAAATCGCAGTTTCTTAAAGCGTCTCAATCCATTTGAAGAATTCTTGCTGGTATATGACGGTGGGAACGCTAAGCTTGAGTTGTAGCTCAAGGAGGGATGAAAGTACTGCGTTTTTAGAACATTATTTATTTCTTTTCCTTAAAAGTATTTTTTTTCCCGTGTTATTTATACATAAAAACAACAAGATGCAGTCTGCAGCTTGTTTACTCTTCAAAGCAACTGTTCTTCTACTATGATTAAACTAGATAAGGTCATGATCACAACAGTGATGAAAGTAGAAACATTTACAGATGTCTGCCCACATTGTGTAAAACGTCCTCATTTGATGAAATGTGATTCATGGCCCTCAGCAAGACACCTCTGATGTCAGTGTCACTTAAGTTTCTTGCATCCTGTCCGCTATAAAGTATTCACAAACTTTATACTGGGCAGTAAATACAGCATTATTTTAAGTCCAATGACACGCTGTCTTTTCATAATACCACCTAACAACAAGTTACCTTTTGGCAAACTGCTTGTCATTTGCTGACAGTGGTAAAAAAGTAACAGGATCCAAACAGAAAGGAAAATGAACATTTTTTGTTTCCTGTAATAGTCTTCAAAGAGACCTTATTAAAGCACACTTCAGCTGTATGGTTAGCTGACTTTGAGCCGTCATATTGAAGATTTTGACAACTCCCCTCTAAATCTGATTCGACAGTCCCTGCCTCACTGAGAGTCCAATTAGTAAGAGGAAAAGACCATCTCACACAGAACACAAGCAATGAGAGACTTTGAACAACTAATATTCACCTTTAAAAGCAGCCAAGTTATCTTGTATTTTTCACATAAAAAGACAGAAGTTACAGAATTATAGGAGTTTGGGTATCTTGGCTGCATGTTGCTACTAACAGCATGTGTGAGCATAAGGAGGAGCATTCAATGCGGCAAGAGTTACATTAAGGTAAGTGAAGGAGTGGTAAATGGGCATGGCCTGACACACAAAATGCTGAGAGCAGTTCAATAAGGGAGAAAAAATCAATAAAAATTAGCCATCAGTCTGGCTGCAATGTGAGGAAGGGACATTTGAATGCTGTGATTTTATTAACTTTTATTAAACTTCATTATGAAAAACAAATATGCAAATATTTAATTAACACAGAATCTTTTTGGCCAGTATTCTTGGCGTGTCTAATTCCAGTTTACCAGCTTTTGGCAGGTGAGCCAGAAAGTTAATTTTGGACTTGGCAAGTTCCTCTAATGCCATTATCATTAACATCGTCCATCTTTAATGACTTATGTACACATTGTCTGGGTTTTTAGGTCTCTTGGATGCAAATCACCAGAGAACCTGAAATCAACTCTGTATTTCCATCATTTTTACATGTCTGTTTTATTTGGCACATACAAATTCTAATATCCTGTTTTTTTTCTCTCTAGATACAGCAGATACACTGTGATGGAAGACTTTGCTTTAAAAAAAAGTCTTGCAATCAATGCGTAATGAAAAAAAAGTAAATAAAATGTTTAGAAGAATTCGACAATTGTAAGATTTTTGTTTAGGAACCAGATTTTGTGTCCCGGATTTTGTATACATCTTTAATGTTTTGAGTATTTTGACAAGTTTAACAAGTAAATAAGAACCACACTAATATCTAAGTTGATATACGACATTAATATTAAAGTTTTAGGGCTTGCTAGTTATAGACTGTATAAAACATGGACATAGCGTCTGTGACGCCACCCGTCTGTTCCTGAAACCGCGAAATGAAGCCAATCCGCAGATGCAGCCAGATTTAATATGACGCTGGTTGTGAGTTTCATTTTTAACAGCTACAGGGTGCCTGGCAGTCATGTGGCCTGAGCTGTGTCTCTGATTGGACAATCAAATGATCCTAATAACTTCTAAACCGTGGAGTTTGAAAAGAAAATCCACTCACCGTAAGGTGTGTGCTGATAGTGAAATCAGCATTTCAGACCCAAGCCGTTTTTTGGACCAGGCTGTAAATATGTTTTATAATGCCGTAAAAGTTTGTTTGTCAAGCTAGGTGTGTACATGACTTCTGGTCTTTCTGCAGCCAGCCTCAAGCGGATTCTCAATGAACAGCAACTTTTAGCACTTCCACACAGGCTTCATTTTTACTAACCGGTTGTTGCCCCTTGTTACCAGTACTATGATTAATCTGTGAAAAAAAAAAAAAAAAAAAAAAAAAAACCTGATAGCTCTGATGACAAATTAGCCAAAAAGTAAAAAAAACTTTCTTTATAAAACTGTACAAAGTGCTGAATTTCTGCTCATAGACATTTCTTTGTCACCCTATGTTGAGCTTTAACAATAAAGATTTGGGTTCCCACCATGCACTTAAATTTAATATTACTTCCCCAGCACTGTTTTGGCACTTATTACACACATGTTACTGTCATTATGAGAGAAATTAAACAGACTCACATCAAGTTCTGTAAATGTCAGAAGTGTATCCTTACCTTCTGTCTAATGCATGTTTGCCGCTAATCTTCATCTGTTCAGCAGCCATACCCTGAAGAGGAATGAGCCTGTAAAGACAAAATAGAGCATATGGGACATTAGAGTGTGCTTAGCGCTGAGATTAACAAAAGTGTTTTTTTTTTTAAGAAGTTTTTCAGCTCTTGAGGAAAATTCTAAATTAATGTGGGAATCTTTGTGGACAAAGCATTTTAGCAACACACAGGTAATTATGATGGACAAAAAACAGAAGTAACAGAAGGCTAACTAAACAGAAGTTGTAGAACAACCACAAGATGAAGTGAAGCAGAAGTGATGGGCTTCAAAGAAAGATGCCCAAAATTAGAACTTAAGTTACGGATACATGTTTCTGTTGTAGAGGAAATGAGTGTTAGTCACACTCTGCGTCTGAGCTGTTGTAAGGGAACAATTAGATAACCCCCCACCACATGCTTGCACACACACACACACACACACACACACACACACACACACACACACACACACACAAACACACACACACACACACACACACACACACACACACACACACACACACACACACACACACACACACACACACACACACACTAACACTATAGCACTGTCTGGTCCTTCTCTAGTCTAAGACAACACACAATTAACACCAGCTGAGGAAAGCAAAGGCACCCTTGAAGCTGTTATTATTGCTCATACGAGCACATGGACCCATCGGACCAGATAATGTGTCACCAGAGCAGAAATTAATCAGTGATGAAATGACTTGAGGTTTACAGTCAGATAAGGGACACATTTTTATTTCTTAAAACCCAAAATACAACAGTCACACGGACACCGACAGACTCTTCAAGTTTGGTTCAGCCTCTTTCCCCACTACCCTCAACTCAAACAAAAGAAAAAGAGAAGAAAAAAATGTAATAGGAGAGAAAGAAAAATGGTGGCAATATCTCCAACTTAATGAAATGAACTTTAGATGCTCTGATTAAACATGGATAATCCTCAAACCTTGGTTTGGTAATCCAATTAAAACCACTTGAATTATGCTCAAGGGTAATTGGCCCCTCTTTGTTGAACATCAAGTACATCCTAACGGCACAGGTTTCAGTACACTGTCTATTGAGCAATTTTCAAAGATCTTACCATAACTGAAAATTAAAAATAAATGAATAAAAAAAATATCAAATCATTTTTTCTTCATTGCAAAGCCTAACTAGCGTGTTACCCTGAATTATGAGTGGCCCTGATAACAGCTTTTTGTACAGAACCAGCAGCAGGTTGTTGCACCATGAAAACTTGATAATATGCTGTCTGTTATTTGAAATTGGCACAAATAGTCTCATTTAGGAATTTCAATTTAGAGAAAACAAATATATTTTTCTTTAAAATTGTCTTTTACTTGCCAATCTGAGGAGCTTGGTTCTACACATTACCTTTTACGACGCAGGAACTCTCATAAAATATAGAATCAACCCAATATCAGAATTTATCTTGTATATCCTGACGTGTGCAGAGTTTGCATACATTTTCTGGCTTCCACGTATCAGAGATTTACAGAAATTGTAACTTCAGGTTAGAATCTAAATGAATTTTAGGAAGTGAGGTGCGCTGGTTGTTTTATAGTAGAATTGGAGAGTGATGTGTTTTTAGCATTAAAATTTGGTGTAGAATAACTGATGTCATGTTCATTTCGATGTTAAGATACAGAGAGGTGGAGCGCAGATGGCTCAGTGGCTTAGGTCGCACTCCATGAGGTTGACCCTCGCCGATCAAGTGTCCCGGTATTCCAGTCTGTGGCTCCTTTCCCACATGCCACTCCACATTATTTGCCTGTTTCCTGCTATATCCACTGTACTCTCTCCTATCCAATTAAAGGCATAAACACCCCCAAAATGACTTTAAAAAACTAAAGAAGAAAAAGATGCAGAGTGGTAGCGTGTTTAAGAAACAGTTCAATAGCATACTGTACATCTGACAGGAAATAACAGTAAATATGACAAACTGCTTTGCACAGAGCCTCTAAAGGGACACAGGCAGAAAAAAAAGTATGTTTCTCGTGCACAACAGAAATTAACTGGTGGCTACTTGAAAGTTAAACGTGCTCACAAGGAAGTTTCTGGTGTGCACGAAAAACATATTTTTATTTTTCCTGCCTATGTCCCTTTTAAGGGTCATTGGTTTTGGTTGAATGGTCACATGACTCTTTGTCCCCTTTTTGTATTTTTTTTTTTTTTAATCTATTTTATGTCATTGTTGTTGTTTTTTGTCTTTATTTTGTGCTTTACAAATTGCAAAAGGAATGAAGAGAAATTAAACCTGGCTTGGAGTTTTAGAGAACTTGAGGTCATCTTTCATGGTGCTCATCTTTCCCTGGTTTCCAGCAAAAGCAGATGTCTTCAGACTCTGCAGTAAGACACCAGGTGTAAGGCGGTGGTAGATTCCAGAACATAAATTACAAGCAAAGTGTAAGAGAAAAAAAAAGAAACATGAAAAAGGCCTCTGGGCAAATGTCTGTTTTACACAGGCTGAGCCTCTGGGTGGCTGCTGGCAAGACGCTCGATAAATGACAGTGCTAGGTTGGTTGTTTAGAGGCTTCAGGGCCATTCAGCTTCATGTGACAGTTTGTGTATCTGTCTTCACATTTTTAGGATTTAACTGACTGTAAACTTTTATTTTATCTGTGATTATAGGAGGATGGGAAAATTCAGGTGGATCTGTTTTTGCAGTTTATTGTTGGAAGCATTTGTGTCATTTTCAGCTCTTTCCTGTTGATGGGCTGTCAGCTATAGGTCAACAAAGAGCCTGTTATGGATTACAAAGCTTCACTATGAGATGCTGTCTGTGTTTATAACAGTGCAGCTTTTAGTCTGTTTTGTTTCTTGTGCAAATTAACTGAAGCGAGTTGAACCTTCCATCTGGTCAAGTCTGCGATTCAGAATTTAGACCTAAGATTCTGATACACCAAAGGCAACACTTTAATTGCCTTTAACAAACCCCTTGAGGCATTTGTAATCATCAAATGAACAGAGAGGAGCAGATGCCCGTTTAAGATCAGATAAAGCATCAAACTACTTATTTACACCACTTCCTCAAACCTTTAAAAAGGCACGATATAAAGAAAAGGCACATGGTGCGATGAAGGGCCACAAAGGATGCATCAGCCTGCATGCACAAACAGCCAAATGCATGAAAACTCCATATAAAGCCAATAGCAGCTCTTAAATGGGACACTGAAGGCAGCACAGTGACCATCAACCGGCGAAAAATTGAATCAGCCAGGCATTGTTCCTCGGAGAAACTCTTTCTGCTCCTGTGCGTCCGCTTTCTGGGGACAAACACTAGATTTTATGACCTGGCAAAGGTTCTGCAAATACCTCCCCTCCAGTGACTCACTTACACCCAGGCTGTCTGCAATAAAGAGGATAAACAACATCCTGTAGCATGGTAGAATCTGCAGCAACATATGTCCTTTGTGGTAATTAGCTGTATCACAAAAGGAATGTACATCTACATGAGTTAGCTATGGGTTGGTCATTTCTTAGCTTGCTCTTTTTCAAAACAAACTGCTGAAAGCTCATAAAAGATGGTATTTTGCAAATATCTGAGTAATGAGCTTAGAATTTCCTCAAATTAATGTTTGACTCACTTGTGGTGTTGACAAATTGCTGTAATTTGACAAAATATTCTACAGAATAGTTATGAGTGAAAAATACCATTTGCTTATTTTACTTTTGAACAATGCTATTTTTAAAATGGAGAGCTTATGTGTGGAATTTTTAAGTGGTGATGAGTCAGTCTGAAATAAACAGTGACACTTTTTTTTCTTTTTTTTTTTTTTATAAATAACAAAGGCAAACCAGACTACCATCAACAACACAGACTGTTTTGATGTTGGAATTGAAACGCCTGCAACAGTTGCATGTCAGACATGATGATTGATGGGATTAAAAAAAAGACTGTAATTTTCCTGGGAAAATATTCACACTGAGTGATATTTTCCACTGTTTAATAAAAGACAGCAGAACAAACTGACTGGACAAGATAAGCAAAAAAATGTATCACTTTGACCACAGGGGGCGCTAAAACAAATACAAAAATGAGGTGCTCACAGCAGCTCTGATGAGCCTGTCCTTACTATAATATATATTCATATATCTGTTTAATTTGATGCAAGTCTTTAGATCATCAACAACAAAAATAAATAAGTGATCACTGTATACAGTCTCTAAAGCAGCTGTCTCATCAGAGGCAGTATGTATGAGTGGCAGTAGAGGTATATCAGTGAGCAATCAGTCAGCTCATTCATTTCATCACTACTGTAACAGCCTGCTGTAGCTGGATGGAGAATTACCCATCAGCAGCCAGCTGCTCCTCAGCGTCTGACACAGCTCCACAGTCTTACAGTGTGGGTGATTTGCCCTCTCTATTTGCCGCCTCTTCCCAAATGCGCTTCAGATTTCAATCCTCCTACATGCATATTACATTCATAAAGCCGAGGCATATGCATGAGCACTCCAGACTGGGTTTCCTTTCTTTTCTTTTCTTTTCTTTTTTTTTTTTTTTTTTTTTTTTTTCTTGTTTTGTTGCACATCTGTATGTAAACTAGCAGGGAAGCGGCTCGGATGTGTAGATGAGCCAGACACATTGTAGCCACTGTCACAGCTGTAGGCTGAGTCCCTGAGGGAGAGCTCCAGCAGCCACCCAGTAAAAAAGTGCCAGAGCACATCTGGGTCCCAGCAGGTGCTCTGGAGTCCCATGATAGATTGCTGCTTAAACCTTTGGAGTAGTGTCCTTGTGTGGCACTATGAAGCTTTACATTCACTTTGAAACAGAGCTCAAGTGTTGAAATAAAGGAAGCAAAAAGTATGGGGCGCTGTGAGCTTAGTTAATAATAAAGGAGCAAAAAATAGCTGCAGTAAGAATATTAAAGAAGTCATTTGATGTATGATGCCTGAAGGCCAAATATCAGTCCTTTAACAACTGAATTTATCACCTTTTTTTCCCCTTTCAATTAAATAATCAAATGTGGCATGCTGTCCTCTATCATCCATCCATCTATGTAAATTATAATACTGTTGTGTCAGGAGTTTTGGGCCTTTAAGGACAAACTGTAAACATTGTTTACATTTTTATTGAAGTGGGGAAAGGACAGAACAAGGATAGCCAAATGTCATCCTGTCTCATCATTATTCTGTGCTGCCATGTGCCAATATCACCAGAGATAAGCAAGCGCAGGGTAATTGCAAAGATAACTTTCATTTAAGCAAGCTCTAATACCTGTCTGTGGGTTTTAATTGGAGATGTACTCTGCAGAATGTCGCTGACCTTCCCATCCCATATTATTTATCAGATGAAACATCACATTTATATTTGACAGTATCAGTGAGGAGGAGTGATGAATGATTGATTCAGAAGTCACAGCACCTGATTACCTTCTGAAGAAAAAAAAAGAAAAAGAAAAAAAAAAACAAGACAGGAGCACGTTTTGTTTTTTGATAACGATGTGGAAGATGCACAGCTGAAGTGAAAAACAAACCTTGCTAACAGTGTGTTAATTATTTGCTTGGGTCAGTCTTTTTTGTTGTTTTGGCTCACACACTTGGTTGGTTGTTTCTCCTGTTCCTCCTCTCATTTAGCTGAATTTCAGCAGAAACTAATTTATAACTGATTTACTTTTTCTCATAGCAACAGCATGCTTTTTATCTTTTCATAGCAGTGACTTGGTATAACTGCCTCAGCTGTGGAGCTCAATAAGTAAATAAGAAAGCTGATTATAAAGTAATTGGGCATCTGCAACTGACATCCATTGTAACATTTAAATACACATTAATGCAAAACATGATTCATCAAACGGCACAAAAAGAAGCATTACAGCATACTGTGCCATCATTAGACTGAGTTTGTTAACATACTAATGTACTGCCAGAGCTATCAGCTTGCAGCACATAAGTGATGTGTATAGTATGTATTCAAGGGAGAAGAAACTGTATTAACAGCAGAGATGGACACACTCTGTACCCCGAAACAAAAATGAGAAATTTAGCTTCAAGACCAGCAGGGATGCTGTTGAGCCTCTCATGTTATCATGCATGTGTTGTCTGTGTCTCCAAATTAATATTTTTCCACACAAGTCCTTTATTAGCCATGGGGAATTAAAGGCTGAGTCCAAAATCAATAAGAGGAAAAGCTGTACACTCACACACAAAAGCAAAAAAAAAAAAAAAAAAAGAAAAACATGGAAGGCAAAAACAAAACACAAGGAGATGCATTTCTGGCAGTTGAATTTTCAATCAGCAAAGAAAATACAAGTAAACAACAATGCAGATGTTGGGTTTAATTATTCAGAACTTTTGGGCATCACTGTCGCTGATGAAATCATGTCTAGATCCCCTGATGGGTAGCTGTGGCCTTGGGCTTTACACATCTGACAGAGGAGTCAGAGCGTAGCAGAGGAGCATTTAGTGCAATGGCAGCAGAGAGACCTAACAGGTACAGTGCAGGAGTTTAAATATTCCTCTCGTTGAATAATCCCCTGAAAACATTGTGAGGTGATTGGGTCATAACTGAGTGGTGGAGATTTTGTGAAAATTTGAATAATTCTCCACTTCAATGATTTATGATTGTTCTAAAAAGTGCAGTACAATCTATTGGAAAACAGACCCAGATCTTTTAAAACATATCCTTGCACCACAAAAATCTCTTGAAGTAGGCCTTTGCCGATCTGTAAACTGTATACGACTGTGTAAAATGGTGTAAATCTCAACTTCAGCATCTGGTTGCCAACATTGGTTTTCTGGATCCATAAATTGTTGTGTTCATATAAAAAGGATGGAGCAAACAAGCAGGTCTGGGTACTTAGAGCAAAGCAGTTTTTATTCTTATTTAAGCAGGTGAAAAAACAAGTTTTTGCCTGAATGTCTGTGTCCCACTGAGTGTGATTCTCCTTGCGATAGTTAAAGCACGTGGCTGTTTGTTTTTAGACTTTGGAAGCCAAGAGAGATTATGGAAACAAGCAGATTTTCTGTCACTTGACTGATGCATGGTGAGGGAGCAGTGAGGAACTAGAACAAACATTTTCTCTTAATTGTGAGGAGTGTTTAGAAAAAGTGGTGTTTTAAAACTTGGTTTATCATGAGCACTAGCACCCACTTCAACATGACTCTTATCAAGGTTTGTGTGTGTTTTGGAGCAAATCAGTGTAAAGCACATCTTTTTAGAACTACTTTTCTTTGTTTGAGACAGAAATCAATTCTTTTTCATAATCAATTTGAGAGTCCTCGTAAAAGGACCAATCTTCTTGTCAAAACCGTCCACTGAAATCCTTCCAAGGAGAAGCCATCAAAAACCACGACACCTTTACCTTAGCAGATGATTAGAGAAATGTATTGAAGACACCTAGGATGGACAAGGATAATAATTCAGGCCAAGAATCTGAGCTACTTATTGAGTAAGCTAACTGGGTCTATAGTTCTACATTTCCTATTCAGCTAAAACAGTCAGCACAGCAGTGGAGGTGCTTTCATTCGATTTAGCTATTTTGACTGGTTAAAATACATTGAACTCAAAGTTGTATTACTTTGTAGCACTCATAGATGTTGTGTTTACAGCAGAGAAGAAAGAAAGAGCCTCTGAAGAGATTGAGACTAATTTCACTGAACAACAAGATACATTTATCAACATATGATATATTTTATTTGTGACAATACTGAGGAAATTGAGTTTTAAACCACAAAATAATTTCAAGTGAAATGGAAGACGAAATACACTGTTGTTGCAGAAGCATTCCATTACTGTCACAATAGCAGACCACAACTCAATAAGAAACCAAATTTAACCCACAGAAGAAATTTAATTATTTGAACAGTCTATTTCAAGATATTTAAAAAAAAAAACAGACACTAAATCATGACTGAAAGTTCCTCATAAACATTTGGTCTTCTCCTGGAGTTTTTGTTGAGAACACAGACGACAGCTTTCTCATGCTAATCATGCCATGGTTGTGTGCAATTGAAGTTGAAACAAAATGGGTAAGTAATATGAAAATTTACTAGTACTGTCAGGTGATTAAAAAATAATCTAATTAATCACAGGATTTGAAATTAATTAATCTAATTGATCACATTTTTTTTAGCCATATCTGCTTAAGGTCCCCAAATAAAGAATTAATGTTGTTTTTTGACTATCCTGTCTTCACTTTCTATTGATAAACGGGCCGTTTAAAGGCCCTTGCAAAAATTTGCTAGCCTCACTTGCAACCATCATGTCCATTCCTGTTGTCACCTTGGCTTTGTTTGGTTTGATCAGCAGCTTATGTGTAAAGTGATGTGCCACTGCTATGTATGGGTCCTTCAATTGGCCAGTATTTAAATGTACATGTTTGCTGGCATTGGGAGAGGTGGGGTCTGCCGGAGCTTGTCAACCAAAACCATGCTTGTAAACTGAGAGATCAAACTGAATATGAGGAGAAGATGTGAGATGACCGAGACATAGCGAGACGCTGCAAGTCAGAAAAGTTTAGGCAGCTCACGTTCAAACTGAGGATGTGTCATGGTCAGTGGCGGACTGGGACTGAAAAACAGCCCTGAACTTTAACTCGGCCCAGCCCACAACATCGGGACGCGTCCCCCCCCCCCCCCCCCCCCCTCCCTGTGACCGCTCGAAACCGGCCTTCAGCCGAACCATCAGCACCGGTCGTTCTGGACTTCTCCAGAACGTCCAGATGGCCAGTCCACCCCTGGTCATGGTAGAGAAAGAGTGGGGCGATGGTGTGAAAAAATGATGGAGATCATGGAAGGGATCAAAGGATGAAGCGCCTGAGATGAATGTGATCCAAAAATAAATAAATGAAAGTTTTGTCTGTTTTTGGATCAAAAACAGGAAGAGAGACATAAAAGAAGAGTCCACTCTTCTTAGGTAGTTTTGGTATTTACACAGTCATAGAAAACAATATAATTATGGCATTGAAAGATCGTTCAAGATGCTCTGAAAATGGGTGGCAGCCAATGAGTTAATTGCATTAATTTTTATAAAGCATTCATTTGCAGTGTAAGTAATTAATCTAATCAACGTGTTAATGTGACAGCCCTAAAATTTACCCTCATACATCTTTTAAGATAGCCCACAGAATCTCAACTATGTTTTAAAAGGCTTCAGATTTATTTTCTCATGCTGTAAAAATAGGTAAATATATAGACAGACTTTGAAAAACAGACTTTGAAAAACAAAAAACATAGACGTCTGTCAATAGAAAATATAGAGCTTTGGGATTTGTGAGTGTAAAAGTAGGACAAACTGTCCATAGAAATGATCTGTCCTTTATTTGTTGCATAGCACTATCTATGTTCTTACAAGCTGCACTGTAACACTGTTTAGTGACAAAAACATCTAAAAGCACCAACTCGTGTTACAGCACAAAAGGCTGTGATGTGATTCTTGTTTTGACTTTGGAGGGTTGGTTCTTATAGAGATAACATCACAGGTTTACATAAGTGGGTCAGTAACAGGCTCTGTTGTCCCACTTAAAAAAGGTCTAAGCTACGGTGAAAATGAAATACAATGAGAGCATACACAAGTTTGACAATAGCTTAGTCAAATTTGATCTGAGCTTTGTTCTTCTACCTCCAGGTCTGAGGAAAAACACAGTGTATGTTTGTGCATCTGAATCTTTTCTCCTTCAACTTGTCTGGGCTTTGATTTCTTGACATATTCACTTGCTGCTTTTTTGCTTCAATGCTCGGATCACTGTTGTCTCCCATCTCCTTGTATCCGTCTCCTATCTCATCCCACATGTGCTCCCAGGCAACGCGAGGCTCACACTCTGCTTTCCATAAAGATAACATTGCTGAGTTAAACAGATGGGGTATAAACGTTCTCTCAGTGATAAGTATTGGCTCAGATACACTCAAAGATGAGAAAGATTTTGCATACTATCTGGAAATTCCAACAAAAAAAAATAAAAATAAAATGTTGCATAGAGTTGGAGATTTGATGTGTGCACAATGCATGTCAGACATGTTTTATTTCAATTATTTTCATCAAGAACATGCACTCACTGTATGTGCTTGATAGAAGAGTGCTTTCTGAAATGTGTTTGTCATCTTGTAAGTATCTGATGAAGTGTTTATATTTTGAGCAGCTGTGTATCAGTTTGACATAAGGAGTTTCTTTGTTTTTTAGGATGTGTATTTTATATTAAAACAAAGTATAGGTTGCATCCTGCTGATGCAGCTTTAGAAAACAAATCATGAAAATCATGGAGATCATAGCATGTAAAGCAAGCTTCATTATTTTAGCAGGACTTGGGGACAAAAGCCCAGATGATAGTAGGACCCTGAACTTGATAAAATGTGCATATGCCAAATTATTCCTGTAAACTTTTTTTGTTTGTTTGTTTTTTTGTTTTTTTTGCAGCACTACCATCCATGGAAAGAGAAGGACCTCACTAGAAGAGCAAATACGATCTGACAATGATTTAGCATTTCATTCATCTCTCCTAAGATCTGAATATAAATGCTCTAAGGCTGTTTACCTGTGAAGGACAAGGATCCAAACGCTACCTTTACATGGCTAACTAGATTAGCAAATTTAATGACAGCGCACAGCCTTTTAGATCTAAAGTTATCAATGGGTTTTTTAATTACTGTGCCCCCCTCCAGTCTTCATAATTGCCAAACAACAAAACTCATGTCTATGCCCGAGTATCATCACAGTCCTTGTTAGCTTTGAAGTTTGTGGTCTCTTCTCAGCTTTTATCTCTTTGCTGGTGATCCCTAACATAAAAGACAAATGTCATATATACATATGGTAATGATGTTTGATTCAAGATTAAAATTGCTGCACACCTTTGAGTAACAAAACCACTAAATGTGATCCCCCAACACAACAAATGCAAAAAAATGCAAAAAAAAAAAAAAAAAAAAAAAAAAAAAAAAAAAAGCAACTGTAATAATCCAGCTTTTGATAGGCTCAAAATGTTTAGCATGGAGTATGTACAGTATGTAGGTGAAGTCCGTGTGACCCTGCTGTCCTTTTCTTAAATCTCTGCTGTGGCAGCGTTTTATTCCAGCCTTGTAGCAGCAACTTAATTCTAACTGTTACTGAGCTCCCTGTCAAACATTGTGTGTTGATAAATCTCCTGGTTATACTAAAATCAATATGAGGGCAAGGTGGTGGGTGAAAAACCTTTATAATCCTTGCCCTCAGCAATACTTTGCACGCAGGGCAATTTCAGTCTGGTTTTATCATTTGAACCAGACAGTTTGCACTATGTTGAGTGGACCCGATCCATACTGTTTGATACCGCACTTGGCCCACACCCATAAAGTATTCCAATCAGGATTGCTGCAGTGTGATTGTAGTGTCAGAGGAAAACCTTGTTTGTTTATGCACTTGTTAAATTCCTTCATGTAATATCAATGAGAGAAGCAATTGAGCAAGTAGTAATCAATTTCTACTGGCATAAAAAATGTTACAGTAGCCTGCCTGATGACAGGAAATATGATTGCACTCCTAATGTTATCATATAATTACTTACAGGACATTAGGCAGTGACACAGCAACTAGAATTATCCGTAATTATCCATCTATGATAAAGGAACATACAAGAGGAGCCACAGGATGACTTTTTAGAGTCTGTGTGACTTTACTTCAAGTACAGCAATTTAGGTCAATTACAGCTCTGCTCATTTTGATCTCTTCTTATAGTTTCCTGAGGAGGGTCCAGAGTGTGTTTTTGTTAAATGCCACAACACAATGCCTAACTAGTTTCATCAATACAGCTAATCACATGAAGTAATTATATTTATCAAGTTGAACTTAAAAGAGTTGAGTGTGACATCTAAAGAAGATACATTTACTTACAGTAAGGTTCAAAAGTGTTGCGTGAAACTAATTGAACCATATTCAATTTCCAATTCCTCTCACTGGTTAAACCACTATCACATGATTAATATGCACTGAGGGAACTGAAGTAAAAAAGTATCAAAGACTCTCAATTTAGAGTCATAAACGGTATAATCCTTTACTTTTTACTGCATTTATTTCTTGTACAGCATCAGGATAGAAGATGATTTCCATTCAGTTGGTGCATAAGTTGCATTTGTTTCATGTGATGTCACCTTTCCACTTCTGAAGCTTAGCATCAAAGCCCAAATGATGACAGGTGGCATATTGCAAATGGTAATTCAACCCAAATTTTTGTCAAACAAGCAAAAAACACAGAGGTGAAGCTGAAGCGGGCATTTATTCCCCTGGGAGCTGCCCTCCTGTCAGTCACACCTGCCACGCCCATAATCATGCAAATGTGTGCTTGACTCCTGGTCTTCATGAAACCAAAACAGATGAGATATGAAAAATTGAACCTCTTATGCAATGTATGAATAAAGAAAATGAAAGTTTTTTTATTTATTTCCCCCCAGGCTAAAAGTATATTTTAATGTCTGCTTTAATTGGGTTCACACGGGTATTTATGGGTCATCCTGGGCATTTGAAACCAGCACCTCATTGACTTTGTTCATGGCCAATGTAGAGTGATATTTGGTTGGGGATGGAGGCTGCTGTTGTCACTTTGTAGATGTGTTCCTTCCTTATTTAATTATTGATTTAAAGAAAACAGTGGTATACCACTTAGTAAACTTTCTTGTTGTGTGCTGGTATAACTGCTAGACTCCTTATGTCAGGACAAGTGACTAGCTGAGGTGAGTGGCATGACTTAAAGGTAGGGTCTGCAGGGTTTTCCTGAAAAAGTAAAATGTCAACTTTTACAGGAGTTAATCCTGCTGAATCATTACTTCTGGGCCTCTACACATGTGTGTCAGCCCCTGTGTCTGCTTCAAATCCTCTCCTCAGCCTGTATGTTGATGTTTTGGTTGTATCAGGACATTTATGAGAGTAGCTGTGGTAACCTCAGCCAATCACAGCACATCCAGTGTGCATGTGTGTTTGTGTGTTTATAATAGTGAGTGGAGATGCTATCCTGAGCAGCTGTGATAGTAGATGTAGTACTCTGAGGTAGAAAAAAAACAACTAAAGTAAAACGAAACACCAGACAAAGTTTTTCCTAAACAAGGGTGAAGCTTGGGTTGACAATTACTCACTGTAGGGCACTAAGTGTGCAGCATGGGATGAAGAGCGACGGGAGCTGGCTTTGTATCAAAAGGTATTCATCAAATACCCATGATCAGCTTGCGCTTACATGCCAAGTCAGGTTTAAGTCTCTCTCATATAGAAATGCGATGGTACCGGTGGTTGCTGGGCAAGTGAGTATGTTCACGTAGCTCCGGTTGGAGGCTGTGAATGTGCGCTGCTGCTGGCACTGATCCAAGGAGGAGGAGCATAGTTTTGTTGTGGTTACTAACAAGTAATCAAAATTCCTGCAAACTCTACCTTTAACTTAAATTGGTTGCTGGTAGTGTATTGTAGCTATGAAGCTAACTAGGTTAAGCTCAAGTATGATAATATGTAACGCAGCGAAAAAGATGTGGTACTTTGACAATATACACAACAGCTGCTCAACACAATAGAAACCATAACACAGGAGGACAGTTGGAACACCTTTGCCTCCCGAAAACAGACTCCACTTGTACCACTGTGACAGGTACTTCAAATTTTACAGTAAATTTAATATAGAATGAAAAGCATGTCTATCATTTAAAATAATAAAACAGACTTTTGAATTTAATACTTTGTGGGACATTGCAGCTGGTTCAGAAGCAGACAAAGGCTGCTGTGAGTTGAATAAAAATATCTGTCAAAGAAGTTTTTACCTTGAATGGTCTGATTAAGGGTCAATAACTCAAGTATTATGAAGGTTTCTGGGAAAGTATTGAACTATCTACGAGGCAACCTTTGATTTAAGCTTAGAAATACTCGGCTAAAGCACATTTTTATAGTTACAGAGCACATAGATGGTGTATAAAGAAAGTACTTCAGGAGTTTTGGGAGATTTAAATCAGCATTTACAGCATTTTCTCCCACCACACATCAAGTTAAATGACAAACAAGACAACACTATCTCGCCAGATGTCAAAATGAAACGATCCTCCATCTCTTCTGTCTCATGTAGATTATTTGCAATTTGGCCTGAGAGGTTTGCATGTCTTCCAGGTGCTACGCTGAACATCATTGGGACATCTTGTTAGCATTTATCCAATTGAAGCCCATCTCACAGGTTGCAGGAGACAGAAACAATCTTAAAACCTCCTCGTTGGCTGCGAGAAGCAGCATCCAATGAATGAAGGATCAGCACACCAACTGGGGGAGGCCTCAGGGACATGTATAAAATTGGATCTGCCATTTTCTGAAAAATGTGCTGTTGATTTGATACTTTTCAAGTCTAGGTTTTGTTCCTGAGGATGTCCATAATAGTTGATGAAGACAAATTACAGGTGCTTCCCTATAAAGGAAAAGAAGGGGAAGGAAAGAAAGAAAAACAGTTCCCAGAGGACGTCTGTCTCGTCTTCTTTGCATCCAGAGAAGACAGTCCTTATAATGTACACAGAGGATTTGATAGAGGGATGAAAGCAAAAAATGGACAAATTTAAAGGAAATGTCTAACATTTTAAGCATTCACAGATGATTTTGGTATCCCTGGACAGTTCAGGCGATGTCTATGAACTTGCATCAGTCTTTCCAAAAGCTTGAAACCCTTGAATTTCTCTGAGGTGTGAAATCAGACGGCGGCTGATTTGTGGGTGCTGACTATACCAAAAAAAAATGAATAAAAAAAAAAATAATATCCTAGCTCTGTAAAAATAAATGTAAACCTAATTTGGTTGTGAAACTCTTAAGAAGCTGCACCAAGTCTGCGTCCCATTCAAAGTAAGCTTTCGCCTCAACAGTCCAAGGGCAAAAGAAAAACATGCGGTTTGGGTATTTCTGCAATGTGTGGCATTCCCTTTGAAAAGCACGACCATAAAATGAGTTTGTTAGCTGCGTGTGAAGTTGAAAAGCTTCCTTTTAAACTCTCCCAGCCCAAGCCAATGGGGGTTAAATTAAAGAGAGATGATGCCCTTATGATACTTGAAGCTAAAACTGAGTTCTTCTTCTGAAAGGAATGTTATACCCATGTGGGAAAAAAAAAAAAAAAAAAAAGCAAGAGGGCTCACAAATAAATGCATATTTGTCCGCTTGTGGGTGTTTGTGCCTTGTGTAATTTGGTGTGTTTGAGTGTGAGGCTGTGTTGTGTAGCAGCAGTGGCTGACAGCCTTATTGGCATTTTCTACGCCGATTTCTATGAGCTGACTCCATTAGAATCACAGAGGGCTTCCATCTCGTCCGCAGCAGCTTGCATGCAAAAGAAGTGTCCCTGGAGCCTCTGTTTACCAACCAAGTCAGATTTGCCACTCTCAAACGGAGCCAGGCTAAAGCTCAGCTACCCAGCAGCCCCCTCCAGTGTCCTGCCCTCACCACCAAAACTCCAGCCCTAAACCCCTGGCCCCCATCTCCCCCTGCCCGCTGTTCCTTGAGGCTTTCATTTTTGTCGCTCATCCTTAGTCTGCTTTTCGCCAGAATCTATTAGAAACTTTTCCAGACTGCGGGCTTTTTATGTAAATATTGTGGCACAAGAAAGTGAAGCCATGGTTACGAGCCAAATCTGCATCCTAAGAAAGAAAGAAAGAAAGAGACACTTCAAACAGAATTGTTTAAGTCTCAAAATAACAAAACGGAAGAGGGACTGCATTGTTGCTTTAACAAAGAAGAGGGAGGGACTTTTACAGCTTGTTAATAAACAAAAAATAAAAGCACTTCTCCCTGATTGAAGATCTCTGCTCCCAGACTACTTCAGAATAAAACATGTTGACGATACTTTTAATTCACATGTGAGAAGAGTTTTAGCAAGAGGCAATTTTTGCCATGTACTTTCGTACTGACTTTATTGTTTTTGGTTTCTGACACTTTGATATTCCAAACAATATTTTTCACTGAGTGAGAGCGAAATAAATTGTTGTCTCCAAGAATTTCTCCTTGATGATAAAGAAAACAACCCAGAGACAAGAGAACAAGGGGAATGTGTCTGTCTCATCCATGCAGCTCTTCAGGGAAGAAACTTCTCTCTGCTGATGAAGTTAGTCAACAACGCTGTGCTTCTGCTGATGTGAGGATGTCATGTGTTACTTATTCTTTCACAAACTGTATACGTGTGGAAAGAAAAAGAGAACCATTTTCAAAGGGCCTGAGCCAGGATTTTGGAATTACAATCCCAAAAGATTGAGAAATGTTTAAAAATGAATGTCTAAGAATTAAGCACTAGAACTTCAAAGACATTGGACCAAAAACAATAAAAGTGAAACTATATTTTTAGGAGCTCCCTCTACTGCCTGGATGCGGAATGGGTCATAAAGCCTTACTCCTTTGTGTGGACAGAAAGAGGGACATGTGCAAATCTTTATATGAAGATTGATGATCCACCATTTTTCAACTGACAAGTCAAAATCTTCACCAACTAACAGCGTAATGTGAACTTGCCACTTCTTGCAGGGATACCTTTCCCATTTGGGTTGATCTCTCCACACATCTTTAATTGGATCCAAAACCCTTTCAGAAACATTATATTCACCACAGACTGTGAAGGCTCTGCAACACTAAATCTGTTTTCACTCACATACATTTTGTCTTGAGCAACCTGCACCGAAGGAAAGCTAAGTGACGCCTGAGAAGGGTTTCTCCAGCATACAAAAGAGAAAAGCGGATGTCTCCGCCAAACCTGCCAATTTCTGTACTGCCCCAGGCTCTCGTCAGAGTCTGATGGTGTTTCCACAAAGAATGCTGCTTTCCCAGGACAGTCTTTAGTGAATTTGTCAAAACCAGTGCAAGAAAGAAGATGCTACTGAAACTGCCAACGAAGGCAAAAAATGGAGAAGGAATGTCTGTAGAGAGCGTCTTGTTTATACAACAATCAAGGATGTCCCTACCTATAGTTATGGCCCAAAATAAAAATGTAATACCCTGATCTCTAAAAGCACATTCAACCTGTGCAGGGACTGTGTATAGGGGACAACTGTTACTGTTTTTTCTCCTGCTGGATGGGATTCCACACAGAAGTTGATTTAATACAATGATGAAGTGAATTATGGCAAGTACTGCTTGATTTACTACAACATGTTAGCATGAAGTTTAAGAGTTATGTCATGCACAGTTATTGTAGAATTATAATGTTGATTACTAAAGGATTAAAACAAAGTGAAAACTTGTTTTTGCAACAAAAAGAAGCAGAGAAAGATGCAGAGGAATGAGTAAAAGACCAATAGGTCAAAATCAAGTCATGGAAACAGGTGTTCTAGACCTGGAAATGGCATAAAAAGCAGATGTCTAAAATGCTTAAAGTCACATTATGTGCTTCCAACTGCTATTGATGGTTATGTGTGAGCCAGACAATAGATAAGTCTGTAAAATACGAATTCAGCTAAATGTTTCAGCTTACTTTTCCTTGGTTTTGTTTTGTAAGTGACAAAGTAGCATGAGAACAATCTCACTCCTTACTTTCAAGAATATGACTCATTTATTCAGGATGTACCAGACACGTCATCTAGATTTAATATGCGTACCTTTTAAAGACGGTTTAAAGACAAATTGGTGCAGATAGACACACATCATTTAGGATACTCATCACTTTTTTGGTTCTCAAAATGTTCTGGAGCAGGATCCCCAGAAAATCTTACAAAAGTATAATAGCATAATAATGATGATAATTGAGATCGTCACTCAGAAAATAATTATACCACGAAAATAAATAATCAGTGTTTCCATACTTGCAATGTAATTGCTGTTAATATGCTGACTTTGATAGCCCAGGAGCTGGATGATAATTTAAAAAAAAAAAAAAAAAAAAAGAACACATTATTTTAATGGCTTTACAAATAATGAAAATTAAAAAAAAGAAATAAAGAATAAAAAAAGGAAATAAAATAAAAGAAGAAAGGGTTATGCAAATCTCACTTTTGATTCAGCCAATGACCTAGATTTAGCAGAGATGTCCCCGGGAGAATGATGTATTGCCTTTTTCAGTATGAGATGTGCAATATATTCAGTTATTTTCTGAGAAAAAAGTTTCTGGATCTCGTATAACTAAACTTCACAGTTAAGCTTTGTTTATCACTTCTTTTTGGCAGCCAGTATACAGCATTTATCTGGAACACAAACTTGGCTGAGTGTGTTTTTGTGCCCTGGCCTCTCCATTTGCCCTAATTATAAAGGTCTGACCCTGTACCACATAGAAAACAATCAAAAGTAAACACCAACAGTCAATGAGCAACATGGAT
Source organism: Halichoeres trimaculatus (assembly GCF_033239565.1). Lineage (NCBI taxonomy): Eukaryota > Metazoa > Chordata > Actinopteri > Labriformes > Labridae > Halichoeres > Halichoeres trimaculatus. Next base: position 22,404,363 of record NW_027437185.1, read on the forward strand.
GGCAGTGTACCAAACATGAAACCAGGACAAAACTGATACCATCATTTTCATTACTCGAAGTCTGTTTTTTCTTTTTTTTTCTTGGCAAGGAGATGAATGTGAATTTACACAGAGCTGTTGTCTTGGCATCTCAGGCTGGCAGACTGCCACAAACCTGGCATACCACTGTCATTCTCCTCATCAAAAAGTAAGCCAAAAGAGAATTTTGAGTTAACTAGTTGGCACCGGTGTTCATATGACTCCGTCAAGACTAAATTATTTTCTGTCTTTACAGTAAACATCTGCTGGATAGCTCCTGAGTGCACCTTTTCAAAGCTGTTTCTCTTTTAACTCGTGTCTGTCATTAAAACAGAGCTGAGTCACTGACTGTCACTGCCAGCTGCAGTCTGTAGGCTCTCCAGACATGAAATCAATACTCAACATTTTCCTGGTGATGGACACATACTGAGGACAGACAGATTCCCCCTCCCCAAGACTGCACTTGATCGAGCCCCTCTTAGATTGCTAATGTGACTGATGGAGTGACACAGACAGCTCTACAGGAAGTTACTGTGTGATCTATTGTGACAATCCCTCGCTGACAGCCAGGAAGAGTATTTGAACGAGTTTGTGCTCCTCTCTCCAACTGTTAAATGCTCTTTGCTTTGTGCTTTCAGTTTTTTCCTTTTCAAAGCTCCACATCACGCCAAGACAGATGATTTGGTTTAAAATATAAAGACACATCCAAAGCTGTAGTTGTATTTTCACTTCTGTTTAATAGAGTGCAACATTAAAAGACTTCAAAGACAAAATGCTCTAATAAGGGGACAGTTTTAGCTTTGTATAATTGGTAATGAGTCCAACAATGAAGTAATTGCACACAACAGTGCGTAACAATACAGGTCCTCAACTCCACAGAGGAATATGAATTGCCTCGTACAATCCATTGTTTGAGGAATCCATTAACTACACAGCATCTGGCAGTGTGGGATGAGGCCATGATCATGACTTGAAGTTGCCTGCAGACAACACTGACACACAACCACTTCCAAGTGCTATCAATTAGCTCTGAATTTTTATGATTTTATTAATCTGATTAATTTAGTTTTGCTTCTCTCGCTTCTTACAAATATTTATTAAGTGACAGCAACAAAAGAAAGAGATTTAAGACCTGTTACATCTGTGACCAGATAATTGCGACAGTCAAGAGATAAAATGGTTTTTGAAACTCAGGAAGTCATGTAAAAACATAGTCTGACAAATTATAGCCAAAAACTGCAACCCGCCAAAAGAATGGGCAGGCATTTCTAATGGATGTATGGGTGTTTAAAGTGCTATTACTGTGACATTCTACATCCTTGGACACTTTCCGATTGCATGAGGAAAAAAAAAAAAATCAACAAACAAAGAAACAACACTGCTCTACCAGCCAAGAGCAAACATGGGCTATCATTACACATGAATTTATGAATTTAAAGGTTACATTTTTTGTTTTGTTTCCTGAATAATGTCTTTTTTGGTTATGGAGTTAAAAAGCAATTGAGTGTTCGATGTAGATTTGAAGTTCCCTTACTGCTGTTTACAGGGATAGTTTTACCAAGTGGTCAGAGGTTAAGCAAGGGGAAATGTATACAACATAGCATATTGTGTGTTGATGTGGCCATAATGTTTCAGTTATTACTGTAATTTCATTTTTATCAAAGAAATAGAAATAAATAAAAATCAAATAAATACAATTTTCAAATAAACTAGTTACACATTACTGTGTGACTAATTTTGCCATCTTTGTCCTATTTAGTAGTAGTGGAGTCCAAATTTAAAAAAAAAGAATATGAGTTTTGGAGTATTTTTTTTTTTATTCGTTTGTGGATAGCTCCATAAGGACCACTCCTGCAACATAATTAATTACCTATTTGCAATAAGTTTTATTTTGCTGAATACCTCTTTTCTGGGAACTCCCTGCCCTTTAACCTGCCCATGTAGAATCCCAAAGTCAGAGGGAAGAAGAGCACCCCCTTCTGTCTTTTTATGCGACTACATGAAGAGCCAAGGCAGGGAGAGCAGCAGCAAATACCACCAGATGCCAGTGTGGTGGTGGATTGCAAGGCAGTGCGCAGATAAAGCAGCAAGAAAAGCTAGACTAAAGCATTTTAAATGGAACCCCTATGTTATTAATTGCAAACTGGATGCATAGATGTAATACACAATCTGTCACCTGATGCACAGTGGGCCAAGCTAGATTCTGGTACCTGGTACTATTCATATAGATAGCTAAAGGACAACAGCAGCCTGACTTCTAAGTGAAAACATTTTCAGTGAGTTAAGACATACATTTTATTGTCACCAGTGTGACATCATGTGCAAAACTTAATTTCCTTAATGAAGAATTAAATGCTGGAAACCAACTGTGTCCATATTTTTTTTAAAACCACAATTGAAAAGGCAATTAAAGGAACACAGCAAAGGATTACCAAACTGACCATGTGTTACCAAAAATACAAGACTGAGTTTATTTACAGGCCTACAACTATAAACTCACTGACAGGAGAGTCTACTGTGGCATCAATGGGCATAAATAGGAATCCAACAATCTAAAAGTGACCTCAAAATTTTGATTTAATCAGAACATAAACATGAAGATAGATAACTTTAACCTGCTTGAAGTCTTTTAGGGATGTCTTGGGAAACAAAATAGAATATCTGAGTGGAATTTTTCATCCATTAGTATTTCTATGACTCTGCAGCCTTGTGAAAATGTGGTTTATTCAAATAGTGATAACTGCAGGAAAACTCAGGGACATGTTGAGAATTACCTGAAAGGGTTCAATATGTTATGAAGAGTAGCAAAACATCCAATGTATAATATTTGTGAAACATCTTTGCCTGTGCTTATACTGATGGCTGAAAACAAGAGAAACTGAGTACACCCTCGTATCTATTTCCTGAAACTGAAATCTGTTGTTACTATAAACCTGGGGTAACAAAGTCATATTTTTCACCTGCTTCCTGATATACCCTCAGAATAGATGGAGTAACTGTAGAGACTTACAAAAAAGACATCCAGATTATTCTCACAGAGAATTCATCGCCTGTTGGAGTGCGTGACCTTTATCACACTCTGCTGTGAGCCATGTTCTATAATGTTGGCGTGCTAGTCTCACAGCCAGCTCTCTCATCTTTGTGTGAGGAGTTGCATGAACCATTTGGCAATTCCCTGATTCAGCAACCCACCATAAATTGACTTTTTACAAGTTTGGAAAGAAAACTCCTCTCACCCTCAGGCTATTTAAAGATGAAGCTGATCCTGTCCAGGTCTCATTATGGCAGATGATCCACATCTGGTGTGCAACATCTGCCTGAGAGCAAAGCTTCTCCTGCTGGTTTCCAGATCCATGTGGGGTTATCTTAACTACATAATGCTGGCCCTAAGTCCTACCTTATTTAAAAACTTGCTTTGGAGAAACAATTCAAGTGTGTTCTCTATCAGAAAGGCAAGAATCAATCTTTGAAAATACATTTTGCTGGGAGTGTGACTATGTTCCCACAGCCCTATGTTCCCACAGCCCTATGTTCCCACATTTCTAAGATTTTGTTCCAAAATGAGGTTTTTGTAAAGGAGATGAAAACAAGCATTAAGCATCTATAGTCTCTGCTTAAGCCTAAATCCTTTTCAATCAGCCTGCTTTATTTTGTCTTGGCATGATAGTGATGATTATAATCTGTGAGAACATGGGCCCTAATTGTATTAAAAAAAAAAAAAAAAAAAAAAAAGTCTTTGAAATGTGGGAACATACAGCTGTGAGAACATTGGGCAGTGGGAACAAAGGGCTAACCCCCATTTGGCCCATGCTAGCGGGTGTCTGCTGGTCCTTCCTTTCCTTTCCTTCCTCACATTTCTCAAATTTGTATTGTCTGCCTTTGATTTGCGATTTTGCAACCCTACTGGGCACCAGTTAGAATTTTAACTGATGGGAGCAGTCCCTCTCTCTTTTCTCTATGCTGCCATTTGTTCATGAACTAGCAGGTGAACTCAACTATTTCGTCCAAAGCCCTGTGCTCTCATGACAAATTTCCACAGCAAAAGCAGATTCTTCCCTGGACAATCTCCATACTGCAGAGCACCACCCCACTGACTTTATCACAAAGGGAGACTACTCTGTCCAGAGCTTTATTTTTTTCTAGCAGCAGACACATCTCTACCCATTTGTGGCCATCAGCACTGGGAGCACAAATTGACACAGGCAATGTGTGTGTCCCACTCTGCAATAGGCTTCAGCTTTGTTTGGCAACCTTTTCTGGCTCTGTTTTTCTCATCCTTGGAAAGTTTCCTCAGAGCACTAGTGGTGAGTACCTTCATTGTTCCGTCTGTTAAATCCCATTTGGGCTCTCCATTCAGCAACCCCCCTCTTGCTTCTCTTTATTTAGCTAGAATGCGTTTCTTGGCCGAGTATCTCAACTGTTTACAGCTTGTATTTGGTTTGGAGATGAACTTTAGTCTTCAGTGACCTTTGTCTTATTTCCCCTTAGAAAAAGCATCCTTGGACTTTTTTCTCCTTGTTTCTCCCATGAGATCAGCCAAAATACTGCAAACACAGATCTGACTGTCTGTGATGATATGCACACTGCTCAGCTGCCATGCCCAGAGTTTTCCATTTATGGCAGAGTGGGAAGGATGTGATGTCTGTGGGACCCATGAAAGCATTAGTTGCTGAATGAATGCTGGCAAAAGGTCTCAGTTGGTCCTTGATTAGTTGGTTCTGTCAAGTGTGGAGGTAGCCATTTTAGAATAGGGCTTATACAGAACTGATACTTTAAACTATTCAGTTTTCTGTGTCACATTTTGCATGCTTTTGAATGACATGAGCTGTAAGTAAATATTTGGAATTCTGCTCAATGTCACAGCCAAAGGTGCTTCTCAGTGTCAGCCCAAGGTGTGCTAGAGGGCACAAAACTAGTGAAATACAACAAATATGAATCATTTTACCCAGGTCTCATAACACATGTCATCACAGAGGAGGGTTGACTCCGCACAAGAAAACTAAGCACACTAACCTCATTTAGATGTGTAAACTTCACCCATTTTTGCAGACTTAAGGAATAAACTGTAGCATTAGAATAAAGTCTGCTACCCATTAGCCACAGAAAGAACTAAAGAGACACACAAAATACAGATGTAACATAGTTGTTGCATTTCTGCAGATGGTGGACATGTTGCTTGATTGGAATTTACAGGGGCTCAGTCCACAAGTCAATAGCAGGTTACAATTAAAAAAAAAAAAAAAAACGTATAAGTACTCCTAAAATTTTATTTGTTTAACATAAAAACATATTTAGAAGTATTAGTTATTGTCATGGTGCACATTTGTTTTTGTTTTTGTTTTTCTTCTCAATCAAGCACAGTTACTAGTGGATGATTCATAATCCCTGATTATTAAGAGGTGCAGTGATAAGGAATCAGACACAAGCCGAGTGGGCCTCTCAGAAGGCGTTACTAATCCACCCCACAGCACCTATAACCAATCAAAAGTCAGCTTTTCATTTCTAACTTTCAATTTCTGATTTCAGGTTGGCTGCTATACTCTATTTACATGTGACAGAGGGCTAACAAGTGTTAAATAACAGTTTCTTTGCAGGTCGCCTACAATGTCTGTGAAGTTTAATAACTAACATACAAACAGCAAATCAAAAGAGGGCCTTTCTTATTTCTTTTAAAGGAAAAGTTTTTTTTTTTACCAGTAATGTTTAAAAAGATATGTGAACATTACATTGTTTGTCTTCCTAACATGAACTCTAATGAGCTTGAAATACAACATCAAAAATACTGTTGCCCAGGGCCCATATTCACAAAGCATACTATGGCTAAAAGTAGCTGTTAGTGACGTTATTCTGAGAAAAATCTTAGAATTCCTCAGATTTTAAGATTTTTCTTAGAATTTTCCCTCTGTAAGATAAAAGTTATTCACAAAGCGTCTTAAGCCTTAAGAGAGCTCAATAGGTGAAAAACTGTTCGGAGAAGGGGGGAGGACTTTTAATAAGGCTAAGAGTGAACACCGATACTGATGTCGGACTTTCCCAGCATGCTAAACACAGTTTCTCCCACCTGAGACAGCTGTTTATCTGCTGATCCACCCCCTAAACAGTCTGGTTAATAAGCAGACAAAATTATATAACAGTCATACAGTTATTAATATCAGAGGAACCAATGTAATACCCTGAGTGGTAGCCCACAAAACTGTTAAAGAACAACTTCACTTTGTGCTGTAACCTCCGCTCTGGCTTGGAATTGCCGCATGTACCAGCGTGTCTCACGCTCATGCTCAATGTGCGTGCGAGGAGAGGGAACAGTTTAATTTTTGGACAATGCGCTCTCCAGTCTGCCTCTTCTCTTGTGCCGCGATCCCGGGACCCAAGTTCCCTCTCAGTACTGTTTTATTCTCCTCCATGAGCTGAGCCAACAGCAGGCTCCTCTGTCTAGCTCTTTTTGTTTATCCATGTCCTGTGTTGTTTTGGTCGTTCTGCAAAATCAAACCACTTTTTAAAAGGACGCCAGCAATCACAGGAAGTGCTGACAGCTGAGTTCCCACACCATTAAAACCAAACACAATGAGTAGTAACATGACCAGCATGGACAGTAAACAGATCAATAAGCAAATCAATATGATTGGTGTGGGAATGCGGTACGTTCAAACATTTTGAAGCTGTGTTATTGTTAATTTTATTTAGCTGAGTTTTATCAGCATGATATAAAATGAATGTTCCGATTACACATTTCTTAATACAGTCTAAGTTATGTGATCTGTTGGTTTTACTGTCCATTCATTATTAGGAGCACAGCACATTTTTCCCCCTCAACTTTTCCTCTTTTTGCACCAACCAATCACAGCTTTCAGGAAACAGCATCATATCTTGCAATGGGGTCAACCACACCTCCTCACTAAGATAAAAGTTTCTGTCTCCTCCTTGCTCAGAGTTGCTCTCAGAAGCTTCCTGAATCACTCTTAAGCTAAGACTCCTTGCCAGGAATTTTTATGCTAAGTTAGGAGCTCCCTGAAAGGACTCTTGGAAGCTTTGTGAATACCAGGCCCAGGTTTCTAAAGAAATAAAAAAAGTAAACATATTTTGCAAACCCACTTGTGATAAGAGTAATGAAAACTCAAATATTCCCTTTCAGGTTTATTTAGAAGAAAAAAGTGAAATTGATGTTCAGTGATTTCTGAGTCAATTATGGACAATCATGTGATTAATAGTGATAATGTACTTGTTCCCACTAGAGTTTGTATCTCATCACGTCCCTGTTTCAGGACTGCAGCATAACTGAAGGAAAAACAAGAAACTTTTTTCTTTGTTTGGTGTTTGCCATTTGATGTGAAGTGATTTGGTAAGAAGGTAAAACACTGCTGACGGTTAAAACACTTAAAACATTTTTAAATGCCCTGCCTGTTGAGCTACACTTCTTTAAACCTGATTTATTCTCACTTAGCTTTCTGCTTCAATATTTCACTTCTAAATTATACCTCTGCACTTTACCTCATATTTGTCAATTGCTTTGATAAAAAGTAGTGAAATAATGTCCTCTTAACTCTGAGGGGAGTTAAGAGGAACATAGTCTGTTTACTTCAACACTCTTGTGTGGCAGAAACCAATGCACGAGAGCAGAATCTAGTAAAGCTTTAATTTGAATCAGTAACATTTGATCAAATAGGCTTCTGCAAACATATACACATTGTTATTCCTCCAGACCCTCAGATTTATAGAGGAAACATCTGTGGAGTGGGTGAGTATCTACCGTCTCCAAAGGGAGCATTAGCTAAAGTGGTTTGAAACCGTGGCGAAAATACAAACACATTTGAATTCTCTAGTATATGCAAATCACATCGAAATCGTGCCAAAGAACAAATCCAAGCTTTTGACAGGCTGTAACAGCAGGAGGTGTTGAAAAACAAGTATTCAATTTTTATAGCAAGATGCTATGGCACACCAAATAAATCCAAAGCACAAAGACATTGTTCTACTTTTCTAAAAAAGGTCGTCATGAATGACTCAGTATGCTGTTAAACATTCAGTCTGGCACCATATTTAGATTGTTTACTTTTGAGTGTTTTCAGCCATGTATTCAAACTTTCAGATTCTCTTCAGGAGCCCCTGGGATCAGTGTAGGATTTTCATGGACAGAATATCAAAGTAAGGCAGGGATCTGGGGAGTCTATATCTAGGTAATGTTTGGATCAATATGTCTACTTTTTGCCGATGATGCTGTCTTTCTCACTTCACTCAATTTTACTTTGGGGTGGTTTGCTGAGTATGATGCATTCAGTGGGATCATATGAACCAAAGTAGACTTCACTGGAAACACCTTGGTGGAGAAAATTTTGGTAAAAAAAAAAAAAAATACGATATCCATATAATATCCACATTAGCTGATGAAACTTCCTACATAGATATGCTATGCTCCTTTTTTTACTGTTTGCTTTCAATGTATAGTTGCTGCAGCAGGCTAGCAGAGCATCATACACTCATGCTGTAAAGCCTTTATCCACCTGGGATTTCTTGAGCTCCTTTAGAGCTCTGTAGAGTCCCTGTGGACCTCTTGCTTAGACACCCTGCTGTCATGGATCTGCTTGACTCTATCTGCTATAATTAATGTCATCAATCTCACCCTATTATCTCAATCATAATTGTCAAAGCCAATATTAGAATTGCTGGTTTTATTTAACTGTTACAATCAGTCCATCATCATTACTTTAGTGCTTCTACACATATGCCGCATACTTTTGCCATGTTGGATGGAAATTGTCAGTATGAGAAGTATTCTCAGAAAGTAAATAACCTGGTCCACTGCTTAACAATAAATAAATAAAAAAATAATAATATGAAAATGTATACTTGTACAAATTGGCCCACCAATATGGAGAGAACACCACTGTGACTCGATCTAGTACAGTAAAGCATCTGCATGAAAAGATAACTCAATGAACCTATTGATGTATGGATGAGTGGTCCAGTAGTTTACATGTTAGACACTCTACGATTGTGGTTCTGCTTTGTGCTCCAACAAGCCATCTTCTTAAAGTAATGATAAAATAAATGATAAATTAAAGATAAAAGAAATATCTGATGCAATTTCTATCTCCCTTTGTGGCGCTGGTAGTAGGTACCAGGTCGTCAGCTATATATATATATATATATATATATATATATATATATATATATATATATATATATATATATATATATATATATATATATATATATATATATATGCATGGATGCATGGACTAAATATGAAATACTATGATACCTAATATGTAATGTTTTTTTTTTGTTGTTGTTGTTTTTTTTTAAGTGGCATTGCTTTTTACTAAGAACTTTTTGCAACATATAAAAGTTGCCATTTTTTTCTTCTTTAGAATACAGTCTGCTACCTCTCCTAAGCCTCAAGCAAAGAAGTATAAAGTCTCAAGAGTGCAAAAGAGATGTCTGCACACAATGTCTTTGCAGTGCCATGTCTTTGGCAAGGGGCATTCACAGTTTACCAGGCTTGCCTTCAATTTTACTCATCAAACAATGGTTGTGTACACAGCCCATTCAAGGCAAGGAAAATGCAACACAACGTGACAAGAACATCAAGCGTTCAGCCATCTGGGAAGGAAAAGTGCCAAATAATTACTTGTTCGTGATTATGAAAGAACAGTTCTTTTTTTCTGTCCTGTCACACCCTAAAAAATGGATGAAATTTATGGCTGAAGTATATGAAAAGTATATGTTTTTATATCACTATGCACTCCACTTTCTCTTTGGAAAAGAGAAAGAAAAACATCTTAACCTCTCTCATGATAAGGTAAAAAGCTGCCAATTTCAAAGACTTCAATCAATTTAACACTCCTTCGCTTGCTCTTAACTCACTCTCTTACATTTTATTTTCCACTTGCTTTTGTTACCATCAGGACCAGTCTTGTTTTTGTCCTCAAAAAGGTTGGCCGTTAAGACTGAAATCTTCGCCACATAAAGGGTTATTTAAAATCAATCCAGTGACCTTCTCTATACAAACACATACAAACATAAACTACTGCATGAACTGTCCTTACTTGAGGTACTGTGTTAAAGAAGTGCTGCATATCTGTCTCATTTAGATAAACTTGATTTTTTTTCAAAAAAAGAAAAAAAAAGGGTGTCATATGGGTTGATCACTAATTTACCATTTTAAAACGAGGTGAGTGGTATTTCATAATGCCATGGTATTTTATCCCAAAGATGGCCATTATTTCATATTGTAAAGAAAATGCTGGATTCCATAAAAATGCAGACCAGGTAGTTATCACTTTCTAACAGCTTATTCTTTGTCAGATAACCATGCATCTGCAATGGTAGTATCAGACCATCCATCCATCATTTTTGCCATCTTTATCTTCTCTTCTGGGATCAGGTCGCAGAGACAGCAGTCTAAGCAAGTCAGCAGAGATGACCCTCTTCCCAGCAAATGTTTTCCAGCTCCTCCTGTGGGATTTCAAGGCATTCCAAGCCTAGATGGGCTGTATAATTGCCCATAACAGCCTGGGACACCTCTAAAGAGAGGCATCCTAATAAAACATCCAAACCCCCTCAACTCACTCTTCTTGATTTGAAGGCGAAATGGCTCTGCTTTGAACCCCCTCCAGATGTCCATAGTCTTGACCCTATCTCTTCGACTGAAGCCCAGCTACTTACTGTAGCTGCTTGTATCAGTAATCTTATTCTTTTGACCACCAATCTTGGTCACTCCCTTCAGTTTGTGACAACAGCCGAGGGTTGGTGCAGTGATTTAGTGGTATAGAAGGTTTTGCCCTCTGCCTCAGCCCACTCTTTACTATGATGGTAGCACTATGTCTACATCATTGGTAATGCCGCACAAATCCAAGGTTCTTTCTTTAGACCGATGGATTCTTCTGCTGGTGTTCCACAATGGGGGCTTTGAACATGAGTTATTTGGATTTAATGTCTCCAATATTCCACTGGTTGGTTGAGAAATCCCTCCAAAGGTGGGAGTTGAAGATGTGATGATTGGGGACTCCGCAAGGTTTCCCCTGTGGGATTTACCAACTCTGTCTTCACCAAAGTCTCACATACGGCCGCCGATCACATTATATGCCTACATAATGAAGAATCAATCTTGGGACAAGGATTGACTTATACGTTTCACATTCATAAACAACTCTATGCTCTTGCTCAGGCATTGGTCAATACAGAGTTCTAATGAAGCACCACTTGGTTTTGGATCAGACAGGCTGTTCTTCCCAGTCGTCCCCCTCCAGGTGTCTCCATCATTGACCACATGGTTATGAAACAACTTTATAAATGTAGATATATGCAATATTAACAAAATGTTGATTGGATTCAAGTTCAAAAATCAGAGATTGAGTTCAGAAGTTACCACTTCAGATTGCAAACAAAGAGGATATACCTTAATTGGTTAGTGTACAGTTTTTCTTTAGAGAACTGTGGCAGAGCAAGGCAGTGCTCTCAGACTTGAAAGCTGGCCGATCAAAAGAAAATAGGCTTTTGAGGAAGGAGGCCTTGAAGAGAGAGTGAGGATGGCTATTTGAGACAGAGGATGAACTGAAGAGCCCCATAATGGGACAGTATAAAGTAAACATGGCTATGAGTCTTGCAAAGCTATACAAGTGGAGGGACGAAAAGGAAAGTATGAAACTAGATTTAGCATTACAGATGTCCTGAAATTGTCTTTACTATCTATACTAACTATTGTGCAAATGAATGAAAGCACAAATGCTGAGAACAGGTTGGGGCATTATTCATCTAAATGTACAGTATAAAGCCAAGCAAACCGTTCTCGTCTGACAGTGTTGCCTCAGGCTCTGTTTCACAGTAGACAGATGGAAGGAAACATCACCACAGCATGTACAATCGCCTTCATCAAACAACACACAAAGGCTGTTTTAACAGTCAGTTACTTCTTAGGAAAGAGGGAGAGAGAGATAGCGCTTTCCAAAAAGCAGAATTGATATGGTTTAGAAATCCATCTTAAAAGGGAAACACTGTCAAGTTGAAACCCGTTGATGTTTTGCATGTATTTTTGAGCATTTGTAATATTTGTGTTTATTTTCAGCCAAAAGTGACAGATAAAAGTGAGCAGGTGAAACATTTGTTCGTCTTTTGCACTACAAATTGATCTTGCACTCCACAGCTACAAAAGGAAGATGTGTGATGAACATGAAACAGAGCAGAATAGAAACACACCTCTGCTGTTTCATTACCAATTCAAACACACATAGCCAAAACACACTAACATGTTTTCATTAACCAGCTTTTTTCAGCCATGCTTTATATCTTACTATGAGATGGTGCCATTCATGTAGTTTACTGTTACACCAACATGAGCTTTTGATGTTGGAGTTGGGAATGCATAAAATATTTATAGATGCTGCTGATTTCATGCAGGTACTCTTCATTATGTGTTGTTTGTGCCTGAATCTGGGAGTAACCACTCTTTGAATGTAATCCTAATGGAAAGATTTTCAAGCTTAAATAATAAAGGCTTGTTGAAAATGTATCCTCACCTGTTAGTTTGCAAAATTTCAATTAGTAGTCTGGTTCATCGCAGCAACAAAGGAGACAAAAACCTCAAAAAGTCACCCAAATCTGTCCAATACTAAAATGCACAATCAGACATTTGTCTACAAGACATTAACACATGAGTGAGCTCTACTTTTATAAAAACATGTACATCACACACAAACACACTTATTTGCCAGGGAGGAAAAAAAAAGGTGAGGACATGTCAACTGACAATGACGCTGGCCCATGGTGCTTGCTGTAGTCTAATTGGTGCGCTACAAATACATGTCATTCAGACCATTCATTAGCCTCAGTATTTCTGTGCCATGTGATGAATTCTGCCTCATTCTGCTGTAGCACTGCTTCAGCTTGATCTGACAGAATCGAACTGACAGTGGTCATCTCTGCAAAAATATTTCATGTCAGCAACATGAGACTAATTGGTTGACTGAGACTGACACCAAATTGACATGTTTAATGCTTCATTCGCTGATGAATTTATGCTTTGGACAGTTTGAGCATTTGCAGTCTTTTTCGAGTTATGAGTTAAAATAATTAGAACCTTCTTCTGATTTAGTACTTTTTTGTACAGGCTTCGTATTACATTGCACAATAGGGAGATTTTACTGGTGCTACATCTTCTGGTAGTGACAAATGAAGCCAATGCAATTGTGATGGTATTTTAGCTAGGCTACAAGAACTAGAAAATCTGCATTCGGACCCATGTTAAAATGCTCTTTTTGACAGCAAAATTAAACATTTTTACAGCCTGGCACGAGAAACAGTTTTAGTCGGAATAGCTCATTCTTTAATTCTTACACATTGTTATCAAATGAATGATCTTCAGATGTTATGCCTGAAATCTGAATAGTTACAAATATGTTCAGTTTTGTATAAGGCCCCTCTCTTGAAGTATTAACTCAAATTGTATTGATATTTATTATCAGTTTGGTTTCAGTTGCAGATTTAAAAGTGTGGCTGAAAAGCTGAAACTGGTAGCTGTTTGCTAAGAGTCTTAAGTCTGCTTTACTGCCACCTCTGGCTTTCTCTTGGCTAACCAAAATGTAGGTTGAGTCACCGTGTCAAATATGACAAGTGCAGTTGTTGGGGTTTCACACAGCACCTTCAGATACCAGTGGCTGGCATTATTGAGACAACATCTCTGTTATCTCCCATCTGTGGTTTAATTGGATTGACACATTTAGTAGCAGTCTTCTTTGATAGATTTAAAGAGAATGCCTAAAATGCTCTCTGTACAAAATTTATTTTACTTTCACTGCAATGAAGAGATCATCAGTGTCAGCCTGGAGTTCAAGGTCATGCCCAAGGACAACAGGACATGTGACAGTAGTAGCCAGGATTGAATCGCCAGCCTTCCAAAGGAGAGCCCAATCTACCACTGAGCTACAGCCAGCCCCATGAGAGTGAGGTATGGGAGATCACATACAACTTTTGCAACTTTTAGCTCTTGCTTTTTAGAGTGATAACCCTAACTCTGCTCAAATGAAGCTTTTTAAAGCTCTTTAGTGTCACGTAACATATGCAGAAGCCCACTAAATATAACTAGAAGTTTATTCTTTTAGAAGTGAAGCCTTCTCCTTTGTCAAATGCTTGATGATGATGATGATGATGATGATGATGAAAGTCCCCTGATAAGTGATTTTGGGGCCAGTTTCCTAAGACTATTACCCCAATGCTTGAAAGGTTTTTATCCTCGTTTAACCTCTTTGCTATCTGCAGCATTGGATAAAACTACATTCAAACATGCAGAATATTCATACTCTGAGAAAAACTCAAATATTATTTCATTCAGGAAGGTTCTTTTTTTCTTCCTATCTCAGGTTTCTTCACCATTTCTCTGAAAGCATTCCTCTGTTGCCAATAAGGTAAAGGCAAATATTGTACTGTCCTCGCTCTGTCCACTCCATCTTACTCAAATCTTTTCTTTCTCCAGAGAACCTTGAAAAAGTAGAAGATAAAGAAACAGAAAAAAAGAGAAATGTGGCAATAGACATAGTTTCAACTCATTGTGGTAAATCTCAGTGGTTCTTCAAAGTTACCATGGATACAAACGCAGCTTGTATGGATAAGAGCAAGAAAAAAAATGTTGTGTAAGACATTGGAAACTCTTTGAGCAAGTCTTCTGTAACGATTTTTCCTTGGACATTTTTGAACTTTGTCTTCTCTGAGTTCTCAAAAGATTCATCATTAATAAATTTGATAAAATGCGGAACAAAGACAATGTCACGGCAGCTTCACTGTGATCCTTTAGACAGGTTATGCCATTCAAGCTAAAAGGATAATTCTTAAACCACAGGACAGCATTGAATCTAATATGGTCAGCAAAGAACCTATTCCTTCCCCAAACCTCTGAACCTTAATACAAAGCGACCTTGCTATTTAGCTCTGCAACCCCTTCCTTCACTATTCTCCTGCCCAGCTGTGCCTGACTGATAAAGTATATTAGGAACTGTGATATGTCTCCCAATTACTTCTTTTGCATGTGTGTAGAACAAGTCATGGATTCAGTGGGATGCCAACTGCAACTATGATGAAAGGCAATGCTGGAGAGAAAAGGCCTGTTTGATCATGTCTTACAAAACAAAAGCATGCCGTGCTTTTCTACATGTCTGCCTCTGATTCCCAAAGTCGGCACAGTTTGTTGCAAATAGTTTTATTGAAACGGTTAGACAGGAGAACCTGTTGCAAGTTCTGTCACTGTCTTGGGTTAGCGTAACATGTTTCCACTTATTCTCACATTAGGACCGGAAGGATTGCATGTCATAGTTTACATGAGAATCATCCACCTACATCCACTTTGATCTATGACCATGGCAAAGGGCCATCTCTTCTGTCTAGATCCCAGCTATAGACTGTCTGAACACATGGACATAACAAGTGCTCCGCCAGAGTGAGGCCAAGACTTTTAGAGCAGCTAGAGACTGACAGCAGTGTAGGGCATGAAAGTCACCTCCTACATACTTCATGACTCATTGGTCCAACCAGAAAACTAAAAATGTTTCTTATATTTTTTTCTCATACATGATTTGTATGTTGCTGATTAATAAGCACTAGCTTGTACTATTTTTGTTAGGGGGAGCGGGGCATTTGTGAACATCCCAAAATTATCTTCCACTAATGAAAATGTAATCAATGAGCAACATTATGGAAAGAACAGGCACACAAAAGTAATGAAGTGACAACCCCATAAAACAGCACAACAATCAGACAATTAATTCCAGTTAGCATTCACCCAGTGTCCTATATTTTTAAACTCCTGCAAAACAGCCTGTGCACCAGTGGCTGTGCATCAATTCTTCTGTCCATTGTCAGACATCAAACCTGAGACATGCTCTCTTGACCAGTGTAAGCAGCTGAAAGAGTGTTCTGCTCAGGCAGTGGATACAGGCATCATTAGGTGAATCATCAGGTCAGTACTTGTGTTAAGGAGGCTGCAAAAAAAAAAAAAGTTCTTATTGGAACTTTTGGGTATTTTTAGATCTTGGTCGTGTATCTTGCTGCTGGCTTCAGCCATTACAGAGGTGCTGGCAGCACAAATATATATCTTTATCTAAAAACGACTATTAAAAAAAATGGGACTGCTTCTGTGACAACAAAATTATATGTTGTTTTTTTTTTTTTTTTTTTTTTTTTTACAGGATTACAGCTCCAGATACTAAATGTGTGACCTGAAACACATGTTTCTTTCCCAACATGACATCAGACAGGGCCATGTTGTCACCAAATTTCACATCAAGGGGTTTTCCAGCTCAACCTTGTTTGCAGTCATTAAGTTCTTCCTTTTTCCAATAAATGAATAAATAAACAAACAACAAGCTGGTGAGCCTTTGGTATTGGGGTGGTTCACCATCACAAAAATCAGTGGGAACATCGGTGTGGACCTTTCAGCTAATGTTCCTCTACTGCTTTGGTTAAGCTGTTGTAACATTACAGCTAAAGATCTCTTGTCATGAATTATAAATCAAGGGTAAAGCAGTCTTCTCCAACAGTGTTAAAAGTGCTATGCACATAAATAGATATATTTCCTGTCTACAGTTTGATATGCTGTATAAAATTTGGCAGAGTGTACAGTCTGTGCACAAAGTGGATTTAAAATGCCAGAAGTTTCTTCCAAAAAATCCTTTATTGTATCAAAAGTCAAATAAATCCTGTTGGGGGAATTGTATGATTTTGATACAAGTCCTTAAAATAGACCAACTGATAGAAAAAACACCAAAACACTAGCTGTTGTTTGCTGCGTTCTTGCATTGGAGAAAATTGACTCAACAATTTCTCGCTGACGTAAGGATGGTTCTGCAGTTTCCCAGCTGCCTCCTTTAGACAGAAGAATAATTTGGCCACAACAAGAACAATCATCTGACCCTCCCCTGCCCCCTTGTCTTCTGGGATGAGTGTTGTGGGATGGAATACTGTGAAAGGAATTGCTGAACAGGTGAAGAATGCTGTTTATGAAACCTTGCCGGGGGCTAAATGTGTTAAAATGCAATGTTAGAGCCATTTGTTGTGTGGGCTGAAGGCAACAGGACAGGACTAATCAGCTGTAACGTGGTGCTGGTGGTGATTGTTTGACCTTTGTGCAACCACAACCCTTTATGACCCCCATAAAAGCACCTGTTAGAATCTACTTTAGGGTACTTGGGGAGGGAACACCCATTCAATCTGTGGCAGCTCAAAAAGTGACAGCATGCTGATTTGTAATTTTGGAGACAATCAATATGTTCCATTGATCTCCTTCATACTGTCTGTTCTTCAGATGCAACCAGGTCTGTAAATGTTTAATTATGGGGGCTTTTTATTGTCTGAAATACATTCTGTGTCATTATTCAGAACATTTCTGACTATACCTCACACTTTAGTATCATATCATGATGCATTTAACAAACCTCTGTGCTAAGTTTTAAAGATAAGCACATAACCGCTCAATTTCCGGTTTGCTACTTTAATTCCTTTAACTGCATATAACAAGAAGTTATTCCACATCAGTTCCCATACAGAGATGCGATCAAAACTGTGAATTAAACTATTTTCCTGATCATTTATCTCCAGGTCTGATATAAGAGCTCTGCCATGGCCTGTTGACACTTCCAGGCTTGTCTGAAAAGCATGTGAACGTCATCACCATTCAGAGGTGCCGTGCACCTAATTGGTAATGAAAGCAGAAACAAAGCTCGGTATAAAAGTGAACAGTGCCCCCCTCTTGCTCTCAGGCGGATTTCTGTAGCAAGTCTGGCTATTGAGAAATACACACACGCGCGCGCGCACACACTCGTCGCCATCCACCTACATGTCAGTGCAAGCTTCTCTCAACGCAGTGCGGCTTTAAGAGGACCGGGGCTCTTAAATCTGCGCTTGGCTCCTCCTTCCGCCATGATGTCAGTTGGAGGGAGAGCGAGAGGGAGAGAGGTGGGCAGTATTGAGGAACTGAGTTCATACAATACTACTGAGACATCTACAGCTTAGCAGACAGATACGCTGAACCGCCTATCCCGGCTCCTGTAAGTGATGCTGCACTGAGGCACACTTTGATCCAGCTCCATTGAGGGGGGGCAAGATGCGCTCTCTGCATCCCACCTTTACGAGTTTTTTGGGGGGGAGCCTGTATAACCTCGCATCAGTCAAAACAAGTGCTGATATAATAAGTTAGGTTTAAGCTTTCAATCTTTCGACAGAAGTCATTTTTTGCGCTTGGATTGAAGTTTTACGCGCGGGTCAAGACGCCTTTAGCGTACACGTGCAGGTTCGATGCCAGCGATTTGAAAGCTGGGAAAATAAAGTAGGATTTCTGAGGCAAAGGTAGGCTAGGGATACAAAGTTAATGTAAAACAAGCTTGGATCAATGCGTATCTCCGCCTGTGGGATTGCGAGCCCAAGACATCCGAAGAGGAATTACAGCGTCCTTTTCAAACTAAGTTGATCGCTGAGCGTGATATTTTGTCTCTTGCACATGAGGACCACAGTCTTTTTAGCGCATGGATAAGTTATTTTTTTTGTAGAGGACAACATTTTTTCTACTTGCATTGATTTTTTTTCTGCCGCTTCTCATGAGGATCCGTTCTCCCCCTTTCCCCCGACTTCAGTTTAATTCGTGGCACTTCTTTTTTTGCAAATCAGTGATGTCTCAACGCGACGGCAAACGCGGTTGATTTTTCGTCCTATTCTAGCGTAAAAGGTAAGCTATGCTCATTATTACCACTTTCCTCTCTATATTATAATGTGTCTCACTTTCTTGCTCTGTTAAAATGCATGCTGTTACTTGTCTGCCTCCTAAGCGCATACAGAAACGCTGGAGAGCACCCAGTAGCCTAATTTATGTGCTCTGTAAAAAATCAAACTGACGTCCAAAAACTGGCGAGGACCTGTGCTATATTTACCGAGAGCAACATAAGCTTGGCGAGAATTTAGTGATAGTCTTCAAAGGCACTTGGATAAATCAGGGTGTTGCAATAGTGGGTCATTTTGATTCCGTGCGTTTTCCTAGAGCTGCTCCAAAAAAATAACAGGCGTCCCCACGCATGCACCTGATGTAAATAGGAATTATTCACGGACATGGTGCGTTGTGGCGACTGTAAGCCGAGTTGTCGCATTATGCATGTGAACCGCGCGCTTGGTCACGACTCCGGGCGTTATTAAATCTTGCTGAACACTGATCGTTGGATAGATAGGCCTGATTTCCAAGAGCAGGAGCATCCAACTGCAAGGACTTGGTCGGTGCAGGTTTCTCAGCAGCTTGGCCGCTGAAGCTCGGTGCGTGGGTGCGCGGTAACGGCGCGCTCCTGGTCAAGCGGTTCAGTTGTCACAGACCATAACCTAAGGGGCTGTCAGTCTGTTCATGCTTGGACTCCAGAAAAAAAAGGAAATTTATTAAAGCTTGCCACCAGGAGTTGTTTAGTAGTCCCCGCTGGCCCTGAGATTACCCGCCACAGTTGGTTGTTTGGCTTTCTAATATGTTATACCTGCTCTAAATGCAAGAGATTATTGCTGCGTCCGTTATTCTAAACTCCCGCTAGGCTCCCTGAACTCAATATTTGCAGGAGAATAAAATCAAACGATAATGTGAGGCTTCCCAAGGTGTGCAGCACATATTGGTTATGAACTGAAGCTTTTACATGAAAATAAGAGGCAGGGAGTCATTGAAAGAGGGCTAAAATGTGAGTGATCTGTATGTTCACATCAGCATAATAAATCCACCAGGTGCTAAAAGGAATATGATCATCATCTGCAATATATAAACCTCCTGCATGTGCTAAAACCAAGAATTAGAAAAGTAGCATGATAAATTTATCAGAACATTTGCTGATTTACTTAAAAACTCCATTAATCTTACATATTCAGCGAGGCACATCACCCATTTTTTAGAAAGTTGTCATTTTTGCTATGCTTGCTTTTTCTTTACTTGTAGCCTTTAAGTATTTAACTTAAGAGCCCTTAGGACTCATCCAAACTTATAGAAAATGTTTTGTCTATGGTCAAAATGACTTGAATTGAATATATAGTCCATCTTCAAAAGTCTGCCCATCATTAAATATCAGTCGAAGTTGAAGATCTTCCTCTCAAGAGCTGCCTGTTTTTTTACGATTTAGTGCTGCAGTGCTGGTATAGAGCTTTTCTCTTCCCACATGCAGGATAATGTATAAAATATGAAAAGTGTCTTTGAATTTTTCTTTTTAAAAATCTATTATGTCAGGGAGAATTTTTTTCTCTTGGGTTATAGCTCTTTAAAACAAATTCCTCCTGTGATGTGTTTTGACATTGTGCTCCAGTTATAAATCATGAAAATAGTTTGTTTTTGTTTTTTTTTTAGTATTTTTAAATCGTCTTCTTTTATTATTATTTACCAAAATGTCCTCAGATAAAAGTTTTTTAAAAATCTGACTTTTTCGATGAACTGCACATTTTCTGAAGTTCATTCAAGTGCCCAAAAATTAGTAGTTTGTCTCATCTTAATAGGAATAATGGTCTCTTCAATCAAAGTTAAGGATGACGTAATGCTACACCTCAAAGGTGACGCTTTTATTTACCGTTGGGACTACATTTACATGTATGGACTGCCCTCTTGAGGTCCACCATTACAAGGTTGTAAATTAATTCAACATATTGCCAATTCAATAGGGTCAGATAAAACTGCTCAGCGAAAAGCACAACTCTTCACAAGTTAACGAAACAATTAAAAACTGATTAAAATGTTGGAAGCCACTTAAAAACTTAACATCGACAAGTAATGTGAGTTTTAATGACCTTTTTTTCGTCTTATCAAAAGAGTTTGGCCGCATGAAAATCCCAGAAGTTATTTGAACTTATACACATGGATTTTGTTGGTATTATCTCTATTTTTAACACACTCAAAGAGGCCATTTATGTCGAACAACATTTTCTTGCCCTCTCTGACTCTCCGGTGCAACTTAAGCAATAAAGTCATTGTTGAAGTTTCCCCAGAGAAAACAACTATCATTCCTCCACCTTGTAAAGAGAATTGTTCGGGCTGTGTGGACGGAAAAAGAACTGACTGATCTTGACAGAAACCTGGTCTGTCAGGCTGTCAGCGATCCTGAAAGCGGATAAAAAAGAGAGTCCAAGACAATCGGAAGTATTATTCCTACTAGTGCCCTCTTTGGAAAATCTCTGTTAGATCCACAGACAATATTGATAGATGCAACAGCAGTGTTTTGACAGTTAAATGACTCCCTGTGTCTTGGGTCCCAGCCTCAGACTAACTACACTGAAAGTTTCCAGTTGATGGTATCTTTAGGGGTGAAGGTAAGAGGTGACAGCAGCTGTATGTCTCCCCTCTCACTGCTACCCTCAGCTGATTCAAACACCGGGAAGGCCTGTCCATCACACAGCTGTGTAAAGTGATCCAGGGCCGGCCTGCTCCTCTCCACTCTGTGTCTCCCAAGAGGCAGGCTTGAGTTTGCCTACTGGATTCAACCTGCTGTCTGGGGCTCAAAATAGCATTTCAGGAGACTAGTGAAATGTAAGCAAAGGAGACACTCTGACTGACACCTAGGATTTCTCTTTCCCTCCCACTTACCCCCCCCCCCCCCGCAGCACAATCACTTCTCTTACCTGTCCTGTCCCTCATGGACAGGTTTATAAAGGGTTATGACAAGTGAAAGCCATGCAAATGTTGGAAAATGGCAGTCATAAGATAGAGACTAGTATTGAATTAAAAGAAAGGACGAGCAAACAGCTCCATGCAAAATGCAAACATCTACGACTTTAAAAATATCATTAGAAATATCAAAAGAGAATATTACCATTTTGCTTCTGCCAGAGAGTGATAGCTTCACATATCTGCCTGTTTTATTTCTGTTTTGTATTTTTATGTCGCAAACTTTGATTTCATAACATGACATCAGCTTTGCCAAGTGTCCCCTTTGTTATTACATTTGTTCTCCTCATATTCTCTGAACCAAAAACCAAATCCACCCCTTTATCCCGAAGAACATTATTGTCACTTACGAGGAAGAGGGAATCTAGATCAGGCTTTGATCTTTTCTGTTTTTTACACTTCAGCGAATCACATCCCATTTAAGGATGTAATTTAAACTTCATTATGCATTGTGCGGGCTCAGCCTTGGACTGTGTCACATCATCTAAGTTAAGCAGTCGCTGTTCACTCTCAGAAAGATGCACACTTCAAAGTAAAGTGTGTCACAGTGAGTAACACTATATATCTCAACATATAGCCTGTGCTGTATGTCTAAAATGAATAGCCCTCACTCTGATCAGTGTCAGGCATGCTTCTTTTTGTTCCCACTGTTCTTAATGAGTCTCATGTGACTGCTGTATGAAATGTGTGAAAAGAAATCTGTCTTCACAGGCTGCATGAATGCCTTGCAATTGTTGCTGATTCAAAACCTGCTTAATTAAATTCTTATTTTTAATCAATTCCCTTTTGTCAGTAGGCCAGAAGCTTCAATAGCTATGAACGCTGTTGCCTTGCCAATTTAGAGGACCCCTGTAGAGCAGTTTAGGTGCTCATACCTTTTTTCTATTGTTTGACTCATGCAAATGGACGGATGGAAATTTCATAAAGCAGGAAATATTACAGTTCCTAGAGAGCTATTTAAAGTCCCTTGTTACCGCAGGTATGTATGCATTTCCAGCACCAGCTGTATGTGCTTTCTGTGATGGCTCTCAGACACTTTCGCCGTACATTGAAGAAAACTGACGTTCAATTTCAAGGCAGCTGCCAAATGAATATGAACCGGTGTCTCGAGGAAAATCATATGAGGTTGATAAACACTGATAGGGTTGGTGGACCTAAACACACAGGGGGATATGAGCAATGAAATTATATTAGTCGTTAAGTATATTGCGCTGGAATACACATGGGGAGACTGGTATTATAATGAGAAGTAAATATAGCCGTGCGTTGGTGGCTTTGGCCTGAGAGTGTGTCTTTGCTCACTTAAAACGACTCAAACACTAGTGATTGGTAACCGTTGTGTTACTTATAGTATGTCCTGAACACGAACATCCTTTGGCAATAAGATCATAAAAAGGCCATTTAAATCCATGGCTATGCTGTGGAGACACCAGCAGCGAAAACATGCAAGATAGACGAGAATGCATTAATAGCAGCATAAGTTAAAATGTCAGCCAGCAAACCACATGAATTAGCCCCCCTTATAACTGACTAAATAACCTTCTAATTAGCGTGTAGAAGTCAGTCAATATTTAATGCTAGAATATACTGGCAGGGAGGGCATTGCGGAATACGACTTCATCATCTTCCAATGACCTACTTGGGTTTTGGCAATTGAGGTTATCGCCCTTTGGCGAGACCTTGCACATTTAAAGCAGTGAAGGATTTTGCAGAACAACAGCATCAAAGACAGTGGCACTAAACACAGGATGATATTAATGAATAATGTTAACTGATGGTAAACCCATCTGCTCTGCATTTTTTTGCTAAGACGTTTCATCAAAGCGTCTTCAGGACAAATCGTAAAGTGTATGCTATTTAAATTTGGTGTCGGAGAAAACACATTCATCAGGGTGTAATGAAGTTATGATTAAATTTCACTAATTTGACTGATGGCTGCTCCTGCAATAAATTATTTCACATTGTTGTCTCTTTCAACAGCAGTTAAGCTGAGCAGTTCTCTTATCGTGCTGCTTATGTTTACACACATGGGCTTTCATGAAATATTTGCGAGCTCAATTGTTTACATTCAGAGCAAATGAGGTTGTCCATTAATAGCTGCTGTCAAGCGGTACCACTGCGAGTGCGATTGTGTGTGTGTGTGTGTGTGTGCTCATGCATGCAAGCTCCAGTGCTTAAGGCTCAATTCTGCTGCCTCCAAATCAGCTGAACTCTGTTAGTGAGGTGTAGTTTATGAAGTCACTGCTGCACATTATTGACTCAGATATGAATTAATTTTTCCTCTTGTGCACAGCATTCTGTGGACAAGGTTTCAAAGCAAACTTTTTCATCTCAACAAAAACTCGACCGCTTTCATACTTCTCAATAAGGATACGAGATGGCACACTACGGCAACGAAATGGATTGATGGAATACATGAACTGCTAACCTTTGCGTGTCTGCTTGCTCAATGGATGTCATCAAAGGTTAATTGTGTAAAACCACCATTAATTTGCTCTCAGAGACATGGGAAGGATATGAACACAGAACTAGTTAGGATGAATAGGTCAGGTTGAATACTTTCTGTGGGAGAAAATAGAGCTAATTACAGCAGGAGTTGAATACCATGTAATTCCTTGCACTGACAATGTATCTTTTGTCTTCCTCTTTTTTCCTCCCTGCCATGGCTCTCTGGTTGCAGAGTTGCTGCTGTAAAAGTGAAACTACCATCCACCCTTGAGTATGGACTTAGCAGGTCAGGCTCATGTGCTGGTGGCCTTGCTCGCCTGCGTGGTTCTGCTATGCCAGGCCCAGGAGAGGGACTACACAGTGAAGGAGGAGCAGCCGGAGAACGTCCGCATTGGGAACCTACGCAGGGACCTAGACCTCAACCTAGACCCTAACATCAGACTGTCCTCGCCGCTGCAGTTCAAACCTGTGTACAAGACAGGTGACGTGCCTTTGGTGAGGGTGGAGGCCAGCACAGGGGAGATCTTTACCACCAACCACCGAATCGACCGGGAGAAACTGTGCTCGGGAGTCTTTGCTGAGAAACGCTGCTACTATGAGATCGAGGTGGCTGTTCTACCTGATGAGATCTTCCGACTGGTCAAGATCCGCTTCCTGATTGAGGATGTAAACGACAACGCTCCCCTTTTCCAGTCCACTGTTATAAACATCTCCATCCCAGAGAACACAGCCATCAACACTCGATACCCGGTGCCCTCAGCGTTTGACCCTGATGTAGGGATCAATGGGATACAACATTATGAGCTGGTCAAGGTGAGACTCTCTCCTCTTCCACTTCTCACACAGAGAAAATAAAAAAAAAAGAAACATGCTTTGTTTTTTCTGTGTTGGCTTGATTTTCTTAGTTCTAAAACAAGAAGTTTTACCAGGGGACCATCTTTCATGCAAATAATTTATTTTCACCTTGTATTGGTGGAAATGAAACTGCAAATGGAAAATTGTTCATCTTTTAAAGGTGTCAATCTTCAAAACTACTTAGCTGCTGTCTAAATACAATATATCACTGACTTAGTTTTCAAAATCAGTGAAACTGGCGTCTCTAAAAGAGGTGCATGTGACTCCCTTGAATAACATCTCTTGATTTGAGACAAATCTCTCAAGGTCCAGTACATGATACTCTTTACTCTGGGTATTCCTGTTGTACTTTTTTTTGTTTGTTTTGTCTTTTTCACTTCCTTGTCAGTTGTAATTAGATGAATTATAATTAAGAAGAACTGATGCTGCGTATCTTAGAGATCCTGAAAGACTCACTCTACTAAAACTGACATTGATAGATGATTTCACTGTGTGTCCACAATCTCATGTCTAACTTAAAAGCTAGCTTGTACTGACTAATTAAGTACAAAAATAACTCAGTGAAAGATATTGCAAGTGAAAGATGGGAGCCTCAGGCCTCAGGATACTGGAAGTCTTCAAGTACACAAAGATGCATTATGGACTTAGTTAAACAAATTAGTGTTGTGAAGTAAAAAGAATCAGAGCACAGCATCCAAACTTGCGATAAAACTAAGGCCACGGTAGAAGTTTATCTCTTTTATGGTCTTTTTAGAAACACCAACACATAGATGTTGCCAATGCACACAAATTATTGATGGATATCCTACACACTGCTGTGTAAGCAGCAAGCCAACTTTCAAGCTTGAGTGATTGCTGTTTTTTAATCTTCAAGTCCCTATATTTCCCACCCGAGTATTGCACATCCCATATAGTTTTAACATAAATATAGGAGTACGCATCATGGCTTTTCTTTTAAACCCACTATATTCTTCTTCTTCTTCTTCTTCTTCTTCTTCTTCTTATTATTATTATTATTAATAATAATAATAATAATAATAATAATAATAATAATAATGACAATGATAATAATAAACAGGGCCCCTGTAGTATATATTGCAAATATGACCTACTTTTCCAGCAAGCATAGTTTGCCATGAAGCCTACAATGTTTTATAGAGAAAGGAGACGTTTTTTTCTTGTACAGTAATATGTGAAAATGCACGTTAGAAAATGCACACACAGCATATAATGCATGTCCAATTTCCAGTGACAGGTTCATGTGCTGAACATAGTAGATTTAGGAAAGTTAGAATGAATGCACTACATTATGTTAATAGGTGTCTCATGCAGCCATAGGAAAAGCTTTTCTTCATCATCTAATTTCAGCTGTATTAAACCGCAGCCCAATATTCTCCCCCTGCCTAATGGAGCCAGCCCTAAATCTCAATATGTAGAATAATATCATGCATTCTTCATCTACAGTCCAGACAATACCCTGTGCTCTGTGGATAGATGCATATTGGAGATTACATGAGCTCTTACAAATGGACTGTAATTAAAGAGGGAGATGCAAGCACTCTTGAGGAAACCCTAAACATAATAAGTAAAGAGAGACTCTGGATTTGAGAGCACGGAGCAAGACAGAAACGACAAGTCCATCACAGAGTCTCGAATGAAGTTCACAGTGGGTTGGAGTGAACGGAACCGTGGCTGTCTGTGTCTGACTTGAATACCAATTTGCATTTTTAAAGAGTACCACTGACAAGACCTCTCTAGCGCAGTGTCCTGAATTGTTTATGTCTAAAACCATCAAGCCTGCTCAGTATGCTGATCACCTCCAACCATTTATTTTGCCCTCCTCATAATATAAAACTCTTACCTCAGCTGTGGCTGTACAATCTGTTTCAGGAAACTCTTTTTTTTCTGAGCACTTCAGTGCTGTGTCCATGATTTAGTTTTTGTGATAACATTCTCAATGTACCCCAGATTAATTTCCTTGTTTTCCACAATGCTAATACTTAAACTACAGGAAGAGGAGCATTGAGAAACAGAAACGTTTTCGACCTTTTGGTGTCCTTTATTCCTAAAGACGAGTAGGAAGCAAAGGGTTTAGTGTGGAAAGAATGTGCAAGCATTTCCAAGAATAGCTCTTGGCCACTAAGCCACCCTTGGACTATCTTTGTTTAGTCCTGTGAGATTTGTCTCAGAAGCTCCCTTAGAATGATAGTTTGCCCAGTTTTCTTGTGTTGTGGAGTGCAGAGCCGAAATTGATACCACTGTGTAGCACAGTGTGACGTACTCAATGGTCCTACACTCCACATGTGGCACGCCTCAATCGTCAACATACAAGACAAATGAAAGGAGCATGGTAACCTCTTTCTTTCTTACAACTTTGTCTTTTTCTGAAAGCTAAGAAGAACAATGGGTAGTTACATCCTACACAGTGCAGTGGCACCACACATGATGCGTGGTATCACACTCTGCCATCAGTTGTAGTGTGGTGGTGTCTGTTGCATCACTAGAACTGCAGAGAAGGCGTCCAAAGTAATGGTCAAGGTCAGGGAGGGCAATCTCATGCATGGATGAGGGAAGCTTGTCTCATTAAGGAAGGTCCAATCACCGTACATTTTTATACAATAACTCAGTGGCAATACACAGATAGGACTAAGAGCTCATGTGAGGAATTCTGCTGTCCCCTGTGGACAAAGCAGTGTGTCTTGTCTCTTTCTGTATGTGTTATGTTGTGTTTTTCTGATTTTCTTTTTTCCTTGAACCCTTGAAAGCACTCAATTCTCCTGACACCCAACCCTGAGCAGTGGTTTCAATAATTAATACCAACTACAAAGAAATGATTCATTCTTATGTTTATGGTCTTGTTTGCTTTTTTAGGTTATAAAGAGACACTACTTTGAATTTCAATCTATCTCTAAACTAGATTAGAACTCCTCACAGGAGCTCTAACAAGACTCTGAGGTTGGTTTTGCTTAGGACTGCATTTCAGCCTAGGATTCTGGCCCCTTATTCCCACTAATCTTAGTGATGTATGACTCTGCAGCATCACATACTACACTAATCCATGTTGCATTTATATCACTTTGTCCAGACATGTTGAGGGAGTGCATCAACTGCAAGTCATTTCATGTAGATCAATGTTGTGTCATTGCTAGCTGGGCCAAGCCTGGCTGAGAAACTCGATGATGAAGAGGGTGTCTGTGTTTGGGTTGGGAAATCTAGAGGGCTCTTGGACTTAACCTTGTGACACTTGGCTTTTCTCGAGCTAGTTTTCAATCCACTTTGTTGCTACGTGTCTATTTGAGATATACCTACTATTTTTTGAGTAGCTTGAGTGGTCCTTTAGCCGGTACTCCAAGTCTGAGCTTCAATCATTTCATTCCTTAACTGGCTCTTACTTTGCATTTGAAGATGCAAAGTGGATTCAAGATTCAATCCCAAGTAGCAAGAAAATTGTGATTAATGCATTGCTTGATGTCTATAAGCAGCGGCTAGGACTTCTGGGCGGAGAGCTCGCTGTTGAGCTTTTCTAGTTTTCATTAGCATCCTATTCTGACACATTATCATTCTCTAAGGGGTGACAAAAAGAGACAAACAATTCCCGGCTTCTTTTTTGTCTTAATTATATGCATGAGATCATGGCCAGGGGCAAAAGTGGATGAGGGATAAGGGGAAGGAATAAAGAAGGAATGAGAGATGGAGAAAGAGAGAGGGGGAGTTTCTATCAGCATTATAAAGAGGTGCTATAGCTTGTGATGAATAGCCCTCCCCGGTTGGCCCCATCCATGGGCATCACCGTGACTGGAGTCCTCCTGATATATTCACCGCCCAATCTCAGTCTCCCCCCTAGTTTTAATAAGGTCATCAAGTTGACTGAAAGATGCATCCACTGATAATCTGAGGTGCTATCTGCAGAACAGGTTCAGAGTCATCCTTTTTTCTCATCATACGCCACCTCTGCTCCTGTCAGTGTCCCTCAATCATTTCATTTAAATTAGCCACCTCTTGATTAGACTGTGCAGCATACCTCCCACATTCACATTACACTGATCCCGAGCTTATCACTGCAGAGACCAGGTGCTGCTGTAATGAGAAAAGAGTGGCAAGTAATCAAAGTTCAAGATGACATATACCTGCTCAGTATACATGTGGTGAGAGCATGAGACATGCTACAATGTGCACACTTAGCTGTTTAGACAGCTTCGTCCTTCTCGCTCAGCCTCGGGGTTTCCAGTGAGTGATTCATGCTAGTATTTGGCCTTTTCTTAGCCTGCCCTAGATCTTATCACAATCCACCAGACTAATTTTGCATTCAGGAGGATGCACAGCCTGAGAGATAGCTCTCTTCAACTTATTGAAATGCGCTGAGTGCTGTCTTGTCAGTTGTAAAATTGTGCGAAACCAAGACAAAAGCATAGAGGAAATGCTGGCTCATAAATCATTGTGCAGCATTCCCTTTGACACATCCTAACTCAACATCCTACTATTAACATCCGGCTTTGCCAAATATCAGTTTGCAGATATTCAGCTACAGTGTCGAACCTGTGAACTATTCAAACAACTGCGGAGAGGGGAGCTTTGTGTGGATTGAGTAGTGCTTAGCAATAGAGCTCCCAGAATGTTGTCTTGGACCTTTTAGTAATCACAGAAATAGTTCTGCAATGACAAAGATTTCACACAGTTCATCCATAAGACGATATCTCTATATATTCACACATACTCTTTAATGCTTTGCCTGCTTATCCCTGTATGACTTTAGCTTGCCAGAAGGATCACAAATAAGGTTTGAAAGATCATTGCTGCAGCGTTGGCTGCTTTAAGTAGTTCTGTCAATCACAGACATGTCAACAACATTCCCTCAGCAAGCATTTTTTTTTTCCGAGTACACAACAATTTACATACTGCAGCTGCTCATTTTCTCTTTGTCCGCTACAACACTGTTGGCACGAGGT
This sequence comes from Halichoeres trimaculatus, assembly GCF_033239565.1. NCBI lineage: Eukaryota > Metazoa > Chordata > Actinopteri > Labriformes > Labridae > Halichoeres > Halichoeres trimaculatus. Next base: position 22,434,273 of record NW_027437185.1, read on the forward strand.
CAGTCCTAGATTCTACAACCTACCAAGAACTCTTGTTCCCAGAATTTGGTAGAAATGTTCCTTCCTTGAACGAGGAGAATGTATGTATCTTAATCTCATTTGATAGCTGTGCCTAGACAGAGTAATCTCTTCCAACATTATGTGCAGCATGAAGCTTATCTCTTTAAAGAGGATGCTTTTTCTTGTTGTACCATGAAACTGCTTCTGACTGAAAGAGCTTCAAAGGGCTTCTTTGTTTCATAATGTGCATGCAGCTCATTCATGGGCTTGATCTTCTCCTTATTTCCTCTCCCTACTCTTTTTCTCTCTGTCCTTTTTTGTCACTTCATTTTCTCCCTCTTTCGTCCCTCCTTTCTTTCTTTCATAAATTAAAAATCATTTTTGCATCCATAGTATACCCCATCTGGAATTTTAGATATTAGTGGGTTTTTTTTTGAGTAAAAGGCAATTACTCTCAACAACCACTGCCATTTCCTCTGGTGAGGGATTACTTCTGTTTTTGTTTTTATTTTCCTACAGCTTTACTTCTGCCTAGATTTGGTTTCTCTTGTGCAAAAAGCCTTTCTAATGCATATTATTCTTTACTCTCCTTTTTCAATCTATGGTGATCCAGTATGTTGTAGTGTATTGAAAAAGGGATTGATTGCTGTTTTCCATTCCCAGCCTCTCTTTCCCATTATAAATTTACAATGTTGCAAGGCTGTCTGCTCTACCTGTTTAGTATTTTGTATCAAGGTAGTATGAAGTGAAATCTTGTTTCAGTGAAGGCAGAAAACTCTGATGGAAGGCAAAGAATTTCAATGGATTCTTTCAAGTTGTGGTTGCACAGAAGGTCAGAGATATTATCAATCAATGAACACAACCCTGAAAGGATCAATAGCCACATAGGCTTAATTTTTGGGACATGTTTTTACATGACGTGTATTAAAGAACACTAGCAAGAATATAAGGATCATGGCCTAAAAGCATGATCCCTGAAGTGGGTTGCAACTGAAGGAGTAATCTCGGAGAAAACTTCAACTAACTCAGAGGAAAAAAACAAAATCTGTTTGAAATACCAAGAATGCTTCACAGCTTTGCTTGATTTGCACCTTTTAAAATCCTAACCCTTATGGACATTTGAAATTCTTACTCTATGATAATGTGAGTATGGTATTCTCAAACACAAGATCCCCAAGCTTTTTTCATCAAAGCCAAAGGAAAAACAAATATCACAATGGGTAAAATGAATATTTTCACAGTTTATGCATGATAACGGTACTTAACTGACAATTAAAACTCAAAATGTTGCCTTGTCTTTACAGAGCGTCAGCGAGTTTGGCCTAGACATCATTGAAACTCCTGAGGGCGACAAGTGGCCACAGCTTATTGTCCAGCAAAACCTTGATCGTGAGCAGAAGGACACCTTTGTGATGAAGATAAAGGTGGAGGATGGAGGCAACCCCCCCAAGTCCAGCACTGCCATTCTCCAGGTCACCATCTCTGATGTCAATGACAATCGTCCCATCTTCAAAGACAGTGAGCTGGAGGTCACAGTCCCAGAGAATGCTCCCATGGGGACATCAGTTGCTCAGCTTCACGCCACAGATGCAGACCTGGGCTCCAACGCACAGATCCACTTTGCCTTCAGCAACCAGATCTCTGCCTCAACAAGACGTCACTTTGCCATCGATAGCTCTACAGGACTGATCACTGTGAAGCAGCCACTAGACAGGGAAGTAACCCCTGTTCATAAACTCATTGTCTTGGCCAGTGATGGCAGCTCTACTCCCTCCAGAGCCACGGTGATTGTTAATGTAACGGACGTTAATGACAATGTTCCAACAATAGACACTCGCTACATAATCAACCTGGTTAATGGGACTGTTCTTCTGTCTGAGAATGCACCTCTCAACACCAAAATAGCTCTGATTACTGTTACTGACAAGGATGCAGATCTTTATGGTAAAGTGGCTTGCTACACTGACCATGATGTTCCTTTCCGGTTGAAGCCTGTCTTTAATGATCAATTCTTACTAGAGACGGCTGCCCCCCTAGATTATGAGACAACTAGAGAATATGCAATTAAGATAGTGGCCTCGGATAGGGGGACGCCTCCTTTGAACACTTCAGCTATGGTTTTAATTAAAATCAAGGATGAAAATGACAATGCACCCATCTTCCCCCAGCCGGAAATCCAACTTTCCATACCAGAGAACAATGACCCCTCTACACAGTTAATAAAAATCAGTGCCACTGACGCAGACAGCGGACATAATGCTGAGATTATTTATACTCTTGGCCCTGATGCGCCTGATGGTTTTAACGTAGACAGGCGGTCAGGAATCCTTTCTGTTGGCAAACGACTGGACAGAGAGAAGCAGGAGAGGTACTCATTCACTGTCATAGCGAAGGACAATGGCTCCACATCCCTGCAGAGCAATGTCACTGTCAGGCTAATCGTCCAGGACCTTAATGACAACAGCCCAGCTTTCACACACCCAGAGTACAACTTCTATGTGCCTGAGAACCTGCCTCTCTATGGAACCGTGGGCTTAATCACAGTGACAGATGCAGACGCCGGAGATAATGCTGTTATAACCCTGTCCATTTTGAATGGTAAAGATAATTTCATCATCGACCCCCAAACCGGTGTGATCAAGCCCAACATAACCTTTGATAGGGAGCAGCAGAGCTCTTACACATTTATGGTTAAGGCTGTTGATGGGGGACAACCTCCAAGCTCCTCCTATGCCAAGGTTACGATCAATGTAGTTGATGTGAATGACAATCGCCCTGTTTTTGTCATCCCATCCTCCAATTACTCCTATGACCTGGTACGGACCACCACCAGCCCCGGCGCTGTAGTCACAAGAGTGTTTGCCATTGACAATGACACAGGTATGAATGCTGAGCTACAGTACAGCATTATCAGCAGCATCATCATCACATCTAGGGTCTCCCCTCGAGGTCTCTTCGCCATCGACAAAACAACGGGTAACATTACACTACAGGAAAAAATAGTTGCAGCTGATCAGGGGCTGCACAGGCTGGTGGTCAAGGTCAAAGATCTAGGCCAGCCTGAGTCATTACATGCCATTGCGCTTATTCACTTGTTTGTCAATGACACTGTGTCAAATGCTACCTTTATCCAAGAGCAGCTACGAAAAAGCATGGAAACACCTTTGGACCGTAACATAGGGGACAGTGAGGTAACACCTCAAGCCAACGGATATGTCATTGTTGTCATAGCTATCATAGCAGGGACCATGACTGTTATCTTGGTGATATTTGTGACTGCTTTGGTGCGTTGCCGTCAGACACCCAGACACAAAGTAGTACAAAAGGGCAAGCAGAGTGGAGAATGGGTGTCACCCAACCAAGAGAACCGTCAAATCAAAAAGAAAAAGAAGAGAAAGAAGCGATCCCCCAAAAGCCTCCTCCTGAACTTTGTGACCATAGATGAATCCAAGCCTGACGACCCTACCCATGAGCATGTAAATGGCACGCTGGATCTCCCTGTGGAGTTGGAAGAGCAAACCATGGGGAAGTACAACTGGGCCACCACGCCTACCACCTTCAAACCCGACAGCCCAGATTTAGCCAAGCATTACAAGTCAGCCTCCCCTCAGCCTACATTTCAAATCAAACCGGAGACCCCAGTCGCCCCAAAGAAACACCACGTGATCCAGGAACTCCCTTTGGACAACACGTTTGTGGTGGGCTGCGACTCACTCTCCAAATGCTCATCGACTAGCTCCGACCCGTACAGTGTCTCAGAGTGCGGCTGTCAGGGGGGATTCAAGACTGCGGGGCAAATCACCACCCGACAGGTAATTCATGACTTCCTTTTTAAACCCACCCACACTAGTCCCCACTCACACTCCCCTTGCTGTCCCATGGTAGGTGATTTGAAAGGGGGAGGGTGGCAGCATGAAGCCAGGGGATATTCCCACTCTGATCATGACCATGTCTACATGAATGTCATTTGCACTTAAAAACAAGTCTGCTCAAGACTTGCCACTAAAAGAGAGAACACAAATTTGTTGCCATTCAAACAGCAAACCTTAAGTTTTAATAATTTTTTCTAATATACGTCTAAACCGCCTTTATAAACCACCACAGCTGTGTCAAGTTCTTAGAAATTACATTTTATAGTTTCATATTCATAAGCTTGGACTAGGCTGTCTACAGATGAGTTTTGAGGTCAAGGGCAAATGATACCATGTGCTAATATGCTTGACTGACAGTTATACGAGATGAGCTGAGAATTAGTAAGTGAACAAATAAATGAAGCACTCAAAGGCGCAACTTAACAGAAATTCTTTTAAATGAAGTGTGGGGGTATAGCAGAAAAAAACAGCAAAAAATATCTTGACATTTGAATGAAAAAAAAAAAAAAAACTTGATAAATAATCCAACTTTTTTGTGGCTTCTGTCCTCGAAAAATTAAGTCCTGTCTGAACCGTGCAAGTGAGACTTTGCAGGAGAGAGCCTCATTTGAATGCCGAGGTACAGCAGAGGGCTTATGATTCCCTAAGAGATATGTGCCAAATGCGAAGTGCCCTAATAAATAAAAGCTGGCGAGGGAAATAAATGTAAATCAGAGGTAAAGAGAGGTGGCCTTGCTCTGTGCTGACAGCCAGAGCTGAGCACTGGAGGGAAGACTGAGTACTGCTTTTGGCGGGGGGAGGGGGTCACAGAGATCAAGGTGACGCAGAGCCTCGAGACCAATATACTTAAACACCAAGGGAGCAGTAGTCCATAAAAGAGCCTGCCCGGCTGGCATTGCATTTAGCCCATAAATGCTCTGCTTTAATGACCCCAATTATTGTTATTAATGGTATATGTAGATACACATTCTTTACATTTTTTAAATTAGCTCACATTGGAAAGGTGCAATGACATCACAACAATGGTTTGCTGCTGTGATAAAGTGCATTTTTTCTTAAGAGGGCTATTAAACATGCAAGCATTGTGTCTCGGATACATAAAAACATGTAAGTAATATGAGCAGCACAATGTAACCAATCAGCACTGAGTAGTCTTTTGCACAAGGATGTGATTCATTCAAAAGTGTGCATGGATTTCACACAGTGTAAAACATGCGCCTGAATTTGCTTGCTTTTTCAGGGTTTTTTTGTTTTTTCACTTTGTGTTTTTTTATATTTATTATTTGAGGGTTGGGTTATTGTTTGGTTGCACTGGCTTTCATTTTTTTGTTCCTATTTTGATCATAATTATCACAACTGCCATTCATCCAATTCTGGGTCAATTTCATGATATTGCATCAATAATTGATTTTGTTTGATGAGGTGCTTGCTTTTGTTCGTGTCTAGCCTCATATTGCACAGAGTTTTCAGATCTTTGGTTAATTTCTGATTTCTCTTGCTTCGGGTATGTACTTGTGTGATGGCAGGCATTGAAATTCCTTGTGGCAGAGTTTTGGTAAATGACTGTTGATCCCGTGAAGTATTATGCTAAGTATAATTTATGGGGACACCCACACAAGGTTGATAGTCATTCCCCTCATGCACCTTCTATTCAAAACTGTGGTTTAAAGCTATGCTCTGCCATGGTACGTTATACATAAGCTTACAGCATGCCCTTGGTACTAAAGATTTAATTCATAATGTGTTTATACGACACACTGACGACTTGTCAGAATGATTTCTCCTCGTACTACTAGCGAGTGCCATGAAATATTCAGGAATATTCAGACTGTGTTCTTCTGTTCGGAATTATTATCTGTCATGAATTTTACGCATCAAGGGTTTAAATTGATTTTCACTTATGTTGCTGATCAGAGTAGAGTATATTTGTCAGAATAATTTAAAATCAATGAATTTATGATTAGAGAACTCCCCGGCAAATCCTGGGGCCTTGTTTACACTGGATTTTTCTTACGTGTTTTTATTCATTAACTTTAAAAAAGGTCAGGTCTTCTGCATAACATTTTCATATTTTGGTGACACAGCTCTCACAAATGCCAGCAATTTGAAGTCTATCAGGAGAAATCCGCCCTCACTGGTTTCCCTCACCAACCATATCTTGAATGATGTTCGGCTGATAATTCTTTTTTTTCCTCCTGTCCCCTTGAGCGATTGAAAAAACGATGCCTCCCACTTTAGACATTAGATTTCCCACCAGTTTTAAGTGTGCTTATTTAAAGCCTGTGTCAAAGAAAAAAAAAGCTAGAGCTTTGCCTGATGAGAATCCATGGCTGCAAAGGTTAATTAAATGCACCAAAGGGTTAATCACTTGTAATACAGTATGATTAAAATCACTCTAATTAGGTTTCCAATAAGGTTGATAAGAAAGAGGGAAAAAAAAAAAGACAGCCTTCCTTTAAGATTATCACCGATGCCACGTATTATCCTTAGGTGAATCACATTCTCAGAATCAAAAGCGATGTGACAATAGATGACCAGCTTTACTGTTTGTTGAAGCCCCATTATAAGTTCATCTCTGCCTGATTTTATCTGCGTTCTGCTTTAAAGAAAATCTCTTCTCAAAGACCAAAGAAGAACACTTAAAAAAGACGCCCTATCAAAAAAGAAAAAAAAACAGTGCTTGTTGCTTTCATCTGAGGAGGCAAAAGAGAATATTTTAGCACTCCAGCATTTCAAGAGATCATTTCAAGTGTTGCTGTTAAAACAAAAGCTGCATTTTGTCGGTCAATGCCAGTTATTCTGTCTCCCTTGAGCTTTAAAACCTAATACCACAAGTCCAAAAGCAAAGATCACAGCCAGGTTCTCGTGTTTTCCTTTTTGTTCATCAAAGTGACAGATGGTGCTTTAGTGCCTTTACAGTGATCTCTCATAGCCCCACACCCTCCCACACACCTAAAGCAGCTGAAAATGAAGCAAAGACAAAAAGCCCGCCAATGGAATAACAATTGGGAGGGCACGCAGGAGGAGATGATTATGGTTTAAGGTCACTGAAATGTTTTCAGGGACTTTCGAGTTGTAGCTGATAGAGAGTAAAGCTTGTAAAAATACTTCAGAGACTGCAGATTTGTGCCACCATATGGCATCATTATACAGCGCGAGCCGTATTTGCAAATGAAAACCTCCTCCCTCTCCCTCCCTTGTCTTCTCAGTTTTTACGCATCTCATCATTTTCTTTTAACCCCTACCCTGGGATATTAGAGGTCAATCTGCCTCCAGTGATGAGTAGCTCTGGTGAGAGTATGTGCTGTAGCAGGAGGCAGATCAAATAAGTACCACCCTGCTTGAGTGATCTCAGACATCATCATGAATATGCAGGGAATGGAAAAAAGGCTAATACATCCTTTTGTTTGGCCCGTAATTCTTGGGCTGCGGATCATAGTGGGTCACCGCTAAATAACAGTAACCTCTTATGAGTCAGTGCAGGAAAAAAAAAAACTGCTGCTGCAGTTGGATTTTGGATTGCACAAGCACGCTTTGCAGTTTGATTAAACACCCCTCAGAGCACAAGTGTTGTTTTAATGCCTTATTCATAATGTAATTTATGGTATTATCTTTAAAAAATGGTAATATTATAAATGCATTGAATAACAAGGGCAGCAGTAAACTCCACTTTTGCATATCATCATGTAGTTGTGTGGGTGAAGGTACAGGCTCTTTACTCTAGCCACCCATGGTCTGATGACAAAGTGCTGTTGCTGACTCATGGTGGGTGCAAAGCAAAGAGAAGAGGCTATTACTTTAAAAGGCTAACTAGGCATGTTAATCAACTCTGACACCAGAATTACATTTTGGAGGCTGATCATGTCGTTGTGTTGTTTTATTTTATCATTTTTTTAGTTTGTGTGCTTTGTTTATTTATTTGTTTGTTGAGTCATTGCATCTGTGATCAATGTGCCTTGCAAATGGAAGCCCTATCAGGTCAGTTCCTTCCTGATTCAGAAACATACTAAGGAATGTCATATTCTGTACATATCAGAGGACCTGCTGGCAAGGGTCCGAAAGAAAGAGTGGGCCTAAATTGATCCAAATGGCTTTTTGAGGGGAAATGACGAGTGTTGCACTAGTGTGGTGGGAGACAAAAAGACAAATTGGGAGTGATAATTGGATATGATTGCATGCTCTGATAAGTACAGGAAAAAATGCACAAGCTTGTGACACTTGTAGCATTCTTCAAGGAAACCTGACAAGATAATGACTTGATTGCCAGCCGTGCCTTGAAGAATGCTTTTTTTATCCTCTCTTCAGAGATTTTTTTCATTCAGTGTTCGGTGTAGCCTCACACTGATAAGGCTACAGCTCAGGCTGCTCAGAGCTCGATGATATTGTAACTACAATCTCCCTATATCTGTCTGTCTCTCTATATTTCAGGAGACGGCACTGAAACCACCACACTATGGCACACTCTGTGGCACAGGTACAGCTCGCTCCCACAGGATTAAAATCAATCTCTAGCTCCCACTACCAAAAGAGAGAAACAGAGAGAAAAGAGAAAAGAGAGAGGGCAGAGGGAGAAGGGAAGGAAGGCGAGAACTGAAGAGGGGAAACAAGTACTTTACTGTCTCTACAGCCTCAAAACTCCACCTCTTCATACAATCGAGAGAAAAGATGAACTTGAAGGAGGGGAGAGAAAAAAAATGTCAGAAAAGAGAGACGCTTCATGTTGCCTGCCTGAATCTTGACAAAGCTCCTCCTGTGAATCTGTTGGAAGTTTGAAATGCTTTATTGAGTCCTATGCTATTACTTACCTGTGTCAGTGAGGATGATACTGTAAGCCCTGAACCCTTCTCGAAAATGTCCCACTCAAGCACCCACTCTGTAAAATAGGTGTCAAATACAGTCAGTAGATCTGTAAAGTATGTTTATATGTATGTATGTATATCTATCACAGAGTTGATGGTGTTTATATTTATTGATTCCATTTCTTTGCCTTGTTTTTAAAAACTGCCTGGTGGCCATTTTATTTTCTTACTTTCTGATTCTTTTGTATTATTTCACTCTCTTTGGGCTTGCTCATGGAAGAAATGACTTTTAATGTATTTATGCTGCAGCACCTACAACGTGTAGGCGTACATTTCTGAGCCCATATCACAGTGAACCTTTTTTCTGTCAACTTTTCGCCTATTTCTGTCCCACTTTTGAGGCACTGATCGCATTGCAAGTACAGAGTGTGGCGAATGTCACAGAAATCTGCATGGCCCCACAATTTTCGACCACATTTGTAGTGCTTTTACAACCGTGCTACTGATCGCCGTGCTGTTATTACACTGGGGGAAGATGGTGGGACAAGTTTAATACTTTGAGCTAAGCCACAATCACAGGGGACTAACTGCTGGGGTTATAATCAAAAGCTGTTTATGTAGGGCAGATTTGAGGAGCGCTAAGCCTAACCTTTTGTATGTCGCTTTCAATTCAGAAGTGATTTAACCTGTGAGATCCACATTAAAATGACTCCAGATGGTATAAAAAATAATAATCCTCAGGCAGACTTTAATACAAGTTGGCTTAGGGCAAAATGACTTGATTTTTTTGCACTTATTTACACTGACAAAAGAAATTTTGTGATAAGAAGAACATTCAAATCCAAAATTAAAAGGTAATCCAGGCATCAGTTTAAAAAAACAGCAATAAGATAATGTTTGACAGAAAATCCTCTATGGTGCACTAAACTTCTACTTACGCATTCTTTCTTTTTAAAGCATCATCTTACTTTTACTGTTTCTACACCTATAGCTTCAGTATGGTACAGTATGTTCTGACTAGAATACTTTCTGCAGTATACACCAGTTACTGGCTTGATGGGTTAGCAGCATTGTTGTTCAATAGTCCTGTTAATTGGTAAGCTAAAGACTGCTTTGATAGGTAAGGCCTTAAAGGCACCCACAGTACATACATATAACCATAGAATTAGAGCCATTAAAATGGTCATAGTCTGTTTATCCAATTGGAAATGTACAGATGGACTGGACTAGAGGCTGTTTCCCATCTCTTGGAGGACTTTATATAGTTAAATGAAATAACTGCACGGACTAGAAAGCCTTTTTGATTTCGTTCCAGTCCTGTCAAAGTCCTGCAGACTTTGTCCATTTTAAAGCTTTTAATTTTATGTGCGTTACCTCTTTGTGAGGCAGGCTGTTATTATTGAGGAGGTATATTCTTGTAACTATGGTATCAAATGTATTCACTACTGCGTAGGAGCCACAGTATGAAATATACATAGCATCCTAGCACTGTGTAATAATTAGATTTTGCCTGATCTTTGGGGAAAAGAGAAAAAAATTACTCGTACATGGGGAGAGCTTTTGTCCATGTAAGGGAGACAGACAACCTCACTTTTATTCAATGTGAAGTACAATATGCACCTTACATGATCTTTGTAACTGAATTTGATTTGCCAGTGTGGAGAAAATTGTAAATGTTTTGTTTATGTATGTGTGCGCTTCTGAAATTTATTAAAGTTTTTTGCATTGTATTGCATATTTTGATGACTCTTTTTATTCATTGTTTTAAAAATGCCATGCTATATCTCTATAGAAAATATGCACACTATACTTCAAGGCACTGTGTCGAGAAAAAAAAATACTTAAATGAGGCAAAAACAATGTTGCAGAGTGCTCATTTGTTTTTCTCATATAAAATTAGCTTGTAGCTTTCTAGTACATGTCAAACAAGCTGTGCCCTGCAGGAGCATGGTGGTTGTGTTGGTTTGGGTGCCATTAGTTGGCTCATTTTAGCCCAGGAAGGACCCTCCACACACAATTTCTTCAACATTTTGCAACACTGCTGCTCTTAATAGGAAAAATAGAGCTGGAAATGGTTAAGACATACATCGCTCATTACAGATAAAAAGTTATGGAAATTTGGTGGGAGCACATCCTTTGAAGTGCGCAGACAGAAAACAGCAGAACATGGGCTTTTTTTGGAACAACACAACTTTTTTTCCCCCCCTTTCTTCTCTCTGTGTGAGGTTGTTTCACTTCTATGAGAGCTGATAATGATGATTTGATAATGATAACCCTGTTATTATGATGTACAGTAGTGCACAAACACAGGATTCTACACATCTGAAGAGAAGATTGATGCTAGAGGCTACAATAAGCACAGCTCTAACAGTGTCGGGCTGTGTTTATGCGGATTTGATCCAAAAATACAGACTTGAAAGGCATGAAACAAAGCCGAAGTGGAGACAACAGAAAACGTTTAATTGCTTATCAAAGTTATTTCATATTTTAAAACTGAGAAAGAGCTAATCAGATCCCTCGGGGGAAGCATCCTTGGTGGTTTGAGATGGTGATGCACACTCGAGTGGAATACTCTCATATAAAGAGTGCATAAATGTCAGGCTTCTATTAATAGATGACTGTAAACCTGCTAAATGCTGTATACTTACTCAAAAACACAGAGCTTGGCTGGATCGCAAGGTAGTTGTTGCTCTTCAAGCTACATAAATTATGATTTGATTTTTTTTTGTGTGTTATGCATAATTAGCTAATGAAGTGTTTTCAAATGAGCCATAAATAAATAAAATAAAGCAGAGCCACAGCTTTAATGAGTCTCTACATTTGTGCACAAAGATAGAGTAGGCGATGAATGGATTTTTTTAGGCTTTGAGTGCAATGTCAAGGGTGAGGTAGAAGGAAAGGGAAAAAAAAGATTGAGAAGAAGCTTGAGTTCCTGGTCTGGTTTAAAGCAGAAAATGTCTTTTGTTTGTCTTTGGATGATCTTTTTGTTGCTCCTATGTTCACACAAAGCTGTGCAGTTGTTACAGCCCTCAGCATGTGCTTGTGATTTTGGTCAGCTCACATTGAGTGCATTCCCTATGGTTTTTATCATCTATAAAATGTCTTTTAAAGGTTGTCCCTTGGTTATGTTACAGTGTGTCACTGAGGGAAGTGTTCTCAGAGTCTCTCTGCTGACATATTGGTTCATGATTTATGAGGCTGAAGTGTTCAATTTCATCTAACAGGCCAGTAAGCTTGTTAAAACTAGTAAGTTTGATTACATTTAATGCAGTAATTTGTCTGCAGATGGACAAAAGCAGAGCCTAACACACAGGATCTTGCACAGACTTGCATGAGGCAGTTCTTTGTGCTGTGCAGCTGAGACTATCCATATGGCATTCATTAATTGTATTATTTACTCTGTTTTTCAATTTCTTTTTTTTCACAATGTACAAAATGGCTTGGAGGCTTCTTCAGTAGTGCTTGTCTTATGCAGCAGCTTCCTGTGATATAAAATCTTCATAGGCACTGCAGTAACAAAGAGAAGCATGCTTGGTATTATTTATGAAAAAGAGGCTTCAGACGTCATCAGGTTCCACATATAAAGTTGCCACTCTTATAAAAAAGAGAGTGCATGCGCCAGTGACTTTCCACAACCTTGAGATCTCAATCAGTGCAATCAGTACCCCAGCCCTTCTATCAATTATTCCTCTTTCAATGGGACATGATAGATGTAACATAAAACTAGAACATATTTGTTATTCATGTGGATATCACTGCAAAGGAGCTATCAAGATGGTACAAGCCCTTTTTTCTTCATGTTACATTGATTTTACAAGTCAGTCACATTCTCTGCTGAGTCCCCAGTCATCCACTGCAGACAGTATAGAATGTCAATTGTAGATAACAGACTTTTCAGAATAAGAGTTTGCTGCAGTGGCTTTCTAAGCTTATTTTTGAAAAGAATGTGTGTTAAGCAGTCTGAGCAGGATGCTGGCACTTTTATGATGATATGCTGGTGATTTTGAGTGTTTACAGATTCCTTTTTGCACCTCTCAGTTTGCATTATGATTCTTTATTCCACCCATGCTTTCATAAAATTCACACAAATGTAAGTTTCAGTGATGATTTCGGACACATTTATAGTGTGGTATATGGGCTTTTGTTCCTCCACTAAAACATGCTTTTTATTTAAATGTTCAAATGAAAACATAACAAATGATTTAAATTAATCATTTAATGTTGAGGGTGTCCATGGGGAGGTGCAGGTCAATTAGTCAAGCAGCGAGCATGTTCAGTGTACGATTCGAGTCTGTCCTGGAGCAAAATCTGACTGTCTAAGCAGAGGCTATTTATGCATGTGTTGTGCAGTGGTGCAGGAAACAAGGCAATGCTGTCTTTCTCTTGCACTCCACTCAAGGCAACACTCCACACAATTGCTGCCAAATCTCTGCCAAACTGAATAATTCAATCATCCCCCATAGCTGCGGTGGTCGAGCTACCTTTGTGTGTGCAACAATCAAATCAGTGTGGAAGCCCGCCGAGTGGTTATTTCTGAGACACTGAGTAGCTCTACAGCCCGGAGATTGTTTTCATTGAAAACAATTCTGTTGATTAAACGAGGTGTGACTGTGGAGCGGGGATCTGAGGAACATCGATTGCTTGTACAATTGTTTGTTCCTTGTTAAAAGTGTGATCTAAAACAGTAGTTGTTGCTGATGGTGTGCAAGGAGCATATGGTTTGCTGCTGCCTGCGAGACAGTGAGTGTGCCTCTGTCTTCCCCGAAATTTCTAAAGATGGAGAAGTCTATCGTCATTGCTTGGACCGCATTAAATGGTGTCCTCACTTTTTACTGCCATGCAAATGTTTGAGGGATGTAGTTGCTGGCGCTTTGCTGTGGCTTTGTCAGTGCTTGATTGTTTTGTTTAATATGTGTAACTTCAGTTGTTACAGTTGGGATAAGTGAGCTTTACAAGTGATATTTCTAAGACATTCACTCTCAGCATTTCCCTGAATCCTCCCCTCTTTCACATAATCACATTGTTCCGACGTTAGTTTCGCCCATGTAGATTTAACACTAATCCTTCCCGGAAACATTAAAAGAAAGAAACAGTTGAGAAAAAGCAAAATATATTTATCATGTCAGCTCCCAGGTCAGTGTTGGTGTATCAGCATTCTGTGGCCATCTGCAGCTAAGCTGCAGCCACACAGAGGATGTTTGCATCCAGATTTGTCCCTTGTTTTATCCCCTTTGAAGCATACAGTGTAAAAACCTGTCCAGCAATCCATCATGCTGCTGGAGCTAATAAATGCAGTTTTCAGACCTAGCCATGTGCCACTGTGGGTCATTGTTCAACACTTTGTGACGCTGTCAGTATTAAGCAAAGTAGATTCTAGTAGAAGCCTTTTTTGAACTAAATGAGATCAGTTCCCAACGTGAAGAAATGAACTGATTTGAACACAAACAGGGCCGTATATGACGTGTTTCTGTATGTTAACCCCAGGTCTAAAAAACAAATAAACCAACTTATTCCTAGAAAACTGACTGGTGTTAAATACAATGTCAAACCAGGATTCAGTGGTTGAATGTTTGTAAGCCGACCCAAAGGCAACAACTTAAGACATTGTCCAAGGAAGGCCATGTCTGTGTGCTCCATAATCCTGGTAATCCCTGTTCAGAATTCTTGATTTGCTTTTGTAAAAGAGATTAGAGGACGATAAGATGCTCGTTCGCCTCCTTAGAATAGCTGATAATCTGGTTTGAACAGAGGACTCAGGGGGTATTTAGCCTGCCTTAACATTTGCCCAAGCAGATGGCGCTGACGGGGGAAGGTGCAACCTTAGCCTCCACACCCCCCCCCTCCCTTCATGGTCCACTTTGAAGAAAAAAAGAAAAAAAAGAACAGTGGGATGATAATCAATGTTGTTTATTTTGCTGCTTGACTCTTTAAGTACTTTCAGCCAGATTATAGGCTTTTGCAGGGGATAATCGAGAAACCGCAGACAATTGCCTTTTTCCACCCTGACAGTATCCCCCCACAAATGCGTAAAGAAGGCGATTTTAAGAAGATGCCGACTCTTAATTCCTGATTAAGTCCCCTTGCAAACCCTGTTAAAATTAACTGGACACTGTGCTAATCACTGCATTTTAAACACCCACTGTTCTGGCGCAGTGGACACACCATATCAATGCACGAGAAGGCATCCCATGAGTGATATCTCCATAAGTACTTGTGTTTGAAGCTGCCTGTTTCTCAACACTATGACACACACACCATGAAACCCGGAAATCTACTCCAGGGTAATTGTAACACTTCAGGGCTGACACAGCGAGTGTGCTGACCTCTTCTGACTACTGACAGAAGCAAGCCTTGTCTTGCCCATGTGGCAAAAATCAGAGATGGGAAGAAAAGAAGGATGGGAGGAAAGGAAAGAGGACTCTGATGTAGAAACAAGAAATCTTTAGTTTTGTGGTATGAAGTTTTTGGATGTCTGGATTTTACTAAATCAAACACCTAGTTTCATGTCTTCTGACTGTTCATGTGTCATGTCTTTTGAGTGTTCGTGGCAACAAAGTACCTCTGATCACATGCAGTGTGTAAGCTTGACTGCATATAAGCCATTAAGTCGTTTATATTGGTTTCCTAAGCCCACCTCTCTAACCTCAAGCCTTCGGCAATCTTCTCAACTTGGCCTGGACACCTGCAACAAAAGCATTTGTCTAATGAGATCAGCCCATTAACTAATTAGTACTTCCCATGACATAAGTAGGATGACTGTGGAAAGGTTTGCACGTACTGCAGGACTGTTTAACTGAAGCCTTGGATGCTGTTTCTCCTCTCTTTGTCGGTGCAGTTGTGTTCTATAACAGGATATTGTGCATAGCTGTCAAGCTCAATCTGGGGCAGAAACACAAAAGACAAGCAGAGGCCCCAAATGCATCCTGCTCAAACATGTACACAGAGCAAAGTTAATCCACACATTCACAACATGTCGATTTTTTCCTCTCCGTGCTCTCCCTTCATCCAGCGACAAGAAGAGTGTTCAAAGTGAATGCTTGAGAAAAACTGTGGAATGAGCATTTGAGGGAAATGTGAATATCTGATTACATTCAAAGCAGTTTGTATGAAGATTGCAAATGTTATACGTTATAATTGGAACTACACCCACAGCTTGATATCTTTGTGTCATACTTGCAATGATTAATGTTGTAATTACTTTTTCCATGTCATCACGGCTGTGTTGTGGAAGTGCTCCCCCATCATGGAAATACATTGCATGCAACGTGCTCAAGATGTGTTATAAAACTGTATCAGCCAGGAGGTATGCATAGTGCCATTAGTGAGAGAAAATAGAGGGTGAAGCACAAAAGTGTAATGGTAGATGGGGGCAACACTCATTTTACAGCTCCAATCCTTTACCTTTACAAATGTAAAGATACCATGGCCTCTATTGTGGTAGCCGCATTATATTCTTACACAGCAAACAAAAGACAACATCTCTAAGCTTTTAACAAGGTTTCAATCTAATCACTTCTCTCCATCAGATGCTCTGTGAGCTGTAGTACCTGAGTTGGCTCTTAATACACAGATTGCAGAGAGGAACATGGTTAAAGTGCCTTGGATCATATTCTACAATAAAGGAGTAGGATAGCTGGAGCTTGAAACATGAAAGGATAATAGAATCAGAGATATTTTGAAGGGTCTTCTTAAATAATATGTGCGATATTCACTGATGTTCATAAAGAATTTATGTGCATGCAGTCTTCAAAAAAGAGCAGCAACTCATTCCTGAGATCAGTCAGACATATTATCACGTCATTTGGACTGTTCTTCTCCTTTTTTTTCCTTTTTTTGCAGAGGTCTCTGTTTCTTTGACTGGTCAGACAGTCATTATGAAGTGAAACGGCTTCACGTCATGCTGCTCCATGAATTTCGAGGGAAATTGGTGCTTTTTACACACCCCTTGAGACACCCTTTATTTTTAACACCCTTTTGCAGTCATGTCCCGGTTGTAATACAGCCTTTTCTCTGAAAAGAGCTGCCTTCATTTATAGTTCTTCATGAGATGGCAGAGCTGCATTTCTACTATCTTTTTAAAAGTGAAACCAATGAGACAGGAATCTGGCCGCTTTGAAAACAATTTTAGTTCTAAGTTTTTCCTTTCACAATAAGATGTAGCGTATTGGATGTGAAGGGAATAAATGGATCCGGACCAATTTCACTCTTCCCCTTGCTTTGTTTTTTTTTTTTTTCCACTTTGTATTTATAAAGACTGTATGTTTACAGACTATACTATTGTATTTCCACTATATTCTCACCAAAAACAGTTTTCCTCTGCCTGTGTTTTGCTGTGATTGGTTACGTTCTCAGCTAAAGTGAAACAAACATCCAGGAGAGCTGTACATGTATTACAGACAAAATCACGACTTATATTACCTTTGCTCCACACATAGGCAGGCATTGCTCCCTGTGATAGAGCACATGCGCTCAAGCCCAGAGGTAATGGACAGCACTTGGGTGAATTGTGCCGACCCTATTGTATTGTGTGGATGATTGTGTTATGCTCCCTCAGATAATGACTGTGCCCTACTTTGACTTTGAGGCAGTGACCTGAAATAAGGCGCACAAGTGAAATCCGAGCCTGGATGGACCTGGAAGTGATTAAGGTCACACAGGCACACCACATTTGTTTGACCCTCCCGGTGACTCACATCGAACAACGTGGGCGATTCCTTAGGGAGTCTTTTGTGGAATTCTTCTTCAATGCAAACACTGGCAATGATTAAATATATTTGAGGACAGGAGAGTTTTTCTTTTTTTTTTCTTTTAGCAATTTATGGTTAACGTTGAAAAAAAAAAAAGTCCCCTTCTTGACACATGAATGTGGGATTAAGCCCCTGATTAATTTCTTAAAAGCCAAGTATTTGGCAAAGAAGTAATGAAGTTTATCAATTAGGGAACACAACCAAGTTTACAATAGTTAGCCAGTGGGCAGGTGTTGTGTGTGTGTTCAGTTTTATGAATTTATCCCGCCTCAACTCAAAGAGGTAGTACAGTAGCCCACTACTTAACCTTTTGGCCCCATAATGTTTCAGTGTGTTAAAAAGGGCATTATGTCTTCCTGTATTTTAAACATAAATACAAAGTATCTATGTATGATCACTAGTGCTGTCAGGCAATTAAAAAAAATAATCCAATTAATTACAGGATTTGTAATTGATTAATCTAATTAATTGTATTTTAATCTCAGATCTGCTTCAGGTCCCCAAATAAGTAATTTACATTCTAGGACATTGAAAAAATGTAGTGCATAACTAATCAAATGAAGACACGAAGAAGAGAATATTTGTTAATTCCACATATTAGTCCAATATTAAAATATCCGTGTTAGCTGCCATTGATGTTTATAGTTGTTGATTCGATTGAAACCGTTTACTGCGTCCATAGAAGTCAACTTTGTTTTTCAGTGGTGGGAGCCAGGGTCTGGCAGAGCTTGTCAATCGACATCATGCTCATGAAATACTGTGGGTGAGAGCGGTGTACATTTTGGATAAAGGATTAGCATGGATATGAGGAGAAGATGTGAGACGACAGAGACACATTGAGATGCTGCAGGCCGGAAAAGTTCAGCCAGCTCACGCTCCAAGTGAGGATGTGCCGCTGTAGTTCAGAGAGCAAGAGCGGCGCAATTGTGAGAAAAAAACAACGGAGATCGTGGAGAGGGTAAAAGGATGGAGCGTTAAAAATGAATGTGATCAAAAAAAAGTATGTTTTGTCTGTTTTTTGGTTAAAAAACAAAAAGATAGATGTAAGAGAAGAGAGTCCACTCTTCTAAGGTAGTTTTGGTGTTTACATAGTCAGAGAAAACAATATTATTGAAGGTTGTAAAAGATCGTTCAAATGGCTGAAAATTGCTGGCAGCCAATGAGTTAAACTTACGTTAATTTTTATAACGCATCAATTTGCGGTTTAATTAATTAATGATCATACTAAACAGGTTCAAATTTTCAAACCACTACAAAATTTATTTGTAGTAGAAATTGTTGGATTTGTAAACTACTCAAAAAAAAGGGGTGGGGGGTGGGGAGTGGGAAGCCATAAGCCAAACAGTTCAGTTTGGTTGGTCGCGGTACGGCACACATTTTGTGGCGTTTCCCAAAAGAGATTGCCAAATAACCAAGAAGAACCATTCCACTTTTGGGGACCCTTCCATTGGGGTGCCAGACAAAGTGATCTGCCCCCAGAAGGTGGAGCTACAACTTTGAAGTCTGTTAATTGGTCAAAAGAATCATCACTTACTGTGCAACAGCAGTATTTCTGCAGTATTTCTCCTGGTGGCACACAGCCTTCTTGAAACAAAGCTTGATTCCGCTTTGAAACAAAGAGCCACATGGCAATCACAAAGAAGATGAGTTGCTTGATGTCTTCCATAGTTGCTCTTTGTTTGCTGTCACGTTTTTCTTCTTTATTGGATTTATTAGTGGGGTACACTGTGTCACGCTGCTATGGTGTCACGCTATTGCGCTATTGCCTATCTGTGTCAGGCTTGCACCACTACCAAGAGGGGGCATGGTTGTCTGTGCCCCCAGATAGGATCAGACTTTACCGATCCGACCTGACTTTGAAGAGACAGTAGCCTAAACACAGCATTTCAGAGGGAGGCTAAAATAAGGGCTTCATTGTGAGGAAAATGGGGATTTTTTTTTCTTTGCTGTAAATTATACAAAGCTACTACAGGGGTACTAGAAGGACAGTATAAAGCCAAAAAAGAAATAGCTTATTATATGTCCATCATTTCTGCAGAGTGGTCTTCATGTGCTGATTAGCAACAAAACCCACATTTTTTTTCGAGTCAAAAGTGTTTGGTCAGCTGCTCCAGAGCAACTACTTATCTGCTCAGGAAACTACTGAAAAAATGGATTCAGTAACCAAGTTTTTTTTTGTGTGTGTGTGTGTGTGTGTGTGTGTGTGTGTGTGTGTGTGTGTGTGTGTGTGTGTGTGTGTGTGTGTGTGTGTGTGTGTGTGTGTGTGTATTGAGGTGTATTGAGGTGTATTGGGCATTGTTACTGGAACTATTCCTCATGATAGTGTTCTGTCTCTTTTGTTGTATTAATTAACTTTTGATTTTATTTTAAACATGAAATGCAAGAATATGCTCTATCAAATCGGATTACTGGTCGTATTTTATTGTGCAACAATACTTGCAAATCTCTGTGTAAAGTGAGCTAGAATGAAATCATACATAGTCCTAATACATAAGGCCTTCACTATTCTGGTAACCAATCAACTCTGCATGTAGCCATTCAAATACACATTAGTTTTTTTTTCAGATAAAAGCTGCAGGACTCATATTTTTTATGCCTCAGTTAAAAAATCCTGTAATCGATGAACGATGCACAGCTTGCTGCTACTCATGTGTCCAATATTGCATTGCACTCACCATGGGTGCTGACTGCACAGAGGGAGAGTCACAGAGGTCACAAACAGTTCATTGGCAACTATCAATGAGAACGCATCAATGTAGGAGAGTCAGTGCAGTAAGATGCATAAAGAATCATGAATAGCTCCTCTTAGGGAATATATAAATACATCTAAGTACTTAAGTATGCATCACATATAGGAAAACAAAACATCAAGTGAATGAGAGTGAGTGCATGAGAACACAGGATGATGTGACAATGAATCCTTGATTTGCCTCGAATTAAACTCTATTCCATTCCCTAATACATTATTTAAGATTATGACTGAAAAGGCAGACTTTCCCGAGTCCGGGTCCCTTTGACATGGTGCATACATGCCTTCATGCTTCAGGGGAAACATGGATAACATGAGATCATGTCTGCCTCTGGAGGCTGGGATGCACTGAGTGGATCTCGAGCTTGTTTTTGTGTCTTGTTACTCTGCTGGGGGATCAGTACACAGCTCCTCACCACAGCCACGACACACAGATAAAAATGACTCTTCCTCTGGTTTGCATGTAAATCAGAGAAAGGGGGAAAATAATGAAATAATGAAGTGCTTCTGCTTTTTTTTCCAAGAGAGACCGTTGGGACCTGCTATTTTTAGACACAACAAAGAGATTGCCAGGGGTGTCCAGCCTTTCTGGCTAAGTTATGGAGTTTTATCCACTTGTCAATGCACAACCCTCTTGTCTTAAGACTTAGACACATGCTGGGAAGAAATAAAGGGCCGTGCATCCCTCCAGACAATGTCAATTAAGCCTCAGTGGGATTCACTGGATGGATGCGTCCCTGCATTGTCGTTCTTTATACTAATAGATGACTGACACCATCAAAAGAGGGTACATTTTGAATCATGTACAGGACGTATATAAAGTGGCCACATGCTTGGTAACCCTGTAAGATGACCCCTCCTGCCAGCAGGAAATGCTTTGTCACACAGGCAAATGTGGCAGATGAATACTCAGCATGATCCGAGGGTATTTGTCATCTGGTGTTCTCTATCTAATGGGTTTACTGCTGATGAACCAGGTCAGAGAAGAACATAGAGAGCCACACCAAAAGTTAAGATGCAGATACACTCTCATCTTTAAACCTTTCATATTTCAAAGTCTGAACCTTTTGTTCGTTTGTTTGTTTTGTTTTTTTTTTTTTTGTAATTCTCACCTGACTTTCGGTTTACAATCTGTTGCAATCTTATCTTTTTAAGTGTAATGTCCTTTCTAAATCTTGCACCTAAAAAACAATGTACATGTTATCTGGTCCTTTCTATAATAACAGAAGACATACCAACAATCACTTTTTATGGGGAGCTGAAACTGCACCAGAGATGCATTCCCAAAATTTATTGTAATACCGTTACCCCCATATTCTCCATACAACATATAACCTTGAAAATGGGAATTTGCAAATGCAGCAAGGCTGAATCTTTGCAAAGTCAGATATTTTCTTGCATCCTTGGCAAAGAGGAAGGGGCAGTAAATGCTCCCGTGTTTGCCTTTTTGAGATAACACCTCAGAGGTCACTTGAATGACTCGGTGTAATGTGGGTCATAAAGCCGTATAGCCTGAAATGCACCAAGCCACCAACTTCCTGGTGTGAGATATTTCCTGTCAAGCAGGTTTTTATTATGTGACCCTGTCTGGTTGCTCATGTATGTATGATCATTCTGGGGACTATTTCCAGTGTGCAGAGCCACACATATGCAGCCAAGTGATAACACAAGTACAAATCTATACACATCAAGTTGGTTCAGAGTAAAAGTTACAGAAGTGTCTTCTTTGAGACTTTATGTCAACGAAATGCAAACCTATAAATGTATCTTTAACATTCAGGATTAGAATACCTCCAAACCAAACTGTCCTTGACGACTTGAAAAGAGGAAAACATTAAAGGCAGAGCATGTCAAGACACACATTCCCCAGCAAAGTGAAAAATCCTGCCTCTTATCTGTTTGATTTTGCACTTAGGGATTTTTTTCTTCATCTTTTCTCTTCAAACATCAAGTACCAAAGTCATTTACATGTGCTGGGGGCAACCAGAGTTAAAACACAGACATACAACTTAGTGGTGTCTAAAGGCAGCCTATGAGGAAAATAAGGAAGTTGTAAGTGATATTTAAAATAAGGAAGCAGTGGAGGGCTGAGACGAAAGATGAAAAAAAAAAGGAAAGAAAAAGAGGAGGAGGAGAAATGAGGACACTGGGGGTTGAGACCAGAGAAACACAGAGAGGGTAATTCAATTTGACTAAAACTCTCTGTCGCTTCATACAACAGGGGGATTGGCCTAACTGCCGAAATGAATTAAAATTCATGAACTATTGAAGAGTGAGCAGCCAGGAGAAAGAGGAGATACATTTTTCTTTTTTAAGCGGGATATTATTTTTCCTTTCTAATTACAAATAAATGAAGCTATTCTTTTACCTTAAATTAAAAGCAGAGGGCTTCCCACAGAGATATCTGATCCCATGTGTAACTCATTTAAGACTGATTTGGGCCCCTATTGAGCTGGCAGGCAAACTTAAATTAGGCTAGCTGAGCATCTCAACTGGCTGGTATTGTCCAACGCCCGCTGGCTCACTGCCGTTCTTTTAACTTGGAAACACAGCTGAAGATTCTGCATTTTCAAACCACATTTAAAAGGTACAACTAAGCAGTAAAAAAATCAAACCCTCTGGCATCCTAAAGTTACCTCACTCCAGTTTGTAATCTTATACAGACCCATGAACATTGACTCTGTGGGATCTGGCGGGGGAAGAACACACACAGCCTGTTGTTTATAATGCCTCCCAAACAAGACGACTCAAACGAAAATCCAGTGTTTGACTTTCATGCATCTACAATATAAATAACTAATTTATCAATTGTGCTTAAAGAGGCATACAATGGGCAGAACAGAGAACATTGTGTTGCTGGGATAATCCCTTAGAAGATTTAGCCTGACGTTGCCTTGAGGGGAATAGTAGGAGCAAGAAGCAGATCCTCTCCCTCGCTGTCTCTCTATCTCTCTTTCCGTGGATACATAGTCACTATCGCTGCTCCTGATCAGCCGTGTTTAGTTATATTGCATTGTGTTCTATGATATTCCAGTTAATCCGTCAAGAGAAGAGATTTAGCCTTAGATTACAGTGATTCAATGAACTTTTGATGATACACTTCTTGTTGTCGGCAGCCCCCTGGCATTTTTCATGACGCACATTGTATCAATTTGTATGTTTGTGTGAGTTCGCTTTGTGCGTCAAGTAAGCTGGCTGTTTGTCTCCTGTGTGGGGGACTTTTACCGTTACAAGATAGTTAGAGTGTTGCCACTGATGGTCTGATGGCAAAAGCTCCCCTGGAGTGACTCGGGAACTGCTGAAGGCAGTTTGCATCACAAACCTGCAAAAAAAGATTAGATGAAATCTTAAAGAGCTTGCTTTTTTCTTTATGTTTAAAAGAAACATCTTTTTCTACACTAGCAGGGGGAAAATGGCTTTCAGGACACCTGAGTCTCTGTTTAGATGCATGGAATGAAACTTTAATTACAGGCTCAGGCCTCAGCCAAAATGCAACCACCAAGTGGATTGGTTTTTCTGAGGTCTGGGTTGTAGACTTGGCGATTTGATCTATAGGCAGATCTCCAACAAACAGACCACATAGGTCTAATTGCACCTCAGGACTGCCCAAGCCTGTCTGACAAATTGACTATGCAAGCTTTAACCAAAGGTGATGTGTATTGCCTGGCAACAAAGCAAAGCAGCCAGCATAGATTTGGATAACATCTGTTTTCAGTTCATGAATTCTATCAGTTCGAGCAGTCTGTATGTGCAATTACTCGAGCCAATCACATGCAAAAGCTTTTTCAATCTGCCTCCTTGAGTGCTGTCACTGGTTATTACAGTGTGTGCTATTTAGCAAAAGTGCATTTGCAGTTTGAAGAGCATCCCAAGATATTAGTGGCATCTAATTGCATTACCTGAAGGAGACTGATGGCGCCAGTTAAAACGGCTGGCCCCAGTTCAGCCTGTGTCGATGGCAAGTGCTTCTTTACAGGTTATACGTCATGTTTCTGACTGGAATCTTTTGTCGACTAAGTGATTTTCTGACAGCTCCAAGCCTCAGCTCGCCTCTCCAAATACCCCTACTCCCTAAGCAATCGTACATCTTAGCATTAATCCACTTTCATCCATGTGAAGCTGAGACAATGACAGAATGATAATGGCGGCTAATGCAGCCAAATTTTGATTGCACGACTCAGATTCGTTCTCATTAACTTGTTCTGAATTGATTCATGCATTTATGCTTGTTTACCTTGCAATAGTGCAAAATGTCCCAGCAGTGCAATCCATATTCATGCAAGCCAGCTGTGAGGCTCAGTGCAGAGCATTTAGACCCTCAAAAAGGCATTTTTTTGTCTTTCATCATATGATTACTCCTCACTAACTGCTGATCAAATCTTTACAACTCTTTGCCATTTAATTATGCTGCTAATATTTCTGCCTAATAGACAGAAATCTCCTCCTCTTTGGCAAGGTGACAGAAATGGCACTTTAAAATGTAGTTTCAATAAAATGGTCAGTTCAATATCATTTTCCAAGAGCCACAGGCAAATCTTGATGACAGAGAATACAATAAGGTGAAAACCGCCAAGTGACCCTCACAGAATATGTCTCTAGCACCTTCTGTCTTCTACTTCTAGATTTAGTGGGGACTTGAGGGGGTTTTTTACCTCACAGCCCCTCCATAGTCCAGTGGGACTCTCATCCAGGGAATAGCATGCCAGTTTTATTGAGCAGGGAGTGGCAGTGGAGAGAGACGAGGGCCCTCAGAGACGCCTGGATGTTTTCCATATTAAACTGCAGCGAGAGGCTTAAGATCTCACTGGTGCAACCACTTTCATTTTTAGAAATCAAAATGCCAGTTAAAGCGGCATAGTTATGGAAAACTGTGACATATCTATCTCTGTTGTTGGTGTGAGGTTTTATCGCTCCTCTGCTTTCCATCTCCCTCCCTTTTTGTTCATTTCACTTCAACCCCACCTACACATTCCTATCTTCCTCTCTCACACCCTCCCTCTCCTCCCTCTCTTGCACCAGTACCCAACTTACTAATTCCCCAACCTCTAACTCCTCCTTTTTTCTGCCTCACTTCCGACAGAGAGTAAAACGTCTATGGGCATTTATAGTCACATTAATATGAGCAAAGGATGTGGGGTAATAAATCCCTTTCTTTCTCCCAATGAGCCATAAGAAGCGGTGATAAAAACAACTTTTCTGTTGTTGTGCGCTTTTGCCTCTTGGTGAGGGAGGAGGGGGGGGGGGGGGGGGGGGGGGAGCTGTGTTTGAAGTTCAGATTAGTCTTCAGGGAGTCCCACCTATTGGGACTGTTAACCTTTAGCCATTCAGCTATAAAGCAAGTGAGTTCCATTAAAATACATAATGCATGAAGCGCCAGGATTGCATGCCATTGATCAGCACTTGAATAAATTGAGTTGAAATCCTATTAACATAACCAGTTACACATAAAGTGAGATGAATAAAGTGCAGTATAACACCTGCAAAAATTAGCCACCATCAGGCACGGTTTGTGATGGTTGAAGGGGTCCAGCTAACTGGGAGCCATTAAGGAATAAACAGTAATGAACCATAATTCTAGCTGTTAGTACAATGACTTCGTCCCTACATGCCCTTTGTTGTTGATCTGCTGCCATTTGAGAAGATCACTTCTAACCTTTAAAAGAAAAAATATATATATATATCTTTTCTCTTGGTACAGTCCTTTATTAAAAAATATGTAAAGCCATTAGTAGTATTGACTCATGTTACAAAAGCACTTCTAGTTTTAGTCTTGACTCTTCTAAAGTAAGTGTACAACAAAGAGATCGCACAGGGCATGAGGAGATACAGTTGCAAGAAGCAGTAACTTAAGAAACTGTTTTAATATATCCTAAAATCTAGTGTTGGGGGGGGGGGGGGGGGTTCTGATAAAATCATCCATAAAGCACTGTACTTTCACTCGTCTTGTCAATAAATCTTAAACCCTGGCTCATCTCCTGCAAATGTTCTGCAGTTCTCAAATGTTTGTTGAAATGGTACAACAGTACACCAAGTGCAACAGCTGCTGCTTCAATATTTCCTCAATATATCTTTGTTGGGATTATGACTAAAAGGGTTGAGATAAAACTTACAGACTTTTCCCCTTTGAATCTCTTAAACTTCCACTTACTAGAAGTATTCTCTGAAGTATCCTGGTTATGAATGTTTGAAGTTTTGCTCATGTATACAAATTTGGAGTGCAAAAGTAAAGAGCTGCTTTGGTGTAGTGCATAGTGGCATTTAAAGTAGAACATTAAGTCATGACTCCTGTGTGCGTCAGAGTGTGTGCGTATGTTTGCAGTACTAAATATGACCCCCTCCCAACTCTTCCCCTTGTAGCCACACTTAAGCATAAAGCATGTGCACCCCACTTTTAAACAATTCAGGGCTACCTGCTATCTTGACAGGTAGCCTCCATTGTCTTAAATGCTCACATGTCACTTCATTAGGCCGTAGTTTGACTGACACGCTTTACAATATTTTACAAGGTTTTTCTGTCTTTCACTTCCCCTCCTCCTTCGTGTATCTAGAATAATTAGGGCAATTAATTCAGGTGGATACCCAGCACAACATATGTGTGCTCAGATTAGGTGCAGAGGAGACTGTGTCACCCGACCCCATGCAGACTGGGAGATGACCCAAATTAAAGCATGTTTCCTCCCCACCCACTGCTCCCCCTTCCTCCTCCTCACAGCCCCCCTTGTCACCACCCCAGCCCCCGCCTCAAACCCCCATCCCCTCCTTCCGGTGCCGTGCCAGCCTCCCCACAACAATGCCAGAGAATGCCTGCCAATGTTAGCAGCTCCTTAATGAAATAGTAATTGTGACTGTGACTTGCATGCATCAGTTGCTTCCCTGTCCTGTTCTGTCTCACTGCACAGCACAGAGAGGAGTCTGCTGAGTTCCAGCTCTGTAATTTCATTAATGCTCAGTCTCGCACCTTGCCGTATACTTTGTTTTCATTACAGCTTTACATTAGTCGTGATTGCTTTTTCAAGAATGTTGCTTTGTTGTTCCAGGTCTTTATTTCTTAAGATGTATACAGCCTGTACCTTAGGAATCACATTTGCTAGAGTTACGCTGGATGAGTGAGATGCACAGCAAATATTACATATTCCCTAAAGAAGAGCCCTAACAAGGTTTTGTTCATGTGGTGGTGGTAGCAGCTGTTCAGAGAGGCACAAGAGTGTGGAATATTTAAGATCAATACGTCATTTATTTCACTTTGAGTCTATAATGGGGCTGCAATCGTACGCTCCATTACTGGACACAGGGGCCTAGACTGCTGACCAATCCCATCTAATGAAAACAAATGTACTGGCAGGCTAAAGAAAAGAAATACACTACAGCACAGTTCATGTTCCTGTGTCATTTGGTATGAGGACTGTGGCCTCAGTCTGCAGTATGCAGAGCGGCAGGCTTAACAAGTCAAGTGTGTCATTTTGTGTGGGCAGAGGGAGAAGCCAAAAAGTGTCCTAATGGTAGAGTTCAGCTGAAAGTGAAAGTGAGGGTGGAAGCTTGGGAGCACTTCTTTCAACAGCAAGGAAATAGAAAGAGGCTCAACAATTATTTGTTTATCCAGCTTTCTAGCTATCTGTATCCATGTATCTGTGTGTCTATCTGAGAACAGCGCTTTTATTTTGATGGAACATTAAAAGATTTAAATATCATGTTGAGATGTTTCAATGATGAGTGTCTCTCTGGCTCTTTCATCAAAGCTCAAATGAGATCAGGTCTATTATTTCCAAAGTGCCCATGCTGATCTGACATCAGTTTCAGCTTTAGATCATGCCGAAAATGGAAGAAAAACAAGGACATATTTAGTGATCCTGGTTCAGCACACCTCCTCTGAGAGGAGTTTGATGAGTGCAGTTCTAGATTAGATTAGAGGCTTCACACTGATGAATGTAATCCATCATGTAGTAAGCAACAGAAATTTGTGACAATTTAGTTTTGGTAACGCTGTCATAAGCCCTTAGCTTTTAGTTTTTCACAGTTGCAGAACTACAAACAGAATGGAGAAGTACAAATGAAGGCTCGTGGGGCGACATGTTTCATAACACTTAGGGGGATTTTGATTTGTGACCATGACAGAGATTGAAAATACATCTGTCTACGTTGAAAGCTCCATCTTTTTTTTTTCCATTCTTGCTTTCTGTTTCTCTTTTCACCTTTTGCCTTTCCACTGCAGGCAAAACAAAATGTGTGGCGGTTCCATTTCATCAACTAAACTCAGAGATAAAACGTGCATAAAACTGGATGTTTTGTGAATGTTTCACCACTTTATTCCAGTTTGTGAGACAACAGTGTCTTTGAACTTGATTTTTTTTCCCCCCATGGTGCAGCGACTGTGCAGCCTGAGAAGTAAGCCTTCTCACTGGGCACCGAGGGAACGGGCTGATCAGCCTCTCAACATCTCAAATCTTTTGTTTTTGTTTGGCGTGTCACATTTCTGTCAGGTGTGGCAGCTCATCAAGCTGAAATAATGAGGCCACCTTTCATGATTAGTGACAGGCTCTTTAGATATTTATGTGGTGATAAACTGTCTTTTGTCAACAAAAGTAAGCTCTTGTTGATTATTTTCCGAAGATTTTTCTAAAATAGTTTGACTGTTTACGTTCGAAATACACCAAAAAATAACAGCTGATTGAAAAGAATGCTGGGTTATTTATTTTATTATTTATCTATTTACTTATTTTCAATGTTTTCTCTTTTGGTAGAAAACAGGAGAATTGTCTCCATGAGGAAAAGGTTTAAATACACAAATTCCAACCAGTTTAAAACCAGTGGGCGTATTAATTTAATTGAGGCAGAATCTGTTGGGTGACATGATAGAGGAATGTGGGTGGGGAGTTACAGCTGCTAAGGAGTTTATATTTTATGCCTTTTTGGATTTAGAAATCCTAATACCCATTTAGTGACATGAAATAATGTAATTTGACAGATGAACAATAATTGAAGAATTCAAATTCTGCTCCTATTTGCATCCACACTGTGCTTATGGGGTACCTTTTCTTTCACATAGTGCTGCAGTAACACCAAATAGCAATAAAACAAGTGATGTCAGTACACATCATCTTATCATGCTGTTAAAAATAAGACCAAAAGTTGCTCAGTTTGAGTCAAACATATAAAAAAAAGTGTGGTATGAACAGCCAAGCCACGCATCTACCCAGGCGCTTCAAAAGTAAAGTGCAGGTTTTGGATGAACTCTTTGTATGCTGTGTGCACAGACAACAGCTTGACAGTTGGTTTCAAAGAACGTCTCAGCACCTGAAGGGGGGTACGCGAGGAAGGAGAGAATCACAAAAGTGGTTCAGTCATGCACATCACAATGTTCCTGTTTTTATTAATCCCTACTGTACATCACTGCAGCACTTAAAACAGACTGTAGCCAGCATCCTCTAACTCACATCAAAGTCTACATTTGTTTGTTGTGTCTCCTTAAGAAACAGACATTTGCCCAAGCAACTGTCAGTGATACATCTTCTTATGCAAATAGGCAGCGAAGGGATTATTTTGGACTTACTGGAGGGGAATACTAGTTTCACATTAGGTTACAGGTGGAAGAAAAGTGATGTTCTGGGTGAATGTGATTATCATCTCCCGAATTTGATTTGCACAGTGCCTGCTGACCTAAAAACTGAGGTGATGTAATCGAAAGTAGTTGGCCTTGTGTCATTTCAAACTGCTGAAATCTGACTCCCTCGGCTCCATTACTACTGATTTAAAAAGAGCCAAACTATGATTGTATCAGACTGATATTGAACCAGGCCTTTGGAATCCATTCACGTTAGTTTGGATGCACTTCATGTATCATTTTATACCCTGCCTGAACCATTTACCTTTTCACTTTACAAGACACAGCGGAGGTGAAAGTTTTCCTGTAATTGAACTTTATGTGCCGCCTCCTGTTTCAATAACAGTTGATTTGAATTGTATCCATCCAGTTTGGTGGCTCACATGTCACATTAAAACTTAATTAACTCTCAATCCAGCGTTATGACGAGGGCGATGAGACCGGAATGCAGATAATGCGCAGTAGGTAGGACTTTTGGCGGAGGCGCGGCGTGCTAAAAATCACACTAATTTAAATAATTGACATTATACACGCTGTGTTGAATAAATAATTAAATAAATAAAAAACACCTCCGGATCATAGCTGGGGTTTCTCATTAGAAGGCAAGCTGTGCAACTCCGTGCTCAGGAATGAAAGTCAAGTGAAGCAATTGCAATAATTACAGCAGCAAGAGAAGAAGAGTGTGCGTGCATGCGCTTTGAGAGAGGTGGGGGCCTAACGGAAGGCGATAAGGAGGGAGGTGCTCACTGTCTACAGGTGCCTCTGATTAAGGGTAATCTTGGGCAGCCCTCCCTTCCTTTTTCTCTTCCTCTGGATGCCTCAAGCCTCATGGCTGCCTGGCGTAATGAGCTCCACAGCCACAGAAAACTGTGGATACCCCGTAGGACAGTCCCTACAGAGCCATAATGAGCACTCCAGTGTACCAATTCTTGCTCCCCACCAAGGGGACCCCCGAGCCTGCCTCCCATCAGACATGGGTGGGCACGACTCGTTCGCCAAAAATCCTTCCATACAGCCACACTCCACTTCAACAACTCTTTCTGAGGTAGAACTGCCTTCTCCTCTGGGTTCAGTGTGATGATGTCCTGCGCGTGTGGTAAAGGAGGGATGGCCTGGAGCCCAGGCTTGGCATCAATCACTTTACATGAGAGTGAGGCGAAAAAGCAGAGGCGGCGATAGGGATTGAGTCGCAGAAAGAGAGAGAAAGAGGGAGGAGAGGGGAGGGGAGGGGAGGGGAGGGGAGGCACAGGACACAGGGGATGGAGTGTCGGGTGAAGAGCGAGGACAGCTGAAGTAGTCGGGATGGAAAAAGGTAAATGATGGTGGTAGAGGGTTTGGAGAGGGTGAGTGACTGTGAGAGAGGCAAAGATAGATAAATTGTGCGAGAGAGAGGAAGGAGAGAGAGAGACATTGAGGAGTATATGGGTATAATGAGGTCTATAGAGGAGGGTGTGTAATGAGGGGGAGAGGGAGTCAGAGTCCAAGGTGAGGAAGGATAGTAGCAGAGAGAGAGATGGGGGCTCCTCTGCCAAACAGCAGTCCCTCTGTTGGTGCTGTGGATCTGTGTGTTTAAGAAACTGCACCGCTGTGCTTTTGCTCTCTTAAACAACCAGGAGGTGGGTGAGAGGATCGACGGACCTGACCACGGAGCAGGGCTTTGAAGCTGCCTCACGCTGAGTGAAACTGTATTGGATTTAGAGAGACCGCCTTTCAAAAAAGCAAAAGACGGGGTATGAAAGACAAAACAGAAATGGTACAGAAAGGAGAAAAAAAAGGAGAAATAAAGGAAGCAAATCAAAGGGGAAAGTAATAAAATACACACCACATAAGCTTGACATGCCTCCTGCATGTGCTTTTGACTCATCTATATTTGTCTCTGTTTGAAAGATTAGCATAACAATTAACATTTTCCACAAGCCTGCATGCAGATAGTGAGATGGCAATCATGAACATGGTGTAGCATTCATTAGGATTATTCACCATCATTAATTGTAGTCATGAGCCATTTTCACGGCGAGCAATGATTCCATCTGTTCCTCGGATTGCTCGTCTTTTGCATTAGAAAGGCAGAAAACATTAAGCAGCGTGTCTTCAGTCGTGTGTTTGCAAGTGTTTTAAATTTGTGGATGTGTGCCTCGGTGTGCACGCCTGCGCATGTGTGTGTGTGTGTTCTCACACCCTCGTGAAGTCCAGGAGTGAAAAAAAAAAAAGCACTCATCATCTTTCATCTGTGCTGCATTTATTCTACAGTAGCATTGCAGCAGCTGTTGCAGCCACATTTGCTGCCTTTTTTCCTTTCCCCAAAGTGTTCTAAACTCTGGATTTTGAAAGTAAAATCTTCTTCTTCTGTGGCAGGTAGTCGGATCACTGGTTGCACCTACTGGTGTGTGGAAAAAAATGATTTTCTGAAGAAATACACTCTGGGATGGAGTTAGAGTGCAACGTTGTATACTGATACACAATAGATACAGTAAAATGAGGAACTTTCACTCTACAATAGCTACATCTGTATCAGAGAGGATTAGCATGGTGGTAGGATTGGCCAATGTGTCTTATTTTAATTGCCGTGTATTTTAAATAACTTCCTATTGCTCTTTGCTTGAATAGAACCTCTGCAGGGCCAAAAACTGTCTTTTCAGAAAATGGTTCCATCTGTGAATAAGGATTACATTATTATTATTATTATCTTGTGAGGGATTAAGGATTTGTCTCAACCACTGAGTGTTGCCCTAAAAATACAAGTAAATCACAACATAGAGTCACAAAGTCTATTGTTCAGATCCTGAAAATATAAAAAAAGACAAGACATTAAATCCTTAAAGGAGAGGTTTACATCCTCTGAACAAGGGCACTGTGCCGTTTTAATGACAACATGTCACACGCAGCTGTGGGTTTGAAAAACATCAGTGTTGAAATGACGTTTGGCAGCAGAGTTCAGCTACATTTCCTGTTACAGTTTCCCAAAGGAAGATATTACAATAACAAAACTGTGCTTGAGTTGACTTGTGTCACATCAGTTCATTCGTCACAGATGGAAATGAATAGATACAATTCTGAGATGTTGCTTCCATTTTCCTTCTTATTTCATTATGTCTTACATTGGCACTTTGAATCCTGGTTGGTTGTGTTTATGTGATAAAGGGCACAGAGAAGTGAGCCCTGACCCTGTCAACCACAGAGAAGAGATAAGAGTATTGATATTAACACCAGATATAAGAAAAATATGCACCGTAAGATGTTATTTTGAGGATTTCCAACTGCGCACACACTTGGTATGATTCTGTGTTTGCACATGTGTCACTTGGCTTCAGTGCAGTGGTATAAACAGAGAGAAGACCATAACAAAGCACTGCCCACGGCTACAATTGACCTTTGGGGTTCTGATCCCTTAATGTGTTTCTCTGTGTTGGCGCTGATAAATCCTTCCCTCGCCTCCGTCCAAATCTATAAAGCTTTTCCAAAAGATGCTGGTAATGTGGAGTGAGAGACACAAATATCCTTCCCATTCCATGGTCATAACCTCTGCCTCTTCCATCGATAGCTCTAATAGGTGTTTAGAAGGCCTTGTATGTGCCTGTGTTTGATGACCAGCTGATGGCAGGGTACGTCAATCAGAGAGAAATGGTTTGTGTAGAAGAGGCGGTGCCCAGTTTCTAGGGAGGTTCGCTCAGAGAGATCTTGACTGCAGAATAGGAGTATGTTCAAAACCAATTCCAGCTGCAATCATAACAATGTGAATTTGCATAATTCATGTATGTCCACCTGCACAGTAAGGGAAAAAACACATTTGCAATTTGATGGTGATCATAACATCTCTATTATTAAGTTTGAAACACATGTGAGGATTGACAGGGCTGCTTGATGAGCTGCTGGCTACAGATTGATTCCTGTTCAACACGAGTTATTGAACATGTCTTCGAGACAGTATGTTATTCTAAACGACTGCACTTAGAGGTCTCCACACCCACGGCTCTCAAAGGTGTACTGAAGATTTCAGAAGAATCATATTGATGTAAATACAAACACTTACTGAGAAGCAAAAATAAATCATTTAGCTGTTCTGTCCAAAGAGACAAAGTTTTACCCAGCAAATCGATTTTTTTTAAACTTCTGTTTTGCTCATTTCTGGCTTTTGCACCTCAAGTGGCATATTTACAGAGAGCCACAGGGTTTTTTAGAAAGTTTTTTTCCGAAAACAATTAGTTGTGGGTTTCATCATTTTATTTATAGTTGGACTGCGGAGTGTTATATTCTATTCCTATTCTATTCCACTATGACTTTAAATGTGTCCCAGCTGGGTCATCAAAAAATACTAAACTGATTACTAAAACTAACTACTAACTACTAACTCAAGTTTGAGGTGTTAATATAACTTTGTTACTGCCCTTTTCCTGAACTGGCATTGTAAACTTTAAACATGTTTAACCCTGGCTGGATTGTTTCACACAAAATATTTGCAATAACCAATGAGAGGAGCAGATTTTTAAGTATCATCAACTGGGTGTTACAGCTCACAAGCATGGCAGTGGATGTAAACAAAACTGTACTCTGAGCCAAGTGGAAATAACAAGCCTGTGGCATTATTAACTCATGCGTGTGTGTTGGCTGACCTCAGTTGAATGAGAGCCTGGGTTTGGTTTTGGAGACTGATAAGAAACTTTGCCTGAGCCAAAGTTTTTGCTGTCATTGATGGTTTGCTTGATTTTGTTGCTAAATAGAGCAAAACAAACCTGCAAAATTTTATGAAACCTTGTGAGAGGCTGTATGGGCTATATAAGCACCCCTTTGACTAAATTCATATTGATAATTGATGTTAAAATGTATAATATGAAAAGGTTTATATGGTGTTGTTTTTCATCCAGCAAAAGCAGGCTGTCTAATGCTCTGTTTAATAATATGAAATGTAAGTAGGGGAAAATAAATAACTATAGCTATCTAAATTACTTGGGATTCTTTTACACAGAGAGAGCACTGGGATTCTTAATAATGGTTACCTACAGTCTGATTCCCTGCCTTCTACATTAAAGCTTCAGCAGCCGACTGCTACTTGGCCAGAAAAACTCTCCACCGAGGTTTAACGCAACCAATGGGATTATTTCTGCTTGCATAGCAGCTCTGTCTCTGAAAAATGTTTGTAAGGCTAAAACCCCAATCTGCCTACATGCTCTGGTTCATGTGTGGCCCTAGCTCCCTGGACTGGGGGTTTGGTAGAGGTTCCCCTGCCTGCTGGTCGTGTGGAACACATGCCTGGCACAAGCGGTGCCATGGGGGGGAATGGCACACAGCTGGTTTGATTGGGCTCTGGCCTTAATCGCCCATGCCTCTGCCATCAGGGCTGAAGGAGCAGTCACACACATGTTAACTGTGCTCATACAAGGGAAACTGATTGGAACCTTCCAGATTCAATCCCAATCAAAAAGCGAATCAGGCTCAGCCAGATAAAAGGCTACTGTTTTTTTTATGAGATGGGTATCAATGTCTAACGAGAAAGCTCAGGCTCGGCATTTAACGAGCTACTTCAAGTCACAATTCTCCGGCACATAAATGAAGGGGTCTATTTTCAGAGAGCCGATTGTCGGGTGCGAATTGTGGGTGACAGTCTACGTGCTAGGATAAATACATCTACTCTAGAGGAAATACATTAGCCATGCATAGTTTCATCCTAAACAGGACTGAAAAAAAGGCTGCAACATGAAAATACAAGGGTCTAAAAGGTCGCTGCCAAGCACCTCTGCTGAGTGCAGGGTAGACAGCTCATCAAAACACAGCAGCTCCTCTGTAATTTGACAAACAGGAGATGATTAGCATACAACTTCTGAATTGTGTTGTGTTCTTTTGTTTCTTGAATACAGTGTTTTCTATCATCCAACCCAAAAGCCACAGGCATATTTATTGTTCCTGACACCTTCTCTAAAAAACAGCTTTAAGGAAGAAGTCAAAGAGTGAATTTGATCATCTATAGCACATTCGCTCTGCAGTTTAACCTGTTAAGATGGTATTGCTTGTCATAATAAAGTTTTGCCTGACTATGAGGGCAGTTACAACGTGTAGCTAATGTAGTTTTAAATACACTTAATGCTCTGCTTGTCCAGCTAGTGAGAGAGAACTGCAGTCCTAAATTGGTTGACTGCCTGTGATAAGCCTAACAGCAAAGTGGCATTCAAGCATTTGAGTAAGGACATTAATAGTTGTTTAAAACAGGAATAATGAAGTGTTTGCGACAGTGTTGTGCTGCTTCCTGCACTTGAGAGGAGTGTCTGCCAATGGAGGAAAAAACTGTGACTTCTAAAAGAGATCAGCACAGAAGTAGTAGGTCATCAGAACTTAGCGGGTACTGTAATTGCGAACCAAAAAAAATAGGGAAAAAAAAAACTCAGCCTCATTTCAGGATAATTGTGTCTTTCTTATACATATATATATATATATATATATATATATAAAAAGAAAAGCTGCTTCACACCCTCTCATGCATGCACACACAGATACACAGTCAGTCACGCTTGCATATAAATGCATGTACGCACACACATGGACTTCTCTTAATCTTTCTAACAAACACACACATATGGTCACTTGCCCAAACTACACACAAAAAGCACAAATGCAGTGCACAAACACAAAGCAAACATCCCCACAAAGTAGATGAGCTCCATTCTGTGTCGAATTGAAAGCATCTGCAAAGCCAGTTCCTTTCGGCCGTGGAGGCGTGCATCAGCCGGCAGAAGCGCCTGCTCCGTGTCCCAGAGTGGCTCGTGTAACACTTGGCCTGCTCCCTCGCCACTGCCTGGATCAGAGAGGCCCACTGCTATCATCTAGGCGCTGGCAGCACCGAGGCTAGGCTTAGAATGACAAATTGGTTAGAGGGAGTGAGTGACGAGAGCAGGCCAAGAAATATACTTTGAAGAGAGAAATGCATTCCGGGTTGTGACAAGCACGCCGCATTATATGGTCAAGTGTATGAGTGTGACTCTCGCCATGTGGATTGATCCAGATCCCAAAGACTCTTAAATGAGGCGAGGCTCTCTCATCAAGACAATGCCAAAGTATTTATCTTAGAAAGTCACCCAAAATATTACTGGATTAGAGAGCTTTTCAGTGCACAGTCTCTCGTCTCGTGGCCTCAATTTGTATCAAACTGCCCCTCCTCTCAAAACTCAGAGCAACACTGATTTTTGCAGTGTTTTTCTGTTAGCTCATGTTCTAGTCCGTGACAGTGGTGTTATAATCACATATTTTGAATCACACATTCAATTTGATCTGAAGGGACCTCTGTCTTGATAAATCAAGAAATTTACACAACTCATCTAGCTGAGTAAAAGAAATAATCAGTAAAATTCAGATTGTTTTAGAAAATCATGCTAATATGATTCTCACTGAGGTCTCTGATTTAAAACATTAATTTATTCACAATTCAACAACCTCCTGATTGGTTTTCTTCATCATGATTTATTACTGCAGAAAGCAAAGAGTTGCCTCTCCAAATGAAACACACATAGAAAAAACACGACAATATTCTTTATAAAAACTGTTTTTCTTTAGTATTATGAATGAGCTCAATCTTCAGTGAAAGTCTGTACAAGGTGCCGACATGTGGCTGTACTTAGAGGTCAAATATAAAAAAAAAAAATCAATCAAGTCAGCCACTTTCCCACCCAGAGGCCATGCTCTGCACCTGATGGAATTGAGTCAAAAAGCTTGAACCTCAAACAGAACCACTCTGTGACGCACTGTTTACCAGGACGCGGCATTCATACTAAACCCTATTTTGAGCACAAAAATATGCCATTCGTGTTCAAAGGCCCAAAACAGCTGTGGTGGTCAATTTAAGACAGCATCAGACTGAAATGTTTCCGCTTATTTTCTTCTACAACAAGCTTCTCAAAATGAAAAAAATCCTACAGCAAAGTCAAAGCGCTCGTTCGAGCAACATAAACAATGTTAAGCTTCCCTACATATTTTAGATTATCATAACCCCACAGCATATGAAATCCTTGTTTTGTTAATCCAAAGCATACAGCACTTGTGGAAACAATCCACTGTATCCCAGCCTATATGAAATCACAGAGATTGAAGAAAGGAATAAATCTATTAAAATCAACACACCACATAGGCCTCCACAGTCAGAATGTGATTTGTGTGCAAAAACTAATGAAACACAACCATTATACAGAAAACTGTAGCATTACCACTTGTTTTAGTCATGCCCATTTGGAATAGTGACTGACAATGTGATCCTACTGCATTAAATGGAAGTTAGTTCTAAACACTGCGGCTTTGTGGGATGTAATTATATTGTTTTTCTGCAGGCTTGTTGGCACCTTGGTCAAAGGCAAGCTCTCCTGTGTGCCTCCAGGACTCCCTCTCATGTAAATTAGGCACCTATTTCCTTGCCAAAGCCATCATGACATTGCACTGGTGCAATGCTCGGTCTGCAAATAAGCCATGTCAGAAGCACACACAAGCCATCGGATGTAACCCTCTTGAATCCGCTCTCTGAGCAAACCGCAGAGCACGACCAGTTGGCATCTCTGGAATTTGGTTTGAAGTTGTAGAGTATTTTACTTTTGTTGTCAAATTGCTTTGCAAATGAGGCCCACCCTGGCACAATTTCAAAGAGCTTTTGCTATATGTGCAGCCTCCTCCAGGCACTAGTTTCTGAACCTTCATCATTCTGTATGCATATGCAGAGAGCTGCTCTAAGCTCACATGGAGGACTAGATAAACATGCCAAGCTGGGAGGAAGATGGAAGGCAGCATGCTTATGTCTTGTCAGCTTGTCTGTGTGTTGTTTCT
This sequence comes from Halichoeres trimaculatus, assembly GCF_033239565.1. Lineage (NCBI taxonomy): Eukaryota > Metazoa > Chordata > Actinopteri > Labriformes > Labridae > Halichoeres > Halichoeres trimaculatus. The sequence continues at coordinate 22,472,831 of NW_027437185.1, forward strand.
GTGTTCGGCAGCTTGACTGACATGGTCTATCTAATAACATGGCAGGTAGACAGTATGAAAGCCTCACAGGGTTTTACCCATTAAGATGATATTCAATCATTTTTTGATGGGCTTTTTTCGCCTGAAACCCCGCCTCATAATGATTCAAGATTTGAGTGCCTTTCACGTTGAAATGTTCTGTTGCTTGAAGCCAGATCAAAATAATTGTTTTGATTTGTCCTTTTTTTTCTCTTGGCAATGACATTAATAGGGGGTGATGGTACAATGAGGATAAAGAACATTTTTTGAGGTATGTTGACTAAATTTGAGCCACAGTTCCCTTGGCGCACAGTTCTAGGGTTTCAGTCTGGGCATCACGGAAAAGGCATTGCTGTGGGATACAAGTGTTGCACATATTGCGTGTCCCTTTGATTGCATGTCCAAGTCAGCCACTAAATAATAATAATGCTGGGATTGAAACACTGCAAAATAGCCTGAGGCTCAGAAATTGCTAATGAACAGCAGCAGGGTGCAGTTGGGGGGTGCAATGGAGGGTAAAGGCATCTGAAACCTTACCTCCTGTTTTCAAAGACAAATAATCTATGGTCCCTTTCTTTTACTCAAAACATCTGTGCCATTGCCTCAAACAGGAGAGAACATAAAACAAATGGGTGGTTGAATGTGCACAAGAAAAACAATTTGGGGCTAGAATAAATGTGCATCCTACTCTTTATAAATATTCTAAAAGTGTTAAACAAACTCTAACATGAGGAAGATTAACCATGAATAGCATTTGTGTTTTGCACTTGTTACATTTTCACTGCCTGTCAAGAGGTCTTCTCACACTGCAGACAACCATCAAGCAGAGAGAAATCCACGGAGAGAGGGATAGAGACAGGAGGAAGAAAAAGAGAATATATTTGGTGCTATGTGCTCCAGATCAAAAACATGGCAGTCACATGATCAAAGGCATTTGATAATCCTTGAACTACATGGCTCCTATAATCCCACTGAGAGAACTATATTTTATTTGGAAGAAGGGAATGAAGAGGGGAGGGGGCAATGTTGGGGTGGCAAACAGAGCTAGAATAGCATTAACTAGCTGCTGGAAAAGCAGTTTACTAAATGCATCATTGCACATTGAGTGAGCGGTGAAGACGACGGTATAAAGCCTCCCTGTGTGTGTGGAGAATGCAGGCTGAGCTGATGGGGCTAGAAACACAAATGTGCCACAAGTCCCTTTCCACTCAGAGCTGAATAGTGCTCTTGTTTACTTTCACAGGGCTTGTTGGGGAAGTTGGCTTGTTGAATGTGACCAGACTACTATATATCATCCGGCACATAATTGTAGAAACAGAGGGCAGGGTACTCAGAGCTTGGGCTAATATGTCTATAAGACACATAAATGGTACCCATCATCTTGTGACATGTTGCACTTGCAATTTGTTAAAAGAAAATAGTTTGTCAAAGAAAATAGCTGGTACCCAAATAAAGATTTTGCATTCTGCCTATAGTGACCAGTCGTGAAAAATAATACTAAAAGGTGTTTAATAAATGTAGTAACTAACTAGGATGTAGATGTAGATGTATACTGATTGTATCCACTGGGCTTTCATGGGGCTTTTTGTTTTACCTTAAATATTTAGCCTGATCTCTACTGCTTTCCTTCATGGATTTTTTTTGTGGCTGCTTTAAGACAAGAGTGGTGGGATGATTGTGTTTCATCAAATTATCAAGGTTTATACAAGTTATGACCAGGAACACAGCAGTGAGATATGATAACAATATTTGAGCTTCCTACCCTGAGTGTGACGTCTACTGCTGGGAACATAGTCTATTGTTTTAATCAAAAAACCACTAAAGGAATTTGCTCTGTGCCTTTAAGCAGCGAGGCTTGCCTATTAGTCTTGCAATATGCAAAGAGTTAACCTCATTATTTAATTTGCAGCAGTTTATTAATAGCTGCAACATTTGTGTCTATTAACACTTATTAAGTGAGGGTAATATAAAGGAAAACAACGTACAGCAGAAAAAAAACTAAACCAGCAAGCTCTAGAAAATCCAGACAAAGAAACATCATGTTTCAGCTTTCTTTCTGCTTCCTCAAAAAAGAAAATTTGTTATATCATAGCATCATTCTCTCTGGGTCTCGTCAGGTTACAATAACCACCCCTAGCACTCTGAATAGACAAAAACATCAATAGGTGCTGTAATCCAAGGCTCTCAGCAGCGGGACTTGTCAATGGTGGTTCAGATGCAAAATGTTCCAGACCAGAGGTGATTTGAAAAATGTCAGCCGTTTTCCCCCCACATATTTTTCAATTCATGATTTTACTCCCGACTACATGACAGCACTACTTATGCATGCTTCTTATGAACATGGAACATGAGTTATAGCCTCACAGAGCATGGTTTCCTTATTGATAAAAAATTAATGCCAAATAATTACCTGTTATATCTTTGTTTGACTGGAGCTACGTGACAAAGGAACATGACGTAAATGAAAAGTTATGTGTTTTTCCTGCTTGGAGAGTAATATGGGATTGTGATGAGGGATAAAAAAGGAAAAAAAAAAAACAGAAAACCTCTGTGATTATAGCCTGGGGAGATCCTGCTATGTGTTTGTGTTTGTGTGTGCGTCTAAGAAAGGGAAAGGGATTTAGATTATCTATGGTTGGTATCAAGCTTTAACAGCCCTTTTCATTTAAGGCACTAGATCCATGCAGGGTTTTTTAGCCTCGTATTATGTTTGTTTTTGTGAATATTGCTTCTCTCACATTGTAAATTGCGTTTTCAAATTAAACAGTTGTTGAAGACAGAATAAAAACCCTGTTTTTACTTGCAAATTTTGTCTTGCACAGCAATTTTAGACACTGAGTAAATCTCTTGAGAAAAGAGAAAGTGATTTATGAATAAATACAGCATATTTGGCTTTGATTTCGTGCAATGATTACAAAGAATATCATGACATTTAGGTATTTTTTTTCTATTAGGAACCCAAGTATTCTTGATGCCAAGTCAAGTTCAGTTTACAACCAAATTTTCTGGCTTGGAAAATGTTATGCTACAATTTTTAGTATTCTCTCAACCGCACTCATTCATCTGCATATTGTAGAAGCTGTGGATCAAACCATTATCACTAAGCCTGTCCCTGTGTTTTTCATGCACTCACATTCAGCAATGTATCATATAAGTCGCAGCTTTTGAGGTCGCTTTGAATCAAGGTCATGTGGTTTTCTTATTAGATGCCATGCATATATGAAACCCACACAGAAGCTTCTTCTTCCCCAAAGAGAATAACTCATGTTTATTTGTCACATCAATTAAGATATCATGGTTATATAGACTACTTAATCTGCAGGGAAAATTTAGTCCACTAATCCCATCGTCCCAGTATGGCCCATTTGTTCATTCATTTTTCATGGAGTGGTGTTTATGCAGTGAAAGCCCTGCCTTTTTTCCCTCTTAGTGGCCTCGGTCAGTGAGGTGTTTTCCTTCTCCGCTCCAATGAAATATAGATGTTAAGAGTCTGGAGACTTGAGTGTCTCATCTGTCCTGGTGATACCATAAGGCAGTCATTAATAGTGTCAGGGAGCATCAGACGTACCACAGGCACATAATTGGATGTGAGGGCATAACTGAAAGCACCTGTTTGGAAATCAACAGGGCTGTCCCAGGAGGCAGACCCTTGGTAGATTCCCAAAGAAGTTTTCAGTGGCCATGCACTTCCCTGCTGGGTTTGACTCACCCACTGCGCTTTTCATTTCTCACTGAGGTCAGTTCAAGATGGCTCGCTAATATCTTTTTTTTTTTTTTTTGCTCTTATTTTTGTCATGATGGCATTGTGAGTATGCAAATACTTTGGTTCTTTGCATAATCACAAGCAGCGGGACCATCTGTTGTAGGCTTGTTGACTTACCTTGCGTCTGCTTTTTAATGGTGTTTTCTTGTATCCGAGTGATGTATTGGTGTATTAACAATGTGATAATCATTTAACCTCAAAAAATGCATCCGGGCGTGTGTGCAAAGTCTGAACATATGCTCAGTGAAATCTTCTGACAAAGACAGATTTATAATCTTTGTGTAGGGATAGAAGGCAAAGGGGAAAAATGGACACAAAATACATCACTATAGTCACTCACATGATGTATGATAAGATAATAATTTGAAGCTACAAATTGAAAGCAGGACCAATAATAAATCTGTGGTCTTGGATTAGGGGGCAGAAAAGAACTGCGATTTGATTGAGAGTCACTTAGCCCCTGTATAATATTGCAGGAATGTTAATGGCAAGAATCAGGAAATAAGCTGAAACTTCTGTCACTGAAGATTTGCTGGAGGATGCCCTCCACAGAAAACATGTCCCTGATAATGTGTTTTTCTTGTAGAACCTGGGCCAGACACCAGAGAAGTCTTTTAACTCACCGCCCCCCATTTGTCCTCATAAGGTAAGCTCCAGCTTTTTTGCAAGACAGAGAAAAACAACATTATGCATAGACTATTTTTACTACATTAAATGTTCTTTCTGGCTATTATGTGTGTCAGTTAACTTACCAGAGTTGTTAATATCTATGCCTATGACCACTGCTATCTCTTCACAAATCTTATGTTCCTTTTTGAAGACTCAAAACTGCAACTTGTGTTCAAGTACACTCTGTTCAAGTACAGTCTTAACCAAGTATGGAGTACTCAGTTTAGTGTTAACATTCCTGCTCCTCACCGATATATATATATATATATATATATATATATATATATATATATATATATATATATATATATATATATATATATATATATATATATATATATATATATATATATATATATATATATATATTATCAGGGTTTGCCACTAATCAGCTTCTTGAAGGCATGTTGCTTCCATTTTTTCTTTTTTTTTTTCTTTTTTTTTTTTTTTTTACAGTGTACATTTTATCATGATTCAAAACGTATTTGACATGAGGCGAGAACAGCAGATTTATTCAATGCTAATTAGCCCTGTACATGCACAGTCAAAGTCATCACTTCACTCGGATGGTCTCAAGTCATCTTAACACACTGACTGAAGTAACTTTCCCCCTCAGTTCCTGCTCCTGGTGCACAGCTCTTGCAAATGTGATAATGTGCTATGTAGTGAAATTCACACAATTTCAGTTCACTTAGCACCAAATGTGTCAAAAATGCCTGTGTCCTTCTCTGGATGAGTGGCTGGTTTGGCGGAGAGTGGCTTATTTCAAGAGTGGACCTTGGTAGAAGGAGCCCAACGGAGGAAAGCTGTCTGACAGCCTGTCATCAACTGTCCAAAGACTCTTACTGCCGTACGGCACTAATGCACAGCAAACACTTCCAATGACTTTGGTGGCACTTAAAGGTGTACATGGTGGTAGGTCAACTCTGACGTCCTCAGACCAATTTGCAAATTTGGTATAGTCTGGAGCATCTCAGGCTATTGTTTAGTGGTCAGTAGGTGTTATCAAAGGATGCAGAGGACAAAGCTCACTGATACCAACAATGTGAATAATGAAAATTATGAGGCTGCTAAGATTGGCCACATGACAACTAATAGATTTTAAGACAGTAGTAGTACATTGGTATATACAGAAATAAGCATTCCAAGAGTGACACTGTTGTTATCAGCAACTTAAAGATGCACTAGCGCTGCCGCTGCCATTGCCTAGCTTACAGAACAAATAAAGTTTTGGGCCAGTGGCTTCTAAGGCTGATTTCATATCTGTAACTGCCTTCACTTTTTAAAGCCATCCTGAGATGGAAACTCGTGTTTTTGCCCCAGTGTCAACAGGCAGAGATGAAATGTGCTGCACCTCCTGTACCAGGATGGATCTGACATGATGTGGGTTATTTTTTGCTTAGTATGAATCACTTTTGTTGGGGTTTCGAACCAATCAAAACTAGAGAAGCACTCAGAGAGCGCAGACCTCTGCCAAACACATTGTGATTGTCATGCAACACTTTAGTCCTACTTTAATGTTATACTCCCTTTCAGCAGACTGTCTACTGCTACTATTTGGTGCTAGTTGCAGTTTTGTACGATACTTTTTGACAGTGTTAAAAATTATGATGACCCAGTACATATTTCATATTCTGGATCTTAGTATCCAGAATATTGCCAGGATCGTACTTTTACATTTGTCAGAAATTATGGTGACCTTGTCTTGTATTGTTTTGCAAAGCAATCTGACCATTCATCGTGGAGTTATATATACATACAGTGAAAACAGCACTTTCACACAATGATAAAGATTCCTTAAAAAAATCAGTTCGTTACTTTTTTTAGTTATGTTGTTCACAGAGAAAAAAAACGGACAAACTATACCAAAAAACATTGGCGGAGGTAACAATGTAAAGGACACAACCTGAAAAAAATAAATAAATAAAAACCAGGGGAACACCATTAAATAAAACGTGACTGACTAATACTAAGGCTAGGACAATACTGTTCAAATTATGAAATAGTCTTTCCTCTGTGGTGTTACTCCATCAGTACAAAACAACTCGTTTTAGGGACAGCACTCTTTTTATCCCTTGATGCAATATAAGTCACCTTCCTGCAACTCCTGGGTTTCGTTCCTTTTTTATTTCCCGCTCTTGCTCCTTTCCCATTTTGACGCAGCTGATCACAGCAATGTAATGGGGGAACACCATGGGTTTGTGGATAGTGTTATTCACGTTTTAGCTGTTAGCAGCGGAACATAATCTCCCTCTAGTCAGCTCACATTAGTCTCCATGATCCGCACCAACTCAATATGTGCAGCGAATGCAATGGGCCAGCTGGGCTAATTTGGTATGTCAGTCAGCTGAGGAGGCTGGTAAAATGAGTAAATGGCTGGATATGATTTATATGAAAAGAATATTCCGATTATAATGGCTCTCAGAATAGAATATCCTCTGTCTTTTTACACTTCTCTTCATCTGCATTGTGTGCATCCCCCAGACAGATAGTGAAATGAACAGAGAGCTTTTAAACTGACTGCTCTGTGATTATATTAAGAGTGTGAGAGCGAAGGAAGAGAGGGGAGGGAGGAGATCGGGTGCCCGAGCACTAAGTATATATAATTGCTTCTTGACACATTGGCCAAATTCTGCAGTGCCAGGATCTGAGCGAAGATGATTAACGGCTGTCCGAGTGGGTGGGCACTGCAGGTCGTTCAGGGCCTTTGGTTTCCATAGCGATCCTAGTCTAAAGGCCATATATTGCATACTGAAAATCCCAGAGGTCTGCACATTGTTAAACTACAATTATAACTCACATGGAGAGCATTGTCTGTCCACCGCAAACTCTCTTATTCATCCGCCAAGCTGCTCGCTGCCTTTTCCCTCCTCTCTATTCTCTTAGTTTCACCTCTATTTTTCTTAAATGGTTTGCCTCTCACTGGCGAGAAGATAAAGAGTGAAAATCTCGCATTCTGTGAATAATTGATGAGTGGGCTCACCTCAGAGCATCATTACAGTACGGCAGTCAGGGTAAGAGGTGAGGGTAAGATCATATTTCTGACACTAGGCTTCAGGCGGTTGGAAATTGTGTCAGTTTTTCACTTCTGAATCTACAGCATGAATAACAGTTTCTCATTACGCCACAACAGGATTGGAATGAAACAGAAACAGGGATGGGAGCACACTTACATGTTTCAGTACATCTGTGGAATGACATTTGTAGCACAGATGGTAAACAGAAGTGTATAAAATCCCACTATAGGATGTTTTTTTTCTGTTTTTGACAAAACGCTTTGTTGAGCACACAGCTTTTTCTATTTCTTTCTTGTTGTGGGGCAGATTTCTGGCTGATATGATTGTGCTTGTTTCTGTTTGTGGGTGTGTAAGAATGCGTGTGCGCATGCATGCATAAATGCATGTTATGTGTCCATGTGAACAGTGCAATCTAGTTAGGTGACAGATGGAGAGGGCAAGGATGGGGGTGGGGATCAAGCACCTCTGACAGTAAGGGGCCTGCACTGCACCCTGTTCCTGCCAGCTCTGAAATTGCTTAGGTATACTAAAGCCGTGCAACACCAGGATACCATTTCACAGTTTTTATTTTCCACACAGAAGGAGAACCTCTCCCGTTACATGACACCTAACAATATAAAGTTCGTGGATGAACATGGTAGACATGCTGCTTTTTCAAGCACAGCTCATCCTCTGAGGTTTGACCAGAATGCAAATGTAAACACACTGATTGTGGGAAAAAAGAAATGCTAAAGAGATCCTGTTAGCAGCGGCATTTTTAAGTCAAGGAAAGGCCACTGAATAAGCACATCTTAATGATGATTCATTCTGTATAATAAAAGATGACCCCTCTGGCATCCAAACAAGAGGCTAGTCATGCAGCAATTAAGCTAAGTTAAAGGCATCAAGAAGACTATGGGTGGTTAGTGAGGCATCCCCCTGAACATAAATGTCTGTCCTTGCTCCTGAAAGCGCATAAACACACACATCCACTTACTTAACTTCTCTCTCTCTCTCTCTCTCTCTCTCTCTCTCTCACACACACACACACACACACACACACGCACACACACACACACATACACACACACACACACACACAATTCATTTGAGGTAAATGTGATCTCAGAAGACAAGCAGCAACGACCCACGGCTCCATCAGGGTGCCTGGGGTTACATTGGTAGCCATCGTCAAACAAATAATTCTTTGTGACGGAGAAAAAAAAAAAAAAAGACAATCCAAAAGGTCATTTGTGACCTCTGGGACCAGTGCTGTGCAGCATCTGTCACTAGCAGGCACCACATGTCTGTGTCAAATGGCAAAAGGTATGCACCACGGCCGGCCTGTCATGTAATGAAGGTGGTATGGGCCAGTATGTATGTATAGCATCACTGCCACAGGTGCGTTAGCAGGACTCTACACTCTCCTGGCTCATCTGAGGCACATGCAACATGCCACACATAAGCCACTGGTAAGATAAGATAAAGGCTAACCAAAGAGACGCTACCACCATGCAAAGTCCAATATGAAAACATAGCATGATGAATGAATAAACATTAATAGATTCACAATAACATTGATCGGTCTTTCTTGTACTGATTCTATAATACTACCTTATACTCATTCATGACATGTTCACACCTACAGATTTATGGCTAACATGACAATGGGTAACAGATTACATTCTGTATGTGTGATAAGTCCTGAGCATATCATTCATTCATGTCTGCGTGCCCCCCTTCCTTCTGTGCTGATCCTGTAATGGTTTATGAGGTTGAGGCTATCCTCATGGGAAACACTGACAATGGTTGGCCTCTGTGTTTGATGTTATCTCTGCTGTCACTTGATTTCCACAACAAGGGTTAAGAGCATCAAAAATTCAGTGAAAATTGATGAAGGAATATATAATCCATGCCTCCCTGCCATCCTGCCATGCTCATATATCTGCATCAGACCACACCTTCCCGTGGAACAAATCAATAATATTCCATTTCTAACCAAATTCCTCTTCCTAAAAGGTGAAATCCAATCGCCACAGACACACTAACAAATTGGATATCTTGACAATTGCATTAGAAAAAAGAAATAGAAATAGAGAGAGAACATGGGTGGCTCTGTAAAGAAATATACCATGAATATTGTCTGTAGACATGGCAAAGGTCTAGCCCACAAAATTTCATTCTCAATTCTCTCAAAGTGCAAATGAGTTCTGTACGAGATTTCCCAGATCCCCTGCTCTGCACTCCCTCTCTATCTCTGCCCTTCTCTTTCACTTGCTACTGCATATCTCCCCCCTACATCCAGCTAAACCAATCAGGGATTTGAGGGCCTCACTTCCAATCAATTACCACCCAAATCAGTGCAGAGGCCTTTGATATAGAATCATTTGTCAAATCAGCGCAGATGGCTGGGGGCAGGTACCCCTGTGCCATAGGCCATATCCACACGGAAATCTGTGCTCAGGGTGATCTCTCCTGACGCTCCACAACCTATTAATGGCAAGTCATTGTGTGCTCCAGGACTCCCGTCCAGCTGCCCAGTCCCCTAGATTGCTAATGTATAAGCATCTTAGCCTGACCGCTGGATAATACCAAGTCCCAGACTCTGCCACAATGATTGGGAGTATTTCTAAGGCAGGCAAAATGTGACTTTCACAGATCCTATTTGAGGTGCCCACATGGATTGCAAAAGCTGCAGGAAATGTGCCATATAATATATCATATAACATGAGTCCATCAAGCTGAGGGTCAAATAATACCATCGAGAAATTCAGAGCTGCGGTTGGGATACTCATACCTTGTGTGAACACTGAACAGGAATCATAATCATTTTTTTAAATCTGAAATGATTTGATTAGATGATGATCAAAATTGGTTCCCTGCAAATGATGACACAAAAAAAACTTAAAAATGTTTAGTAATAAAAAAGATGATTTCCATGTTGCAGTGTTGAACTCCGTAAAAATTATTGTTGCTGTTTGTGATATATGGGTCAAACACATTACTTAACTTGAACTTGTTTGCTTACATTGGAGCAATGTTTGTAAGTTGAAAATCTACCATTAACCAGCCAAGAAACCAACCAGGAAAATAAAAAATATGTCCTCTCCCCTGCTCAACACTTCTTCAAAATGTCAGCAGGCAATTCTGCACTCACAAACTGCATTTGGGATGAGAAAAGTGTCCAGACATGGAGTACTCCTCTGTAGATTGTGCCATTAATGTCTGATTGGTTCATCCATTAACAAGGCTTGGAGAAAAGCAATTTGCCACCTCTGATGAAGTGTTGAGTGTGGGGGAGGGGGGCACTAGACATAAACTCTGATGATGCACTTGGACTTCTTACCATAACAAATTCAAAGTAAACAAAGACAAAGACCTCGTAACATTTTAAAAACTTTTAATGCCCAGTGGTTAATGAACCAGAGTATGCTTGTCACCATCTACCATATATCTGGGTGCAGACTTCCCTTGAAAAAGCAATGGCAAACCATGGTGTTCTGTGAATAATCACTGAAATATAAGAATCACGACACAGAATCTAGTTTCTGTTTACCCTTGAGAGAGTGAGAAAGGGAAAAAAAAAGTTCTGTATTGTTAACTTACTAATTAGCGCCAACACTTCCCTCTTCACTGGATGTCATGACTCTAAGCCTGTGACTTCATTGCCAGAAACAGCTGGCTAAACATATACATTTATGATGGAGTTAGAGGTGTGTTGCTAAAATTTTACAAATGTAGCTGCTGCAGTGTTTTTTTTTTGTTTGCATCCACAATGGTGCATACTAGTGTGTACATTGTGCTGGATGGGCCTTGGCACTTGAGCTGGGTGGAGGGGTTGATCCTAGGTGCCACCCCCAAAGTGCATTATTTGAGCTGTGTTTCAACATACACAACGTCTAATCTGTTTAAACCTGATCACACAGATTTCAACCACAAACAGATTGAACTTATCTTGAAACTAGAAAAGCACTCAGAGAGCACAGACCTTCGCCAAGCATATTGTAATTGCCACCAACACTTTAGTCCTACTTTAATGTTATACTCCCTTTCAACAGTGTGTCTGCTACTATTTGGTGTTAGTTGCAGGTTTGTATGATAATTTGTTACCTGACAGTATTGAAAATTATGATGACCCATGGCAGGATCTGGATCGCACTTTTACATTTGTCAGAAATTATTGTGACCTTGTCTTGTTTTCTTTTGCAAAGCAATCCGGCCATTTATCGTGGAGTTATATACACATATGGGGAAAATGGCCCTATTTTACAAAAATAAAGAATCCTTTAAAAAATAATCCTGGATTAAGATGGTGATCTGGATTGCCACCAATCACTTCCTCCTTATCCCATTTTGAAAATTTCCTGAAAATTTCATCAGATCTTGAGTTATGTTGCTCACAGACAGACAGACAGACAGACAGACAGACAGACAGAGACAGACCAACAAAAACGTAACTCAAAATAATAAATAACGTATTTCTTTTATTATTATTATTATTATTATTTTTGCTACTTGTTATTTAAATGTAGAAGCACTTGTTTAAGCATATGCCATTAATGGTGTAAACCGAATTTTACACTGAATAAATCAATGTTTCTGTTTGTCTATATTTTGATTGTGAACTAATTTGATGATATCTGAATCACAGCACCTGTCCCAGGCATTAACCCACTTTGTTACTTTAAACTCTACATAGCCTAAAAGCTTCCTGTTCCCTGCTCCTGTCATAATGTATTCCGATTCTGAGTTCATGTAGTTACATAGTTCTACTTTACAGATAGATGATAACAGACTACACGGGCGGCTAAAAGGTACCTTGTATCTGTGCTTCTGATAACAAGTGATAATGGACATTTAATGGGCTGATAACACCTGAATCGACTCACCTAATTTGTTCATGTCCAGCCCGGGAGGAAGTGTTTTGAATTGTGTTGTATTATGTAAATGGTGATTTTCAAGCACAGGGTGAGACATTTATATTTGTCTACCATCAGTGCAGAAAAAGTTCAGGACAGCTGCAGGTTGGTTAGTACTTATTATTGATAGTCTATCTGAGTATGAGACAGATTCATTTGTACTTTACACCAGCAAAAAAGAATGTAGCAACTGCAGACAAAATGCTGAATTGATTCGCATTGTAAAGAAAAAACAAACAAACACAAATGTCAACTCATTACTAAGGTTTGTTCAATTTAGGGCCAAAATCACTGTTGTTCGAAGAAGATGGTTAGATAATGGAGGGTATGCGCTGCCCAGGCAGGACAGGCGGCTCAACTTTTATTTCCTGGAAACATTTAGTTTTATTTACATTTGTTAGCTGGCCAGTTATGGTGAGAAAAAACAGTGCTACTGAATAATATTTCCCAGATAAGTTAGAAAGTTTACAACCCAGAGCAGAGTTTATTTCATATATAATACCTTGAGCTGAAATATTGTTTTGTATAATAAATATATTATTGATTTTGTACATATATTTAATCTGTACAGACGAATAGTCAACCAGCTTGGATGCAGATGACAGAAACATGTACATTTGTTTATACTGTCACTCGTTGTCTCAGCCAGGTTGTTGCCATGTAATTGTTTGCCATTAGAAGAAAATGCTGCAGTTAAATTTCCATGTGTAATGACTTAAGCAAAGCCTTTGAGGCTTCATTAGTTTGCACAGTGGTGCGGCCCAAACTAGATTGTCTGAGAAAAAGATCTTGAAAGTTAAAGCAAACAAAACTTGTGTCCTCAGGTGATCTGGCCTGTCAAAACAGGAAGAAAATAATAAATAATAACTAGACGTATAAATATATTTATAAAGGAAAAACCTTCGAAATCCAAAACTTTTAATTTATAGATAAAGCATTAATCATAAAACGCTCAAGATTCATGGTTATGGTCCATAAAAGAGCTTTTTTAATGATTTTATTCATGAGTAGCGTATTATTCAATATCTTCGTGTTTCCTTGATGTATCCTGGCCCCTTATTTTTTCCTCCTTACTATTATAAATCAGTGCGGTGCAGTGGGATGACATGGCTGCCAGCCCTTAGCTCTTTGAGCAAGAAGACAAGTTCTCTGTAGTGTTTGATTCATTTTCTCTTCGAACCCATCCTCAGATCAACACAGAACAACTGTGCCTCTGACAGATGGAACAAAGATCACCAGAATTAGAAACGAAAAAATAAATTTTGACAAAACTCCCAAGGAGCCAATGACCTCAGTGTACTGATGGAAACAACCTCATGATGTCTGCAAACGTCTGTTTTTGCACACAGCTGTATTTTAGCTCCAATCAGAGCAACCATCAAAAAGCAGCATTTACAGGTAGCCTGGTGAGGGTGATGACTGTTCTTTCATCTCACTATTTATAGTTATCATACAACCAACACTTAAACTGTTGGTGATAATCAAGTGAATTTCTAAATCATGTTAACATGTGAAGAGTTTCTCTGGATGTCATCAGCCCTTTGTGAAGGGGAACCAGTAGAGCCATTGGGTTTTAAACAGAACAGCTACACACTCACACATCAGTTGAATTAAATGCAAATGTGTGATGTCTTGTCAAGAACCCCCCCATGATGCTATGAGAGGTGTCTCAATGTGCCTCATTATTTTTCAACCTGTTAGTTTGCTTAACTCTCCCCTTTGGTTGCAGCACATTGAAAGTCTGTTGAGGCGATGGAGAGTGTCATCTCCCAGTTATGCACCAAAGTAAAGGATGGAAGTCTCATGCCTTTATTTCTTGCAGAGATTTCATGATCTCTAAAATGCCTTGTGTCACCTCTGACAGGAAAGAAAAACCAAATAAAAAGTAATGGAATAATAAGCGGAAATTGCAGTTTGGAAATGATTACAAGCGTGTAAGCTCTCTAGGCAAGAACACGCTGCATCGCTGAGGATATTTTTCTCACCCTCTCTGCCTTTGAATATTTCACACTGGCATAGTCTTTGGAGATGTAAGTCATACTGAGAGAATTTGACTCTGCATGCTAAAAAGGCATAAATATGGGAGCAAGGAAAAAAACATAACCAGCAGATGACCTTATTACGCTCAGTGTGTACCATGCAGTAGCAATATTGCCTTTATTTGTCATTATTACCACCCGCCATTATTGTGAGTGGGTGGAATATCAATTTGACAAAGAGGGCCTCAGACTAAATGTTAAGGAGCGCCCCCTGTCATGTGAGACACATCCCCGCTGTTCTGAGTGGGCAGATATAGCTGTGTTTTACTACTTATGGATAGTCAATTCAATGGAGGAGCACAGAGCTGGATTGCTGTAATAAGGCATTTACCAATGCAGAGTGGCACTGTGCACTGTGAGAACATATGTTAATGCACTTGGCTGTGGCCACAGAAACAGCAAGAGGCTGGAGGAAAAAAAAACACATGGGACAGGCCTCCTGGAGCACACATTTGCTTTTTACAAAGATATTAATATGATAGAGGAGGAGGAGGAGAAATTACCCCAGCAGTAAGAGGAGGTTTGTTTTGGTGATGGTGATGGACCCCAATCGTGTAAGGCAGGCAGGGCATTAGAGACCGCTTCATACTCAGTGGCTCTTGAGTTGCATCAGTGGCACACTTTTAAGTGACTGCGCTGCCAGAAAATCTGACATCAACATATTTGAGGAAGATATGTGCAGCGCAAATGGGGATACGGCTGTGAGTCTTGTGTCTGTGCTTTATCAATGTTTTACCAAGACTGTGCCACTGTTGCTGCACAAAGGATTGTCTGTGTTCCTTCTCAAGCCCTGACAGTTGCAGAACAAGTTGGAAAGAAGTTGTCAGTTGGAGAGAAATACTGTATAAGATGCTTTACATAAAAGTTACCATTAGGGAACATCGTAAGGGAAATAATGTCTTAAAGTAGAGTATAGTGTTGCTGGATTTTGAGTGTGTGTGTGTTTAAAAATCACAAACATTTATAGGTTATGTAGAGGGGGAAAACATTTATAGTAAGAGGTTTGATGAAAACAGAAATATCAGTTTATCATCTTGCATACAGATTCCCTGAGAAGTATTCATGTGCTTGGCATTGGTCTCCATGGAGTTGGTATAAAGTGTAGTGTCCCAAATAAGACTTAATATTGAATCTATTGACAGCAACATTTGACAGTTCACACTCAAATTTTAACTTGTACATGGCATTAACAAAAATAAAACTAAATTAATACCTGATATAATACCATATCAATGAAAAATGGGCATCCTTGGCATCTGACCTGGTTGATTATGTTATTGCTGATTTCTAACCTGCACAAATGCAACACAAATCACTGAGCACAGATCAATACTTAACATACAGTTGGTAGTAAAGATTATACCTAACCCAACCAAATCCTACTCTTTGGAAAAACATTCATAATCCAGATGAGCGCACCCTCAAAATCTGACTAATTTAGTTATTTTATGGGTGTCAATCCTTGTGCAGACACAACCTGTGTGTTTTATTTCTGAGACACTAAGGGGACCTAACAAATGTCCGGATTTACCAACTTGCAAATAAGGAAAGTAAAAAGGCGCAGCGACAATAACAGAGGACAGTTGAGCCACAAAAAAAATAAAATGTGTGCGTTTGAGCCGAGGTGTGGACATGTTTGTAAGTTCTTAAAAGCGTAACCACTGTGAAACGATCTGAAATAACTTTCCAGTTTTCAGTTTTAGCACATTGTTCACATTATCTGCACTTTCTCTTAACCTTACTCCAATGTCAATCGACCTGCTGCTTTCACTCTCACCTTTATTTACTCGGAGCAGCTTCTGCTTCAAAGCAAAAGTGTGGATCTGTCTTTTTCATGGGCTTCAGTTATCAGAGGTACAGTTTAAAGCATGTGGTGTTGACCAGTATGGAAAATTCTCACTGACATAGTTTGAGATTTCTGTGTTGACCAGGTAAATTCTGCTTTTTTCTTTTGCTCTGACGTCATTTGTACAACGATGTATAAAATGTATAAAAATATATGCGGTTTCCCAAATACCTGGCCATATCCACACGTAGCTGGGTATTTGGGAAACCGCATATATTTTTATACATTTATGCCAAGCGACAACCTTCGGTCTGAGAATATGAGACAATGCGGAAGTGCTAAAATCTGCTGTTTCTTGAGTGTTTGCTTGAGGCTGGCTCTGGCAGTAGCGGAAGTCACATACACACCAAGCCAAAAAAAGCCATTTTCAAAGCAGAACTTAACCTATTTACAGCCTGGTTCAAAAATTGTCTCCTAATTTTACTCCCGGCACCCACTGTACGGGGGGTGATTTTTTTTCTAACGCGGCAGTTCGGAGGATATTAAGATCGTGAGCTCCACCAATAGGAGGCACAGCTGAGGGTCACATGACAGCCGGCGACCTATGGCTGTAGGCGAAGCCCTTGCCACTACCAATATGGCCGCTATAGCCGATGTGCTTCATTTTCCATTTCAGAAACAGACAGGTGACGTCGGCGAGGCTACTTCCGTGTTTTATACAGCCTATGGTTTACGCATGTAGTCCACTTGAAACTGCAGCTTTTAAGTCACTAAAAACAATGTTTTCTGAAAACTCCAGCCAAAGTGAAGATTTTGGAAAACTCTGGTTTCATGGTTTCGTGTGGACGCTGGTAAACAGAGTTTTCGGTTCTCAAGCATCACTGCTGAATGACAGGGCTCAATCTGATTGGCTGGCATGGGTTTTACGTCAGGAAAACACTGGCCGTTATGGGTTTGGCGTTCTTGGAGCCACACTCACCGGGATTATTTACTCACTGCGTGTGGCTGAAAGTTTTTTTTTTTTTAAACGAACGAGGGGGGGATACTCGTTTTAGAAAATACCCGGCTACGTGTGGACATGGCCTTCGCCTGAAAACAGTCTTGTGTCATGGGCTGTGATGTCTTGCATTACCTTGACACAGTTTGCACAAACAGTGCAGGTTCATTATTCAGTTTTCTATAGACAAAATTCCTGAAAGACCCCCTTTTCAAAAAAAAAAAAAAGAAAATTTTATCCTGAGGTGTGATATAGACAAGAAAAAAATGTGTTGTTGCTCATGGTAGAACTACAGCAGTGATAATAAATATAATCTAGCATGAATGCACTTTTGTGTTTTGAGAAACCTTGGCCTCAATTATATCTTGGAAGGAACAGCTGCTATGACTGCTGTTTCTAAAGTGGAATCGCATGCTAAAGACTGCATGATGGTTTATTCATCAAACTGGGCATTCAAAGGATGTTTTTTTCTTTACACTATGATAAAGTAGTATCTTCAGAAGCTAAGGTTGTGATCCACTCTGCAGATAATGAAAGAACTTTGTTGCTTACGGTAAATGGTTGGGAAGACATTCCAGAGGCAGAAAAATAACATTGTTATCTCTTGGATAAATTTGATCTCTTAAGATAAAAACTGATTTCTGTGCAGTGATCTAATTTGATATCACTAGAAAAGCAACAAATGCAGTCTTTTTGAAGTAAGCCCCATCAACACTCCTGCAGCGAGAGGGCTATTATTCTTAGAGGCATTAATAAAGTATTATCACTTCTGTTCCGGGGCTCTAATTGAAATTTCTAACAAGCCTGCAGTCCTTTGGACTGTGAAAGTTTCTCAAGCTTCTTTATGAAATGCGTATGCTTGTGTTGATATGTGAAGACTGACACTGGAAACACTTTGAAACCCAGATGGAGTGAGCTGAATGACATCACTGCCTGCTAACCATTTAGCTTTTAAAAGTCAAGTCAGAAGAAACTCCCAGTTGAGAAGATCATTTGCCATAAGTGTTCTGTAAAATCATGAATCAGTTTCATAGTCATGCTCGGTATTTGTCACTGAATGACAATGATCTTCACTTCAATCGCGAGGCGTGGATACAGTATGTCGTCGCGCATCACAATCTATGGACAATGCTTCTGTCAGTCTCAATAAAAGAAGCTGTCAGACAATACAGTGGGAGGAACATCAAACAGATGAACAACTCACATTACCAGCAAATCTAGATAAAGGGAAGTTTTGACACATCAAGGGGCTTTCCGCTTTCTTTTCCACCATGTTTCCTCTCTAACTGTACACTTAATGACCGCTTTATTGCACGCACCTCCCCATTAATGTGGCTCACTCCTCCAGACTGTGAGTCAGGCCTTTGTGAGTCATTGTGCAGGCAGACTGAACATGCGGCAGGGTTTTCGGGTTCACCAACTGTCCAGCTCAACCCAAGGGCTCCACACATGTGTCACCAACAGCTACACCATGTCTCCTTCTTTCAACTTACAACACCAGTTTCTCGTACTTAGTCGGATGTGAGACATCCTAATTAGTGAAAGTTCTGGCTTGGGGACTGGAGATATGCATTTGATGACAAATAGAGGAAAAGACTAGAAAATGGACTTGATATATTTTTAAGTTTGTCATCTTCAGAAATAAATTAGTAAGGAATCTCTGAAGAGTAAAGTAACATTTTCTTGACCTTGCACATCTGAGAAATATTCATATTTTATTTAATAAACATGAATTATCTTCTAAGTTTATCTGCTGTCGTGGTTAATAGTGTAATTTGGTTTGGAAATGGTATTTTTGCCCTAAGATATCAAGAAAGTGCATGCTTTAAGTACTTTTTTCAGCCTAATGGAAGCAGAAATATCAGTACCAGGAGAGATAGAAAAAAACATTTTCCCTACTGAAATCATCTGTAAGGTCTCCTCGTATGGACATTAAAACCAACAAAATCCTCCCCCCTGCAACCGGCGGCCAACCGTGTAGCAAAAGACTGTGGGTGTATTAAAGTGTTTTGTCAGCAAGTAGCATTGTGGATAATATTAAGTGCACTAGGGACTCGTAAATGTACTGTTTCTGAAGCACTTATTCTTTCTGTCCTTCCATTTCTACTTCTATCTGAGCCAGAAGCAACATGTTTGGATACGCATCATGCAGCATGTGCATGTTCTTTTCTTGAAAATGCATGCAAATAGGACCACAAGAAAACAAATGAGCCATTATATGGCATACAAGTAAATGTGAAGTGCGGCACTCTGTGCAAGAGTCTATTTTAATACTTCTTAAATATGTTTCTCTACTTTGTTTGTGTAGCTGTACAGGAAATGCTGCTATATGTTAACTTATATCTCACCATATGAGTCACCTGTACAGATCTGGGTATTTTGTAGATGATTCATTGACAAGGTTATGATTGCCTCATGTGACAGCTGGATTTCATTCGAGTTCACAGCACAGTTGAAGGAGTGGAGTCAAGCAGAGTGATAAAGATATGCTTACCAGCAGAAACTTCTGTCTGGTAGAGCAGAAATTCATATTAATTAGATATGATGTTGCTGATCAGGTTTTCCCTGGCATTGTGTTTGCTGTTGAGAATAAATCACTGATTTAAACCAACTGATGTTGATCAGACATAAGTACGTAACACAGGGAGCAACAAATAATATGCCAACATGATAAAACACTCCTTGTCTACTTGGGTGTATATCCTACCCATCCTATATGGGATAGGGTAAAATTCTGCATGCTGTTTGCAAGGAAGGACAAGGTGTTCATTTCTGCAGTGCAATGAATACTGTAGAGGAAACAAAAATGAGCCAGACGGAAAGAAGGTAAATACTTCATGTCTGCCAGTATTTGGTGTATGTAAGATGTTTCTGCTTCTATAAATACAGCACATATTGTTGCTGACCAGGGGCAACCAAAAGATTTTCCAGCAAGATACTGTGTCATTGTCTGAAGATGGTTCCAGGAAATTACTTTACTCCAATTCTGTGCACAATCCCCAAATCACAGCCTAATACAACACTTTTGGGATGTGGTGAAGTGGTATGTTCACAGCTAGTGGAAAACTGGAAACACTACCTTTTCAAGTCGGTATAGATCAAATCCCCTATGGATCATTTTTGGCACCTTGTTGAAGTAAAGTGTCAAAAAAATAAAGATTAAGAAAAAGCAAATAAATGAAATTGATCTGAGGGTCTGAGTCCAGTCTGAACAGTGGTATCAAAATGTAACAAATAAATGTTATCAATGAGTGTATTTGCAATAGGGGTAAAGGACTACAGTTCAGTCAGAGACCTGCGGCTGAAATATTTCTCCCCTTCCTTGGCTTCTTAGCATAGACACCATGACATCCTCAATTTGCATAGTAGTAAAGATCAATGTAGCTCTTGGAGGCTGGTGTGACACTTATTCAAAACAGCTCCCCTTTTTTCCCTGGTGTAGTCTGGAGCAAAAGGGGGTGAGCAGGCAGTGAGTGATGTGGGTAAAGAAAGTCAGACACTTCCTCAGCTGAAGTCAACCTCAAAGAGCATTTTGTCATGTATCTTCACTTGGTAAAGTACCTGCAACCCTCTTCACATCACTGCAGAATCAAGGTATGTTTGCACTATTTGATGCTGTTTGATGTCAGGTGAGATGTGAAATATGAAATGGAGGAGTAAAAAGGTACGTCTTTTCTAAATCTGGCATAGCAGCTTCTTGTTTTGATTCTCATCTTCATCTTTGAGCACATGAATGCTTTTAGTCAAGTGATAGTTTTTAAGTTAGATGTCACTGCGTGGTGAAGGATGTCCTTCAAACCGCGTCTGATTTCAAGGGACAGCTTGACAAAAACTCACTTTGAATTTGGTTGAAAGCATGTCTAATTGAATTTTGATACGTAATTAAATCAAGCAATAAATCAGCCCAGATCCCAGTGCTACCGACAATTCAACACTCCTGAGCACCACAAGCTAATTATGATGAAGTTATTATCTCAGCCAAAGGGAGTACTCTGAATGGCTTCTTCCTTCTGCATCATGTCGAATCTCTTCGACAGGAATGTGCTCAACCTTGAGAAAAGGGCATCTCTCATATTAAGGATCCAGAAGATCCTATAAACGTCACTTGCTTGGCTGCTAATGTATCTGTGTTGAAACATTGTCCCACTTTAAAGCAGGTGATTACTTAAGAGCAGTGAAATGTTTTTGACTCCCTGGTACACAGGCAGAAAGGATCTGATGTGTTGTAAGTCGGCAGTTACAGCTGGTAGTAATTTCTCTCAATAATCCCTTGATGTGTAGGAAGTGGCTATATTGATTTAGCATGGATTTAGAGCATCATCTTCATCATCTGGTTCTCAGTCTCATATGGTTAATCAATTACATTCCCCTGCGATTTAAGTGTGCTGTAGATGCCATGCACTGCGCATGTAATCTCATGACATAAGGTATTAAATGAGGTCTAATTATAACTTTGCAGCTATGTGTCACATCAGACTCCTTTAATACCTTTCCTAAGAAGACAAATTGGTGTGTCAAGAAAGAGAGGTGCAGCATTTTGATCCAGTGTGAAACCAAATTTGGTTGCTAGTCGTTTCTCACACGATTCTCGTAAATAAATAGGCATAAATGAACATGATGTGTTTTAATGATCTGCCTGCTTGATGCTTAGAAACCTTTTGCAAACGCATAAAGAAGCCAAAAAGGCATAACTCCCCAGACAAGCATGCTAGATCTAGCTGCTGTGGTTTTCATAAATGAATCCTCTGCTACAATTACTGGAGTAGCCTCCTTCTGCATAATTTGATGAGCGAAGAGAACATTGATGAACTTTTTTAATTATTACGCCGCTTGGGATTCTGACATGAGTGCCACAAAGAGGAAAGAAAGGGGAGGGGTCCACCACTACAGCTTTTAGGAAGCCTTTTTTTCCCCTCTTTTCTTTCTTTTCCTCCCTCCTCTTTTTTTTTTTTTTTTAATTCACCCAATTTGTCGGTCCAAATGAAACAGCAAAAGGTTAGAGTGTGGAGTAATTAACAGGAGCTAGCCTAATGAAATCAGGAGGGGCCGGTACACTGGGAGGATCAATACCTCACTAAGAGCAAAGCGCAAGGGGGGATCGTCCTGGGGAAACACACGTATACAGACCACTTAATAATAATAAGCTGATGAAAAGGCAACATGTTGTCCACTTGTAAATCAAAATTGGTTCGAACACACTGTGACATTATTGCTGTCCAGTAATTGTGTTAAAGCAAAGTTGCTACTGGTGCACACTTGAGACGTGTACAGGATTTACACCACCTCATGTGCTTTGCTGAGAGGGTTTCCCTTTATTGAATGTCAATAAGTACATCAATACACTTTGGACAACCAAACACCAATGCACAGGGAAATAGGGATTCTATTTATCTAAGGCTTCACTTAAGTATATTGAAGACTTTATTAGCCCCCTTTGATGAGGAGGTGTTTTGTTTGCAACACTTTTATCACACTGTCTAAGACATGCTGCGTTTGCCAGAAATACAAGGGATGTAAACTTGAACCCTGCCCACTGTTTCTTGGCTGAGACTTTGGCGCCTCTTGTGACTCTGCACACGAGCAGATGGCGTGCATGTCCAAGTTTTCCACTGTGGGTATTTTTTGATGTGAGTATGTGTATTGTGCATATGTCTGCTTGTGTGATTGTGCCATGACCACCTGATAAAAACAGCCTTTATTTATATATTTATTTATTTGGACAGTCTAGACATGTTCATTCTATCCTTTGGAGCAACCTCTTGGTAACAAGCCACATGCTTTTTTTTCCAAACCATCTCCAAGCAGCTTAAGTCATCGACTGTGGCACTGCCCTGACATTTCTGAAAAGCCATGCAATCCTGACAAATCCTGCCTGGCCATTATTTTCACAGACTTTATGCAAGGAGACCAGCTGGATTGAACTGCAGCACACTTTAACCAGCTTCACCAATGGACCCATGAGTCAAAACAAATGTGAAATACGCAAGAAAGTCCTGTGGTAGTCAGGGAAACTGTGGCTAGCTAGCATGATTCCTGTCCCTGTGCTTGGCTCTGTGCTTCACATCACCTTCAAAGGTATTTACACTATGAAATAAACTGTGATGTGGGAGGGTGTAGGGATGGGAGCAGCAGATCTCATTAGTGTTAAACTATTAGGAGCATGGAGACCCCAGGGATGGGGGAGGGGGGGTTAAGGCTTTCAGTGTGGCTTGAAGTTACCACATCATATCGTCTGTAACATTATTTTCACAAACTGCAGCCAGGCGTCTTGAGGCACCAGTTTTATTTTGCAACTTTGAAATAGTTGCCAATGATAAGAAATCAAAGCTTTGAATGGTGGGACTGTCCAATCAGTGAGTTTTCAGAGTTCAGCCAGTTCAGTTAGGATGTACTAAAACTGGATTTTTACAGTTTGATTATTTAGAAAGGGGAATAATACCTTGAACAGTTAGAGAAACATTTGAACCAGTAAAACACTGCTTCTCTTAAAAATAAAAGCAGTAATGAAAGATTGATTGTTATTCCCTTGTTAGCAGAGCGCTGTTGCATAAAGCTCATTGAATTAATTAAAATAATCATTTAAAAAATGGAAAATCTGGTGGTAGTAATTTCATTTGCTATGTTTCTTGAAGATTCCTGTCTTTAAAAGCAACACCACTGACTTTAGTTCGGGCACTAATTAGTTTAAGTGGCTTCCAACCATGAGCCAGTGTTTTTAACCGTGCCTGGATACAGGGATGGATGTAACAAATACTTTCCTTTTAAAAATAACTCAAGCCAGGACAGCTCAGAGACTGGATACATGCTGACTGCACAACTGCTTGATTTTCATTTCAGACATGTTTACAGATTAAACAGTTCGGAACGCCATCATGACCAGAACGTCTCATGTATAACTGAAGCTAGTGCGCATATACTGCGAGTCAAGACAACAGAAGGCTGGCCGACCTTTTCCTTTCCCTGGCAAATAGACTGAAAAAATGATAGGTTAGAAGCTCTGGTTCTGTATGAGCTGTAGTTATGAAGGATTATGTTTTCTTAGAACAGAGCTTATGTAAAGCGAATCCTCTCACAGGAAACTGTTGTGTTTAAGGTTTGCATTGTTACATTCCTTTAACTTCAAACACCTGCTGAAAGATTTATGACACAGACAGTTTAAGTTGAAAAGACACCAACTGTGTTGGGCATATGATATGGTATGAAATAACTCCACATTGTCTAGTAGGTACGGTATCTTAAAATTAGAATTTGATATGATATTACATGATATGGTTTTGATATTGTATGATGTGTTGTGATAATACTGTATGATACATTACAGCATGATACATACAAGCCATGGTACAACACTAAATGGTACAATATGTTGGTATACTGTACTATGCCATTGCATAATAAATAGTACAATACAATACACTTTAAAATTGAAACAATAAACAGTTAAAAATAAATAAATAAGTAGATAGATAAAAAGCAGAAGCCAACATAAAACCCCTCAAGTCATTTGGCGCTTAAAATCGGATATATTCCACGCATAAATTCTGCATCATTCGCAGTTCACAGTTCAAATAAGTGATAAAGATAGGAACCTAAGAGGATATTTTTGAAGATTGGAGTAATAATCAAAGAACTCAGTGAGATGTTGTTTCATGGTCAAACTGGATTAAATCTTGATTTATTTACTGTAATTAATTTTTATACTATGAATATAAAGTTTTATGCACAAAGGTGAAATAATTTACTAGCATCTGCACCAAAGCTGGTGGAAAATTGTCTTTTTAATATCCCTGATATGCACACAGCAGGCTCATTGTTTTCCCTTGCACACCGCAGGGTTGGTTTGCACCACAGCTGTAATATTAGCTCCCCTACTATCACCTACGCACAGCTGGAATGCACTCTTACCTGCCTTCTGACTATACCTTTTGATTATTACAGAGTCCTTCTACCCCTGTGCCAGCCTGCTTTCCCAGTGCTCAGACTTTCGCTGGAGAAAAAGGCTTGTTGCTGCACTTCAACCTGTCTACAGTTCATACAGGAACACAGTAGCTGCGGGACTGGAAGACTGCACTGTAGTCAGAATTTGGTTTACTTTATAACAATATCATGTCTAATTCTTTGTGCGCATGGACAAAGCATGTCATACATTTCTACACTTTCTGTATGGGTTTCTTTCGCTTCTACCTACATTCCTTATTTTGATAGTGCAGCCACTGTGTCTAAAACTGGGGTACATTTGGATACAGAAACAGAGCACAATGAGGTCTGGTGTTTTTAATCAATTATTTATCCAATATTTTAATGATCAGAGTGCCTGGGGTGATCAAAGGCTTGGTTCGAGCTCCACTGCCTTTGCTCGCTAAGACATCCCTCTGTACTTTGATGTGGTTCACCAACAAATGCACTTATCTTAAGCATAACTCTCTGGCAGGCTTGCATGAGGGTGCTTTGAAACTGCTAGTTTGAGAGGCATACATACAGAGAGAAGGTCACTGACCAAACCATACCCAGGAGGGGGGGAAAGGAGAACACCCTTACATTTATGATCACCACCGATCACTTGCACCTCCACGATTTTGAATGCCTTCTAAATATAAGACAAGCATGGGTCACCCTTTCAGACCCCTCATGTACATTATCATATATTTAATTGGATGGCATTGGTCTCTAACGTGAAGTGTGTGTCACGAGATAATGAATAAAACATTACTTGGAGAAGAAACAACTGCCTGATGGCAGCCTCAAGTAAAATCTGTCTTTAAATGACCAGTCAGTGGATGCAAATGAGTAACTTCTCAACTAGACCTGACAAATGTTGGTGCGCTCAAATATGCAAAAATGAAAAAGAGTGCTATCTATTTTTAATTACATGTATTTCTTTAAAAAAAATGTGCATTTGTAGAAACATTCTCCATTCTCCACCCCCTATCATTACCAATTAATTCTTTGGGGTTAGTGCTGCAGACATTTGTGCCAGGATGTCTATCTGAGGTAGTTGTTACAGTCCAACATTAATTACCTAAAAAAAAAAAGTATATGTAGAATTCACTCGAGCCTTGTTGTGTATTCTTCTTATGTAATTAGTTGAAATGTTCTCAATGTTTAACTAATTTCTCAAGAAGTGCAAGTATAATCACTTGGTTATGAGAAACATCATTCAGAGTTGGTATACATTTTTGATACCAAACATTGTCAGAGACTCAATGGTGGAACTGTTTTTCAGGGACCAAGGGAAGACTAATGAAGCGACCTATCATGTTTTTTGTGTCACATCACACGACTTGATGTTATCTTTTTGTAGGCGCATGTTTTGAAATTGAACCTTCTGAAACATGAATGTGTAATATTTACATATGCTTAAACAGTCGTCTTCTTAGACTTAAAACAGCTACACTGCAATTCGAGTCCACTATATAAACTAGCCTCAAGCTTTCTAATCTACTGGTGATCACGGGATATAGTATCTTGGCTCTGAATGCCCATCCTGGATGCCAGGCCTGCTGATCCTAATGTATGCTGATGGAACCAGCCTGTTCTTCTATAGCATGAAGAGAACAAATATCACAGGTGATATATATACGACACATATTTTAAATGTTGCAACATTTTATAAAGTTTGTTGATATACAGACTTTGAGTTAGGCTATTTGTTGCCAGTTAAAATCTAGACAAGATTTTTTTTTTTTTTTTCAGTAAATGAATAGTGATGGAAAAAAAGCAGGAGAGAAAGAAATATGCAAAAAAGTAAACTGAAATGTTTGAGGACAAGAAAAACTGACATTTTCTTTATGTTCACAGAGTTTATTGTGTAAAGAAGACAATTTTGGTTGAAGTAGTTAAACACCTCATGACACTGACATGATTAATGGCAGCCTGTAGAAATTTCCTAAATGTTGTTCTCTCCACACAAACTTAATTTATCATATAAATTGTTTTTTACAGTACTTGACAGTGATTTGTCAGAAGTTTTGAGTCCTGACTTTTTAATTTAGTCTAGTTGTCCACCATGAAGCCATTTTGTTTTTGATGAAAAGCTTTGGCTGTGCTGCTCTATCGCTCACTCAGTAGCAGCATCCCTTGGTGAACAATTATGGCAGGATAATCTGTTGACATGAACTTGTTTCCTGTTCATTGTTTTACCGTTCCACCCCAGCACTTCTCTTCTTCTTCTCCCCTGTCTAAGTGCCTCCTCACTGCCAGATTTCCTCTATTTTCTTTGCAAATCAAGTCATGTACTCAGATTATTATACACAGTACAAAGAAAACAAAATTGGTGATTAAAAATTAAATACTCTTATCTCTCTGTGAGTTATCTTGGTCCCCAGAGAGAGGATGCTATTTTGCAGGCTTGCGGGTGTCTTTTGTTCCCAATTTAGAAGCTTGTCGCTGTTTATTGTTAATTTTTGATGCATCATTTGATATTCCGTTCACTTTCCTCCCTGACATGCAGAGAAAACATCTTTATCAAAGTGTCAGTTGTATGGTTTGTGTTGTCAGGATGTCAGGTTTGCCCTATTCTTTACATTTCTTGAGAGAGGGTGTGTGCTCTGCAACCTGGGTTGTTGCCATGCCAACTGAGCCTGGATGCTATTCAAACTGCAACTGAGGAGGAAATCAATATGTTTCCTAAATTCAATTCCAATTTGAAAAAAAGAGGCTTGAATCCCCAAAAATCTATGAGGTTGTCAATTGTGAACTTTGACTGACTTTGAAAAGAATAGAAAGTTCTCAGAGCAGTTTTCTTTGTAGGCTCCAATAACCATCGCTACAGTATATCATCTGTGGTGCTAAAGTCAGATAAAGATGTGAAAATATTCTTCTTCTGTCTTTGCAGGAGGCCTGTCAACTTAACAAGATAACCTCTGTGAATGTAAGTCACTCTTCAATGTTCATTCTTGCATGCACATTTCCATAAGCCTTATAAAACCCTGACACTGTGCATGTCTTACTTAATTTTTATATCTCACTTATATTGCACCTTCAATGAATCTGCATGTCACCACTAGATTTTTTCACTAAGAAAATATAGTTGGTGCCTCACAAAAACTCAAAAATCATTGATTCATGCCTGAGGTTTAACTCCAGCAAAAAGGTTCTGTGATTTATATGTTTAGACTGCAAAAGAGACATAAGACATAAAACGCTTCTTTTTTTTTCAGGAAAAAAAAAAAGTTGATAAAGATTTTGACAAACAAATCCTATATTAAGCAATAAATAGAGGGAAAACAGCATACCAATTGCTGATATTGGAAAAACTTTACTGTTATTTGAAAACTGTGACCAAGCAAACAGTTCAACAATTCAAGAATGATGTTCCTCAATGTATTTTATCATTAACAGTAGGTGATATTCAAAGATTCGGAAAATCTGAAGTCATCTCTTCACAAGAAGAACAAGGTTTGAAACCGATACTTGATTGCTCTTTAGTAGAATTCACAGCATTATTTCTAGCAACCATTATCTGTGCACACAGTTTGTCCCTGCATAGTCCAGAGACACGGGTGACTTCTCTTGGCCCGAGCCCATTACAGATGGATAGTCCGATAACACTAGACCCATCGGACAGCTCACATTCATTTTCACTGGCGGTTGGATCTGGAGGAGTTGTCATTCTACATAGTTTCCCATTAGCCTCAGATATACTGGACCACTCATTGGCCTATATTTAGAAATGAGGCGGGTTCTAAAAGGTGGTAAGACAGGAAAGCTGCCTAAGCGGATTCATAAACAAATCAAGATGTCAGCATCCGCAGCGGGGGAGGCTGCATATCTCTAATTGGTCACTGCCCATTCCAATCACTTACAGAAGCATTTCTGCATGCTCCCATTGCTAAGTTACTCAGTGGGTTTTACATATTTCTACGTTAATTTTGAGAAATTTATTGTTGCCCTACAATTTTACAGAAGAGAAAAGTCATAAACAATGCATAAAAATGCTTCTACCCCCCAAAATAAACAAAAAAAACCCACTACTTTCTATATACAGTTGGCTTCTGGAAATAGCAAGATGTGACATAGAGGAAGAACCCCCATGGCCACCAACCTACATTTCTAAGATTCACTGTCATTTTCATCAGCATAGACAGAAATGCTCAGAGGGAACTTGAATGTTGAAGCTTGTAGTCAGCCCAAACCTCTTAATTTTCAAAGCAGATATGGGGTTAAAAAACAAGAGTTTCGCCTTACCTATGTCATGATGTGGCTGTTATTTGACTTTTTTCTTAATAAGAAAATAATATGTAAAAATACTTTTCCAAGAAGTTTTTTCTTTTATTATTAATTTAATGCTTCAAACTTGGCATTTTATTGGAATAGCACAAATGTGTTCTCAGACTTAATGTTTCCATTAACATCAGGCAGTAAGCCTCTTCCCATCCTTTCAAATGATTTATTTTCTTCAGCAAAGATAGCTGTACTGTTAAGTTTTGCCGAGTGAAATGAAAAAGCCTTTACTTTCAATTGTCTGTATTGTCGCCAATTTAAGTGAAATTTTTAAGCTCAAGGCCGTTTCACACTTTCATTTTTTAAGACACCAATAACATTAAATCCAATTGTGGTGAGGCATCTGACCACCATATTCTCTCTTTTCCTTTCACACTTTGTTTCACTCTATATCTTACAGTTCATGTCTGCACACAGGCATGTGTGGCTCAATAATCTTTGGCTGATGAGAGCATGACTTCTAGAGTCCTGGCTGCACTTTGTTTTTCTGCACTTGAACAAGATAGCAAAACTTTTTTTCAATATACGTGAAGAATGATTCTACAGTGAAATTACTGCACAACACCATTAAGTGTTTTCAATTGTTTAAAGACTGTCTTCCAATTATAATAAAATTAATGTAGATCTAATACCTTAAGCAATGAATTGATTGATGTTTTAAAGACTTTTGATTTAGTGGAGGACTTGGTGGAGTTTCAGTTCATGTTGCACAAAAAATCCCTTATTGCAGTCGACGCAATCAGAGACCGAACTGCTGAGGATTCAGTAGATTTGTCAGAAATCACTCAGTAACCTTCTTCCCACTTGCCAGAATCACCTCCTTCTTGCATGTACCCGCTAACTCATCATTTCTGACATAGTGGCATGTCACCTTGCACATAATAGTCTGTGCTTGGAACAGCATGTTCAAAAAGAAAAGGGTATTTCTGCAGAGAGAAAGCGTTTATAGCTTTGTGGGAGTTTTGCATGAACTTAACTTTGGGTAGAATATATGGCCAGACTGGATGTTTTTTGCCTAAACACTTTGCCATTGCTGTTTTTTTTTAGTTTGGATTTTCCCCTCCACATGAGATGTGCAAAATGACAAACCACCATCTCCTCTGAGCAGATTTATGCAGGTCTAGGTGTGCCCGCAAGCTGATCCTTATCTGAAATGGCAGAGCCAATCTCCCCTGATTCACTCCTAAGTGGTCCCTGTTTATCACTCAAAGTGAGGTGGTTGTCAGCCAAGTCCTTCTCTGTGCAGCACTGACTTCTTTGCTATTTCTAGAGAATGGTAGTCGGGGGGGAAAAAGTATATGGGATAATAAAACTCAAAGAGCTGGGGCCTGCAGCAGGACAAGGTGGCAGCCGCTCTGTACTCCCCTCCTCTATATCTAAATATAACGGACTTCTAATCCGGTAACCCGTGAATCCAGCCCAATCTGCCCATTGTCTGTTTGGTTACCAGAGGGAGGGTTTTAGGATTGGCTGGCTTGTTACATGGCAGAACTTGGCATGCATCGCTCCTGTTCATTTTATCTCTGTGTACATACTTCTCAAGGCAGTGTTTTATCTGGCTGAACGGGCTTTGTTTGGTCTTGATATCTCTTACCGCAGCTTGTCTTTGCTTTATGGATTTCTGGCAGCTTCTTTAAATAAGTGATAATGCTTAGCACAACACTCACCTTGACTTCTGTGTGAATGTTTGCTTTTGTTTGTCATGTTTGTCTTCCAACATTAATGTTTAATTCACATTCCCACTGAGAGAAAAAAAAAAAAACTTGTATTTATTTAAGACTCATTAATGGTATTTAATTGTAATTAATATCATAGTAAACAACATAGGCTTTCTCAGCATCTGGCACCAACTTGAATAGCTTTAAGTAAATAGCCTTCAAAAAATTAAGACACTCCCTTATGCAAAATGATTGTGCCCTAATTGTCACAGACAGCTGTTTGTTCTAATAGATTCTGGATGCCATTGTTGGAGCAAGTTTCCAATAATTAGAGTCATGTGGTGAGGAAGCAGGCTTTTTGTCGAGCTGCCAACCCTCTGTAAGTGGGCTCTTTCTTTTGCTGGAACCTGGACTTTGCTTTTTGTGCGCATCCTCCAGTAATTTGAGAAACAGCTGCCAAAGCTGTTTGAGAACAAGTAGATATTTAGACGACTTGAAAGCGTGGGCAAACATGGCACACAGATCCATATTACT
The DNA here is from genome assembly GCF_033239565.1 of Halichoeres trimaculatus. NCBI lineage: Eukaryota > Metazoa > Chordata > Actinopteri > Labriformes > Labridae > Halichoeres > Halichoeres trimaculatus. The sequence goes on from NW_027437185.1 coordinate 22,504,432, forward strand.
TTGCCAACAAGGTATTTGTCTCCTTGATGTTTAAAAAAATGAATAAAACCACATGAGTGGAGAAAAATGTACTCTCTATGAAGGAATGTAAGACATATACCTCATCATCGGGCAGCAGATGTCCTGATATATGCGTCAAAGTGGGATTAGTTTAAGGAGTTGTGGTCTATATGTTTGTTTTCTGTGGTTAAGAAATGAATGCAGTGCAGATAAAGCTCCTCTCTTTCTGTTTTCTCTGCAGAGCAACAACAAGCTTTTGTTTTGAAGTTGTTATCTCACAAAAGTTGAAGGTTGTGTGTGTTTTTCTGTTTTGTTTCTTTGACTGCATGCCCTTTTTTGCACTCTTTTCTCCTTATTTTCTTTCGAGCATACTCACACTCAGAGCGAGCGATGTGTGGCCTCAGGATCTAGATGAATGGAGTAAATAGAATATTTAGCTAGCTGTTTCAACATCACAGCACTGAAAAAGGACTCGGGTTGTGCTTTCAGGGTGCTAATTGTGTGGATTTAGGTTAGTCGACCCTCTCTGATAGTTTTTAAATGAAGCTTTTTGTACACTTGGTTTTTGGCAGTTTGTCCTTCATTAGTGCCAGCCTTTATTTCTCCCTCGCCTTTCTCCTATTTCCAAGCCTTATTTAGTCTTATCAAAGAACAATAAAAGCTTTATCTGTGCGCTATAGTGGCAAAGGAAAAATATGTTCGCGCTGAGACATCTCTTCCTCCGGAGCTTTAAGGAACATGCTCTAATGATGTTTTTAATTCAGGGCTTGCATATTGCTTTTATTGCTATATCGAGGAAAGAAATCAAGATAGTGATTTGTGCTTGGGTTGTATTTGCTGTAGAAAAAATAAAAGTCTCTTATCAGTTTGAATAATGGGAAGAATAAAATTCACAGCAATAATCCAAGCAGAGGGTGTAATTATTTTTTATGCCTTTTATGCCCCTATACTGTGTCATGCTACTCGGGGAATCATGGGAAGACATGAATTCCTGCTGCATTCACATCTCCTCAGACCTCATTTTTTCCTTTGTCGACCGCCAAGAAAAATATGTAAAAATAAAAGCTGCGGTGTCTACCTCGCAAAATGACTGAATATAGATGTATGGCTTGTTTTCTGGAGGAAACACTAGCATGTCAGCAGGTTTCACGGCAAAGAGTATTTGTTTTCCTTTTAAGCTCTAAAGAGAAAAAAAAACATGAAGCACAAACTTTAGCAAACCTCCAGAGAAGTCAGAGTGGCCTGCACCTTTTGGACCTATAAGCCTAAACTCCTGTGATCCCCAAGACTTAACAAATCAAAGTCCTACTTCTTTTTGCATCTAAATTGGGCGAGAGGGAAAAGTAGGACATAGTTCAACCCGTTAATACACATCCCATCTATTATCAGGCCCAGACCTCTCAAATATAGATCCTATTGCCGTTTTATTATCTGGAAAGTAATTCACGAGACTAAACCGAGCAGAAATCATTTTTTGGGTTATGAGGTCACTGTTTCAATTAGCCTCTCCCTTAGTGATAGGATGCACTCTGGCTTTTTTTCAAAGTAAAAGCGGGTAAAGATGATGGATGCAGTGCTGGGCATGTAACAACAACACTTGGTACAATTAGGTGATGATTTCCCTTGTAAATGTCGTCTGAATGTACTCATTCAGCCATAAACGAGGAGCATTGTCACCACTGATACCGCTGATGATGATATTAATAATCTTTGTTTGTCAGCTGTGGTGTGCCAAGGCGCTCTTTAGGGGCAGGGAGAATACCTATAAAGATACTTAATTGCATGCATCCCGAGAACAAGAGGATTTCTAAGGAGGGGATATTAAAAAGGTACTTTTGTTAAACCAGAATCAGTGTTTCCAGAAACATATGACCTCCACTAACCTCATGCAAAGCTAAAGTGAGTCGCTTAAGACAAGTGAACATCAATTCAGAAGGTTACCCTTTAAAAAGTCACATCTTCAGTAGAACAAAGACAAAGTATAGAAAGATATTCCTCTATATATCTGAGGTGATACATCGAGAGATAAAGTTGTGATTTTATGTGCTCAGGTTTGAAGATACCTCTCCAAGACCTCTGACTTCACCTCAATACAAAACAGGTGAAAGGTATTCAGATTGTGTAGCTCAGAGCATTGGAATATGACATGTTTCATAAAATCTCCAACAATAGGCTTTGTCCTTGTCCCTTTGAACAAAGCTGTGAAAGTTTTCTACTTTGAACTGGAAAAAAAGATCTCAGTAAAAGCTATGTGTCATTGAGTTGTGTGCATTGTTAAGAGGAATGTATCTTTGAAGACTGTCAATTGATTTCTGAAATGTAACTTTTCAATGCCACGAACATCTCAAGAGTTAGCTGAGCGCTATTTTATAGATATTTTTTGAAACTTGTGGTTTTGTTCCTCTGTGAAAGTAAAAAATTGCCAAAGATGTCAGAAAAATTCAATATTTTAGGGGGAAAAATCCTTTAAATGAGGTATCCCACTGATTTTGTAGCTCTAATCTTTGTACAGCAGCGTCTGCTGTACAGAGATTCTTTGTTTCTCCTTCATCCTCCTCATTAGACCACTGTACGTCTTTATTACCATACATTTTTCATACATTTTAGCACCTTAATGGGCCAAAGGATCATCTGCCTTACGTTTCTTGTTTGTTTGTGTATTTCAGACCCAGCGACGTGTGACTTTCCATCTTCCCGATGGTTCCCAGGAGAGCTGCAGTGACAGCGGGCTGGGGGACCCCGAGCCCAGCAGCACAGCCAGCACCACCCAACCTCTGCCCCTCAACTTCCCCACGGACGAGTACTACGAGCAAACATCTCCCAACAGTCGCACTGAGGGAGACGGAAACTCAGACCCTGAATCTAGTGAGCGCTGATTCTTTTTTTCTGTTATCTGTTTTTAGCTTTGCTGCAGCAGGCAAAAGTGTTATTTTATATGCTTCACTTTAATAATTTCTCTGTGGTTTTTTGAGGCTTACTTTGCATGGTGTAATTTACAAGTGGCCATCTGTGTTTTCAGACAGTGAAATAAATTACTGTGACTACAGCTGTGATGGTCATAGTGACAACCCAGCCTGGCAAACACATAACAAAAGACTGTTTATGTCAAGGAACTGGTTACACATAAAATTAGTCTGTTATGCAGGTTGTGTTTGCCTGGGTCATTCTTAAGACAAGTGGGACAACACAAGAAGTCACCGAAGCAATGCTGGGAGGGAATAAAACCCCTGCTCCTTCTGTCATTTATCAGATTTAAGTCTTATTAGACATCCAAAATAAATTGGATTTGGATTAAGGAGTGAAAAATAATATCCAGGGCGTAGCTTGCTTAGTCCTGCATGTATTATTGACAATGGATTTTGCAAGGCTGAATTTTGTAAATGTTGTCCAGAAGCTCTTCAACCAAAGGGGAATTTCTACCTTTAAAGTTGGAAACTCTGTTGCTGGATTTATTCAAATGATTCACAAGACAGCTGTCACTGCATGGCTTACTGCCCAATGATGTTCTCCATAAAAAGCTCCACTGAACGCAAGGATGCACAGCTCAGTCCTCATACATATACAAGACTTTTTTTTTTTTTTTTCCCCTTTTTTTTTTTTTTTTTTTAAATCACTGCTCAAATAACTGGCTGAGGGGGGAAAGAAGAGTGCTTAAGACTCACCAGAGAGGACCATGTATTTTTTTTTGCTCTTCCTCTTCTGGTTGTGTAGATCCAGAGCTGGTGCACCAGCGGCATGCCAATGATGCTGCTGAAATGATTTTGCTCCACCTTAGCATGAACAAGGCTATTCTGAGCCCCCTATCACTGTGTCCTTGTCACATTCCAACACTACCCACTTCAGGCTGGATATTCTCACCCTAGTGAATCAGATTTTATTTTCAGGAGGTAACCCCGTGTCATATATTGCAGGCTCGATCGAGGTTCAGGTCGCTGCAGACCTTCACACCTTCCATGGCCTGTGTATGTAATTCCTGAGCCGCTGCATGGAGTTAGCTGTCAACAAATACAAGTCTTTTTTTTCCTGCTACCCAGCGGAGAAAATGCGCAGGACAGGAAGAAATAGAATCCTTTGCATACACCTACGTGCAGTATAGCCATTGTGTCATAGCTGTAAGTGAGACAACAGTCCTTGGTGTTTCTGCCTCCCCAGCAGCTGCGCTGACAGGCCCGGGGCCGGGGTGTCAGAGTGAGTGTGATTTTGAATCCATTTGTTAGGCATTAGACAGGATGGGTGACATTCTCGTGACGGTTCTATATTCATTTACATGCAAAGGTTCATCCCATATATGATTTTCTATTTTTGATAACAGGATATTGCAAGTTGCAGCAAGAATCTTTTCTTAAGGATAGAATATGGAGGTCATCTGGGTGTGTAAAAAAAAGGCTACCATGCCTGTACAGCCACACACACAAACACATACATCTAATGATCAAACCTCTCCTTCTTCCCCAGCTGTTCCCTTTAATGTATTCGCAGCAGTGACAGCCGTGATTCATTTATGTGATTCATTCACACACACAGGCAATTGCTCATCATCTCATTAATATTCAGTGACATAAACATCTCATACTTCATAAACTTACTCAAATACTGAACTTATTACCCACTTTTCCTCTGGGGTAATATTTGTTGAAGTGCATTAGTTTTAGATAGAGGCCCATGCTAATGTAGTAAATGCATGTGTACTTTTACAAATTGCTGCATTAAAAATCACAGCAGAGCACGAGTGTGGGAGAATAACTCACAGTGTAATATTGGAGCTGGAACAAGCAGTGGGATAATAAGAAAGTCATTCCAGTTATTTGACCACAAAGCTCATGTAATGTAATGTGTAACCTTATCACACCAAAAATATTTAAGTCAATTTCAGCTTAACTAAAACTGGACTGGAATACATCAAAGACGTCATTCGATTAGCTTTAAAAACACATATCTCAGTTGAGAAACGTGTGGATGACAAATTAATTTTTACTCCTACCAACGCTGTTAACCCATGTTTACGTTTATGGTTTCACTAAATACTCTTCAAAACTCCATATTTTCCCACCTAAAGCCACGGGAACCTTTCATATGCGTTAAAATGTTACCGATTTAATGCACACCAGCACATACTCTCACATCAGTTGCAGACAGAGTGAAAGTCGCTGGACTCATCCGGCTCCATTTTCTCCTTCCAGGAGTTTAAAAGATAAACTCTGACTCTGCTACCAGCTTCAAACAGAAAGATGGATCCTGTGCATGTTGACCGTCTCAGAGATGAGTGCATCTGTGACAGAGGGAGGGGGCCTCAGATGGATTAGATATGGTTTTATCAATGAGCACCAGGCTGGCATGGCGGTGGCAAGTCTCTTATCATGTCGTCTCAATTTGTAAAGCAGAGAGAACAAGGAAAAAGTGGAAAGAGAGGGGAGAGGAGATGGAATGACTCCACTTTGAAGAGAAAGAAATAGAGCTTGAAGACTGAAAGACTCCAGCCGGAGTAGGAAGAGAATTTCAGGAGTCAAACGGCGTGTTGCTTCGTAAAGGTGCTTCAGCTTGGACCTGAATGTCAGCTTGCGTTGAATAATTGTCTGTGCCAACGGCGAGCCATGTGGCCTTCTTATGACAATGAATTTCTGGGCTCCTCTTTAAACCTGCATCTTTATTAGACCACCCACTCTTGAAATAAAGTTCATATGACATTTTATGTTTCTATTATTTATGAGTTAGGCGGCTGTTCATTTTATGGGCTCCTGCACCCCCCACCACCCCACCCCCCCACCCCCACCCCTCCAGGCTTACTTCACCGCCCCACCATCACTCTCGTGCTGTCACCTCCTTTTGTCACACATTGTTCCAACGTTTTGATATTTCCCTCTCTGTCTTGACAAAAAGATAAAAGCGGCGTATTAATATCATTAGCATGTGTGTTTTTAGGTCCAGCCCCCATACATCTGACGGTAGGCTGGTACAGAACGACACATCCGGAACAATTAGGCATGATGAATAGTACCTGTCCCTTTTGGCCAAACTGTGATGCTTCATCAAAACATCAAAAACAGGAATGCATAATCATATGAGATGCATCTTCTCCCATGCACAAGAGGGATGGATGCCACAGTTTCAGCTGACATCCCTTCATATAGTGACTCAGTGCAGCAGGCTTTCAGCACAGTTTTACACAGGTACACCTTCCAGGCATAAGACTTGTCCTGAAATCACTGAAAGCACCATCTTACATGAAAAACTAAAAGCATTCAGTTGATGAAAATGTTGTTCCTGACCCATCTTAGCTCAGACTTTGTGTTCTGCAATGGATTTTGTTGTTTGTGTTTTTAATAGTCTAGACTGCTGACCTTGTTTTATGTGATGGGACTGCGCTTGTAAGACATCAAACAATTAAATCCTGTGTTTTTATTTTTACCTACTTAATAATTCTGCGCTGTTAAGTTGATGTTGGCTCAACAATGTCCTGAAATGCTTTTGCTGAATGATGGGAATCATCATGTCACGAACAGAGAATGGTGCTAAGCCTTCAGACAAAGTGAGGGCAAAGCCCTGTGTCTAAATCCTTCACATTTTTCAAACAATACACATTTTTTGTTCTCTGGACGTTTTGTAATATACTTATTTCTTTCTCCTGTTGTTGGAGTGAGGGATTTAAGGGCTTGTGCTTTTGCCCACTTACAAGCGGCTCACTAAAGGCAGTTTTGATGTAGTGCATTAGTCCCTGGGAGAAGAAGCCAGAAAAAGCTGTACAGTATAGTGCCGTATCTTAATCTGTGGCATATGGCTTTCAAATGACCAGCTTACACCTTGTCTGTCTAAGATCTAAATCTGCTATTAAGATAAGCCAATCCTTTTTAAACACTGCAAGTATAATAAGATTAAAGTTTTAAATGTTCTGCACAAGGTATTATAAAACTGCAGACTTTTTTTTCTTACCAAAAAGGAATTGCTTCATCAAATAACAGAATGGAATCAATGATTTTGTTTAATATAAATTTTTTATCACTGTGTGCAATGTTGTGTCCAAGACTTTTATAGCACTTTAGTAATTCCAGTAGACAAATAATCTGATTAAGAGCTTGCTGAGTTCATACTTTGGGGGGGGGGTTACGCTCCCAGCTCTTTGATTTCTTTAGGTTGAAAATGTTCAGAACAGCCCTCGGACTGAGTTTCCGCACGACTGATTTACAACTTGTCTTTGAAAAAGGCCACTTGACTTGATCCTGTGTGTGAAACACATTGGGACCACTTACATTTTCCTCGAACCTTCAGCTCCTACTCTCTACCTCTGGGGGCCAATGCCAAACTTGCACTAAGACTGGAATTCAACCGTCTAGACACAATCTGCCCGTGAATAAAGGGATTTCACGAGGATGCATGAGGGGGAAAAAGTGAGATTTGAACTGTGATTGGAGCTCCACAAGTTAGCATGGTGTAATATTGTTACACCACATTTTGTCATTCACAGCAATACGTTTAGCACATCATTACGTGACGGTGCCAACGCCATAGTGCTCAGTACAGTTAGCTGCATTAATTATTCATATGAGTCCAATCTCAGTTTCACTTTGAGGGTTCTCATATGCAATTAGAAGTAATGAATGTGCTTCTTAATTACATTCATTTGTGCAAATTTCCATTCCCCATTGAGTTTTTCTGTGGAAACATTGTGACACTGACCAATGGCATATCATTTGCAATGTGACTAAATCCATCCAGCATAGAACAATTAGCTGTAATTAGTGTTACAATGTCATCAGCGACCAGGGGGAAAGACTAAGCTGACATGCAAGAGGAGAGAAGGACCCTTGTTCGGAGAGTTAAAAGTCCAACCTTGTCGTGAGATCATCATAATTGGCTGACCACAGGTCAGGAGGATGATGAACTGTTGTAAGACTGTTGGGCTTGTTTTTTTTTCTACCTACTTTTATTCATGTAAAGTTAGCTGAGCAGGCGTTCTCTTTGATAGAAATGCCCTTATCCACATTTACACACTTAGGAGCTGCGGGGGCAACCTTTTACTTGAGCCAGCCTGTCTCATCATCGAGCGCTGACAAATGAGTAGCTTCACCAAAGTAATTAAGAATGAAGTGCCTTGCTTAAGGATACAGTGCCGAGTGGCTGGCAAGGGGAAGTGTTTCACATTCATTTCACGTCATGACCTTACATATTGTCATGTTATCAGAGATATTCTAGCTGCCTGGTGTATATTTAATTCATGCCACACATAAAATGGTAATGCAGCCTATCCCTTTTCTTGCAGTTATCCCACAATCTACAAAATAACTTCTCAAAACTCGTCTTTTTTTTCACATCATTTGCACCACTTTGCTCCTCGCTGTATATTCTCCCTCATATAAATAAATAAAAGCCTTTGTGCCTCCTGGCTCCCAGAACTTTTTACAGCTGCCCCAGTGGGCCTGCAACAGCGCTAAACGAAGCAACAGTGAGTATTAACCTACATAGATTGGACTTTCCTTTTAAGATAATTTTAGCTTTTTTTTTTTTTTTTTTTACCTTGCATCTCCTTTTGTTTGACCGCCGGGGGTCTACAGCTGAGTCAGAGGCGGATTTAGATGGACTCATCTGTATCCTTCCTTACCGATGGGGATTTGGTGGTAGTGCTCAGTTCTCAGAGGTGAGGTGGAGGGGAACCCTTGTTTTATCTGGTTCAAATGCCACACCAGTCGTCTCAGAGAGAGAGACGAGCTATTGATCTGGAGGAGTCAACTCAGCTCGCAGAAATCTTTTTCCACCCTCCTTCAAACGACTGGAAAGTGTCATGTTAGAAACCTTCTTTTCCAGAGTATTAGGGCCTCTTTGTGTTGCCCCGCCAAAGACTCCTGTGAAGCTGAGACGCGAGATTTCTAGTATAATCATTTCGAACCTAACAGGACAAGCAGCAATGATAAAGGGGTATTCTTGAAGAATCTGTGCAGCTTTATATTGGAAGTGGCGTACAAACTACTTGGAAAAAGACAAGCACAGTTAAAGCATTTTAAACCAGAAACATATTTTGGTATAAATGCACTCTTTAATACTTATAACTCAGCATCGCTCTTGGGTGCCAAGATGTAATTTGTCTGCTCATAGATTTAGATTTTTTTGGAAGACAAACTCGAGCTTTGGCTTGATACACCATGTTTGACTGTCCAAAATTTTCTGCTTCAGATTCACTCAGCAGCACAGAGGCTTGAGTGGGCTTTTTAAAGAAAGACATGTACAATTAAAACACTCATTCCAAAGTTGTCAACGTGTTCAGTAAGTCCTGTGTCTGGTTTGGGAAAGGATCAATGGCTGCCAAGTTTGATCGTGTCTCTGGACAATGTACTCTGAACTCGGCAGGGATAGAGAGACTTCAAACAAGCGTAGAGGCTCAAAGGCCCCAGCCAGCGATTCACTTTGTTCCATTTCACTGACTCTGTGATTCTTAAAGTGGAATATGGCTCGGACTGCATATTAAACCTGTGAAATACTGGGTTCCTGAGAGGTGAAATACTTGGCTCCTTAAGGCTGTCCCATTGATATGATTCCAGTAAAAGGACTTATTTAAAAAAATAGCAACAAACCACCTGCCATCCTCCATGGGAAGCTATTTTTCTAAATGCTAATAATGTCTCTGGCATGTTGTGCAAAAGGTATGTTTGTCTTCTTAATTCCTAGTTGCAATCAAGAAGCCAGTACACAATTTAACATCAAAGTCAGAGATGCACAGATAATATCCCACTTCTTTCAAACATTAAATAATTCTCACCACTGTTCTGGATACAGAAAACACCTTGCCACATTTCTAAGGAATCACAAAGTCCTTTCAGTGTGATGAGCCGAGGTTACACCTGCCTGAAGGAGCAGAAAGTTTCCCTCCTCTCAGAAGCAGGAGGAAAAAAAAACATGGGAAGCCATGAAATATAAATGTGCTAATGTTTTATTCACGGCCATTTGTTATAGATAGCTTTTTTACAAATATCTCGCTCCCTTTTCATTTTTAGTCAGAGAGCTTGTGTTAGCTTAAGCATTTTCTCTGCAACGGAAATGCTCCTGTACCTCTCATCGACCTGTACGTAAACACACCGTAAACACAACATATACACCTGTAGGTTCAAACTTGAGCCCATTATGTTGCATTTAATATCCCATTTAATTTGTTGTTTTTAAAACCAACATTAAATCAATATCTTTGAAATGGGGAAAGATTTTTCATGGGTTAACTGTGAGAAATTGTAACATCTCTTGGAATGAAGATGTATGACTACGAATGTCCTCATTTGAGATTTTATGTTTGTCAATAAATTCTGTGCTCAGATCAGAGGTCAGCCTGCTTCGTATTTCAATAAAGCCATTATGCTCTGGCCCGGGGGTGTTGTATTTCAGTACAACCAGTGATATGTTGTATTGTTAACAACAGCATTAGCAGGGCTGCGTCCCTTTCTCTCTTCTCACATGCTCTCATCCCCTCTTTTAAGATATAGCGCCATAGACAGATTAAAATGCATGGTCTCATCCCTTTCTCATTTTTCACATGCAGTCGAGTCTCAAGGATAAGGATGGCCTCTGCTCAGAAGGACTTATTGACCAAAATAACTGTGCATCAATATGTCTCCTGAAGGCTGAGCCGACCACAGCATCACAGGGGGTTGTATTTTCCCCAACTCGCTCAGCCTTTAATGTTATTGACCTGGCTTGTCCTGATACATGGAGGAAAAGTTGGAAAAAAAAGAGGCTGGAAACATAAAGCCTTCTTTAAGCCTTGCTCAAGTATGCAAACAAATGAGAACGAGAAACAAAAACAAGAGAAATTTGCAATCTGACAGTGCATGCTGTGACCAATGTGCAATTTCGCCGCTGCTTCTTCGAGGCTTATTTTTCAATAAGAAATCACTGAGATAAACTGCACTTTTGATGAGATTCAATTCATGGTGATAGCTGCAGTATTGCTGCAATGACATCAATGATATGATGACAGACGGACTCAACTATGATGCCATCTGTCTATATTTCACATATTAGCATATTTCAGCTAAAATGTGTCATCCACAGGAAATGCAATATTTTCTTGTGAAATCATTAATTTCACAAGCACGGGCATAAAATTGCAATAAATCACGTGCAGTATAGTCCACACATTCACACCCCTACACACACATTCACACTGTCAATTTCTGATGAAGTTATAAGCAGTTAATTCAATTTTGTGGAATATAATAAAGCATGCAGGTTACAGTATGTTTTTAATCTGCATCCTGAGTAACCAGTGCTGCATAATCTAGGTTCTGAATGCAGGCACATGAACAGGATTACTTCTCACTGTACTCTATAGGACACTATCCCCCAATGGATCAATGTATGCACTGTGCGGCTGATAAATTGGTGTTCATGAATAAGCGGATCATGTCAGAAGCCACTCACAGGCGAATAAAAAATGACAAATGGGATGAAAGTGAGGCAAGGAAAGAAAGAGGGAGGTGAAGACGCATGATTGCGGAGGATAGGGTTTTCTGATGGGACATGCTGAGGAAGTGGATTTTCACATAGTCCCTGCAGGAGATGTTTGGCCTAACAGAAAATGACAGGGGGGCTTTCCAGGGGCTTGACATTGAACACACAAACCTGACTGTTGTGCAGCCTCCTCAGCAAGAGAGCCGCGGCTTTCATCACATTCGCCGTGGAGGAGTTCACTAGGCGCTTCCACCCTGGTTCTTTGAGAGGCATCTGTGGGGACCTCAAGGCGATGTAGCGCTCGTGAGGTCAGTCAGCTGTCTGCCTTTCCATGCAGAAGCAGACCCAGGGCACAAGCCCAGGCAGGAGCGCCAAGCGAGCAGGCAGACAGACTGTGTCCCTTTGTCCCGTTTTCCCCTGAGACACCTGCGTGATTGCACTGATTTGTCCTGACTCTATTCAGCCGGGGGTCCTACTGAATTTTAAGTGTCAAACATCTGTCATACAAAGGCTCATGCAGGCTAATTTGGCACACTCATAAGAGCTAAGTCTTCACAGAACTGAGTGTAAATATGCAAGTGTAGGGATGTAGGTAAATGTCATGTTGCTGATGGCGTATTTTTATGCATTGAATTAATAAATGCTAAATTGTATGGCTAAAATTTACAAAAAATGCCTCTATCTAGTGTTTTTTTTCAGGACTTTACAAATGGAGAGGTGTCGTAACTTAATGGGAACATTTCTGATAAAGCATAGCATTAGGTTAAATAGAGACACAAAAATAAGAATTAATCTGAGTTTATCTGAGTAAAACTGACAAAACTTGAAGTTGCCTTTTACTTTTACATCAACACCAAATAGCACATGCTTTAACCCTTTTCAGCCTATTTCATAACAAGAGTAACTCATGTCCCCACAGATATAAACCTGTATTCTCCTGTTGTATTCACTGTTACTCATTTTAGATAGACTGACAAAAGAGCAGAATAGGCACAGTGTCACACTCGGTGAGTTCAGTGTTAGAAAAATAGACTGGAACGTCTCCCGAAGCCACTTACAGGCAGCAGCAGCAGCAAACTCTGTTATGATAAAATCAGGGACCTCCATCAGGCTGCCCTTGATTCTGCAGTTGGCTTTACTCGCTAGGTCACCAAGGGGAGGCAGATGTTGTCTCCAGGCATGTCCCACCGCCTCGGCGAGCGGCTGGTGTCGCTGAGCTCCCAGGTGCAGAGGGTATGGTGGGCGGGTGGAGGGTGTTGGAGGTGCACTGAGCTGTCGCTCAGTCGCCACAGGGCAGCTCCAGGGACGTTGGAATGAGCAGATATGCTCATTTTGATCCACTGAGGTATAATAATTGATGATCAGCCCTGCTGTTGCATCTGGGAGTCACTGGTCCGTGTCGTAATACACCCTTAATGCAACACATGGTGGTGTGGACAGAGGTGCCATGGGGTCTCATGCTGGCTTCTATTTCATGTGGCACAAAGGATGATTGAGGGAATACAGGTCCATATAACGTGCCGAAGAAAACCTTTTCTTGCACCTTAACTTCTTTTTCAGGTTGGATTTAAAGCTGAAACCCTCCCCAAAGGAGCTGAATAAATTTGATCACTAAAAGCTTTCTTTTAAATGTTTGTTTCCTTGAAGCTTTGATAGAGCTTTTATTGTTATTACACCTGTCGAAACATACAATGGAGGGGAAAAGCACAACCAATAAATGTTGAAGATGGAAGAAAGTAGAGATAAAGAATAAAAGGAGGAGGCTGCTGCTAAAATGTCAATTTGGGAGCGTTTTGGTCTTAAAGTAAAAGAGAGGCAGTTTGGTGTAGACAGCATAAAACAGAGCCTACGGACTAAACATGTAGAGTATTTATGTTCCGTATAAAGCAAAACTATTTGTTTTTAATTGTTGATTTTATGGTACTGTGGAGAATAAAAAAAGGCTGCAAAGAATTTCTTTTTAAAGTCCAACTTCATCATACTTAGAGCATAAAAGCCTGACCTACTTTTTATCCCCTCTTTCGTGGATCTCCTCTCAAAAAAAAAACAGGAAAATTAAAAGTCCCATTTGGTGTTTGCTTTCTTGATTAATCACCATTATTCCCGCAGATGCAAGAAGCATGCAGCAACATCACACACCAAGCACACAAAGAAAAACACACATAAACAAGCACATACATCCACCTTGATCTATGCTAGCTGAACAAACCTCCCACGTTGTACAAGTCGAACACAAATCTGCAGCACAAAACACTACCATTGACAACCTAAGGGTCTTTGAAAGCCTCCACTTGCTGATCCTTCTCCAGCGCTGTTCTCCTACTGCAAGAGATCAAACACAAACACAGCCGCCCAACACGAGAACTTGCAGAAAAAAACGGTGTCACTGCATCTTTAAAAAGTAATGTGAAGCAAAGAAAAAGTTAAGGTTTCTGAATAAATCCAGAAGGATCAATAGGCTGCCATTATCCAGGCCACACTGTACAACATTTAAACCACTGAGTGGCTTTTGTCTGTTCAAAAATAGAGGCCCTGTTTTGTGTTTGTTGTCATTGTTAGTTGTCAGCGATGCGATCAAATTTTTAATACACCATTTAGCCTCATTGATTTCAGTTTACCACAGATTGTGTTGAATGAAACATTGTTCTTTTTTCCCCCCATCAGTGGCAATTACCCAGCAGTGAGTGCTGGAGATCACAGTGTATTAGAAGGCATGGTGTTTGTGAAACACTGCTGCTTGGGCCTCTTGTCAGCAGCTGCCTGGATCTGACTATAACAGGCGTGGATGCATGCATAATCGCATGTGCAGCAGCAGACACATAGCTGTGTGCTCTGAAGCAGGCATTCATTTACTTTAATATACTTATACACCCACACGTCTAGCACACACACACACACACACACACACACACACACACACACACACACACACACACACACACACACACACACACACACACACACACACACACACACACACACACACACACACACACACACACGAACACGCTGCAGTCAAAAGACAATCATAAGCAGTGAATGAATTCCTAATGTTTCTTGTGCCACTGCCTTCTCAAGAAGATTTTTCTCCTGCTTCTTTTTATAAATCAGGGGAGAGAAACCCTACACTGAATACCCACTAAAGTCTCTTTAAACTGAAGATTCTTTGCCTGTCCTCACTGTTGAAAAGAGTGTTTTGCCTTCAAGGTTCTAGCCTCTGTTTATGCTGTAGATGTGTGCATAGCTTATGGAAGTAAATCTTGTTTATTCTCACATGGAGGACTCAAAGTTGTTGTTCTCCTTTTATCATTTACTGCAAGGCCTTAGAGTCATTATAGCTGTGTAGTAAATGATTAATATTCATTTTTCCAAAGTTAAAAATGTGCATACTTTTACTGAGCCCGGGCAAAATCCATCTGTCTTACCTTTGGAGCATCTGCCATCGCTTACAGGCCCGTCCACCTCACGAGTCACAGGGACTTGGGGACATCTGTCCCAACAGATAGAGAATCAGGATAGGGCCATCCATTCTGTTAACGCTCCACTGAACTCTGCGTTATGTTCACCATAATTTGCTTTTGGTAGCTGCAGCATCCCGGAATATTGCTCAGGCAAAGTCGGCTGGTTGTAATGTGTCTCTTTTCGGCCATTCTGCGAGCAGATAATTTGATAAACCCCCAGACGTAATGGCTATGCTGCATCCTGATAAATGTGGGTAATATGACAGGGGACAGAGGATTTCCCTAACAATTTCTGAAGAGAAGTTTGGCTATTAGGATGATTTGATATTTTCCAGAGAGTACATCTAAAGGGAATGTGTTTTGTTGCACTTTGATGTAACATTGTGCAGCTTTTTGTTACAGGACTTGGTACACATACATATTGTCTGTTTTTGTTCCTAAGCTTGTTTGTGAATGTGGAGTTGTATTAGGATTTGCTCAGGTTATATCTCTTTTCAAATTGCTTCTGCAGTTTAAGATACAAAGCTCTTACTCCAGAGGGAAAAGCATAAAGCAGGCATTACAAATCCAAACTCTAACACTATTTCCTATCTTGTATTATAGCACCATATGCTCCCAAACACAAGCACTCTCTGCTGCACACACATTATTCAAAATACCCTCTTATATATTCCTGAGAAACACAAATCAGAATAAAGTTGGAGAAACTGACCATGCAGTGACCCAAAAGCTCACTCAGCCATTCCTGCTTCTCTCATCTTGCTTTCTCTCAATCTTCTGAGGGTAAACGCGTCAGCTATTCCTCATATGGTAAAATATGCAATCTGTGCCTGCCAGTCTATGAGCGAGTTTGGGGTTAATCCTCATGAATACGTGACTTTGTCTGCATGAATAAATAAAAAACCTGCTCACTGGGTAATTGAGGTGCCGTGCCACTAACAAACGAGGACACAATTTGTAAATGGGATTTTTCTTCCCCTCAATCGAGACCCACAGTGTTTCATATCACATTAAAGCGCTCACCAAATCATATTGATACTCTATATAGTATGAAGATATGACATGGAAATTGTGCACTCTCCCCTGAGGGCTCTGGGAAAAGTTCTATTTTAATTCTGTTTCATCATTTGCCTCATTTTATAGAAGCTCAAGTGTAAAACAGCACATGGCATTTGATGGCTAAATTTTCCTGCCTAGTGGCAAAAAACTCCTGACAGAGCCTTGCAGTAAAAAACATTAAAGTCTGCATTAATGTTTAACAAACAGCTAACTATATTTAACTTCTGAGTCCACACACTATATTTTAAATAACAGTATATGTTTCATACGTATATACATATACATATGATCAATTCTATATTCATATAGCAGGTTTGATAGGGCTGTTTGATTATTACACAGAGTAAAATTTAGGTTAGAGAAGAGGCAGAAAACAAGGCTGAAAAACTAAAACACAGCGGACAGATACAGACTCGAGGTCACCCAGGATTCTATCATGCCTGGTTGCACTTCAGAAAGTGTTCTATTTTGTATTTTAAGTGCCCCCCATTATGGCCAATTTAGCATTGTGTGCGTAAGGGATCCCATATGTTGATCCTCTTTATAGGAAAGGAAGGAAAAAAGGCTGTCTGTCTCAAGAAGGTGCTGTGACAGAGCGCTTTGCAATTTCCCTCAGCAGCGGGCCTGGTAATTGAGCCAAAAGCCCAAAAAAAGGTTTCAACGTGTCACTAAAAACCTCTGCAGCCAGGTTACGTAAACATTTTCAGACGAGTGCATTTCTGGCAAATTTAGAACAATTATTAGACCTTCACAGCGAGGAAGGTGTGAGAGGAAAAAGTGCTGGGAAATTCTCGTTTGGATAGGACAGAATGGGAAAGGAAAGGAAAGCATTTAGCTGAATAGTCTCAGGTGGGAACAGAAAACATACATTGCTATGTGTGTTTCTTTTGCACAATAGCGCCATTATATGTGATTACCTGGCACTTAAAAAACTAACCATTCAGGCATGGGGATGAGAATAACATATTTAGAAGTGTGAAATAGTCAATCGAACTGAGGTGGTTTAATTTTTGGTTTAAATTTCATACAGTTTCCTAAGTTTGAGAATTAAAAGGGACCTAGATAAAGCTATATTATAAAGATTGATTGATTAACAGTGGCACTAGAAATCTGTGATTTTTAACCTGTAGTTTGATCAGATTACTCAGTGTTCAGGTTAAGAAAATTTTCAGCAGTATTGCAACAATTAGTGCCATTAATACGTCTTGTGCTGTTTCATTTCATAATGAGATGAATGGGTCATTTTATTTCCTAAACAGGCATGTTTACATCGAAAATGCTTGTCCCTACATCTTTAGGGTGACAGAAAATTTTCCAAATGCTGGAACTCTTTCTAGACTGTCTGAGCACATTATACTAAAAGACAAAGCAAATCCTTCAAGCTTTTCACAGTTAATACTCTGTCAGGTGTTTTCTTAAAGTTCAAGGCCTTTTTCTGAGCGGACCCCACTTTAACAAATTACAACAAGAAATATCAGTGGCAGCAGAAGGAGGTCAGGTGAAAAAGTGAGAACCGTCTTGTTATTTTTTGTAAGTGTTGTTTGTTTGCTATTATGACTTCACAGTCCCTGGTAATTGCTGTGAACCAGCCCGCACTGGCTTTGGGACTGACAGAACAATTAGCTTTTTTAACACCAGAACATGTGTGATGTATCGTGGCTTCTATCTCTGGAGACAGGCGTTGTAATGGCTGACAGTTTTGGTGGCTTTTACTGTAACATCAAGAATACACAACTATTATGATACTTATCTCACAATATCTGATGACGAAGAACGCCCTGGGAATGATATAATCAAACTCAGACAGGGCTTCTTCAGCTTTTAGCCCGTCATTTAGCACCACAGCATGCTTTTCTGGTGTTCGATATCCCACCAAGGCAGGCCTGGAGAAGTGCATTGATTTCAGTGGGGTCCTCTTCGCCAATCCTGCCCCTCACGCCCAGTGCTTGACCCACTTATTTTCTCATCTTTCCACGTTTTCTCAGGAGACTTATGCTTGCACGCTGCTTCGCCCATTACAGTGGGAGTGGACGCAGGCCAAGTATGATTGCATTGCACAGTCTGTCTCTCTTTCCCTCTCTCATTGTCTCTGTATGACTCACACACACACACACACACACACACACACACACACACACACACACACACACACACACACACACACACACACACACACACAAAGTCTACCTGAATGAGTTAGGTGATACTAGCTCAGTTAGCCAACAAATAAATCACAGGACAAATTGACATATATGCCACAGGAGAGATCGTCTTTAAAGGAGTCGTTGAACACTGCATGAGCTATAAGAATCTCAGCCATGAGAGGTATTGACAAAGCACTGAATTCAAACTTTACAAGGGTCTATACTTAGCCAGGAGGTTTGTAATCCTGCCGGATGCCCTGTGCACACCCATAGAGTGCAACTTCAAACTTAAAACAAGAAATATTGCATTTTTTATGCATTCATTAAATATTTCAGACCTTTGTAATAAGCAGTCAGGTAGCGTGGAAGCTTGTGTCTGAGCTTTAAACTCTGCAGCTCTACCTGACTGCATTCACCCATAGAAGATGCATGCTGGGCAAACTAGACCCCCTGATGGGCTTAGATGTTGTAGCGTCACATCTATCTGCTTGATGGTATCTCAACATAATTTTCTTTTTGTCCGTATCACCGACATTACAAGACACTGCAGCTGGAATAATGTTTAATATCAACAGTGGAGCTAATGTGCAGGACAGACACAGCAGACACAGACTTTGGTTGAAAGAGCCCAACATTAGTCTAAAAGCTAACTAAATTGACTCCTCAGCCGATCAATTGTACTCACTCCTCTTGCAATTGCCTAAGAGGAAGGTTAACTTCAGAATTAAGCTTGCTTACGCATCTTGATTCAAAGATTGAAGAGCTGCACGCATTTTAAGCACAGAACATACCCCAAAAGTAAAGCCCTCATAAGCAATGCATTCTGACCCTGCATGCAGTGTTTGCTACATGTAATGAAGCACAATCCCACATTTTGCCTGGGGGCAGCCTCTCGTATTTTGCTTGCAGCCTGGCAGAGCACTCTTCTATGCAGCACAGTTTTGGGATTTGGTTCAGCAGTGTGAGAAACCTAAGATCTGTGTTTTTCACCTTCTTGAAGGTACATCGAGGACTGGAAAAACTTTTAGGCATTTTGCTGATCTTGTAATAAGAGTGAAAACTTGGTGAAAACTGTAAATTTCCCAGGTGTGCTTGGAGGAATATGATCCCAAAGAAGGGAGTTTGGGGGCTTACAGTGTCTTAGTTTTGTTTCCTCAAGTCCCACAAAACTGATAGACTCTATCTTGAACACACAAGTAATCATCTTGTGTTCACACATGTAGGAAGCCCGAAATGTATGCTGTTTGTTGTCATGTCTGATGGACTAGGTGCATTTACTTTTGGTTCAGAAGTGCCACTTAATCTGTAACATCACAAGCATTCTAATTCTGCCACAGACACCTTTGTTGTTGTTGTGGTACTAGCTGAAGAAAACACTTGAATACACAAAGCAGTTAAATTAAGAGGGAACAGCAATGATTCACCACAGAGTGATGCTGGAGCTATGATGAAACCAGCAAAGCAAAATGTGCTAATTCAAAATTACTCCACAGCAATTCCAAATAATCACAAAAGCAATTAATATTTAATTTTTAAACAATCCACATGGACCAAAAGCCCTATTAACTGGCAAAAGGGCTTAATTTTAACAGTTAAGACTAATTACATATCAACACAACATGGGGCACACCACTTCACTCTGCATAGAAGAGTGCACCTGGGTCTTTGTGATAACTTGTTTGTTATATAAAATATTACAGATAACTTTCTATTCAAATAAGTTTTCATATTGGTATCATAACTAACCAATAATATCAATCAGTCGGTAGTTTACGTTCACAAAGGCAGATGACTGGCTCTCAATGAGCCATATGACCAGTGCCCTGGGGTTTTTGGTATTATTCTCACTCAGTCATAGAAAGTGAGTCCAGGGGAAGGTTTGCAAGCAGCAGTTTTAGGCTGGAGTTGGGTTTCTTTAGAAGGCTGCATAATATTTCTTAATAGGGTTGGAAGTGGGCTTGAGGCAGGTCTGCTGAGATTCTCCTTTCCTCTCCCGGATTATCATTTTTAAGCAGCTTCCTTGGGAGCTTGCAGAATGAGCATTATAACAGCCAGGGTTGAAAAAAAATAATAGACCTTACCAATTTAGTTATTTCACCAATTTACTTATTTTTGTATGACTTGCAGAAATTTACACCCCCCTTATTTTCGAACAAGTTCTGGCAGATTTCTCCCAAAATAAGAGTATTATGAGTTTTTATGTGGGATGCCAACTTATATGGTAGCTTAAAACTGTCCATGTATTAATGCTGTATTCTTGTTTTTAATAGAGAAAGGGCAAATGCTGTCATCAGAATAATAGATAAAAAATGTACCCTTTGACTTGCCTCAATGATGAGGGGATTGCCCTGAAACAGTGCAGCTGGCTTTGATGCAAAGAAGTACATTGTTTTTTTGGGGGGGAATTCATTTTCATAGGAAAAGACCCTTAACTGAAGCCAAACAGTTGCATGGGAGATGTTTTTGGAAGGGTGTCAGTAATCTCTCCAAGCAATTCAGTGCAAATATCGGAGAGGCTTCCACTCCATTGTTTTATGCAGTTGACACACTTTGCGTTATACATATGCAGCAAATCCTTGAGAGCAAGCTCAAGTTTTTTTTATTGAAATTACAGTTCAGAATTGGTATTGATCCTCACAGTATGCTGAGCTACAAAGGATCCATCACATGGAGTGGTTGCATATTCAGCTTTCTGTGTCCTGGTCATACATGTAAAAGTAAGCCCACTGTAGCTGGGATTAGCTGGGAAATCTGAACTCCTTCAGGTACCTCTTTCTGATTTCTCTTTCACAGCAATAGCATTTGCATTTTTTAACACAGGCAGGATTTGAGCAAAGAGTGTGATTGCTCTCTTTGCTAGTTAAATGTTTAAAGGAGACATGCAATTTGAATTGCTGCAGAGCTCATCAATATGAAATTGGACTAGTGAAGGGAAACAAAATGTAAGAAGGCAGCCTGGCACTCCTTATGCCCAAAATCCAACACTCCATTTCCCAGCCCAGTCACACAAGTGTAAGACTTTCAGGAGTAGAAAAAGAAAGGAAAGAAAAGAAATCCTTGGGCTAACTACCTTCTGAGGGTTTTACTTGCAGTCAACAACATAAATACTTGCAATACATATCAGAGCATCTACAGGGTAAGAAACAAAAGTGGCTTTTAAGAGACAGAATGAATGATTTATAATTCATACATATTTAATACTGAGGCAAAGCTTACTTATTGATTAACCGAAACCAGCAAGTTAAGAGTCTTTCGAAATCTATTGACAATAACTTCATGGTCAGTCAATCTCATTTACAAATTAACAGTCTGGATTTAATGATGTTTAATGACAAGATTAAACAGGTCTGTTTACCAGCATTAGTATCCATCTGGGGAACAAAAAAGGAAACTTCACTGGGCCTCTGAGCTTGTTATCTGTCACTCAAGAACTGATCCAATAGCATTCATAATGCTTCCAAAGCCCACCCGCCGTTTTCAGCCCACAAATCCTGCTGTGCTTGAAGATGTGTCGGCAGCAGCAAATTATTAAATTGTATTTTTCATCCTCAAGGGTTGTCAGCAGCCTTTGCAACAAATAGAATTTCCCAATGTAATTATGATTACTTGAGCAAAGGTAAAAAGGAGAGAGAATGTGAGGTAAATAGGGATGCTACCAGCAATACTACGTCTCTAGTTCTTCCTATTAATGTCAAGTCAGGCCCAATTTTGACTGATAATCAGGCTCTGCCCTGAACGCAAACGTTGCTCAACAGAAAGGAATAATTTGTATGGGGAGACAGTCAGAGTTCAATAGACTTTCTGTCATCAACTGCTCCAGCTGATAAAACCCACACGGCAGCAGGGTGAGAGGGAGCCATTTGCAGAGTTGACAGATTCCATCATGGATGACTTTAGCATACCTGAGCGTTGCTCTTCCTGCCTTCCTCGCGCCCTCTGCCAGGGATAAGGGTGATGAATCAGGCTTTATGGGCCTTCAGGATGCTGGAGAGGTCAATCTGTGCGAATGGCTGTTAAAATCCAACATAACTTGACCAGGCCCTTTAAACAAGCACTGAGCCAACTTACACCCACAGAGGAAGCAGCACAGTTGTATCTCTCTGTAACATACTTTGCCCTGATAAGCTGCCTGCTGGATTCCTGAGTAACAAACTTGGCTGCTCCTGGAAGTTAGAGAGGAAAAAAGAAAATTCTTGCTACCACCGAGTTCACGATCTGCCTTGACTTGCTCCTTGACTTTTCACTGCTGCTTGCACTGACGGAAGAACAAGAAGTTCTGATCTCAGGCTCATTTTTAATGGTTTTTCCTAAAACCACTGCTGAGTTCATTGGCTGGTAGCCATTCTACTATCTATGACCTGAATTCTCCAGGCAAAAACACACACAAAAAAACAAAAACAAAGTAACAATAAAGAAAAAAAAGTAGGGCACACACACACACACACACACACACACACACACACACAGAATATTGAAATTACACAACAAATGATTTCTAACACTGTGGCTGCTGCAGGAACAGGAAACAATGCACTGTTATCTTTTTGTTTTAACAATTTCCAAAGCTGATGACTTAATCTTGTTGAAGTTGTTTCTCTTTCCTAACTAAAGCTCCTAAAGCACTGCAGGCGACTGGAACACACACAAACACACACACACACACACACACACACACACACACACACACACACACACACACACACACACACACACACACACACATACACACACACACACACACACACACACACACGACACACACACACACACACACACACTTAATTAAATAAAGAAAAATAAAATGTAAGAGATATTTATATTACACAATATGTGATTATCATGAGATAGGTTACGACTATGACTATGATTTATTAGAAAAAGTATTATTATGAAATAAGTCCAATAATAAAAAGGGAGAATAGGCAAAATTTTGAGATAAATTATGATCAGAATGATGAAATAGACAGGAGGAACAGAGCTAAGTAGCAATACAGCAGGGAAAGTCATTACCAACTGAGACAAGATGCCATGTTTCTTTCTAAAGACATGCTTATAAATGTAGCAGTCATCAGACAGTCAAGCAGCCAAAGTAACTTGTGTCACTACATATACTGTCCAAATGTGGGGAGCACAAAATGATCATCTCAGCATTAGTGGGTTTTTATTAAAAGAAGAACTAAGATGCCTCACACTGTGATGTGGAAATATATATATATATATATATATATATATATATATATATATATATATATATATATATATATATATATATATATATATATATATATATATATATATATGTGTGTGTGTGTGTGTATATATATATATATATATATATATATATATATATATATATATATATATATAAAAATGCATACTTCATTAAAGTAATTTGTTTTGGTCTTATTGTTATACTGTTTTCTTAAAAAAAAAAAATTTCTTCAAACTATATATTTCTAAAAACTAGTGATCAACAGGGGTTGTCATGTTCAGATAAGGTATTGTGGTATTTTTAAAATAAGTTATGAGATAAACATCAAAACAAGAAGTAAAAAAACAATCTTAGCTATTAGGTTAAAAATAAGAAAAAATATGATAATGAGGTAATATTTCATAGTATGAAGACAATTCATTATTTCATTTTTTTCCCATTAGTCTTAACTCGACTATTATCTGATTAAAAAAAGGCCTTCTTTTACATAATTTTGACATTTAGTGTCACTTTTATCACCATTCTATATTGAAAAATTACTTTATCGCATTCTTAGTCTTAGATTATGTTAACTACTAACGTTTAACTTTTAAAGGCCATTAATTTGACTGCTGTATATAGTTTTAACTTTTTGCCTATTCTTGATTATGACTAAGTATTAAGTCTTTTTTATGGCTTTATGGGCCTGCAAATCCATGTCTCTATGCCACTATTATTATTATTATTATTATTTTGATAATGATGATGATGATGAAAACAAAGTCCAAAGAGATTAAAGATGAAAATGTCATTCGCAATGTTACATTCTGTTATTATCCTGCAGATCTGCCTGAATGGTCTCAAACTTGAGCAGCTGCACTCACTCAGAAACCCTTTTCTCGTCCCCACTCTCCACTTGTTCTTTGTTTACTTTCACTGTGAGCTATGCTGCAATGGCCTCATATTAAAAAGTTCTTGTAACTGTAAAAGCCTCTTAATAATTTTTTTTTTTTTTTATATGACCATCATGTTGCCTTGACAACAGACTTGGCTAATCCATAGTGCAGGGGGCACAGCTGTTGGGTCGCAGCAAAGGGCAGCTTGACGCACAAAAATGGTAATATCACCTAGACTTGGATGTCTGATGTCTCCTCACTCTGATCTTTCCTCTGAATATTTTGTTGATGTTGTGAAGTCACATTTCACAGTGACTCACCATGTGCACACGTGTGTGTGTGTGTGTGTGTGTGTGTGTGTGTGTGTGTGTGTGTGTGTGTGTGTGTGTGTGTGTGTGTGAATGGGGGGGGGGCAATCATAGGGAATAACACAGCTCCATGATTGCACACCGCTCTTGAAAAAAAATCTATTCCCAGTTGAACCCAAAACAGCCTGAAGCCTTTCTCGCCAAACTCAATATTTTTCCTGTATACATTCTGCTATAGGTGCACAAGAAACAAGCATTTGTGGCACTGAATTACAGCGGGAAACCTTCAGTATAACGTACTCTATCCAACCCCATACAAAGAAAATCATGTTGCTCTTAGGATAAGTCATTACCGCCTCCACAGAGGAGGTTATGTCTGCCCTGGTGCTCCTGTGTCTGTTTGTCCATTGCCTGCAAGATAACAAAAAAACTCCTGGCCCCATTTTTATGAAACTTTGTGGAATGCTGTAGCACAGATGAAGCAAGGAAGTCCTGGATTCTAAACTAGATCTGACTCAAAGACTTGTTGAAGTGTTACACAAATGTCAAACTAAACTGAGATGTGACTAACAGCAAACAAGAGTAGAATTCCATAAATATTCACTTTTTTAAAACCATATCTCTTCTTTTTTCCTCAATGCAAGTAATATGAATAAATGCAAATTGCATTTTAAACTGTATGATTTATATACTAATGCATTGAAAACTTTGAAAATACTTATTTAGGTAATTAAATGGTGCAGAACCGCATCGAACATGTCACAGTACACATCTGATCACACAGCACTATTTGTGTGGAATTAAATCTCTGAGCTTCAGTGCATGCCAGGTTAAGCACTATTTTCATCCACATGTCAACTGTTTTGGTCTTTTTCTCTGGAAGCATTTTA
This sequence comes from Halichoeres trimaculatus, assembly GCF_033239565.1. Lineage (NCBI taxonomy): Eukaryota > Metazoa > Chordata > Actinopteri > Labriformes > Labridae > Halichoeres > Halichoeres trimaculatus. The sequence goes on from NW_027437185.1 coordinate 22,529,808, forward strand.
GATCTGACGTGCTTTTTCTTCTTGTTAAATGTCACTGACAGGTTTTGACATGAAAACTTAAGTTAGCAGTATCCAACCTGTCATACTGTATTTGTAAACAGCTTACGTTTCCGTCTCCAAGCTTAGGGGAAAGGAGGTGAAGTCTGACAGCAGACAAGGGTTTTTAACAAACATCCCCACATGCATACATAATGCCCTTATTTCAAAAAAAGAAAACGTTTGCCGCTCCATTTAATGCGTAGTATTTCTCAGAGCGCCCAGAGGATACCTTCTGTCCACAGATTCTTTGTGCTGCATGCACCAAACTTAGCAATCTTGACTCTGCCTGGATGGTAACACAGTTTACTGCTCGCTCTATCAATGCATGCATGGAGGGCATGAGTGATTTAGTGGAATGAGATTATTCCTCCAGAGGAATCCATGAGCTCCTGCAGAGTCAAACTTTTTTTTCCTTTAAATAATCCATCTCATGATGAATTACCTGGAGTTTTTTTCCAACATGAACTTTGGTTTGCTGGACCAACTTTGGCATTGGCTACATCAGCAGCTACATGCTGTGTCCGTGCTGCGTGGGTATTGATTGATGCGGCTAAGTAGTGCGATCGCTGTCCTACACAGCAACAGACAAGGCCGATAGAAATCCTGTGGATTTCTACGGCTCAAGCAGGTTTAACTCATCAGCAGAATAGGAATCAGAGGCGTCCTCGGGGACTCAGGCTGGGGATACATCAAGGGCAGGTGTGAGGAGACAGGTGACCTATGAACTCTGCCTCCCACAGCCTGACCTTGGAACAAGGTTTCTGTCTCCGAGCTCAGGCTTAAATCTTTCTCACGAGATCAATTTGATGATGTATAGAGGGCTAGGCAGGAAGCTTGGGATAGGAGCTCAATATCTAAGCACAAAGAGACCCAAGGGACACTGTGGATCTGTTCAGTCACATCTGTGTTTTCTGCACATTTAACATCCAGGCATATCAGCAGAAAAAGGTGGCATGGCATTGAACCAGTTTCCAACTTTACAAGACATGAGCAGTTTTTGGGAGCTACCAGTCTATCCTCCTGCTTTTTTTGCACTGTATTCAGTTACAAGGGGATTTGTTGTGATAATGCATTTAGCATTTTAGCATTGTGAGGCTACAATGCTTACATAGTCTGGTTTTTGAAACCCTTGAGTTTGCAGAAAAGTACATATAGCAATACTAAAGGTTGTGCTTTCTGTGACCATAAAGCTCAGAGGAAGGGATAAACTTTGCAAATCTTAAAGTGTGCTGTGTTCTCTTTAACAGTGTGCCAAATATACCCGAGTAAAATGCCGTGAAAGGTACCCCACTGGGTTCAGAATTTCACTCAGAAGATGGGGCATGCTACACAAAGCACATTGGACTCGTAACCATGCGACCCAGACTAGTAGTGCCACTTTCCAACAGCTTTTCCTCCTCAATTAGGATCAATAACAAATAGAAAGTGGGATACTACTCAGGATATCAACCTCAAGTTAAGAGTGCTGGTTAGATTGAAAAGATCCCTATATGTAAAACAAAAGATGACCCTCTAATGTGGCTAACAGCACCAACTACTGATGCTTTCTTAAGCCTACCTACTAGGGATGGAACGGTTCACAAAATCCATGGTTCGGTTCCTATCACGGTTTTGTAGTGACATTTTTTTGTTTGGTTCGGTGTACATTGTTGTTGTTTTTAGCACCTTTGTTTCTACCCCAATAATCCACTATTAACAGATTATTTTTAGCCAATCACCTCATGTATAGTCATGAAAAACCTGAAAGAATGAGGCTTTTTCCCAATTAAAACATCATTAAAGCTGAGTGAAACACTGCTAGTTTCAACATGCCAACTCCTCAGAAAAGGAAAGTTACTATTGGCTGTACCAGAAGTAACTAAAAGCCACTAAACAATGCTGCTATCTAATTTGCATCATAATCCATTTGCATGTAATTGTCATGGACTCTGTAGGAGAGAGAAAAAACATGGCTGAGACAGAAAGCAGGTTAAACACAACATCATAAATATGTTTAGGACAACAAATTTCTGCCCATTCTTGTTTTTGTTTTTTGTTTTTTTTTATATATATGTCTAAATATCAATCCTCTTCTTTTATCTTGGCAGAAGTGACCATAATGAGACACGCACTTGCGTGATTTCATCTGCTGCGACCAAAGAGGACTGTCTGTGTTTTCGATAAGGGAGGGGTTCACAATAGCACATGCTGCTCATTCAGGCGATCAAAACACGCTTCGATGTCAGACTCCAAACTCCAGAAAAGTCACAAGAGTTGTCATCTTTAAAAAAAAACTGCCAGAGGGGTCTGAAATCTAATCTAAAGTGCTCCCAGACAGCAGAACTACTCAAAACCACAGGTACACCCTCTAACTCTGTCTACTTCGCTCATCATGTAAGCAAAACACACGCTGCCCCACAACCGTTCCGCTGTATCCTTCGCCACGCATTGGGCATGTGTATGATCGGAGTTACACACTCGCTTCAAACGGAGTTGTAAGACGAAGAAAAGAGTAAAACATGAACGAAACCGAACGCAGCACACGCACCCTGAACCAAGTGAAGAAAACCGTACGGTTCAAATCATTCCATGCCTACTACCTACCACACACTGTATCTTACACTCGTGTGTGACTTATGTTCCAAATATGATGTTGTGTCATGGTTTTATAATTATGGTGTAATTATGTTCTTATCTTAAGTGACAGCACATTAAATTGTGATTGTACCTTTTTACAAAGGATCATAATTTACTGTGTAAGATCAAAAATTTTCCTGACAGCTCAAATGCATTATATTGTTAGTTAAATGTACCACCCAACCCCAAATAAATCTGCTCACTCAAAGAAAAAAAAAATGGTGTTGACTTGGCAACTGAATGTGACTGCGGATTAAGGATGGCTTGCTTGTCAAAACGCAATCTCTGAACACAGTGATGATCCCTAAGCAAGGAGACATCTATTCAGGGTCTGAAAATTTCGTTTTCCCTCTGTGGGCAAGACAGAGCAGCCAGAGAGAAAGAGTAAAACATGAATGATGGGGCATGTTCTGAATGAGCAGAGTGACTGAGCATGCTCTATGTGGTCACTCGCTTTTTTCAAACCTGATTTGCTTCAAAATGTATTACGGGCCATTTTATTTAGCATCAATGACTTAGCAGTATCAACTGATCAGTATTAACTTTGCCCAACTGTGTTATGGAGCTATCTAAATATTTGTCTGTATGCTGTGTTTTTTTTACATTTGCTACATTAAGTTCATAAATGAGACTATTTATAACCTTTTTTTAGGGCTAGGACAGCATGCTATTCTCTCGATTCGATTCCATAACGATTTTTGGGGTGCCACTTCAATTTAAATTGTGTTTCTTCAATATTTACATTTTTGGGGACTTTTAGTTTGCTTTTTTTAAGACCAGACCATGTGAAAATGTTAATTGATGATGATAATGTGTACAAACTATATCAGGAGCCATATTTTCCCATAAAATACACATCACATGAGTCAGAGAGAAACATTTCACCCACTTTCCAATCCAGTTTATCAACAAAGACTGAAATGAAGAATTTGAATTTAAAAAAAAAAAAAAAAACGGAAAAATTGATTTTTTTTTTTTGACAAAGAATCCCAATTTTGATATTGTCAAACAAAAAATCCTGACATATCGAATATTCATTGTTTTTCTCCCACCCCTACTTTTTTTCGAAGACACAGGGGTACAAAGTAAGTCTCCTTCTGTCTTATTTCTATCAAAGTACTGTTTAAACCTATGTTTAGAATGCCCAATGCTGCTTTAACCATATTCTGAGCAGAACATGATCAGAAAAAGCTGTAGAGACTGTCTTAAAAATATGTCACCACCCAAAATTACAGAGATGCCATTTCGAAATGCATTAGTATTTCCAGAGGACTGACGTGTGTCTCGGTGGATGATTTGCCCCAGAATTTTTTTTATTTTTTTTTTTTAATTATGGACATAGTCGATCCACACAGGAATAAAAATGCAGACGTCCTTCACGACTATTACAAATTATCATAGGTCCCCAGGTGAAACTAATCCTGTGCAAATAGGGTTTAAGACAGATTATGAAATGCATCAGGCTCTACATAAGAGAGTACAGTCAAACCTTCTGTAGGTGGCTTCATTCATAATCAACAAGCTGAAGGGGGCACTGACAGCTCTATAGATACAAGCTGTACCAGTCCAACGCTCCCAAAAACTTGTCAAGTTATAAATGTCAGGTTTCTAAATTTGTGCTATAGTTGTATATTGGAGGCTCAATGTATGGATGGACAACTGATGCTTTATGCATGTTAACTCCATCTTATAAACTGGCCCCCAAGCAACCCCGATCACTCAAAGGTGTCTACCTAGCTGTTTTTATTATTTATTTAACCTTTATTTAACCAGGAGAACACCTCAATGAGATGAAAAATTTCTTTTTCAAGAGTGTCCAGGCTAAGACATCAGCAGTGAACAGCACTTCCTTTTTAATGTCATAATTCAGTATCATGAAATAACTTCAAACATATCATGTTATAACGTCATACTGATTGGTTGTTTTTTTTTTTGTTTGTTTGTTTCTGCCGTAGCAGCAATGTACTTCTGTATTTAACCGTGAAGTAGACGGATCTGTGTTTTTCTGCATGTGTAAAGCTGACATAGGTAACTTTTAAAATCATTCCTTCATTCCCTCCAAGTAAAACTTTAAAGACCAACTACACAACACATCGTGTTGACACCACAAACAGAGTCCTTTTATTTCATGTAAACACCCACACAGACACTGGTAACTAGGTGGCACGCATGGCTAAAACATCAACCAGGTGGTTTGAAATATCTCACCTTTGGAAGGAGGGAAAGTAAGCAGATGGCTGGCCTTTAGGGTCCATAGCACATTGTCGACAACGAATAACAGTCCAGAGGGGAATGGGATGGCTGATAACCTCCATCCCATGGTTCCATCTGCTGAATCCTAAGCAAGGACAGTGCATGCAGACATGCAAAGCCAGACACCGACATCTTGTAAGCCTGATGTAGAATTATACAAAAGGTGAAATGGGATGAATATATTATTGTGGTCAGGCTGTGTTATAGAGCTTTACTTTAGCTTTGGCAATGCGGCGCATCATAATGTTACATAATAACCGTCCAAATTGGGCAATATTTATGAAATGAGAATTTAAATTGTGGTGTGTTTCTCTGAATGACAATAAATGAATAAAAGGAGAAATGAAAGAGTGATTATGATATAAAAAAAAACAAGATTAAATGGTCATTCAAAGGGATTCAGGCTAGCATTTGTGCCATCAATACAAAGGCAATCTCTCGCCTGTTTTCAGGACACCTATTCAAAGCCTCTGTGCGTGGCTCTTTGGGGTGATCTAAAAAGAAAAGACTCAGGAAAAAAGCAAGCTACGCCAATTGTTAGAAAACACATGCCAAGGCTGCCTTTTGTCCTGCTGAAACAAAGTGGTTCGTCATGTTCTGTACGTTCACCAGGTTTTCAAAATAGGCTTTCATCACAATGGCACTATCTAAATCCTATTGTGTCAGAACAAGGCAATGTTCACAGAATCAAATAGAAAAGGAATAATGTTGTGTCTAATTGCAGTTCCTTCACTATATTCTCTGACTGGGTTTAATCTAGCTTCATTCATGACTATACTAATCACAACTGTGCTGCAGAATTACCACAAGGCTGTTATAATTACACAACGGGCATTGGCAGGAGCCTCTGGAGCCATAAATATGAACAGCATGGATACAGTCGGTGGTTTTTATTGACGTCTCAATATTTCAGGGCTGCAAAGAAAAGTGGACATTGAAAGTTTCTTTTTCAGCTCTATTGAGATTGCATCCATGCTGCAGCCACTGTCTCGCCCTCAATGAAAAGCTGCTGCCTCCACAATATCGCTCAGCCCATTTGTATGTGACGGGAGGTCCTCTCTCCCGCCACGCTTCTGTGACAAGTGGGTACAGTAAGAAATCAAAGCCTGGGCTGAAACAACAGCTGTTTCTGCTTATGTAATGGCTGTAGGATGACTGTTCATATCCTGGATCGTTGAAGCTGTCACAAATCATTAATCTAGGGCCCGTCTGTGGGGCCACGCTGTCAGCTTGTTTTTGGACATGTGTGGCGAGACAAAGGCAGGACACATCGTTTAACTGACGCCTCACACTTTGTGCAATCTTACAAAACTGCTTCAAAGAATCTGACCTCCCCTGCAGCTCTGACTGCTTCAGATTGTAGGGTGTTAACTGAATGACATGAAGCCTTTTTTTTTGGAGTGAGATTGATAAATAAGAAACCTGCTCCATGTTCTACACATGCACCACAGAAGGGAAAAAGAGAAGAAAAACTCTGCAAGCAGCACTACAGAAAAAAACATCCAAATTGTGAAAAGAGGGCACTAAAGAAAGCATTGCACATTTTTTGATGCTGGGCTTTATATATTTCAGTTACTCCCCCTTGTGCACTGCTGCATATGTTGTAGTGTGAATGTACTGCTGCTTAAAAGCTGCAACAGAGAGCCCTGAGAGCTACCTCAGACCCAATAGCACATCAAGGGGCTTAGCTGCAGCATTAGTGAGGTCTTAAGTAACTTTTCAATTCAGCAGGACAGTGAGTAGGGACACAGGGGGAGGCTCTGTGCCCTCTACTGGCAGACTGCAGCATAGAATTCAGGGTAATTGGTTTGGATTTCCATCAGTGAGGTAACGTGCATGTACTCCTTTCTATTTATTTCAGGTATCATAGGCAAAAGTACAAGTGTGAGTTCTGAAACCTCCTACATATCTTTGCTGTATTATGAAATTTCACAGTGTTCACAGAAGTGATTAGAGGTGTAAATGTGTTACAGGTTCAGTGGAGTTAATTACTGCTACATGAAGTTAAAATAGGTGTTTAATAGGCATAAATAGAGGTGCATTACTGAGGATGGAGAGAGAATCAGATTCGTTTTTTGTTTTTTTTCCCACCTACTTATTGCAGATATTTTGCAAATGAGGACAAATGAATTATACGAGTATTGAACCGTTAAAGTGAGGTATACAGTTTGGGCCAGCTCATAATTGCTTTTTCAAAGACTAGCCTTGGAAGTAATTAGAGGTTGGAGTAAAAAACACTAACCATTCAGATAATCAGACTGCCATTAACACCTTGGGGGCTTTATTCTGTTATCAGCTTGACCCTTTCCTGGAAAATACACTTCTCTCCTCTCTGCCTGATTTGCAGACTTTTCTCTTCAGACACAAAGTGTTAGTGGATTGATTAGTGCAAAGGTCAACGTGCACTACTCCCAGCATATTTGTGGCCCAGGAAGTTATTGACCAAAACAAAATGGACAGTGTTTTACAGTAATTTTCAGCACCTCTGTTGTTTAGCAATACAGTGTCGATCAGTGTAAACGAATTAGGCAGTCCCCCTCCCTTTCTCTCTTTTTAATGTTTGACCTTTTGTGGTAGACTTTGACAACCTTGCAATTGAATGTGAATTTCATTATGGAGAGAAACTCATCATTATTGATCAAATTAGGAGGCAGGTTGCAGAAGGGGAGAAAAGGCTGATAGATGTAATCACAATCATTGAGCTCCAAACCACCGTTTGAGGCTGGCAAACCGACAACGTTTTCCTTCATTTTGAGCTTTATTTAGTTCAGACAACAAAAAACCCAAAACGCAACCATTGATTCAGAAACCATTGATGGATAGAAAGCAATGTGGCTTGACTTTTATCAAAAAGATAAATCATTTTAAAGCCGCTATGAGGAACTTGCTGTGCATTGATTTTTTGCAGAGGCCAATAATGCACGTACATACAATACATGGTAGTCTTTTTCTTTTTTTTTTGACAAAAAGTATTATCCTATTTTCTTTTAACTTGTAAATATCGTGAATCTTAAATATCCACTGTTGAAATTGTAAAAAGGGGCTGTTTTGTTAATGTCCTGGCAATCATCTTGTCTAAGGCATTACAAATGCTGACAAACTTTTAACAGTGTTTCTTACGGTCTCACGTCCATTTGTGGGTCATAAAAATACATCACTATTAGTTTCAATCAGTTTCATGTGCAGTTGAAAACTTCTTACAGGAGCTTTAAAATAAAATATTAACATACCAAATTAACTTCTGATATAGCAAGTTAATGATTAAAACACAAGTACCAATCTATTCACCGATTTATACAAATAAAGAGTAAAATGTGTCTCTGGACTTTTTAGTATGAGTCCCAGTCTTTAACAAAAGGGTCTGTTTTTTTCTTTGTTTGTTTTGTTTTTTGTTTTGTTTTTGCTTTTCTGTTGAAATTTCCAAAAGAAAATGCAAATTATAACAGCAAATGGCTTGTCAAAGTTTTTTTTAAATGAAATCAATGATTGTATGCTTTAAAATCACTTTAAAAACAGATTTAACAAACAGAATATCAGTGTTGGGTTTAATTGTGTTAATGTACAGTATATAGAAATGGAAATATTTAGATACATCAAGGGGTCAAATTTCAGTTTGAAATGCTCCCTTGCTTCTGCTTCCCACTGGTCAAATGTTTGCTAGTAACATTGGCATTCTAGCAGAAGTGATGCATGATAAGTATGTTACTCCATTTGTCCCATTTGTATCATTATCTATAAATAGGAATTGTTTTGGGGGGTCTACAACACCCACTCTTTTCCAACCTGTGTATTCCAGGGAGCTTCAACTAAATCGAAAAAAAAGAGAAAGAAAAGAAATACAGGGTGTCTTTCCTATGATCTTGTAGAAATATGGTTCTGTATAGACCCTTTTGGAAAAGGGACTAAGGCTCATTCTATGTTAACTAAAACAGTTTGATATTTAAGTTATTACACATACAACATATTTGCAAAAAAAAGTAGATTTCATCTGTCCCAAGTCTACTCTGCTAAATGCAACTGAAAACTTGTATCTTTAACTGACAAATTAAAATAGAGTGGATTTAGCCAGATTTTGAGAATCAGCCCACAAATTTGCAGCTTGTGGGTACTTAAAAACAGGTAAATAGATTATTTGCCCTTATTGCAAAGTCTTTATAATGATGATTGCTAAAATCTATGATACGTATTGTTGGTGTATTCTTTCTTCAATACTTTGTTGCTGCTAAATCGGGCTGAAATGGTTTCTTGAACTGCCAGGGGAACAAATGAATTATATTCAAACAACCCCAAGTCTGCACAAAATGTTCCAGCCCTTTATGATGAATGATAATTGATTAAAAATTAAGAAAGGAAAAGCAACATCTCATTCAAAACAGACACACCTCTTTTGTGATGAATGACCATATGGTCAATGTTCCTTTGGCAACAGGTAAAAGATGCAAATAACTGTGAGTAATGGGTGCCTCCTTTCATATGGCAGTGCCTCAACAGTTTGAAAGAAAAAATAATAATAATACTTCACTTTTAAAGGGAAGTCACGCAGTTTTATTTATGGTTAATTTAATTTATTTACAGTATTTCAGCTTCAATAATTGACGCACCATCCATGGATCATTCTTTTTATAAGAAGAGAAGACAGCATCCTATTTAATTTTGTTATTTTCCCATTAAAACCTGAGGAAACATCAAAGGCAGAGCGATTTAATTAACAATGTGGAGAGTCTGTGTACAGCCGTCTGCATTTTGCAAATTACTCTGCGCTGAGAATAAGAGACTTATCAGGCCCATACAGACATCGCTGCACACCTCAAAAGAAGTTGTGTTGACACAAGGAAGGGGGAAAATACATGTCTCCCCCAGACAGAATTATCCACTTCACAGGTGTTTTCAGTTTACAGTTTCCAGGTTGGAAAAATTAATACCTTTTCTTCCTGTGCCAGTAGAGTTTACAGTTCTTTGTTGTGGGCTCTGTGATGTGCAGAAGTAGTGTGGAAAAGACGGAGCATTAAGTATCATGTATGAAATATCATTGTGATGCCTTCCTTGTGGCATTAAAGTTTCCAATAAATGTTTTGAGGAGGAGCTTTTTCTAAGAAGTTGTTTTTGACGTTTTCCACTTTTTGTCAAGCAGGTTCAGAAGCTCAAAGAGTGTGGATTGAAACTCATGGCTAAAAAACAGAAGAGCAAAACTTCAAGACTGGCTTTTGACAGGTCTTAAAAAAAACACGATTTAATTTTAGAGGATAAGGGAAATAAAAAGCAGCTGGGACATTTTTACTGTCTGAATTTTTAAATTTAAACCCCTACTCTCTCTTTTGAGTTCTGTGTGATATTAAAAATAAATACAGGGGTTGGGACCCTGATCTTTTCTTTATCTATAGCACAAAAAATGTACTGTTTCAGAAGTGTAGATGTAGTTTTTTTTTAATGTCTTTGCCACAGTATTACAGCCTAGAGTGCCTTTCCCAGCATGTCACTGTTGTCTCCACTAAAGTATGATGTCTGATTATATTTCCATAATGAATTCTGAATAGAAATGACTGGGGTCACATTCCTGCAAATTAGAAAATGAGTTTATTCTCCTTGTCAGGGAGATGGATGGTTAACACCCAGCCTTCCTTAGGTCTGACTTTAATATGTGGACTCCCCGAGAGCCCTCTGTAAATAAGAGTGGAAGTGTGGGAGTGAGAGATAATGAAAGAAATGCTACAAAGCCAGCTGTACTGTAAAGCAGCGCTGGATGATGCCCAACATAAAGTCTGTTTTTGTGGACTGTGTTCCCTAATGCTTTTTTCTTGTTGCGCCGACAACTTGTAGGAGAAGTTGCCTGCTCCTAACTGTGCTTTAATAATAAAGCAGAATACCCGAAACTGTCCTCTGAAGATAGCAATGAAATGTAAAAAAGTAAACAGTGGGAAGAGTGGGTATAAGGGAGAGAATAACAAGAGAGTGAAAAGAGAAAGGAAGAGGGAGAGAAAATAATCTTATTTCCCTTCCAGGGGGGGTGTCACTTCAATCCAATCCAACAATGTACCTGTGTTTTATTTCAGGGTTCCTCCACCAGCCTGACATTTCTGGGTTAAAAAGTGCCTATTACAGCTCACCATTGCCATGTTTCCCATAAATTCACATGAAGGTATTTCCGCTGAGATGATCTTTTTCCTTGTTGAAAAGCGATCTCAATCCTTTATTCCAGTCATGTGCGAGTGCCCACAGGTGAGGAGAAGCCAGAGCAAAGCAGAATACGGCATGTTGATAGAAATGTCACATTTGATGGAATCACTTTAATTACACGCATGTACTAAATTGTTCTGCGGAGCCTGTACATGGTGTTAGCTAATGCCATGCTTTGAGTGACATTCTAATTCACGTGATTTGATGGGACAAGGAAGAGAAAGCATCTGGCGCTTTATCGTTTATTTCAATAATCAGTTTAATTATGGCTTGAATCAATCAAAGGCGACCTTTAGTGGCGTTCGATGAGCAACACATTTCTTGGAAAGTGAAATAATGAAGACATCATAACGGCAGTGACAGAGGCTTTGGAACCAGCAAACAGCACCAACTAAAACTCATAGTACCATGGCTGCTAATTATGATCCCAATAATCATAATATTTTTTACCTATCCTGCCTATTTTCTCCTGATTTCTCCCCCTAATTTTGGCTTGCACTCTGTGTGTTTCTTGCAGATAATGTGAGGTAGTAAGAGGGGGTTGAAGGGTGAATATCATCAATCAGCATTAACCATCAGCTCTGAGCTATTGACTGATGATTCACCACGGCAGAGTCTCCTCTGACTCTAAAATGAAAGGTAGCAGAAGCAGCAGCAACGTGCAGCACAGACACTCTGTTGATTGGCACCTCATTGAGTCTGGCAGGGGAGCCTCTGATTGCACTATCTGTCAATACCACGTAATTGTTTTTCTTACATACATGGTGCCCTCCCTTTTTTTAATCCAGCAGGGTTGACTATTTTGTTTGCTTGGTTTGTATTATACTCCTACTTAGTGGATTTTTTTGTTTGTTTTTTTTGCTTTCTTTTGATCCATTATTATGAAGTATGTGCTTTTTCTGCACCCGCAGTGACAATTTTATGGCCAAATATAGCTTCTTGTTGATGCAGAGAGCGAAAAAATTATATTTTACACCACCACAAGTCAATATGTCATCGTTACATCAGTGCATTAAGATTCATAGCCCATACTAGACGGCTAGATTAGCTGCATATGGCTGTAAATCTGTCCTTCACAGCCACCCTTGGGTGTATGAGAGTAGCCAGTTATGCCTTCAAGTTTTAATTGGACCCCTTTCAATTATCACAGTAAGTGTGTTACTGGAATACATACAGCGAGGACACTTCAGTCTTGACAAGTGTGAACTCAGCATGTATTCTCTAAAGTACAGCAAAAACAATGGGTTTAAATTTCTTCATAAATGTTACCCACAACCACCAAAAGGGACTGTTCAGGGCCAGGAGAGCAACCCTGTTCCCTCCACACCAAGGTCAGCGGGGGGAGATAATTGAAAATGAAAGCGTCTACCTGATAGTTTGTAATGATTAGCAATATCAGAGAGGGGAAAGGAAGACAGGAGAAAAGAAAGAAGACATCAGGCATGGTTATAAAAAAAGGAGGAGAGGAGTGGAAAGTCATCAAGTCTTGAGAATTGAGTGTCAGTGTGATTGACTGGACTTGACTCTGGGTGCCACGCATGGATCTGAAACTTACTTCTAACAAGGCATGGAAACACGGAAAGCAAAACTTGTTGAATCTGCCAAAAGTTGGAAAGATGAACCATTTCAATAAGTCAGAAGTTTTATCACAAAGTTGAATGCAAAGACTAAAAATAGTAAATGTTTGTGAGAACTTAGCCTCAAGTGGCTAGAAAAGGAATTATTGCACATGCATGTTTCCTATTATCGTCCACCAGGTGCCAGTAGCCTTCTCCACCCACCCGTAAAACAAACACCACCACCCTTTCAGCACTTCTGGAGTCCCTTTTGCCCAGCCCAACATTTCCGCATCAGTTAATAGAAGGGAAATGAATTGTATCAGTGCTGCTGTCTTTGCTCATGGTGAATAGGAAATTATCATAGAGATTGGAATTGGTGACTTTACACACCAAAGTACACAGAGAGTGAGCTTGTTTCTCTGCACTAACACCCACGTACACACAGCAGCTCAAATGAACTGCAGGGTAAAATTGGCCACAATGATGTCATCACAGTGATGGCATTTTCCCCATGATTCCACAGAAACCCAGATATCTTTGTGACATTTAGGGCTTTTTCTATAACCTACCACCCCTGACTCTGCTAAGACATATCAACATTAGAGTCGATTCTACATGCCAGGCAGAAGAAATGTGACATACCCTTGTCTCTTTGTGGGTGTTTGTCGTTTTCGAGCAAGACCAAACAACTGACACAAAGAGGATGGCACCCAGGGACAGACATATATACACATGTCCTTTGGGCCTGACAGGAGCACAAAATCAAAGACGTGGGGTGTAAATATCTGATAGTTACTGCTTGAGGCTAAACAGCATAAAAGACATTGAGGTCAATGGGTTGCCAGAAGTCTCTAGAGCAAAGTAGAGCTGTGGCTATTTTCGCCAACTCCTCCTCTGTTGGAGCCACTGGAGGATTCTCTTCATCATCATCACAGTCAGAAGACAATCAGCGAACTAGTTTCCTGATTTTGCCCCTTGATCTTTTTTTTATATTTGGACTATGTAGATGCCAACTTGAAGGCTGTGAAACAGTTTGATTTTTTTTTTAAATTCTAAAATAATCATTAAAAAAAACAAAGGAATCAATTGCAAAGTACATTATGGCTTAGATGCATCATTTCTTTCTTTCGACTAAGTATGGCTTTATTTTTTTCTTTTGTTACTAATGCAGTTGTCAAGAAAAAATGTGTGCATAATTTCTATATAAAGCTGAAAAGTGTTGAATTCAATTCAAACTGTATAAGAGTAGTAGTAGTTCAAGTCACAGAAATTGAGTGATAATACTGAATAACATCCTCACATGTGTTTCATACATGTGACAGTTAATTTCTCCCGGTATCACTATGGCGCACTGGCTTTCACTCAAGTGGCAACCTCCAGTATAAGAATATGAGACAATGCAGAAATGCTAAAGTCTACTGTTTCTCTAGTGTCTGCTTGAGGAAGCAGAAGTCACATACACACCAGGCAAAAAAAAAAAAACTGTTTCAAAGCTGAAATTAACCTATTTACAGCCTGGTTAAAAAAAAAACTCTCCTGTCTGAATCGTTAATTTTACTATCAGCACACACTCTAAAGGGGGGTGATTTTTTTTGTAACTCAGCAGTTCAGAGGATATCAAGATTGTGAGCTCACCCAATCAGAGGTACAGCTCAGGTCACATGACCAACAGGCGCACTATAGCTTTATGCGAAGCCCTTGCCACAACCAATATGGCCACGATAGCCATTGTGCTTCATTTACTGTTTCGGAAACAGACGGGTGACATTGGGAAGACTACATCCATGTTTTATATATTCTATGCTCTCACTTAATGCTGAAGTGAGTAACTTCTTTTGTGTTGATTTTGCCCCCCCTCACCACACCCCACCCCGTGGCCACCCCAGTAATTGCTTTCAAATAAGTTTTAGTTATGTATAGTCAATCTCACTTTTGTATTTAAACAAGGTGTATTATGGTAGAAACATGTGTCATCAAAAATGTGCACAAAAGGATGTTCCAGCAGCATGTGGTGCTGGTTCCTACCCCTCCAGTGATTTCAGACATTAAAAAAAAAAAAAACATAGTCCATCTTCACCCTGGTGTTCAGGTTTCATTTTGCAGCACATACAGATGCATCAACATTGTTTTTAGTCTGTTTTGATAACCTGCCAGTAATTACTCATTACTGGAGCTTTGAATGAGCATTGAATAAAACAATTCAAATGTAAGAACAAAGTAAATATGGACTGAAATGGATTAAGCTGTAATCTTTGATGCAGTATTTTGAATTAGTAGAGCATTACAGAAATTCAAAGTATCGATAAAACATTTTTTAAGGATTCTGAAATATCTTTTAGTTCTATTGCATTAGTTATGGGCTTAACGTGCCATTTTTTAACTCATGTTCAAGAAGCTGCCTTATTGCATATCTCCCTCTCTCCCTCCAAGTGTCTATCGTATCCGTCGCTTTCGCTGGGGAACGTTAGCTGACAATGCTTGCACTCAACACCTCCCCCCCAATAAAGTGCGTGGTGACAGAGACATTAACACAAGCCACTGAGTACCTCTGTGATTTTAGTGCAAGCATATCTGTCAGCAGGGCCTGGAGGAGTAAGAGGCATCTATCTGAACTTTCGACGGCTGGTGTTTGGGAGGAGGATTGTGGCAGTCAACATCAAAACAGTAAAAGTAAAGCCGTGATTTATTGAAAGTGCCGCTTGCGTCTTGCTTTCATGTTTGCCGGTGATACATTATTTGACTTTTCTTGTGCTTTCAGGAACACTGCGATGCGGATGAATTAAACATGTTAAGCAGGAACAGGTCTTTCCCTGAAAGCCTTACCCTTTTCATGATAACCCCTTTTTAGACATTCAGCGGACTTATCACAGCGTATAAATAGGACAGAATTCATTATTCAGGGGAGGTTTCGGTGAAAAATTAATAGTTGTCCCCGGAGGAGGCTCTGTGGCGCTCCAGAAAAGGAAAACCTTTAAAGTGTACATGCACAGGGGGATCTAGGGAGAGTGTGCCCCTCATACTAAAACCTTTACCATGCTACACTACACACTGATACTGCAAATATAAGTTTGCTCAGCACTAATGACTGTGACTAATACCGTACACAGTCTGCATTCAATGTCTAAGCTGCCCTCAAAATATATGGAGGATGGGGGAAGAAAAGGGACACAGAGAGAGGGATGGTATGAGTGTCTGCTCCTGACACTGACACCTCATATAGATTACACATTTTCAGGATTGCCTGGAGGGACAAAAACATCCAGACTTGAGCTGCTGACATCTGAGGAGAGGCTCTCTTTTTGAGACTTCACTGAATGATTTCACTTAGAAATACATTGTCATAACACAAACAAAGCGTAGAAAAACATATAAAAAAACAACAACCTGTACGGCAGGTCCTCCTCTGAGCTCTGTCATAGAAGAGATTACAATTTCCATCATGCCCAGATCACTCATGCACTGAAATCACGCTGCCGCTAGTGCTGAGTGGTTTGCAGCCTGCCAGTTATCTGTTGAAAGATGGGCTTCACAACGTCTTTGTATCCACTTCCTATCTGCCCGGCTATGGAGGCAATAACAGTAATGTATGGCTAAGGGAAAACAGAGCTAATCATCAATGACGGAAAGATATATAGCATATGCAGTGGCACCTTGTTTATTACCCTCTCCTCTCCTGCTGCTGCATCCATCGGAGATGCAGACAGGCTGCCACATCCGAGAGCTTCTTCAATGTTAATTTGATTCATTCTTGTTTTCCATAATAATTGGGGGCAATGGGTCAGTGTGATGAATTTGCTTGTTACATGACACAGGATGTAGTGCAGTGGCAGCCGTTGTACAGTTTGTCTCCACTATCTCTTCCATCATGAGAGGCAGAGGCCTCATATCTATTGTTACATCCTTTCCTTCTTATTGCAACAGGTTTAGATCTTTAAAAAGTCATTTATCCTCTCATCTGTTCCAAATTTGTTTTTTTTTAAAAGGAAGCTAAGAGTGTCATAAGTGGCATTTACATTTTTTAGATCAGAGTCATTTACAAAAACTCATGCTTGTTTGGAAAGTATTCCTGCTGGAACAGTCCAATCTTCCTGCAAATACCAGACACTTTTGTCAGACCGCACTTAATCAGTTGATTTTCTTTCTTCCCTAATCTTTGTAAAACATTTTCACTTCCCTTTTCATTCCTTGTTCTTTATTTCCATTCCCCTGGTCACGCATTATCCACACAATATGGAAATTTTCAGACATCCATCCATGTGCAGTGAATTTTAAGGTGGATACACAGTTTTTTAAATCCTATAAATATGCATTTATGTATTGCTTCCTTGTCGGTGACAGCACAGCTACAGTATATCACAGTGTTGTCAGCGTTTGTGCAGGCTTACAAAGAAGGGGTGGAAAAGCATTCCTTGTAGGAAATTTCTAAACTGAGAGCACCGGTACATGTTTGTGTAAATGTGTGAGTGTGTGTGTGTGTGTGTTTTTCTACCCCCCATAGAAAGTGTGTGCCCCCTCCCCCTCTGTGTGTCACTGCAGTGATGAGCGCTGATTGCAGATTGTTATGGTGTTTGCACCTCTCATCTATCTGGCCCATGCTGGGTATTTGGCCAGGCCTGATTGTGTTGATGGTGACACCGGCGTCTTGTCCTCAGGAGGGGAGGCCCAATAGCGGTCCAGACATAATGAAGGAGATGTAATCAAGCAATGTCACACACAAAAAGTCAAGTGTCAGAGAAGAAAGCGGTTTCTGTGTTCCACCTTCCCAACTGTGCTCCCTGTTGATGGAAATCACACAAATGCTGTTGTTGATGTCGGAGTAAACATTTTATGCTGAGGCAAAATGGAAATTTTGGGTGTTTTTTCCTCCTACAGACAACAAAGGTGACTTGAAGATAAAGGAATTTACATCAAATTGAATCACTGCATTGTGTTGGTGTTGTATATTCTCAGTGCAGAAATTGGTGCTTCAACCTACAACCTTCTTTTAATCAATGCCAACAAAAGGAAAAGCAAGTGCACGGGTCTGGGTTGTTCAAGCGATCCTTTCTCTTTCGTTGTGCACTTTGTCCCCTCTCTGTGCTTTGTCATTTGTTTTGGTGTTCTAATCTCAGCCAAGTCAATAATATTCTTTGTTGTCTGAAATTGTGTGTCGGGAACAAAAAGGCCTCCTCCTTTTGTTGAAAGTACCTGTCTGTGACTTTTCACTCTCTCTCAGACTCCCAGATAAAGTAATCATTAGATGTTGTTTTCTGTCTGCAATTACTTTCAGCTACAATGGGTCAAACACTGGGAAAGCAAAAGGGGTCGAGAGGAGACAAGGCTAGATGGATTACAGGCGAGGAACTGTATAGGCCCCGCAAGTGCTGATAAATACGTATGTGGCTTGGAGACTCATCGTGCTCAGCAAATGCATCAAAAGTAATTAGTCTTGAGTACATATGGACAACCTTGCCCCCCTCTTATCTACATGGCATTGTTCCTTTTAAAAAGGCCATTCATTACATCTGGCAACATTTGTTTCAAAATGCTGAAAAGAGGAGCAATGGCATTGTCAGTTTCTTATATCTGACTTTAAATCTCTGAAAATTTATGTTTGAGTGGGAAAAATCCACTACACCATTACGGTAGGTAGAGAATTACCGTTTCTCTGGCTGATGAGTGTAGCCATTAGACCGAGACAGGCTGTGAAAAGATTTTTTCACTCCATGCTCTACAATAAAATCCTGTTGATAAAATTCAACACTGGCTGTCTAACATGTTCTGACACAGCACGCCTCCTTATAGAATCCTAGTTCATGTCAACCTCCTACAGAGCACCCCTGACCTCTGTAGTACAGTTGATCTTTGCATTCTAAAGAGCATGCAGCACAAGTTTTTTTTTTATGCTACAATGGAATATTTACTTTCTTGTCTGCCCTTGTCGGCAGTGACAATGACAGCTCTTATTGCCTTCGCCGGGGATTATACTGTTCCTCCTCCTGATAAAAGTAAAGAAAACCAAATAGCCTTTGAGTCTGACGTGCAGAGGAAAGTTAATTTTCAAACCCACTGCCAGAGAGAAAGGCTTTTTCACAGGGAGCAGCTGCAGACCTCTTCTCTCAGCCTGCAGATTCTGATTTCATTGTTAAAACTGCGTATATGCAGCACTTATAAGTATTGCTTATAGTATTATTTCCTGCAGAAAGCAGACTCTCATGAGCTTTGCGATGGCAGTGAATAGAGCATGAATTCATACGCGAGTACACTTCATCAAAACTATGAATCAGTCGCAAGCGTGCATCGTAAATATGAGCCCGAAGAAACGAGGAAGAATGGTTAAATGCATCAAGCATTTAAACGCCCTGTCTTGTATTTGTAATTCTGTGAAAGTGACACATTAGTCTCTCCTTCAAATGATGATTGCCGGAGCTGTGATGAAAGTAATGGCATCTCTCTTTTTCAGTGCAACACCAAGGGGTTTTAATAGCGCCATTATTATTAATGGCCATCCATTTGCTTATCCAGATTGTAGGTTTGGAGTGAACGTAAGGCCGAATGAAGCGATAAAGTCTGGGTAATTACAAACTCAATTATTTCCACTGAAATTCTATTTGTTTGAAAGAATCCTCCATATTCTTGTGTTTCTGTCTTTTTTTTTTGTCTCTCTTCAGACGAGAGGCATGTGCTCATGTTCCCACCACGTCTCTTTTTTTCTCACACTCTCAGTTTCATTTCAGCCCCTATCAGACACAGAATATGATTATGATATTTTTGCATTCATGATAGCCGCAGCACTTGTAGTTATCTATGACGTTCCTAAAAACTCTCGATGACAGATGAGTTTTCCATTTTTAAACATCTCATAAACGCTGAGTGTAAGCCTGCATTTTTGCTCTTTTATTTGTTAGCACCATTTAACTCGTTTAGTCCAAATTAATTGACACTAAGAGAGCCAGAGCTGCAGGTGATAATGCTCTGGGAGGTGAAAGGCTTTATTTTTCTTGGGCGTCATTGTGAATTTTGTTTGAACTTTTGCACTTTTGTGAATGTTTTCTGAGGAGAAAAAATAAACTTTGGAGCCTTTAAGCTTTTGCAGGGTATGTTAGAAGACAACAACAGCGCTGCATAGTGACAGGCCATGCATCACTACGCTAGACAATAAAGAGAAAGAAAAGAACTTCAATGCAATGGATCAAATATATAGATTTACACTGTTTCAGCTGTGTGGAACATACAACAGGAATGTGGTGGGACATAAAACTTTTTTAATCCTAGTGCTTCATACATGTAAAAAAACATATACACATATTTTAAATATCCCGAAGACAATACTCCATAAAAGTCTGCAACACTTCTTGCGTTAGGTGGGTATAGGTTTCAGGCTTAAAAATTGAAAAGACTGCTCCAATTAACACAGCAGGATGAGTCAGGGGCCTAGTCCACCTTCCTGATGGCTGTTTGAGGAATTTAATGGCCTAGTTGCATGCAATTATCCTTTTAATTAGCAATAATGAGTTTGTGCATGCTGAAATAATAAGTCGGACCATGATATGTGTGCAGACCTTAATGTGAAGCTCATCAAGATGTAACTGGCTCTGTCAGTAAATATCATCAACTGTCATGTTAAATATCTCACACTATTGTGCTGAGAGGTCCTGATCAGCCGGTTAATATGCATCCTGGCTGTGTGCGAGTGTTTCTGCCTGTCAGAACATGTATTTGCATTAGTTGACTTAATGACCATCAGGAGGGGTAACGAGGAGATAGATACCAGTGTAATAAAAAAGAAAAATAGAATAACAAAGACACAAAATGTCATCATTCCAGCCAGATAATGCAGCACTTCAGTATTCTCACGGGACTGAGCCTGGCACGGTTTATCATGGCTAAATCAAATCATTACAAAATTACCTTGATGCCGAAATGTAACCAATTATCTTTATATTACCAACTGTGTACAGTAACTCAGCATTAGCATGCAGCATTGTGGCCCTGTAAAAATTTGTTTCCTTTCTTATTATTCCAACAAGGATTAATTTCCAAAGCAGGAATGGTCATGCACTCAGCAGCTCTGAGCAGAACAATGCTGCGTTATATTCAACACTGTTATAGGAAGCTGCAGTGGAAACACAGGTGTGCCATGTGGGGCAGTTAATTGTTTTAAATTAGAGCATGAATTTGTTTTCTGGGATGGTTCAGAATCAAAGCTACACTTAGACAGACATTACTATCAATGAATCACCTGCATGCCTGCTGATAAGTGTGTTACTTGAACACATGAGTGGGTCCAAAGCGATCCACATGCAGTTTTAGAAAGAGGTTCTGCTAAGGCTGTCAAAAGAAAGCTTCTGTACCTGAGATCTGAAGAGGTTAATCTAAACGGTTATTTTATCCTCTATTTTCTTTCTGAAACAATCATGCTGATGAAATAAAAATTAAAAGTATTAAGGATAATATAGAAATTCAGTGATTCAGAGATTCAATAGGGTGACTTTAAGTCCACTGGTCATCAAATACAACCCTCTTATTTCATATGCTTGCAAAATAAATAAATATTTCTCTATGTTAATCCATCAAGCTAAAATGAAACCAGTAGTTTTTACAGAATTTTAGACTTGTGCAATTATAAAAGAAATTCTCCGGCAATATTTGCATGCAATCTTGTGTTCACACAGCTCTTTTTCAATGTTTAATGTTTATACAACTGTAATGTTTGACCGCATGAGTGGAAGGTCAGCCGAAGGTGGATGCAGCGGTGTTCGATATCTGGCTGGCCAAAGGATGTGTTGATGTTGCAGAACAAGATTGCTGTAGGCTAACACTGGTACTGACCTTGTATATGTCCATAAGATCAACTAGAAAACGAGAAGTGTGGCACTGCAGGGTGTCTGGAAATTCACAACAAGACCATGGATAATAGATTAGCTTATGACAGAGCAGTCAAATTAGCCTGCAGGCTGTTTGGAATGAGAACATGATTTGAATACTAGTTCATTTCTGGAGTCAACAGCAGCCAGTTTATCAGGGTGATTGTCGATGAGCTTGTGTTAGATGTTCAGTTAACTCTACAGAAGAAGTGAGCAGGAATCACAGTTTTGTTTCAACCGCATCACCATGAAGATGAAACATCTCAAATGAGAACAGTGGGTCTGATCTGAGTTGTGCTGTCTATTACACCCAATTGTTTGCCATTATCCCCACTTGTCTGCCATTCAAATTTCCTTGAAGGAAAGTAGAAAAGAATGTTCTCAGCATCAGGGGATTCAGGGCGTCAGTGATGTGTGATTCCTCCCGAAAGCTCCGCAGGGTACAGTTGTTTCCCCTGAATACAAAAGACAGCAGCATCACAAGCAGGCTGCGGCGTACCTCGAACTGACGAAAGCAGCCAGAGCTGTCAGCGACATCACTCACGCCGTGCTCCCACCCTCCCACACCCGCCACCACTTTTCCAAACTATCCCCCTGGAATAGAAAATAGTACAGGCCCATGTCTTTGGAAAGGCTGGATGTGAAATATTGCATATAAAAAATTGGAGGCACTGGAGGCTGTTGACACGGAACTGCTGTGAGTTCAAGCTGTGTGAAGTCACGGAGCCACAGACTACCTGAAAGTACGCTAGGTTAAAGACAGCTTCACCCTTGGCTGCACTGATAATTTAAAGTTTGGGGAGAGGGAAGGAGGAAATCTGGCAGAGAGGTTACTTTGAATGTTTCTGTGAGGAACAAGTCCGCTTACTTCTGTGTCCTTGTGCATGCGTTTTGGAATAAGATGTTCATGCTAACAGAATAAAACGGCAGCACCTAGAAAAGGCATTACCAACAGCAAAAAAATCCCTCAGAGAGAGTGTAAGTCAGGGCACGGCCAAGACTTGGCTCGGTCCTATTGTGCTAGCTCAGAGAATGAGAAAGCAGCATCCATTTTTGCCTTAATGAAGTTAGTGACCCTCTGAAAGGTGACACATTTACCGCCCAGGGGATTTATACACTCCTGCTCCAAGGCTTCAGTTCAATATGGAGAGGACAGATTTGACTCCACGTGGGCACTCCAAATATATCCTCACAATTTATACCCAGCAATACATTTTCAGACACAGCTCTTGTAATTAAAAGTTGATGCTGTGCAGTTCAATCAGTGGTGGCACGGAAACACAGAAAAGTGAGTGTATCGAGCCGTTATATGACACTGTAGATACCTTTGGAAGGCTGAACTGGTGACTCTAACTTTATAACTTTTCATTTTGTAAATGCAATAAAACTGTAACTCACATGGTGAGACTTCTTTGAAACAGAATTGCAGAAAGAAAGCAGAACCTGTGTGCAGAGGAAAAGTTATCACTGTGTACAAGGGTCTCAGGCTGCTCAATTATTAATAGCATTCTTACTTATGCAAATATACTAAATAATTTCTACATGACAGCTTGAAGCTGAAGCCTTACGGAGGGATGTGATGTTTGAATGAGGACCGTCTTTCCTTTGCATGGCCTAAGAAACATAACACCGCGGGCTCCTGGTTGCCTTGGTGCACACTGTTTTACATTCTAATTATCTAGCTTGACAGGCTTTATTGCTGAGGCTCAATGCTGAGGCCTCATCCCAGACTCATTCCACATGTGATGTCAGTGCCAGGATAATGAGATAAGATAGTTTGAGTGCTTAAGCCTGGTGCAGACGTATCCTCATTCAGTTTCCAGGTTATTTTTCATCCTCTCTATGCTTGCAATCTAAACACTGCCACAATTAACCACATATTTAAATTCTATCAGAATATGCTGAAGACGCTCACAGGATCCGAGGATAATGGGATTTTTCCCAGCTCTTCGTATTTGACTTTTCTTATTTGACCAGATTTATCCTGTATTCTGAAAGATCAGAAGGGTTTTAGGTGTGCCGCATTGACAGAGATTAAAATAAACAAAGCTTTGTTAAGATGTTCATTAAACATTTAATACAGTAAAGCCAATGCGAGACTCAAACAGCAAGACATTTTTTTAAGCTCTAATTAAGCTACTGGGAATTCCTTGCATATTGTAGGTAAACAGAGCGAGGCATGGGAATACCAATGGAAATTAAATGCTCTGCTGCTGTTTTCCTCATTACAAGATGAAATGAAATACTTATCACTAACTTTCATTCTGCTAAAAGCCTGACATTTTGTGGGTCAAGCACTGATAAGGTGACAACTCTCCTCTGTGAACATCACATTTTACAAGTTCAGGCAATTGTTTTGGTGAAATTGTCGCTTTCTAGTTTCACCCCCTGTTTTGTGGTCAGACCTGCTGGATTAACGATGTTGTTTTTCTTCTTTCTGTCTTCTTCTTTGTTCACAGCCATCGAGGTGAACCTGCAGAAAGCTCTCGCTGAGGCCTCTGAGACCTGCACCCAGGAGTGTCTGATTCTGGGCCACTCTGACAGCTGCTGGATGCCCCCAGCCTTGGCCCAGTTCCAAGGGTCTGGTAGCAACAGCCCCACCACTACCCCAACCACTGCCGCCATCACCGCTACACTGCCCTCTTTTGGCTTCCAGCAGAGCTTTGCTCGGGGAGCCAAAGCTAACATGGGCTGCATGGGGGTCATGGATGGGCGCCATACGCTGGGCAGATCTGTGCCCAAAAAAGATGACCTGGACAAAGGGATGAATCGGCCGCAGTTCTACAACACCCTGGATAGACACTGCAGTAGTAAGAAGGAGGACCCTGTCAAGGTTATCCCCCTGGCAAGCTTCTCCTCCCCTGCGCAGCAGATGCAGACCGGTGGAGGCAGCGACTCTTTCTTACATGAGCACCAGTTGTAAGAGTAAAACTAAACAGACCTTCATTGCCCTGACATACATGTGACTGTACTCATAGACAGCTTTTTGTCATTGACGTAATGTGCGGTATGTATGCGTACGCGTGGAGGTATGCAACATTTGAATAACTCTGACCCGCTCCAGCTCTGTTTTACTTGTGAAGATAACTGAGAATGGATTCCATCATGATGATGCCTCTCAGCCATGATCAAACAAGATCAGCCTGATAGCTGAAGTATGTGAAAGCAAATGTCTAAGTCCGACCATTGCAGGCCCATATATAATTAATAAAGGTAGTTCTATACCAAAGTAGTTTCATTACACAAAAAAATGCTTCAGTTTGGTGATGTTTGCTTAGTGATATGAAAAGGCAGTGTATGCTTCTTCTTCCCTGGACGCAGCTTTTTTTTAATTGTGTCCTCGAAGACCATTTCAACATGCAGAAAAACATGCAGAAAAACATGCAAATACAGTGCTTTGTGTTGAGTGAGCTAAATTGGGCCTAAATGTTAATTATGAGCTCTGGGTGGATGGTGTTTCTGTTCATGTTCTCGTGAAATATTGCCCTATATAACACGCAGCACAAACTCCTTTGGTGGTGGAAGATGTTTCGTTTGTCTTGCCTGAACACATTTCAGAAGTCTATTTTGGTCAGGGGGCTGCAGAAGGATGAGATAGAAAAAAAGAGTCTACAAAGCATATCTAGGCCAATGGTAGACAACACCTGTAATCTCTTGTATTCCACATTTTCACTATGGACTGGTGCACAAATTACAACAAAAAAACAACCTTTTCTTCAACACATGCACACAAACAGCTACACCCAAGAAAGATGAGGTCCATATGGTGGCTGCTTCATCTTTGCCAACTCTATTAAGAAAATGTTCACTGAGTATCTCTGTAGCTTAGCCTTGAAAGGCACAGACAGATGCGCTTTGAAAACATACTCTTTGTTTCCCTCTTCTTTGTTTCTATTTTTCACATTTTGCTGCTCAGGAACACTTGCACGATAACAGCTATGGAGCCAATTATGAAATTCTCAGTCTAATTACTTTGATGTGTGATCTCGGTAGTGATTCTTATTGTGGTTTGGATGTGTGGATTGGTTCTCCTGGCAAGCCAGAAACATGCTCTGCATGCACAAAGGCAAAGAAAAGGTGACTCAGATAGCAGCTCATACACTCCCTCTACACCTATTATATCATTAAAAAGACATATTGTTCTTGTTCTCTGTGTTTACTATTGTGTGATTTCATGCAAACAACTTTGGCTGCAAAGTTTCTGTTTTCATTTTTTTTTCTGTTGACACTGAAATAAGAGACCAGGGTGCAATAATTTCTGCAGGGCACCCAGTCTAACTGAATTATTGATGTTAATGTTATTTTTGCAGTTATCATTAGAATAGGAATTGGCACTGTTTGAAAGGACCTCCCTGCAGGCTGCCCCTCGCTATGGTTTTTATCATACACACACTGCATCACTGCCTGTGTGTGTGAAATGTACTGATGATGATAACGACTTCAGACTAACTCGCTGCCGCAACAGATTGGGCGCAGTATAATCTATTGCTACAGAAATAAGTGACTTTGCTAATATCCATTTTTCTTTTCAGTAACATCCTGGCCAGGTGTCTACATCATACGCTATATGATTCATGCGATTCATTTTCCTGTACCACCTTGCAAATTTGGAACAGGCTTAAATCTATAATGCAACATGGCGTTCTCAGGGGGAAGGTGCAAGGGAAATTGTGTTTGCATGCTCTTAGCCACTACACCTATTCTCCCACATACTTAGGGTCAGTGCTCTCATCATTATAAAGAGGATTTATCTGAGACTCAGTGAAATGATCACTTAAAAGAACACTGAGTCAAGGACACGGAAAGGGGCAATTCAATTCCACCTCAGTCAATTACGAAAATGAAACTAATTCAAAACAAGCAAGTTAAATAAATCCCCTTTAAACATCAGTGATGAACAAGTCCCTGTTAAGAAACCCAATTTCACTTCATTTACTCAAACTTTTCTACTCCTTGCTATCACCTTTTATCTCATTTCATTGTTATGGTACACACCAGCTGATATAGAGAATACATATTTGATCAAAAGGATTGCATATCAAAGGGAAGATGCCTCATGATGTCACTAAAAATTCTCCAAAGAAACTTAACTGATGTGATGTGACCCAAAAGTTTCCTCAAAATCGTTTCAAGTCTTTTCAGACTCAATAAACAATAAGCTGAGTGGAAAAAAAGTAGGGCGATATATTCAATGTTTTCAATCAAAAACAAGTTAAAAAAACAGTAGAGTCTTGTTTTAAGAAATGGTACCATTTATTCACAATAGAGAGTCTTTTACTGCTGTCAAAGTACAATTGTGGCCTTCCTTCAATCACAAAGGAAATTCCATTTAATATGTATGAGATAATACACTGTCACACTGTAATGAAAAATGTGATTGAAATATGTAATTCAATCATGTGTGTACAGTAAGCACAATATTACCTTCCTGTTTCTCTCACTGTGTTCCAACGTACTCTGCCCATATAACTCATAAGCACTGTAATGTTGCAGCTGCTGCAATCATACAACAACAACTTCTAGAAGAAATAGTTTCATAACTGCATGAATGTATCAGTAGGATGTTGCTTTTTAAAACTAAGGTGACTTTTTTGTTGACTGCAGTCTTGTTTTCTGTTATCATTTGTCCACCCGGAGGACAAACTAGAGGTGTTTAGTTAATTCAGTTTCAGTCAATGAGTATAGCATATATGAATGTGCACTTGGTTTAGTTTGTCTACAGAGGATGGGGAAATAGTTTTCAATTTGTCAAAAGGTTTCATCTCTAACAAAACCACAAAGAAAGAACAAAATGTCAGGGGCGATCAGTGGTTTTCACTCAGCATGATTCTGCTCTCACTGTTCTTTTCATTCTTTTCTAATTCCTTTGACCCGAAGGGTAAAGACTGCAGAAAAAATGAAGGCTATTTTTTTTATTAATTTTATAAAATGTTTCCTATTTCAAATGTGTCCTGATTTCCATAATCTGCATGTACTGTTTGGACTTTCTCAAGGCATTTTCTGGCACATAACTGTGTAGTTTATGCATCCATCATTAGATCCAGATGTCAGTATTGATGTTTACCACTCTACCTGTTTGTCTGTCTAATGGAACAAAACAAATGTTACACAGTGTACACAATCAAACTTTGTAAAAGTGTGCGTACCACTTCTGCCTCTACACACACAAATATTTAAACTGTCGGGTCAACTGGATTTTAAACTGTACATAGCAGCCCCCCTATGATCTGGTTGTAATGGTTACAAACTAGAAAGACCCACGCAGAAAAGACTGATGGCTACTGGAATTTGCAATGTTGATAAAAAGCAAAAAAGGGAAAACATATTATGGGATGAGATGACAATCTCTGTGGTTATATAAACGGATACATATGCATAATATTGATGAGAGTGTGTCTGAATGTGTTTTTAGGTGACCTTGGATGTCTGTGAGGGAGATTGTGTGTCCTTGCATGGATGACTGAGTGTGTATGCGTGGTGTATCCTGGCATGCACTTTGCCAGAATATTTTATGTACACAAATGTATCTTGTACAAAACGTATATGAAAATATAAGACTTAAGTATATGCTTGTAAAATAGTCATCAGTGAGTGAGGTGGAGTTTGCTTTGAAAGACGGCTTCATTGCTTGCCAGCAAAATCTGTATTGGTCAATTTAAGCTATACAGTCCGTGTTGTCATGCCTTTGTAAGATATCCCATTGAAATGTATGAAAAAAAAATGACCTTCCATATGGTGAAATGATTTTTTTCTTGTCATTGAATTTTACTTGAGCCATTAAATATTGAGTCTTCAAAGATCATACAGACGACACTTGTCCTTTACTCTACATTGTTGTGCAGTTGAGTTGCTCTGAGAGCACACCGTCGCTTGAGTGATAGATGTGACGTGGGAGCGTGCTGTGGCTGTATTGCAATTATGGCAATTACGAGGTAATGATATAATACCTATTAAATTGGACATGGCATTTCACCTTCATCATTTGTGGAAATGGATACCCTGGGGGAGGCAATTCAACCTATGACATATAGTTGTATATTCATGGAAAAGGAAAACAGTAACCTTTGCTTAACAGGAATACTGCAGCTGGCTCATTAAATGGTTTAACTTCACATTTAAGCAACAGAACTGAGTTTCCTCCCACTGTATTTCTGCCTTTCTCCTTTAAAACAGCTATGGGTCCATTACTCTTGAAAAAGATTTTTTTTAACATGAACATATTATTCAGGAAATTACTTGCACCACCATGATTACCCCAGCAAACATAATTAAATCTGTTGGCCTTGGGGTAATTAAACCAGAAGAAATAAACAGTGTCTGTATACATATGAATGACACACCTCTATCTCCTCACATTAAGAAAAACAAAGCCAACCAAGAGGCATCCTCTGGTCTAAATTATACGATACCCATTAGAAAGTACTGAAAATAACAGTATATCAAGCATACTATTAAGGCAGGCTGCAGAGACACAAGAAATCACAAACGCACCAAGCCAAAAGGACAATTATTACAGCGTTTTGTTTTGTTTTTGTTTTTTTTGTGTTTTTTTTTGTAATTTTTTTTTTAACAGTCTGGTTCAATAACGGTTTGGGTAAGAATTGCCCATTTTTCTAGTGGCACACACTGAACAGGAGTTGAAAAACAGCCTGCCTCTTTGCCTCATCCAAACTTATCCAAAGGTTGAGTTCAGCAGTCCCAGAATGACAATAGTAGAGCATCTCCAAAAGAGACCCTGGACCGTTATCCAGGTTTGATACATTGGTTTGATAGTTTTATTGGGGCATTTAATATAGATCACTGTTGGCAGTAACCACGCCAAAAACAACAACAACCCCAACTTTGTGTCCTGGGCAAATGGGTCCAACAACTCTGTGTACAGAAAAATACACCTCTCAATTCCACTACCCAACATGAACACGAGTTTCTCTTATCCAATCAGCAAACCCCATCCTCACACAACCCACAGACATTGGGTTGTGTGAGTTTACATGTCATCTTTGGTAAGAGGTGATGCAGGGTCTTCAATCACAACCTCTGGTCTAGAGAAATGAGGCTCATGCAGATGTACTTGAAACTGCAGTTCCTTAAATTTCCAATAGAGGCATCCTCAGCAAGCAACCTAAGCCACATACACACCCATTCAAAAAGGCCCACCTTTACAGAAAAATCTGGAAAAAAAAAAGTCTGAGCAGCTACACTTTAATTGGCCCATACTGTAAGAGGGGAACGGATTTTCATATTTTACCACTTATTTGTTCAGCATTCTGCATCATTTGGACTATATCTGACTTGAGTGACAGGGGGGAGCACACTGTAGCTGTGAACAGGGAGGTTAAAAGGAGGTTAAAACTCTGCCTTTTTGGCTCAGGTTCCATCTTTGATTATATTGTGACAGCCGCAATAGGTGTAAAAAGTCAGCTCCAGAAACCTAATGGGTGATGTCATGGAGAGTATTTCATAGTCTATGTGTAGGAGCTGCATTTGCCAATCCAGATATCACATCCTCTTTTTTAAACATGAAATAAATGTGTAAAAATTAACTCCTCAAAAGCATAGATACCTTCATATAAATTTAGGGTGATAAAAGTATTAACAGAACGCATGTTCAAGAAAATACATTTCACGTGTGTTTTAGTTAACTAGCTCTTACTGAGTCTCTCATAATGGAGGGGAAATTTTTGATTTTTGCTGTAGCAAGTCCCTAGGGGGAGCTGTAATTGAAATCATGCGTCACTCGTGGCACTCACTAACTTTGCTTCCTTCTTTTTTTGTTACCTTGATAATAACCAACCATTTCTCCTCTTATGTAATAATCTAGTTTGTAAAATTGGAAATCCAATGGCAGAATTTTTGGAAGAAATGTAAAATAGCACTCCTGAGTTAGTTTCATTATGTGCGCAATTATCTGAAGAGATGAAACCTTGTGTTCTCTTACCTAAAAAGTACTCTTTCTGCCCACAAGCTGCTTTCACCCATTTTGTTTGCCATTTTGCACGTCATGCCTGTTAAGAGAAAATAAGAGAAAAATTGTAAGCTAGCTGAAATCACACAGCCACATGCTACCAGATTAAATGAACTGTATGTGATGTTCAACTGCAAGTGCAGTGGCATAATGTGTTCAAAAACTGACAGCCACAACAAAAGGCTTAAACTTGTGTCATAAGGGGGATCAGCTTAACTCAATACGAGAGATGCAATGAAATATGGCCCTAGGAAGTAAATTTAGGTTGTACTGTTACCAGCTATTAGAAAAAAAAACTTTTTAAATAATACGAAAGCATACATCTGTTATGTTTATTGTAAGATCATTCAAGTTGACATCAAGCAGACAAATAGCACCACAAGCATTAATATGTATTTTGTCTCTTAGATCCTCTGGTGAATAACCAGTTCAATATTACCTCCTACAATCTTTTGGTCTCCACTCCAGCTTAAAAATCTGTGTAGTAACAAAATTTTCTGATATATTCACCAGCTGCTTTGCCTGTTTTGTTAAGTTATTAATGCAGAAAACTATTTTTTTCCACTAAAAACTGCTGCCCCCTCAAAAAAAGTGCTAATGGACATTGGAGACACTGAGGTGTCTCTATAGAACTGATATGGTGCTGCAGAGGAGAGTGATCATTTCCTGTTCATCAACAGCAATAGCTGTCACATACAATTAGTCACATGGTCCATTGTTAATAGGAAATTATTGACCTCAGCAGCATGTGCCATTTATCATGAAACATGCCACTTGCTGCTAACAAAGTACATGTTTTATCCCACATCTGAACAGCTTCAATCACTAACAGGTACATTTACACCAATATAGACGGTTATGATGATGTTTTTTTTTAGTTAAATTAATATTTTAAACTCTTTGAATTGGTATAACCTTTGAGTTCAAATGTAAACACTCCAAAATGTGAATTTAGATCTCTGAAATTTAGCATATGGCACCTTTGTATAAGGCACATTGATGTTTTCAGCTCATGAAGGACAGAGCACTCATCGATCATCCTTACATTTTTGATTTGGTCCAACAACAGAAATCAATGGGCTTCCCGTCACAAGGTCGCTCCCCCACTCATTAGACTGTCCGGCCATTATCATATCAGCATAGACCCAAGGCTCAAGGAAGTAGCCTATAAATTTCAGAGGGAAATCAATAGAACACAATAAAGCTTAATTTTAAGCTATTTGGATCTAGGGCCTAGAAGTAAATGCAAATCTATGTCAGAAGACAAAGAAATTATGTATCCATTTATGTATGTGCTCTAGCTGTTCAGAATGACAGTTTTAATTTACTTTAAAGTCACTTCTAGATCAGTGATGCTCAGAGGCTGTCCACATTACCTGTGGACATCTGGCTTTATACACAATACGCTTAGGAGAGCTTTGTGCGTGGCATTCTTGCTACCCACCTGTACTGTACATGGTTATTGTTCTACTCTAGTCACCCATGCATGTATCATCTATCCATCAGTTCATGTAGCCATCCATCCATCCAACCATGAGCTTTGATGCCTCCAAGGCAGACTCTGCAACAGCTCAGACAGCCTCCCCCTGGGCTATACCTGACACCTTTTTGCCTTAATGCTTCATCCACTGTTCTCTCATGAATACACACAAGCCCTGAGAGTAGAAACCTACAGTAAAGGGCAGCAGGGTTGATGTTCACGACAACAAGACATGACAGGATCGCTTGCTACTGACTTCTAACTTGCGCAACACGAAGAACTGTGTCACGTCCCCCTCGTAATGCACCAAAGGCTCGCTGGACTGTGTCATCTCACGGCATCTTCAGCATATGTTCAGTCCCCAATCTCCTTAAGAAAGCTGGCTGTGACCTGGACCATTAGTTTCTCATGGTAATTGGCTAATAATGAGACAGTGACAGTGCAGAGGATGTCCGCGCTGTCAAAACACATGCAAACTCAGCTACACCAATCTGCATTTCCAGTAATTGCTGCATATTTGAACAGAAAGGACATGGTGCTTGTTGTCCCTCAACACACACACAAACACACACAACCTGTCGCCATGTGCTAACAAGCCAACTTATTGTAAGCATACTCAGTTCTCAAGGTGTCATCTGTTGAAGTGTCAGGAGAACATATAGAGATTGTCAAACAGTACACTCATTTCAAATTGTAATTAAACTGGCCATCAGGTACCTTGAGGCTGTTTAGTCAACAGCAGGGTACTAATTACTATAAGATGACCTTTGGAATAATATCTGGTGAATTATTCATAGTGGAGAAAATTGCTTCGGAGACATGCCAACGACATCCAAGGGACAGCCGAGTGTACACACAGAAAATTCCACTCAAAGATTTCAGCCTGGCCATGAAAATGAGGTCAGCAATAGATGAAACTAAAGCCTTTCAGTGTAAGAAAATGAGATGGTTGAGATAAGGTTTGGAAGACAGAATTGCATTACTCCAAGCACAAAGATGATTTTACAGACCCAAAACAGACTGACTCCCATAAAGCGAATGCAGGTTTTAGGGTAAGAAGAACAGCCTTGTCAAGAAAACAAATCATCCTGGTGTGAAATAGAACTCAGATAAAATAATATCCTGCCATTGACCGTCTGATTATGACACATTTTTAAAAAGCACATAGCCTCAATCAAGGTAAATCTCAGAGCAGACATAACAGTGGGGTGTCAATAAGTCTGGGTCACTAACAGTTTAGACAGAGTGTGAATTGCAGGTTAAAGAAAGATTTAAAAAAAGACAGCAGAAGATAATGTTGATTTTCACAACACAGATTTATTTAAAAAAAAAAAAGAAAGAAAGAAATGAAGAAAAACGGAAAAACACTTCTGGATCAGCATGTTTCTAGTTCTCCACTAAGCTGTATATTGAATGCAATGACTTTAGTGTGTAGTGCAAAGAAGTTATCAAAGCTTTTCTTAAGGACTGTACTGGAGAGTGATGTAAACAAGTTGACTCCACTTCTATCACATATCAGAAAAAGGCACTGAAAGAGATATGACTGTAAAAGAAAGGCAGAAAAAGAGCCTGATATGAATGTATCAGAGATGAATCCAGAAAGGAAATAACAGGACAAATTGATTCAGACCAGTGTGATCATCCAGCTTTGCTTTGTTATGTGTCCTCTTTGTGCCCTCTTGGCACCAGGCCAGAATTACTGTCATCCTCTCTTTACAAGATTTTGTTTATTTATTCAACACTGTAGAGACTTAGGAATTCACATTAGGGTTTACTCTCTAGCAAAAAAATGAAAAATTAACACAGATGACTGGTTTGAAATGCCCAACGGAGTAAACAAGTAGTGTTAGCTTGGTACAAGGTACTGGTAGCTTGTAAAATGTACGAGTACTCTGCTAAGAGTCATTTTACACCAAAGATCTAGGTTTGAAAGTGGTGAAACTTTGTGCGGGAGTGTCCTCGGCCTATTTAAAGCACTGGTTAAACCCCTAATGTCCAAGGATAAAGAAAACACTGAGCTTGCCTTAAAAAACACCATGATAACTCTCTGATAGCTAATGTATCTTAATGTGCAAGATTCTGTTTAAACCAAATCTAAAACAAGATTATAGGCACCTGGCGCACCCTGCGCAGTGTTAATTTCGTGCGGCGCACCACCGTGCGCTGCCAATTTGACAATTTGGTAGACCGTCTGCCTGAGATGGGTGTGGTGGCGCGCCAGGGGGAGTTGACAGCGCACCAGCAGGAGGTGTCAGCAGATTCATGTCGGCGCAGTGACAATTCTGTGCCAAAAACAGCGCAGAAAGTGCGCTGAAAGCTCGCCAGCTCCAACCTGGTCCATCCTCGGCGCAAAGCGGAGCGCACCCTCCGCAGCTGTGATTTGGTGACGGGCGCACATGTGCGCACATGTCAACAAAGCCTCAGAGGCAGGTTTCTAGAGTGTCAGGCACATTTATTGCAATAAACAATCACAGCAATCACTTTTTAATGTAACTGTCTGAACCAGTTTATACATTTGTATCTGTATCAATTGTCCCGTCACATCTGATGTCAGATTAAAGCCATTTGTCATAATGGAAAGTTAACCTGACGGCAGCTGGAAGTTTCATGCGCATCTTACAATTAAACAATAAACAGCCTTAACATCTGAGTATATATCTGGCTTCTCTCATTTCATTTCATTCAAATAAAAGAGGGAGAGAAAAGACGAAGAAAAAAGAGACAAAATAAATGTATGTCACTCAGGATTTACCCGCGATTTCCCATATTTCTCTGTTTTAGTCTTTATTTTTAACGTGATCTAAAAAGATGGTGTTACGGCCGCAGCCGCATTGTGAGTGGGTATGCGGGGTTGCCGTGTGTGTGTGTGTGTGTGTGTGTGTCTGTGTGTGTGTGGTGTGTGTGTCTCTCTCTCTGAGTGTGCTTGCGTGAGAGGGTGCTGCCCACAGGGTGCTGCGATTGGTGGATGGGCAGTTCGGCGAGACCAATCCACGTGGAGCAGTGGGCTCAAGAGACTGCAGACGCGGGCAGACACTTTTGTTAGACCTTTGTGAAATGATGTTTGTTATGTGTGACGAGGGGAGGTTCGGTTGTGTTAGTTATTTTGTGTCTATCTCGCTCTAGGTTAGAGTTGATTTAAGTTGTAAATTTGTGTCTTTTAAGTAGCCACCTCCTCCCCATTCGTTTGTACACATCCCCTTTGATTAATTGCACAGTTTTTTTGTTGAAGCAAATAAATAACTTTATTATTTACACCAGAACCGGGGTTTTATGTTGCTTCCCTTTCCCCTCACGAGTCGGGTTGTAACAATGGAGTACATTATTGTAAGGAGGATGAGGCGGAGACACCGGGAGAGTATACAGTATATCACCAAAGGTTCTGCTATATGGCGATGACAAACCAGGAGTGCAGGTGGATCAAAAGTATTCTGAATGGATAAGCCAGCTGTGTAACTGTCTCTTAATTTTGTACTCCTACTAATGACAAAGAAACAGATTACATCTGTCCCGGGAGCTGGCCCACAAGGTGACGCGCTTCGTGTCCTCCGATGCGCCCCAATGTCCATTCTCCTGCTGCAGGGACAGCGGCTCTGACCGTCTCCGCTACGGGGTCTTTCCATCACACTGCCGTGGTGTCGAGGATCACTCAGACCTATCAGACGTTGCGCCTCAGCCGCAGCCCATTTAAAGGCGAGGAGAGGCGCTCATTTGATTGGTGAAAACAGCGCTTAGCTGTGTTAGACCCACTCACAGCTTTTCTCCTCCCTCTCTGCCATTTGCGCGGAGGGAGGCGTGGACGTGCACCTCTGCGCTCCTCTGCGCTCCTCTGCACTCCTCTGCACTCCTCTGCGCCTTGACTGCCCCTCTCTTGGCACTGCAGGAATCTTGCAAAGTACGCTGGTCACGCCCTGTCCACGCTGCGAAGGCCGGCGCAGGGCAGGTGCGCCTGCGCTTGCGCCTGGGTCTAATTAGAGCCCTATGTGTTTATCACAGTGACACCTTTAGCCATAATTGTTTTTTGTTTGTTTTGTTTAGTATTTTTCCCCTGGAAATAGATACAATTTCCCATTAGCAGCATTATGCACTGTCTGAGAACTAGAGCCTTATTTGGCAGTGTTTTTGTGTGAAAGTAACGGGCTGAAAATTCTCTAAATTAAGCACGAATGCAGCCGATATCAGATTTTTTCGGTGGGACTCAGTTTATTTGTGTTTTTGGTCAAGTAAAATATGGCCCCGCCTGAGTGCAGAGGAAACTGGCTGACGAGCAGGGAGGGGGTGTTTGGTGCGTGCGCCCTGGGCTTCTGCTGCACAAAAACACTGCTGTAGGGGTAATTTCTGCCCTAAACCTTGTGATAAGACCCAACTTGTTCCATCCCACTTTAAGGACATTATCCAAGTTGTGCGTTTGTTTTGGCAGCAAATGAATGGAAAGCCACTCTCTTTGACTCTACCTTTTTTTTCCAAGACAA
The DNA here is from genome assembly GCF_033239565.1 of Halichoeres trimaculatus. Classification (NCBI taxonomy): domain Eukaryota; kingdom Metazoa; phylum Chordata; class Actinopteri; order Labriformes; family Labridae; genus Halichoeres; species Halichoeres trimaculatus. The sequence continues at coordinate 22,566,209 of NW_027437185.1, forward strand.
CTTTTTGTAGGACACAAAGCAACAAGGTAAAGTGTTTACCTATAGTTATGTAGTGCTACTGTTTGAAACGTGACAAGAAAAAATTTGAAAGCTCAATTTGCATCGTGGTGCACCCAGTACCCTGTATCATGTGAAGTCAAAAATTCTAAATGCCATAACACAAATTCAATGATATATTGCTGAGGTTACAAGTGGTTAGCAAAACATTCAAGCTGCATAGATTCTTAGGTTTTAAAATTCCTCCAGAAAAAAATGCAGAGTTCAAAGCTTAAAGCCTATTCATTTACTTGGTTTCCTTTTTCATATGCGTATAACAAAAAAGGGGACAACAATAGAAATGTAATTAAAGAAAGCATTGATTTGAAGTGGATACAAGATTAAAACAAGAGGGAATACAAAAAGAGAAAAAGGGACAAAGCAGGGGCAACATATTTCAACAGAATCATCCTCCTGTGGTGACTTTCAGAACCACTAACAGCGTCTACTCCCCCATGCTTTTAACGTTTCTGTGGGGTATTCTGCACAGAGAGGGCAGAGGTCTTGAAGAGTTTCTTTTCCATCTCTTCTCAACCTTTGGGGACACTTTGCAGAAATTACTCCTGGGACCCTTCACACTACTGCTCCCCCCATCTCTATGCGGCATAAATACATAAACAGCAGGCCCGAAAAGCTGCAAAAAAACAACTCAAGGGACAGCAGATGAGGTTTAGAGGATGAAAAATATGGGTGATATGTGGCCAAATCAGTGCTGCATACTCTTATGCTTGCCTCTTTGTTTTGTTTCCATACAGACTAGCTTCTCCCAGGCTGACAGAGTCTCTGTCATTGAGGCATAAGTAGTCCTCCTATGAACCCAGCACCATGACAATGATGTTAACCATATGGCCCACTCTTCTGAATAACCACATTCAATATGATCTCAGTGGAGTATTTATGGGAGGTTCTGGATGAGGGTCAGAGACAGTGCTCTTCACTGCCATCATAGAGGACTCAAATGATTAGTCAAAATTTGGGGTAATTGGTGGTAATTAACATTGACCTTGTCCTCTTGGACATTAGAGAACCACTGCCTTGCCAGAAAATCTCCCCCTACCATTACAGAGCAATTACTGACAGGAGACAGTGGACCATACTGCAAAATAAAGTCTACGTAGCTGTGTGGGACCTAGTTTAATATGCTTATTACACACCTCAGGAAACATAATGTGGGAAGATTTGAAGTGTTATAAAGGTCACAGAACCTTTTTCTGTGTTCTGTAATGTTTTCTTCAAAGACATTTTTCATGTGGTCTATTTCTTCTTTCAATTTTTGTTTCAATTCAGTCTGCTTAACATGAATGGATAACCCCCTCTTCAAATCAAACATAGGGATGCTGTTTTATTTTGACAACCTAATTTTAACATTCTGGGCTGCAAGTTAAGTATGAAAAGGCAATCTTAAAATGTAGATATTGAACATAATGGAAGACTGTCCTATAACCCTTTGTCAAACCTATCATTAGAATGAATTTGATTATGAAAAATAAAATAGTCACGTTGGCACAGCATGATTTGTATGTGTCCCAATCACTGGGATGTTTGGTAAAGTAGAAATAAAATTGCCCCATAAAGTAGACAAGCTGGTTTTCCAAAACATCTTCTGTAACATGGCATCATACTAACAAAAATGGCTTTTTCCTGTAAGAAATGAGACTGATACTTGATTTAACATTTTTGGAGAGTTTTGAGAATTAGTTTTCATGCTTACCTGGCCTGATATATAATTCATGCACATTGCTGTTGTAAACAAAAAGAAAGATTAAGCAATTTAATTTAAAACTCTTTTTTTTTCTAGAGTGAGATAGCAGATCCAAGAAAATAGGTTTTATTAAACAAGTCTATACACTGGCTGCTCACCCCATCTGTGCACAGTGGTGCTCTGTGTAAAATGCAGGCCATTTTCATGATGTCAGCCAATTAAATGACCATTATCAGTTGCCATTAGAAGCAGCAACATGAGGCAGTGGGTCCTTTCTTACTTCCCGATAGGCTGAGGGGACTCCTTTCATCTGTTGTTAAGGTGGTATGACCCATATTTTGACCCATCTTTGCTCCTTTGTCATCTGAAAAGGCAGTTTGATGAAAGGCTCATTGGGTCCAATATGAATTGTCACTCTGGCTTCATCTGTGGGTTCTGTGTTCTGGCGTTTACTGTTTGTTGGTTTGTTTGGGAAAAAACACATAAGCGAATTTGTATTGTTGGGATAATTGGGTTTTGTTGTCTCTGTGAGACAAATGATCAGAGTTAACTTATTTTAAACCATAGGCTGCATAATACATTGACTGATTCTCACTGAAGCCAGGGCACGGAGAACAAAGACTAGGTGATATCTGTTGTCCTGTTCTGTGAGAGTTCAAGATAATTGGTGATAAAGAGGATTGAATGTTGTTGAAGATTTAAAGATATTGTTGACGTTGATTTTTAATTGTGTTTAAATATGGTTTCAATATTTTAGATGAAATAAAAGAAAGAAATAGAAAAAAGGCACTTCTTCTGGCATTTGATGGCAGCTCCTGCGGCCAAATAACTTTGTCACTCCAACTATCTAAATTGTCTAAATTCTTGCTTGTGTCGTACATCGCTTTGGAAAAAAGCGTATGGTAAATGAAATTGTTGAATTGTTTTTGAATTTTTGAATTTTGAATTAATTTATTTCATTGGAACGATGCAGTTCAACATAGTCTCATAGCAAGGCATGAATCTTATGTGCTGTACAGAGAGCTTATAGCAAATGCTAGTTTCCAACTCTTGTCCCTAGATGGGCCTTTAAGTAACCAGATTAAAAAAAAAAAAGGGAACATTTTACACTGCCTTTGCAGGATAGATGAACCATCATCTGCATTCATTTAGCTAAAGCACATGCAAAGATTGAACAAATGAAGAACAAAAATTGTATCAGAGCACAGAGGTGTGTTACTTTGAATTCATCAGAAACAACAACCTCTCTGGTGAATTCTCTCAGGGTTTTCCTGCCTTAGTATAAAAGATAGATGAAACCTGTATGGTGTTGGCTTTCCTGATCGGTAATAAAAAGAAACCAAGTTCATATCATGCCCCTTTCGCAGTAAGGAAGTAGATCAGAGAAAGTGCTTTAACTGCGAGTTCTTTATATGATTCTAAAGACAGTATCACAGGGCAGCCACTGTGCCTGACAAGTCTGTTCACGATCAGCACACACGCAGCTTTCCAGCAGTTAAGGCAGCAAGTCCCTGAAGCTCTTCCTCCATGGAGTTTATTGTCAGAGCCTCTCCGATGGTAAGACGCCTCTCCCTCCTCTTTGAAATCCGGAAGATCAAACACAACAACTGTGTTGACGCAGGGTCTGTTGTGTTTGTGGTATGAATATATAATCAATTTCCATGGTTAGAGGTTTTATTTGTTGTTGTATTGTTGCTGGATTACTAAATTGATAATGAAAGTGATGCTATACTCCACAACACTCTATTTTGGCTTTGCTTTTGTGCCAGCTGTTTATAAAGTGTTCCACATATTCAGTTGTTGGTCCCCTGATTAAATGCTAGATAAGACTGAGGCTCTTTTTTTGGCAACAGCTTATATTGGACTCTAAGACTGGGGGGGTTCAACTTCAAGTCCACACAGAAACCAATACTTTCTAAGAGAGAATTTTATAACATTTCAAATATGCCAGTCCTGTGTGCTTGAAGACTGAACAGCTCTGGCATTAAATCTGTGTGTTTTGTAGTGCAGGGGCCAATTATGCAGAAGAACTGGTATGGTCCTTTAGTTTCGTCCCAAAGGCAGTATTATTCTTTCCAATCAACCTTTACTTTCAAGAACATCTATTGAACAATGAAAAGCGAAAACATGCTAGGCTGAAAAGAAAGAAGCAACAAGGAAAATCAATATAGCAATTATGTGTGCAGATAATGGACATCAAGGTGTTATTTGGAGTGACCGAAAAGAAGAGGTGACATAAAGCCAATTCAAATAGCGCAAACATTTCTTTGTTTCACATCTGGCGCTACTAGCATGGATTTAGTGTCACAAGTTTCAAAAGAAAAAAAAAAAACAGCTGTGTGTCTTTTTTGTTATAGTTTCCAAGCCAAGCTGAACAAGAATTATTTAGCTCCATTTAATTATTGGGCTCTTCTTTATGTTTGCACGCAACCAGCTTCTGTTAAAACACAGTAAGCTATTATGGTTTTATCTGCCCGTGAAAACCCTGAAAGCACAGGCAGCTAACACTGCGATTAGCTAATTTAGATCTTAGACAATATACAATATTGAGCGCACACACACGCACATACACACATGCACACAGTGAGAGTGACGTGAGCCAAGTGAAGGTGGAAGGAAGACAAGGAGAAAGATAAACGCACACATGAAGACACACGCACACTGACACACAAACAGACCCTTCCTCCACGCTTTTACCCACTTAAAAGAGGTCACCTCCAGCTCTGTCAAGCTTCGCAGGTGGGTCAGAGATCTGGATTTGATAACTGGAGGGAGTTTAGAGAGCAGACATTTGACAAGCATGACAATGCTCTGACAGCCCTCATTGGGCCATGATTAATGACTGACATCGCTGTCACCTATCTCGTACAGAATGCAAATGCAGCTCTGGGAGAAAATTAGCTTAATGTGGCAAATGATTGGTTGAAGGATCTATCAGTGTTTGCATCTGAAATGCTTTGTTTGAGAGAGTTAACTAGTTTCTTTGCTAAAGAGACGATGAAAAAAGAAGCTTGGTTTAAAATAACCCAAGGTAAAGCAGCTCAACAACAACTGTTTGGTGTCTGAAGTTAAAACAATCTCTGGTCAGTTATTTTATCTTCAGTGTTTGGTCAGATGGTGCTGAGCTAAGGCAGCAGGTTTATATCAGACCTCCGTGAAGAAAGGCAATGCCAGTGTCAACACATTTTGAAAATTAACTCTGCATGCTGCATTAAGATATGAGCACCAGATGTATTTGCATTTTTGCAAAGGCTTGACTTTGAGTAGGTGCTCTAGGTGCTCCGTTCAAACAGCTGGCATCAGGTTTTAATGAATATGCATAACAGATTTCATGCACTGACATTTGTCAGTGTGTGTCTTGACTAGCGCTGCAAGTTCACTTTACTTTCTCAAGGGCATCTGCCTCAAAAGACGTATTTTTGTTCCATAAAGAGAAGTTTAGAGAAAAATATAAAGGCAAATATTTGAACTCTGAGATGTCGTTTCAATTGAATCAGAGTTTTTCATTTCCTGACTGCAGCACTGAAACGTGTCAGTTTTCCAGGTTCTTTCATTCAGCTGCGCTGTGTTTCTATGTGCTCAGCCCTGATGTAGTTCAATTTAGCTATTCAGCAACACCTTGCTCAACGTTACATCAAGTGAGCAAGAGCTCTAATGAAAAGAATGAATTAAAAGCACAGCCACACTTTTCATTAAATGCTGATCTGCTCCAAGTGCTTCCACCGAAAGACACATGTCCATTCTGGCACATGGCGTTATCGTCGATGTTCAGTCACTCACGGATAAAACATTTAGAGTGGGAAAAAATAAAAGCTTGGAGTGATGTTTTTAGAAAATTTGAGGGGAATCAGTTAATTTCATTTTGAATTAATTGCATAGTCTCTATTAACTGCTCAGGGGGACTCATGAACAAAAAAGAAAAAATATATTTTAATAACTATGATGGCACTAAATAACATTATGTAGGCAAGAAAAACAGAACCATATCAGTGACTTTCAGACATGCCTTTGATCTCCTCGTTTGCCATAAAAGAGTAAACTGTAAACTATGAAAGCCACTGGGAGGAGAAGGGGGAATAATTGTCACAAAGCGACCTGATGATGCTGTCGGGAGGGAGGAGTGTGGGGGGATCATGACACTCATCCTCTGGTGGGAATAAGTGTCAAAAAGCGGGATTGCTTTAGACGACTGCAGCAATTACAAAGACAAACAGTTGGAAAGAAGAAAAAAAGAGAAAAAAAAGAAAAGGAGATGTAGAGTAATGAGCAAAACTTGATATTCTGTACGTGTTATTGCCAAAAGCAGTTGAGGCGGAATGTCTCTTGTGAAGCCCCTCATTATCCTGATTGTATAATGGATATAATCAAGCAACAATGTCCAATTAGGGGTACATAGGCATGCCTCCATCAAAAAAAAGAAAGAGATAAATGAACAATTGACACTGTGAATATGTTTGTATGACAGTGTGGGGTGCATGATCATCAGAGAGATATTGATGAATCTCAGGGCTCAGAAGAAAAAAAGGGCTTTGACGTACAGTATCTACGTGATATGATGGAGGCTGTGGCATGTGAACAAACAGTCCTTTCCAGGTGGTTTGAGTGATTGCCTAATCCCCTGTAGCTAGATGATTGCAGAGCAAGGTCAGTTTGAAGGCTCAAGCTGATTGAGTGCTGTCTGTGGTCGGGAGTCCGCTGCAGCTTCTGATGCCACTGAATGGACTACGGACCAAGATTTCACTCTGGAGTACTTCCAACATTTGAACCAAACTGAGTGACAGTAGTGTGCCAGTAATCATCAGGGCCTTGCTAACAGAAACAACATCAACAGAAATCATCAAGGTTAATAAATAAAATAAAGGAAGCGGTCTTTCCAAGAAGTGAAGATGGTGAGATTGGAACAATGAACACAGAATCTTCATATCCTGCTCATTCCACAAGACTTTGCTGTTTTGTCCAATCACAGCAGCTTAGGAGAAAGTGACAGGAAAACCTGGATGACATTTCCTTGTTATCATGTAAAAATAACCCCTTGAGACAGTGTTGTTAGATAGAAGACATACCTGCCAACACTCCCAATTTCTGCAGGAGTCTCCCGCTTTTTAACCCATTCTCTCCATTTGTAGTTTTGTCCGGGTTGTTCATGTTTATACCAGTTAAAGGCTTATGTCTGATACTTGTTGTCAGACCTGGCAATCCAACTTGGCAGCAACAAGCATGTCCAGTTTTGAGCACTGAACACACTGAGGTAAGAAGCATGGACAAAATGTTGAGTTTGGAAGGGAATTGAATCTCCTGCTTTGTCAAGGTCCAATGTTTGCAGGTATGATAACAGACCTTACTGATGTGAACATAGGGCATTTTATTTAGAATAGAATAGAAAATAGAGCTGCATGATATGGCCAAAATCCAATATCTCAATATTTTCAGGCTATATCTCGATACACAATGTATATCTTGATATTCTGATTTTTCAATATAAATGTGTAATTCAGCCCTTTGATGCATAAAATTACATCAGTACAATGATTCTAGCAGACATTGTAGTTGGATTTTTAGAGTTTGAATGCAAAAAGGGGAAATCTCAATCAGGTTGAGTTCAGCAAACCTTTTCGTTCCAGTAAAATAATTAATTTAGATTTATTCAACTGGCTGATTATTATATCATATTAAATAATGTTATTTTATATGATATAATGTGATATTATATGATATAATGTGATATTATATATTATATTGTATTGTATTGTATTGTATTATATTATATAAAACTTGAAAATATCATGAACTAAAGTTGGAGATAATTTGACTTTCATTTCCATAAAGCAGCTACCTGGATAATGTTGGTCATGCTGAAAGGAATCTAGTGGCTTTTGTCTTTGAGCCTGTGGTCTGGTTGAATTGTATTGCATTTGGGTTTGACTTCTGATAATATCCCAGCTTGCAGTATTTTGGTATTCAGCTGTAAAATAACATCAAACTCATCTGCCGTCATATTTCTAGCAGTGCTCAGCTGAGTGCCATGACTGAACGGCACTCAGAGAGGGGGGCAGAGTGTGCAGAAAAGCAAAAGTGAAACTCAAAAACAAAATTACAAGAAACAGACAGGGAAGCAAGAGCTGCCACAACAGGCAGCCACAACAGGCAGCCACAACAGGGTGGCATCTAGCAGTTTCTTATTTCCAGGGGAATCACCTTTTTAAGTGGGGTCATTTTATTTTTGATTACTAGGCTTTTTACAGCGGCACCACCGTCTGTGTGCTCCTTCTCTCTTGCCGTTTCACAAAAACTCCTTCCAGTGAAGTTGTTGTTTATATTTTCTCTCTCTGCATTTCTTGTGGTGGTTGCAACATTATTTTTCCTGACTCTCTCTCCGCTATACAGAGTGTGCTTGTCTCTGTGTGTTTGTGCACGTGTTTGTGTGTCTGTGAATACTTTGGGGCAGAGCTCTACCAGGGCGCTTCAGATCTATAGGGTTAATGCATTAGAGAGCATCGATGGCCACTAAACTCTGAGACCACCTCCCGGTGAAGCGGGTTCAGGCAGGATCAGGAAACCCATCTTTCTAAGAGTCGCACCGGCTGATTATTACTTCATTGGGTGAAGTGTTTCCAGACTTTGAAACGCTTACAAAAGTAGTAGTGGTCCAGTTCATATTGTAGCAGCAGAACGGGGCTTCAGCCTCCATAAAATCAGAACAGATACAAGAAGTCAGCTGTCTGATGCAAAGACACATAACTTGATGCCGATCTCCTCTGCTGCTCTCTGGCTTGATGAGCTTGATTATGCCAAAACAAGCAACCTCTTTAAGTACATGCACCCCAGGAGAAAAGTTTGAGCTCAGGCAAACTGGAATAAAAAAAAGATGGCAAAAACTTGAAACTTATCTTGAAAATGGTAAAATAGTTCTGAGTTTTTTCAGTTTAATTTTAAAAAAGTATGTAAAAAAGTATGTTCTGCCTGCTGTGAGAGTGATTTTGCTTGATTTTGCTTTACAAATCTCTTGACAGCAGGGTTGGTACCATTATTCTTGTTTTCAATTTGTCCATTTTTTTCAAAGAAATTTTCTCTTTTGGCCCAATAAGCAATTTAATTGTCCTGCATAATTAATCTTACAAGTTGTATTTGAGTTGCTTTTGTGATGACATGCTAAAATATATAATTCATATTAAATAGGTCTCATCGTCATTTTTTTTTTTTTTTCAATTGAGGGATCATTATTCATTTTAACAGGATTTTTACGACCCTGGCTGTCAAAATGTCAGACAAGTATAATATGTAGCGCAATGTCTGAATCTTCCCCAGCTCAAAGACTCAAAAAGCATTTCCCACTAAAACCTGTCTTGAAAAAAAGGAGGTCATCTTATGTCCAGCATCGTTTTGTATTCGGATCAATACAGTATAAGGGATATCGTACAGGTAGCAAGTGGTTTTGCAAATTAGCGACCAACTATAGAGATTTTCTATGGTGGGTAATGCTCCTCTTTGTTGAACATTTCTATTCACAGTTAAATTACAACATTTGGTTTGCTCCTGTTGCTGAGATTTCACACTGTTGTCATTGTGTTCTAACCATGCAGAAACAAGAATTCTAAACAGCCAGGTCACATTATAGGATAGTTTCATTCTCATGAGTCATTTTTGACTGCCAGGTGTGAGAAAATGACATTTTGGTTTTGTTTTTCCGTGAAGCAGACAGACGAGTCACTGTAAGGTACAATTAAGTGCAATGGTCTCTATTTGAGAAGCTTACTAATTTTGTCTTTGAAATGGGGATTTTTTTTTCTCAAGCTCTGGACAGTTAACTCAAACTATCAAATCCCTCTTTTTGTGAATATTTATCCATTTTCCATGCTTAAAACTGTTAGCTACTCCTTAGCAATTTTATGGTATGCCTAGTTGAGTCAGAGGAAGAAAAATGGTCCTTTTCAATTCTCTTAAGTAAGCCAAAATAAGTAGAATCTCAACAATTAGAGTATATCATCTTTGATTTTATGTATTCCAGCAGTTTTAGTTACAATGGCTCACTATTAGCATTCAAACTACTTGTGCTATAATCAAGTGCTCTGGAAATGTTATTCAAATAACTAAAAAATAACAAATAAATAAAAAATAAAGGCCCAAAATTACAACTTCATTGCAACTTTTTAAAAAGCTGTCATTGAACCAGGCATTTTGCTTTTAACAATCAGTCAAACGCCTGCCAAACTCTGAGAGGACTGAACAATGCTTTCATTTTTTAAATTCCAGTTCAAATAAAAAAGGGCCCAGATTGGTGGTTTCAGTTCGGGATTCCAAACAACACTCTGCATCTGTGTATTTCAAATCCTTTCTTTTTATTCCATACTCTCTTTCACCCCGTCTGGAGGGCTGGGATGAAAAATACATGATAACCATGCTATCATCCCCAGCTGCTTTCTCCTACTTCTGGCCCATTTTCATTTGCGTGGCATCAGATATCACCTGTTTTCAGCTAAATAAATCCTGTTGTCGGTGTTGTCAAGCTGCATCTCATATCTCATCGACACCCGTTTATTTCTCAAGCTGTCATTTTGATACTAAACTGGGTCTATGGTATAAACTTCAGCATTTCCTGGGGCTGCAATTGGATCACCCCCTACCGCTATGTACATTCAAATACCGAGGGAAAGTGCTGTTCTGTATATCAAACTGCACTAGTATGCCGCAGAAATCCTTTGTGCGGACATCTCCATGACAGCTCCTTGGCAACTTGTACGCCTGTGTGCCACAAGCTCCCTAAGCTGACTGTTTGGATCAAGTGGGAAGAAGCAGCAATCCCAAAGAGAACAAAATAGCAGATCCCAGCAGCTTTCATAGCCGATGCTATGAGATTTACAAGACGAGAGAGGAGAGTGTGGAAGTGTGTGTGTGTGTAAGTGAGTGTTGAGGAGAGGAGGAGCATAGACATACTTTGAAATCTTTTGAAATGTCAAATAAATAAGAGTCACAGGAGGCATTATGTTTTCCATAATGATGGTGCGGTGAAGCTTAAGGGTAGCGTCAACATGCAAATGTGTAAGATAACAAACCCATGACATTTTGTTTCTTCTTTTTTTTCTCTTTAAAAGGCTTAGAGATGGATGACGGGCTTTTTTTCCCTCACCATTTGCACTTTGAAGTGCCAAGCTCATCAATTGCTGAAAATTACCATCACATTTGTGCTCTTAGCAAATATCAAATATATTACAATAATTCTCAAAAGCTAAATAACTATGTAAATATTTTGAAAGTGTTTCATTTGGTTAATTGACATCTACACTCTGCAATTTGTAAAGTATTTATTATTATTCCCTCATTATTTCATGGCTTTGGATTTATAAGAAAGAAATGTGTTGTGAATGTATTCTGAAGTGTTTTTGACGGGAAATAAAAACTGAAAAAAAAAAATGTTGGATGCAAAACATATTTGTAGCGCCAACACTGCTCTGTTTACATTTCAATTCTCATCTCTATTCCCTCCTCATAATCCCCTAAAACCACTCACACACGAAGACACAGGCACACACACACACACACACACACTCATTCTCACACACTCACACACACACACACACACACACACACACACACACACACACACACACACACACACACACACAGACACACACACACACACACACACACACACACACACACACACTAACACAGAGTATGCTCTTCACTGCCGATTCTTGGGCAACTGAGCTTTAAAGAACGGGCAGAATTGGTTCCAGTCCGGTGGACGCTCCACATCATTTAATGTATTCCAGTCTATTACCACTTTTGTTCTGACACCTCATTTTTTTCCACCAATATACGAGGGGGTCATTCAATAACTGACACCTCTCTTCCATACCGTAGTCACATCTCTGTTGCTGTTTGAGCATGTGTCACAGCTGAGAGGCCTGAATTTTAAGAGATAGATTTGCTGACAGACGTCCAATCACTCCTTGTACTGGGGGCTCGAGCAGGAAATGCTGCACCGGAAAGGTGCAGTAGCCTTGTCACTTTCGTCTGAGGTAATTGATCACAGCAGACAACAGCTGATGTGTGCAAGTCAATTGCAGGGGGCAAAAGGATGCTGCTTATTCAGATAAAAGATCTCTACTATCCCCACCAGTCACTTTCATTGAAAGGTAGGTTCAATAATCCACAGAAAATCAACCTGGCAGGTGTCTAAGAGTTAAAATACAACTTCAAATACTGTAAAATTCTATAACTTAAAAGTTATTTCACACCAGTTAAAATGTCACCCCCCATCAGGGCTTTAAATCCCTCACCACACGTTGGACAAGCTGCCTGCATGAGGGACAGGAAGAGAGGCATCCGGCTGTCAAAGTGCAGGTGCACTGGGATAACCATTCTGACTTTAAAACACACACACACATTCTCACACATGACAGACACAGCCCCCCCTCCAAAAAAAAAAAACAAAAAAAACATGCGCACCCTGGGACTTCTCAAATGCCACTTAGCATTCAAGGGCTTTGTGATTCATTAGTAGCCTAGCAGACTGGTTAGATGGAAGCATCTGTTATCTGGTTCCAGTCCTTATGCCATCAATGTCACAAGTAATCACATACAACAGGTGGTTTTAACAGCTACAGGTACTTGAGCACCCGGCTGGCTGCATTAGCTGTCATCATTCTGAGGGATCTGTACATAATTTTAGCATCAGTTAGAGATTAATGAGAATGGCATGTTTAAGTATTATTTCATTAAACTTGAGACAAAACAGTTGGGATCTGAATTAATTTTGTTAGAGGTTTAAAAGCTTAGAGTTTGGCATGCTGCCTGCATCCTGTAACCACAAATGTTACATGGTTTATAAAAACTGATCGTCAGTAACTCAATAGACAACGTTTTATCAGTTCCATTAAAAGGTTTTAAGGAGGTCAGCAGTAAAAGTAAACGTGAAAAAATTGATTGCATTTGAAAGGTTAAAACTGCCAATATCATCCATGTATTTCTTGATACAAGGAAAAAGATACAACTGAAACAAAACAACAAGCTCCACTTTTCCATAATTTAGAATTCAGCACTCACAAAAATAAGTTTCAATATGTAACATACAATAAGAACTACAACAACTTATGTAATGAAATTTACTCTAAAGTTCCCAAAATATTTGACTAAAATTCAACGGCAAACTGTACCATGAATACTGTGAAAAAAAAAGTGAAAAAAAAAAAAAAAAACTTAAATTTTTTTTTAAAAACTTAAATGTTAGGCAGTGCTTCTTAGTAGTGACAACAACTGAAGGAGGCAAAGGGGAAGAAAAATGTGGCAAAAGTTTATGGTTCTGCATTGCTGAGGCAATTTATGGATGAAATAGACTTGTCTTAAAGATGTTGCAATTAGCCCACTCTACAACTTGTCAGAGGATGCTGCCTCCTTCCCATCTCCAATGACCCTTATATAAGTAAAGTTGGAGGACTATGGCCAATCTCGACATGTTCTTCCTCCTGAGAAAAGACATTGTAACAGCCAAGGGCTGTGAACTTGACACTTTGCCCCTTGATATGGGAGAAATGATGGAAAGGAGCAAGGATGTGGAAGTCTCCTGTGGACAGCATCCAGAGAAACTACAAATTATTGTGAGAATCCACAACAGGGAGGAAAGGAACATACAGCTGCCAGAATAGGAAGAGGGAATCAATTTTTCATCTTCACCCAAACAGTGAAGAATTTTATATCTAATGAAGAAATAAAGACAGGTGCTTAAATGTAACTGAGACAATTTGAAGTGTGTTTCCCTTTTTTGTTATCCAAAAGTTTTTTGGCTCAGTGAGCTCAAAAAAACATTTTGTTCTTCCATTTCTCTTTCATGTCTGTGTATCAGAGATATGACGCCTAGGCAAATTAAATCTGCTCTCAGCCCAGTCTGAAGCCAAATTTGTGTGTTTATATTTATTCACTGCTACGTCAGTCAAAATGTAAACGGTTATGTTTAAATCTAAAGATTTTCTAAACAGATGATCTTTTATCAATCATAATTTCTAACATCAGAATGAGACATCTGCTTGTTTGCCCCCACAAGCTGTTTACTGACTTTTTGATGTTTCACCGTAAGTATCTTACATCAAGTATCTAGCGCCAAGTATGGAGCTGAAACAGCTCAGCAGCTGTGTGGATGCTGTTTATAGGATGCAATTCATTTCTAATTTATATTTTCTCTGTTTTTGATGCTTGTATGTGAACATGATGTGAAAAAGTGGACTACGTTTGCATCGATGAATGATGTTGCAATAACTGCTGTAAAATAACTTACTATACAACAGGCAACACAGGTCTAAGATGAAAAATTCACAGTTTGTTTATTTTCCATTTGAATCAACAAGCATTTTGATTCTTGATTTTTCTTTGAAATAAGGACTGAGCAGGTGAAACACACACATCCAAATATCTGAGTCTTATTTTCACAAGAGACATTACAGGGTCTTGTGCAAAACCTGATTCCTCAGTTTTAAATTGCTGTGGACACAATAGCAATTTCAGGGTTGTTCAAGTTGAGACGGTGCGAGAGATCTCTCAGGCTTGTCGACCTTTATCTCAGCAAACATCAGAATCCCTATACAAAAAAGCAGAAAATGAGCTATTGATTTTCCGTTTTTCTTTTTCACCCTCACTTTCTTATTCCCCTCCGGTATTGTCATCCCATAGTCTAAATGAAGGTCAGCATTGGTTTCCTTGTCACAGCTGCAGAGATGCACAATAGAAATATAGCAATTGGTGTTTCTGAAAGAAAAAGGTCTTACAAGAAGAGAACAGGGTGCTTTTGTCTTGAGGGATTAATTGGCTCAATAAAACTTTTCTCTTTACAGGAACATGGATGTCAGTATGTGTAAAATGTGAGCACACAGTGTATGGGGAAAGAAACACCCCATGCACATGAACAGTGTAGAAAAAATACTGCATGTAAGAAACGGTATTCAAGGTGAAAATTTGGCGTATTTGTGGTGATTGAAGCAGCTCTTGGAGCCAGAATTTCAGAAAAGAAAACGCATTTTGAGAAAAAAGTTTGCAACGAAAGACATGAACACTGACCTCTGTCTCAAGTGATAAATTGCTGATTGACTCTATCAACAGCCATTTTCTTAAAAAGCTTTTAGTTCAACTAAGCTCAGTCTCAAACTTATAAGCCATGTCTGTATCACCCTCCATCTAAATTTTCTCCTATAGGGATAACTGAGAGTCTATATCTTACCTTTGAGGTTGAGTTTCCTTTTTTTAATAATCTTTCATAAGCTACAAATCTATTTGGAGCTACTTCCCTGCAGACACACTGTGAGATCTAATCTCTGTTACTTGTCTTGAGTGTTTTTTTCTTGTTGTGACTGCAATCTTCTGAGCCTTTTTTTCTATCTACATCAAATTGAGAGAGAAAAATAAAATAAAATTTAATGTTTTCCTTTACAAGTTAAGATCTGCAGCACGACCAAATCAGCAACACTGCTTCATTTGACCTGAGATTGTTCTCCTGTCATCTGATGTTGGATACATCAGTGGGATCAAATGCTTCTTTAATCTGTGGTGACATCAGTGCGTCTGGCTTGGCATGCCTCTCTCACCTCAATTCCTCACCTCTGCAAGGTGAGCGCGCAATTTTTTCAAAACCTACTGAGTTTACAGAGCAGAAGTCCTTTTTGCATAATCTTCACACTTGTTTATGGTTTACTGAACAGGTCACTTCCCCTGTTTGCTTCAACAGCTGCTTTTGCGATGCCCCCCCCACCCCCTTAACAGGGGGTTGGAGGACTACTTGTGTGCTTCTCCCTGTCAAGTTCTGCTTTGCTGGTGAGGCCTGCTGGTGACCTCATGCTCAGCCTTTAGTGGGGCCATATGAATAATTTATGCTTCGAATTTAGCCCAACTCTGACATTTGGATGTTTGATGCCCACAGGCTTTGGCTTTAACAATATAGATAGTGCTCCTTTCCTCTGTGCATCATCAGATAAAGTCTGAAAGCACAGCTAGTGCACTCGATATCAAAACCATGGATATCGGGGATGCTGTATGTTCCACACACTGCATTCCTCTAATCTATTAACTCTTACCACAGTATCTCTGTCCACACAATTGGATTTCATATAGGTTGCAGACATTTGAGTTGAAAATAATGTGCTCTGTCAATAGGAAGATAAGATAAGATGAAAATTTAATAATCACCACAGAGACTGTCATAAAGAAGAAAATAGCAACAGGGTATATCAGACAAAAATATTATTAAACATTCAAATGGACGAAGGAAGCCTGAGCGTACACAAGAATATTGATGGATGGTTTCAGCTTTAGAGCCAACCCAGGTTCACAGCAGTCTTTGAACTTGTCACAAAAGCAAAACGTAGAACCATGCACTTGAGCTCAAATTTATTTCAATGTTTATGAAATACGAACATGAAAGTGTGCGCCAGAGTTTTTTGTCAAAATGTTTTGGGTTTTTTTTGTATATTTGACGTCCAGTGAAGTCATATGAAGAAGCATTCTGCTGCTCCTACTTACATCACTGGATGTTTGTATTACTGCTGGCTAGCTAGCTGTTAGCGTAGTTGTTCAAAAATTGAAAAAAGTAAAACAAAAACTTTCATGTTGGAAGTATCAACCACAGAGAAATTGTGCGACGAGAAGAATAATGTATTGAATTATTCAGTTTTAAAATAAACCAGTCTTTATTAGTGCTGGGCAAGTTAACGCGTTAATTTCGCGTTAACCCGTTAATCTATTAACGCCGTTAAATATTTTATCGCACGTTAGTGCATGTTGCTCACATGCTTTTATTTTGTAAATGTCTGTCGCTGACCGGAAGTGAAATTGGCGGAAAAACATGATGAGTAACCAAAACAAGCATGGAGAAGAGGGGCATTTCGGCTATATTTTTTCATCCATTGCCAGTGTTATCATAAAGTCAGCTCGTCTTCCGTCTTCAGACTATGACTTCGAGTTTGACGGTTGTCCATACCGGTTTGAGCCTGAGTACACGGACGAGGAGCTCCATGAAAGAAGGATGCAGAGGGAGAGAGATGAAGAGCTGGCTCGAGAACAACAAACAGGAGCATGTCCACAACTCAATGCGAACTGGTGGTGCGCTTGTGGACCGTGTTCGCCAATGGCAACAGAAGAGGAGTATGTTTGTGACAACGATGGATAGCGATAGATGAAAAAATATAGCCGAAATGAGCGATTTTGCAGAGATTATGTCCCGCGCTGAAGCTCCCTTGCCGTGGCCCCTGCTAAGTGCGGCTAAAATCAGCTGGATCTAAATAACTTCTGAAGGACTCCGAGCTGCACGATGTTTGTCTGAGTGAGTATATGAGCATGCACACACCTATAAATAAGGTCCAGGTGTCAAAAAACCGGAGTTGCCTTTTAAAGGCGCTCGCCTCTTAGTGTATCAGTCCGCGCACACGGCGTGCCAGATATAAACAAACGCAGGTAATCTGCCAGGACAAAGAGACACGATGAGAACTTGAGCCTTATTTAGCTGTGTTTTTGTGTGAAAGCAACGCGCTGAAAATTCTCTAAATAAAGCGTGAATGCAGACCAATATCAGAGGTTTTCGGTGGGAGTCCGTTTATTTGTGTTTTTGGTCAAGTAAAATATGGCCCCGGGTGTTTGGTGCGAGCGCCCTGGGCTTCTGCTGCACAAAATCACCGCTGTAGGGGTAATTTCTGCCCTAAACCTTGTGATAGGATCCAACTTGTTCCATCTCGGAGTATCACTTTAATGCCCTGACAGTGGCAATAAGCTTTAATTTTGTATTTACATTTTGTAAAATTGATTTGCTCTAAATATGTGATTTAACTATCACTGTATAACAAGTACTGATTTAGTGTTTGCATGACAGATGTTATGGCACTTTCACAATGCGATTAATTATGATTAATCAGGGAAATCATGCGATTAATCACGATTAAAAGTTTTAATCGTTGCCCAGCCCTAGTCTTTATATTTTTCTGTTAAATAGATGAGAAAGTGACAGAGGAATTAATCATCAAATTGCATTGAACTGGATTCAACTTGAAACATTTATTTTGTGTTTTAATGAATGATCCAATCTTAGTCATTGTCAAAGGACAGATGCACACCCCTAATTCCAACATGAGCTCCCCAAGAATAGCATATTTGTCTGATAAATTGTTATACCTGACTGTTGCTATCTATTGTCTTTCAGTTGCTGATCAATGAAGAAGTTGGAAAATTGTAATCCCTAACCAAACAGTCTTTTCCGTTTTCAGACCAAAATCACAGCACAACTTCATCAAGGCAAAATTAAAGCTGTAATAAGCGTGGCAGTCTACATTGTCTTTTAAACGGTAGTTCTAGGGTCATAAACATGAGGAGCACAGGTCACTATAAACAAATAAATGGATTACATTTTGCATAGACTGCCATGGGGCAATTTGCTGTAACGGGATTTAGTGGATAAGAAAACCTGGCTGCAGCAGCAGAAGCTGCACTACAACAAAGTGAGGCAGAAAGCAGTTAGACAGACAGTCTTCTTCACAACTTTTGTAATACAGCCTGTGTTTTAACCTTTGACCCTGACTCCTGAATTTATAGACACAAACACACTGCCCAAGGCTCAGCGGCTTGATTCAAAATGAAGCGCTGTCTGCTGCACAGACCTAATGTCTCCTTCAGAGGAGTCTGTAAGTAAAACCTGCGCTGGCCTCTCTTGTACAGCATCTCTCTTTTTGTCAGATCGGCCTGCTTTGTTGATGTACACGCTCAGGTACTTGTAGGTCTCTACCATCTCTACCTCTTCACCCTGAATGATGACAGGTGTCAGTAGCTTCTTGCTCTGACGGAAATCTACCACCAGCCCCTTGATCTTTTTGACATTTAGCTGCAGATGGTTTCCCTTACTCCAGCAGACACCCACTATAAGGAAATCATCAAAGAGCTGCTGGAGGGTGCATGATCCAGAACTAAACCTGTGGTCAAAGTGCAGCAAGTGAATCATGAAGGAAGTGACCCTTGTGAATTTAAGTGGGCAGTATTTGTTTTCACGATGATGCATATGACTGAGTGCGCTGGAAGACACTCAATTACAGAGCAAAGCAGGTAGAGAGCGTACTGCAGTTCAGCAGATAGCATTTGCACTTATTTCACCTCTGAACTTTCAGTTCCATATTCTCTGTCTTCTTGTATACTGGATGAAACTGGCTCTTTACAAATAAAATGAATTTTAAATAAAATTTTAAAAATTTCCTAAAGAGTGTGCCGTCTTTTCCAGGATGTACCCAACCTCTTGTCCAATGATAGGGATAGGCTCCAGCCCCTGCAATCGCTTAGATAAGCGGTGAAGGGCAATGGATGGATGGATGAAATAATGGATGCAGAACTTCCAAAATACAACATGTTAGGTTGAATATATCTATAGTTAAGCACAGCAACAGCAGCATTTCAGCCAATGGGCCTTAATCCTGATAATCATTAGGGATGTAATGATGCATCATGGGACAGTTAAAAATCGATACAACTGTGTGACAATTCAAATCAACTGAGATAAAAAATAAATTGTGATGCCCTATTCAAACAGCAGAGGGCTGCTTTTCCTTTTAAAAATGTAAATCTTTAACTAGGAACACAAGCAAACCTGAGATTGTTTATGTGAAGAGGATTTTTTTTGTGCTATTCATTTGGTTATTTCAGGGTTTCCTCTACTGTCAATGATTGTGGCGCACTGTAATGTCTTCAGAACTATGATCTTCTTCGCTCAGATCTGCCCCGATGCGTGCACAGAAGACACAGTAACTGAAGAAAATCCATCCCACACTTACTACAATCATTTACCAGAGTTTAAAGATACGTGTTATCATCTAGATTTGTTTTATATGCTTTAATGATGCACTTCACAACGTAAAAATCCTGTGAGTGGCAGAGAAAACTTTAGTTTCCACTGCTACTTCTAGGTGTATATCCATATATAAAGTCAGCAAAGCAGAAGTTCCCCCTGTCACGCTGTGCGGTTTATATTTACTTTAAACTTCATCCTGATCACATTGTGGAGACTGAAATGATGATCAGTGCTGTGTTCCAGCTGTAAAATCACTTAAGTGTATTAAGCACTGGCTGATCGTTAATCCTCCTTTTGCTTCTTCAGGAGGCACCTTTCTGCTGTCTCTTTGAGACAAGAGTTGTAGTTTGACTATCTTTGCTTTCATTCCTTAAATATCAAGAGGAGTCTTCCTCCAGCTCAGGCTTTCATACCACACTGTTATGTGCCTTTGTGCAGGGACATGTCTAGATATTCAGACTGGGGTGGCACAATGAGGGCAGTGACATAGGTAGGGATGGCCAGGGTGTACACATGTACAACTTATTGCCATTCAACTTCTTTTAATTCACTATTTACTTTCACAAATATGAGTAAATATGACTGTAAATATTATACTTTATATTTTAGTAAAGAAATGTATTTTACATAAATGTGTATCAGCAAATCTAATCAATTTTAAGTCATTTTTAAGCCCAGATAAACAGTGGCATTAGATAAGGCTAAATTAAATTTGTGTAAATAAAAAAAAATCATAAAACTTTGAACCTGGGATTTATTTATTTATTTATTTGTGGAATTTGTTAAAAATAGGAGGAAATATTTTTTGTAGATTTTATACATGTACATGTGTGTGTGTGTGTGTGTGTGTGTGTGTGTGTGTGTGTGTGTGTGTGTGTGTGTGTGTGTGTGCGTGTGTGCGTGTGTGTGTGTGTGTGTGTGTGTGTGTGTGTGTGTGTGTGCGTGTGTGCGTGTGTGCGTGTGTGTGCGTGTGTGCGCGTGTGTGTGTGTGTGTGTGTGTGTTTCAAATTTTGAATTAATTGCATGGTTTGTGTTTTGCAGTTGCAGAAATGGTCAAAAGAATCTTTTTCAGTCATATTTTGTCTGCGAGCTCATTCTCTTAAAAAATCGTAAGATAATTGCATTGTTAACCCCGTATTGGAAATCGCATCAAATTATGAGTTGAGTGTATGGTTACATCTCCTTTTTTTCTGCACAATCTGAGCGTATCTTAAGCAATTAGCCTTATATTTGATTAGGAAAAAACATTTACTTTAAACTGCATTTTCCAGAGAAAATGAGTTGAAAGGAGAGATTCTCAACCTTTGTCACCCTAAATTCTTTCTGAATTCTAAAACCTTGGATACGTTCATCAGTTAATAACTCAAATTACACACCAACCTGTTCAGCCTCTCATACAAAGAAAAAATTTGATTAACTGAATGCCATCCCTCTGACTAATAAGCACTTGGCTGATGTAAAACTCAATCCCAAAACAACATCAATGGTAAGTAGAAAGTCACAGGCTCGCTTGGTTCCTTCTTTTATTGTTCTTTGTGCCTTATAAAAGTCCCCTTAGTTTACTTTTGAAAAAGACTTTGAGGGACGTTTTCTAAAATGTTGTACTCTGGCATTTTCTCAGATCTGACTTTTTTTTCTCCCCAAGGACATCTTCTCCTGCTGCCAAGACCTGTCAGGCAGGAGCATCTCCGAGTAAAGGGGTGAGAGGACACCAATTAGAAAGCCATCCTCGGCCAAGAGAGCCAGCGGCACAGCTTGCCACAGGAAGTGGGATGTCTGACTTCCTGCATGGGGTCACAGCTGTTTGCTGGGAGGTTACTGCTACCAGCCAATGCACGCTACCGTTTAGCGTCTGACGAGGCAGGACTCATTTGAATAGCAAAGAACCATCTCAATGTCACCAATAAATTTACATGATTTCTTCTCTGCTACAGCTGGGATCAGAGTGGGG
Source organism: Halichoeres trimaculatus (assembly GCF_033239565.1). Taxonomy (NCBI): domain Eukaryota; kingdom Metazoa; phylum Chordata; class Actinopteri; order Labriformes; family Labridae; genus Halichoeres; species Halichoeres trimaculatus. Next base: position 22,587,698 of record NW_027437185.1, read on the forward strand.
ACTTTGCTGGAATTAGGGGAGCGTGACAATGTCAAAGGAGCAGGTCCAGCTCGTTTCAAGTTGGCTAGTTTTGAAGCAGAGATTATTACTTCATTTAGGTACAGTTAGATGGAATTTGTACACATAAGATACCCTCTTATCATCAATATGTGGCCAGAAATACACCAGACACATGGTTCTACTGTAACTCTTAACTTAAAAATATGACAGAAATGTTCTTGAGATCACCCTTTTTAAGATATTATAGTATGACAATACAAAAATGTATAGATATCATACACAGTGCAAACACATGGACAACAAATCTCGTACTAAAGAAAGACATCATGTTTGTTTCGATTTCAGCCTCAGTAACTGGTAAAAAATGGCACCTCTCATACATAAGATGTTCTTACAATAAAGACCAGACCTTACATAATTCCAGGGAATATATGACAGTTTTCAAAATAACATGATGATTATTCTCTATCAGTAGTTCTTGAAAAAAAACATGTTTTGCTTCTTTGAGTAGTTGTTAAGTCTCTGAAATGATGGATGTTTGATTTTTTAAAGAACCCTCCAGGAATACGATGGGGACTCAAGAGTATAATCTCAAAGCAGCTCCTTCAGTGCAGAAGAGATTCGAGTATCTTTACCTGAGGTGGCAAACAACTGGAAGCGTGGCAGGGATGGGAGTGTGTGATTGGCTCCTGCTATGAGCAGCTGTCTAGAATGCCCATATTTGGGCTCAACCCAATTACATCCTCTGATCCCCAGTCACCGGGCTGATGCAGTCAGAACCATTAATCTCCCTGGCTGAGTACCATGCCATGTGTTAACAGCCAAGACCCCACCCCTCACCCCCCTTCCCCACCAAGCACCACCACCACCACCAAGGTTGAAAGTCATGCCAATCATATTGACTCCTTTGACTCTGACGTCCCCTCAGGCTCTTCGTGGTCATGGACAGTGTACAGTATACAGAAAGCACTCCATTCAGTAATGTAAGTATTCCTGGGCTGAGGTTCAACCAGTACTTGTGTTTTCAGATCTGTGTTGCAGGTGTGCTGTGCTGCAGAAGGGGTGGGAGGAGGGAGAGGAGGAGGAAGAGGAGGAGGACGAGGTCAAAAACACTTTCGGATCTGGGACGTTAACGACAAAATATCCTGGAGCTGTGTCAGGGACCAATTCCAACAAATCATTTTCAAAGGGGACAGTAGTAAACAGTAGAGGGTTTTGTTTTTGTAACTGCCTGTTTCAAAAAAAGGAAAGGCACCTTCAGCTCACGTCTGCAAAGCATTCTCAGGACAAAGAGAAAAAGAAGGAACAAAGGAAACATAACCATTTTTCTCTTTTTTGCCTTGGCTTTTCTCATTTTCTTAACTATTTTCACAACAAAGAAACCTTTGATCCAACCTTTGCTCCTCTGTCTCAGCAATAACCATTAAAAAAGTAACCCTTAGATTGTTTTAACCTCTGGTGTAACCATGATTAATGCTCATAACTTTGGGAATAGAAAGCCAGGCGAATGTAAAATTAGGAGAAGTGGCTTAATCAGGGTCTGAATTACATGGACCCTCAGTTCCAGTTTAGTGAGCCCTTTTTGTCCACAAAGATTAAGGGAGGAGTCAGGCAGTCCTCCATTGTTCCGCTGAGAAAAGAAACTCATTTGCTTTGAACGATAAATGTCTTTGGAGCATAAATCATGTCTCCTAATCCCTTTACCAATGCCACGTAATGCAAATTGTCTCTCATTTACAGATCACACAAAGGAGACATTGAGGGAAGTTTGCACACAGGGCGCGTAGCATTGTCCTTCCTGCTGAAGAGAGATGGACTCTCACCTAAAAATGTGAGATTAAAAAGGTCTGCTGGCTTACATCATGTCTGTTCATGTTGCATCTCCCTTTGTATCAAATTAATTGAAGCAAGTACAGAATGATAGATTTATATTGTGGATAGGAAGGAGAACTACTTCTTACTCATTTTTAATAGGCCAGCAACACCCTGTTTTTTTTGTTTTTTTTTTTTACCTGGGTCCAGCTTAAAGCTATTACACACCTATCTACTTCAGTCTCCAAGCACCATATGAGTCATTTACTCAAGGGAGGTAGGTTGACATTTAGCTCTCTGTGAGCACACACTCTGTTTCTATTCCCATGACAATGGTGACTTTACAAAACATGCCAGCATCTTAAATTCTAAAAGGAAAGGGGTATTAAAGAGAAATAAAAAAATGGTCCCATATGACATGCTTCTTCATTAGAAAGTAGCTCCAAAGATTCACTAAGCTCTTCCAGCATACATGATTTTGTATTCCTTGTACAGCCTGGTTTTCTAAATTTGAAAAACACACCCTCCAACTAGACCGAAATGCATCTATAAAACATTAACTTTGTAGAATGGGGTTTCAGTAAATCCAGTTTGAAAACATATGACTTCAGTATCCAGGATGTATTTGCTCTATAGAAACTCGCTGTCTGCAACATGGTGTGACCTTACCTTTCATACCAAAATAAACACTACAAGGCATGCTGAGCGGGTTTTATCGACAGCTCTTCCCTGTGTGATGTCCTCTCTGTTATAGCTCAGAGAATAAAACGCAAACAAATAAAGCCTGGCTTATGTGTGTTTCGTGGGCCGGCAAAATCCCGTTGTGTGTCTGTCTGTGGCTGAGTTTGTGTTTCTGTGTTCTGCTAAGGCATAAAAGGAGCATGTTTGCATTTGGTGTGTGTGTGTGTGTGTCTGCGTAGCCTACAAGCAGGGGGCACGTCCATGTAATATATTAAGATGAGTGTATGCCTTCGTCTTGTTTGTCTGCCTCTGTGTGTGCTTTAGTTGGTCCTGGAGGATCACATTGTTTTCAGAGGGGCCTGTGTGTGGTGGCAGCATCTGCTTTGAGCGGGTGATCCATCTCCTCTTAGCTGCCATATAACAAGTCATGGGGGATTATATTCAATGAATGCCCAACACAGAGGGCTCCATCATAAAATTTACCGTCTCACAAGGGCATTGTAGAGGTTGTGCTTTTCACGCCCTGCGACCAACTGTTAATTCAACTGGTGTCTTCACAGTCATTACTTTAAATAAGAAAGTACAGTTTCTGTCCTGTAATTTCTGAGGCAGGAGCTTCATTTCTGTTGCTAATCAGAGAGCCTCCAAGCTGGTAATAACAAGCTATTCCCTGCTGCTTATTATCATTAGTGTCATCTGCAGTTGGTGTACATTACAGCCTGTTTGCACATAACACACTAACAGTGTCAACAGTGTCTTTTCAACACTGGCAGCATAGCAGGAGTTAAAAGTAGCTTTCATCCCTTCTTTGGATAGAAGACTGTTTTAAATGCCCCTGGCTTTCTTCCAAGCTCCTAGCCTGCAGCCTACGGGTCTAACAAGCATGATGCTTTGAGGATTGACTTGTGATTCAACCCAAATTTACAAGCTGATTACTATGCAGACACTGAGTCAAGTCCAGTACAAAAAATGTGCTTCTTATTTTTACCAACAATCTTTTGGATGTCCACTGAATTAAAGGATGCGCATGTGTGTTTGTATCTGTCCGAGCGTGTCTTTAATGGGCACCAGCTGAAACTTTGATGTAATTGATAAAAGAAGCTGTTCCACTAATCCTAATGGCACAATTCCTTATGATCCTTTATGCACAGACTTGCAGAGGATCAAAGAACTGCAGTTTTGCCCTGGGCGATAAAAGATGTGTTAAAAATGACTCTGAAGGATGCGTTAATAGGATAAAAATCCTGCAAATTATTAGACCAATAAGTTCTCCTTTGCTTGTAGTTCACATGCTTTTTTCAACGTTCACAAATAAACTGCCCGGCTATTACTAAACCACCTGTTAATGGTCATAGAAACATATACTTTGCCATCTCTAATGAGTTTTTTTTTTCTTTTTTTTTTTTGAAAAAGTCACAGTTGCCGTGGGCTCATTATATCATTTGTCATAAGTTCTCAACAGGATGACACATGCAGGGTTCATTTATGCCGTATATTAGGGGTAATTCAGCTGCAGTCTCTGCATGGGGTGACTTTTAATTCTAGTGCTTTCATCACCCGCACGGACAAAGAGTGATGTCAGACACAATCCAGCTGAGATCAATGGTGAGTTTCCCACTTTTGTAACAAGTCTCCTTTCCAATTAGCACAAGCTTCACACAGAGGCATCAGTAGAGAGTAATCCAAATTTACCTTCCTAAATAAGTGCAGATAATGAAACAGGAAAGAATTCTGAACTTAGGTTACGAATGAAAATAACTTTTTTTTCCTTTAACCCTCCTATCGTCCTCAAATATTACTCACACATTTTACCCTTGGGGTCAATTTGACCCCAGGGATATTTGCCCCCAGAAAATGATTTACAGAAAATAGTTGACCAAGTTTTTTGGTCAAGGAACTTTGTTTATTTGTTGAATACATAAATAACCCCTTGATAATGACACCTTGACCTGTCCTGTAGCGCCACCATCAGGCCAAACTTTCAATCAGAAATAATGTATCTTGAAAAGTTTTTATCCAAATCTTCTCAAATTTACTGAAAACATTAATGACCACAAGAGTATGACCCCTATAGGTTTTGGTGATGATATGACCTTTCCCTGCAGCGCCACCATCAGGTCAAACTTATAGTTTTAGAGTTTGTGTATCTTTCAAATCTTTAATCCAAATCATTTCTGATTGGCGTGCACATTCATGACTCTCGGAGAATGGACCATATTGATTGATGTTGGTAACCCCCCCTTTACTCTCATAAACATTTTTATTTACTTATTTTATCTATTTTTTGTAACATATTTGTGGTCACTATAACGTCTCACTCACCCCTCCTCTTTTGTTATCCGGTCTTGGGACTGGCAGTAGCAGAGTTTGAGCCCATGTCATATCCACACCGCAAAAAATATAAAAATTCAATTATGATTATTGATCTTCAATGGGAGTAGTATAGTCAAGCCAAGTTTTGAGTTGATAAGCGAAAAACCCAGTTTGTTCAAATATGTTTGCCAAAATCGCTAAATTACAATGTTTAGGCCCAAATTGCGAAGTCCGTGTTCGTAAAGCACAAAAATCTTAAGGGACTATTTTTGTAGGGCTGGGCATGCTTATTATACACACCAAATTTTAGGGCTGTGGCTCAAAGTCACCCAAGGGGTCGCAGTTTTAATCCCCTGGGGGCGCGTTCATTTTTGTGCAAGTTGCAAATTGATACATTTTTTCGGGCATGCGAATTTTGGGGCTAGGCGTGCTCACGTTTTTCCAAGCGAAGGGCACGCAATTTGGGGATGTTTTGGCAGAAACAAATAATAAAGAAGAAAAAAGGCGTATAATAATAATCACAAGGGTTTCAATAGGGCTCTCGCCCAACCTGTGGTTGTCGGGCTCGGGCCCTAATGATTTGGACAGAGAGCTGCAAGGCAAGCTTTTATGTTTGCTCCTCCCTTATTTTACATGAACTACCAATGTCCTTGCGGGAATATCCCACCTTCCACAGCGCGGGAAATATCAGTTCTGTGAGTAGTAGGTCACACACACATACATTCATTCCTCCCATTACCCCCCCCCCCCCCCCCCCCCTTGACATGTATCAACTCAAAAGAATCAACTCTGCACCTGCAGGTGTGGGAATCTAAGGTCACACATGTGTCACACAGAGACAGACAAGTTTTACACAGCTAAAACAGCTTGGGGTCAAATTGACCCCAGAGGAACACCGATGCGTGCAATATGTGTACAGCAAAATGAAAAAATATCATCATAATAATTTTATGCTAAATCAATAGTTCCCATTAAATTAGGAAAAGTCATGAAATATGAAGCCAAAATAAAAAAGTTAACTGTTATTTTTTTGAAGGATAAACACTGAATGGGGTCAAATTGACCCCAAAGATAACAGGAGGGTTAATGCAAATTATGCCAGAGTACAAAAAAAAAAGAAGGAAATATCCCCTGTTGAGTTTAAAAAAAAAAAAAAAACGCACAAGCTACAATTGGTCACTGGCATGTTAGGTTGTGCTGAATTCTGGTTTTGCATGTACCACACAGAAAAGAAAGAAATAATACATGATGTCTCAGTACTTTTTATTTCCATCCATATCACCAATAACTAATTGACCATTAAATTTGTCAGCATCTATGTTTGTAATCATTTTTTGTCAGTTGTGTTGTTGAATCAACGCACACCTTTTAGGGTTGGTTAATTTGACTAGCTTGCTTGATAGATAAAACACATTTTATTTTTTCTATTGTTCATTGTTTTAAATTCTTCCTCATACAACTCGAGAGGGCTATACTATAGATTGAAATGTCTCCAAAAAGTTCTGGCTAGTTAACAAAAGCAGAATTTAGTCATTTTAAAAACAAAACAATACAAATCGTGATTTTCGGGTTTTAAGTTTTATCTCGCTCAAAGAGACTATATCTCAGCTAAAGCTCTGTATAGGATTAAAAAAAAACTAGATGGTCTTGTACAAAAGAAAACCCCAAACTAAATCTAAGAAAAATGTCTTGTGAAATAGATTTTCTTGTCTGAAATGTTCAAGAAAGTTAAACTTTATAGCAAAATACCAACAAATAAAGGAAAAGTAGGGTACAGGGACATTTCTAAGTCCTTATTGCTGCCTATGGTCTGTATCCACCCCAGAGAGCTCCTGTAACATCTATTTCAGCTTTGAGGGAGGAAAAATCAAAGTCACACAAAAGGCCTGAGCTGTCGTCGAATCCTGAGTCAAGTGGTTTCAGCAGCTGAGGGATAGAGAGAGACAAGTCCTGGTGAAATAGGGTGCTGCTCTCTCACAGGTGATCTATAGTTTGTCAGCACCAATCAGCCTGGAATGGGAGAACAGTCCATTCATCTGCTCATGGCTTATTGAAGGGGGTGGGCTGCTTCTGAATACCTCAAGCCCTCAGCTCCTTCCACAGGCACTATTGGATTGAGCATATTCATCTTCCTCTTTATCACTTGAGAATGCACTTTTTGATTTATACGTCCATATGATTCTTCTCACTATGAAGTATTCCCCTGAACGCAGCGCAGAGGCCACAGCTCATGAGCATGAGGAATAGTTGCAATGAATATGTCTCACTGACACAGAGTAAATATCAACAGGAGGTCTGTGTAAAACAGATGTAAACAGCATCACCTCAGCAGTTATGCCAGACTTTACAACAAGTGATTAAGACCCAGATGATTCTGTGCTGAGACAAAAAAAAAGGTTGTTTAAGATGCTCTGAAATGGAAACACATGCATATTACTGAAATTTGCATTTAGACAGGGTATTGTTTCTAAAGGTCTTTAGAGGATTCCTGTATGTTATCATAACAGTACATAATAATACACATAAATTTGTCTCAAAGCTGCAAAAAAATGTGGATCTTTTAGATTAGTCCCAAAATCTGGTGAAATCCTCTCCGTTTGAATGCACCAAAGCCTCTTTTCTAAACTCTGTGCGCATACCTTTAAATAATGTAATACCCTTTACTGCTATAACACTAAAGCAGACATAAATGCATGACAATTCAGCTGACTCATTATTCTTAGTTAATACACTGTTATATAATGTGCAGATTCGGCCAAGTAATTTGGTCAGATATGCGCTCCAGCTGAGCCGATAATACTCATAAAGCACAACTAGCTGTGCTTTATTGTTTTATGAGGCAGGTTTTTGGGAAGGTATTCCTTAGAGGAGGGGGTTATTCTTGTGTCTTGTACAAAAATTCATAGCTGAGAAAAACATTTCTGTGAATCAGCATCTCTATCTGCATGGAAACAATTTTAATCCAGCGTTTGTTATAATACAAGAGAGGCGCTTTTTTTTTTTTTACATTTGGTGTGGATGTGGTTTGAAAATCACCTGACAAGCCATCAAACAAAGTCATGCTGATGAACTACTGCATTAAGAGTGGAAAAACATCAACCAAGACTAGCAGATAGTGTATACCAGAACACATGAAAAGTCTAGTTAAAAATTAAATGTTATTCCATCTGATATGGATTTCTGTACTCCTACTGAATGAAAGTGCAAGTATTCTGTCTCTGTTATTCTTTCCCAGGTCATACTTGTAGAAAGAGATACCACTCCGTTTTATCTCTACTCTATGAAAATAAAATAGGGAGAAAGAAAGGAAGGAGGGAAGGAAGAAGAGGGAAAGATAGAAGAGAGAAAGGCAAAATGTTAGAGTACAGGAGAGACAGAGTGAAGGAAAGCAAAGGAGAAGAAGCGATAGAGGGAAGAGAAGAATTAAAGAAAGGAAGGGAGGGGAAAGGGTGGAGGGATGCTAGGAGAGAAGGAAATGAGGCAGGGAAGGAGGAGGAAAAAGAGGAACACAGACAAGAAGGAGGGGGAAGGAAGGAAGTAAGGAAAGGCGAGAAGAGGGGGTAAGAAGGGAGTAAGGGAGGAAGAAAGGTAGGGGTTAGGAAGGAAAGAAAGAAAGAAGGGAGCAAGGAGAGGAGAGCAGCAAATGAGGACAGAAGGATGGAGTAATAGGACGAGGAAAGGAAGGAGAGGGAAAAAAAGATGAAAAGGAGGATGGTAGACAAGAAAGAGGGAGGAAAAGGAAGTAAGCAAGGGAAGGTGAAGAGAGGGGGTAAGAGAGGAGAAGAAAGAAAGAAAGAAAGAAAGAAAGAAAGAAAGAAAGAAAGAAAAAGGGAGGGATGACAGGAAAAGAAGGGAAGCAGACCTGAAGGAGAGAAGGTTCTGGAAATATTCACAACCCTGTGTCTGCACAAACAGTCAAAAGTGTCATGGGTTGTGTAAGACCCAGGGCAAAGTTAGGAAATTAAAACCTTGTTCTTGTTAAATTTGACTTCTGGAGCTCACAGGAAATTGTTGGCTTATAGTCCCACACATGTAATCATACATTTTTAATGCACACTGCAAAAGCTGACACTTTACTGGGATAACTCGATGTAATATGGAGGAAATTACAACAAGATGATAGTAACAGGGAAGCTACAGATTTAATGTCAGTAATTTTGATGATTGAATATCATCAGCAGATTACCCATTGTGCTCTCTGTTCCAGCTGTAAACCACAATATTTATCATCAAAAAAGTTAGGGCTGCAATGTGAAATAAAAAAAGTTGTTTACAAACATTCAAACAGATTTAACCTTTAGTCATATAATCTTACTATTAAAATACATATTTTTAGAAAGGATAAAGATTGCTTTGCAAAACATTTGTGTGGAAATTCTTTCGTCTTTGATCTACGTTCCTCTCAGTATGGAGTCTGCTTAAGTGTATAAAACTCCAAATGAGATTTTAATGATGCTGCAGGCACGACGTGCTGCCAATAACAACCCGTATTCATTGTAAAGAATGCCCTCTCACGTATTAACTACTGTCCTTTATAAAACTGCATCATCAGAATGGGGAATGTGATCATTTATGGCATCAGGTGAAATGTCATCAGAGCTCATCAGTCATTTAAATACAAAGGCACATTACTGTCACCCTATTTTTAATACCTAAGTGCTACAGGATGCTTCAAACCAGAGTAGGACAACTGATGAGTGCTGGAGCTTTATCAGTGTTATAATTAAGCAGGACCAGTGACAGCTTTTGGAAAGCACCAGAATCCTATCCCAACCTACTACCCTACAACCCTGCTAGCTCAAATAGTTTATCTGTTTAAAATAAATCTCAGGAAACTAGTCTGGCTCAAAATTTGTGTGATCCCAGCACAAGACCACACCCCACTATGGCACAGCCTCCACATTTAGCCTGTGCCCTTTGTGCTCCTTCGAACCAACTTTTTAAAAGTAATTCAAGATTTCATCTTAAAAGAGTGGAATTTACTGCATCCTCATAAAAGCAAGCACCAGCAGAGAGGCACAATGCATGTTCAATAAAACAATATGAGATCATAAAGGGTGAGCAATAATGCATCTCGGAGGCAGATTAAATGAAAATCAGGGAACCAATAAGGCTTGTAATAATGTACTCTGACAGGCTGGCTATAAAAAAGGGCAGACACTCTTACATCTCAGCATGGCATCCTATGTAATTTCCAAGAGAGAACAAATTCAGCGATTAAAAAGACTTCCGATAACACATCTAGTAGAAAGGATACATTCTAAGTCAATAGTTGGTGTTGGTGATGGAGATTTTGGGGGAGGTTTTGGAAAAGAAACTGATAAAAAATCTTCTTTACCTTACTACATATAAACTACTCACCTATAGATACTCACAGAAGTCACTTGAGAGAAAGGTCTCTGAATTATTCATGGTTATTTGTGTTAGTACAAAGGCTCTGAGGGTCCAGTAATGGATTTCGGACACTTCAGATAAAGCCAGCGGTGAAGGCCTCAGCAGGACATTGCATTTGCAGCACATACAAGACTCTTTGTGAAATGTGATTATACCAAAGTGTTGGTCCATTCTCTTGAATAAAATAGACACACTGAGCAGATAAAAAAAAGGGAAAGTCAAAGTTTAAACTCAACAGGTTTGAAGGTTTCATCACAGACGACAAGAATTTTAATTGAGCTTGATTCACGAGGAGCAAGGCGCAAATCCATGCAGTCTTGCTCTGTCTTCATCACTCCATGCTCAGAGGTATCAAAGCCTTTCTCATTGTTGCCATGGAAACTTTTCACCCTTTACATTTCCTATTGTCGCTTGTGTTTTTTCTGCTTGTCCATCTCAATGAGGTGAAGTTCTGACAGTATTCACCATGAGACACTCACAATAAGGCTGTGGGAGCTAATGAACTTGGAGTGATATGTCAAAGTCATCAAAGGACCTTGGCTCTGGAAATAAAATGTTTATCAAGAGAAAAGAGAGATTTAAATGCAGAGTGGAAAAAAAATCTATATTCATTCATACAGCAAGGGCTTTTCTTAATGTGCTGCAACTAACATCTAACAGGTTTAAGTCAGGGCAGAGAAAAAATAATGTATAACTTAAAGCTAATCCTTGAGGAACACGGTGGAGTAAGTTCATCGAACATTCACTGAAAAAGAGAATTCATGTTTTTCCATAAACTATATCAAAATGTATCAAAGTCACACAAAGGCTGTGTGGGGTGTGTAACCACTGGACTGATAACCTGCACAGGCATGTGGATGTTAACTTAGAAAGACAACAAAAAGTAGCTGGTGGTAGCTCTGCTAATTGACATTGCTTACTTCACAGACTCCCATGTGATCACAAGTTTAACTGAGGGAAATAGATTGAATGGTAAATTTTAGCTTTTTTCTGATTGCTTTTCTAAGTTGAGACTAGTCAATTACTCAGATGTGTCAAAATTGTCACTACACAAAAATTCACAAGAATTAACATCTAGAAAACGGCAGCTTAGAACCAAAACATTTTCATCTTTAGACAAGCTACATTAGCACACAAGCTCTTAGAAAACATGTTGCGAACTATATTTAATCCAAGTCTAAGTCGTCGGCAGACGAATAAACCTGTTGGAGTGTGCTGGACCTTTATGAGCAGAGGACTTCATTAAGACGTTTATCCAGGTCTTGTTACTTTCAGATCAACTTCACCAGGTATTATGTGTGTTTTATAGTGTGAAAATAAATTCAGATTGCTGAAAAATGAGCAGGGGAAGTCCTATTCAATTTTGGAACCTCCAAAATCACTTCACCGTTCTTCCAATTACAGCTTCTTCTCATTTTTTCAAACTAATATTAAAACTTGGGTAAGAGAGGAGAAAAATGAGATCGTCTTAATGAAGGTATGCTGGGAAGGGAAATTGTTAAGGCTAAAACCAAGGATAAAATAATGAAGGACTTTTAAAGACAACAAATCAGTCTTGTTGGAAAACAAAGATGTCTCAAGACTAACTCTATAACTTGAATGGTTTGACCTTGGGTGTACTTAAGCTACATTATAAATAGGGATGCACCAATCCAACTTTTCTGGTTCTGATACCAATACCTGAGCTTTTGGTATCAACTGATGCCAGTGTTAAATATAACTTGCATGTCCTACTGTGGGATAAAATTGGTAATGTTTGGGGTAAAAAGAAAAAAGTGAGTGTATGGAAATACTGAAGTTGATATTTATTTAAACTTCCGAATGTACAGAAATTCAATTCAGTTGTAAGCTTTTACATCACTTACTTTTACATGACACCAAATTGTAGCAGACACTCTGCTGAAAGGGAGTATAACATTAAAGTAGGACTTAAGTATTGCGTGACAATCACAATATGCTTGGCGAAGGTCTGCGCTCTCTGAGTGCTTTTCTAGTTATGTAATGAAATTCTTTGACAAACAAATGAATTTGATCCAATGAATGTGTATATCATAGATAACATTCATATTTGTAGCAATAATATCACTTTTCTTTCCAGCAGTTGTAAATTGATATGTTTCCATATGTTGTGCTACTGGCAACCAAGTGTTTAGAAATGAAGCCAATGCTGCAGTGAAAAAGGTGCACTTTCTCAAGTGTCCACATGAGGCTGGTTGTAGGAGTTCACATTCTCTACTTTTGGATTTAGAGCAGGATAAGTTGACAGATGGGTGTTGGAGCTGCTTGGGAAGAGACTGAAGGGCTGCTAATGCCCCCTCTTTCTTTTCTGTTCCATTTTTTTCCAAGTCTTGAAAACAGCTTGTTGCTGCTGGAGTAGTAACTAAATTGTTGCTAGACCCCTACTTTATTCTTAAAGTGAAAGAAAATTAAGTCTATTTTAAATATGGATCTTTGAGTTCCACTTATTTAAAAGATCCTATGTAGTTTTCTGTATCACAGCAGTGCCCAGCGTCAGTGACAGGAGCTGATTTCCATGCCGCAGAGCTGTGCAGCTTGTTGCCTACAGCTCATCTGACAGTTCGCTGCGGTTGCTCCTTCTTGTTCCATTACCCCCTGCATTATTTAAGACATGTCTGCATGTGAAGAAATGTCAGAAATCAACTTCTGTTTTGATTCAGTTATACAATAATATTTACAGTGACTGCAACATAAAAAAGCCTCACTGTGTTTTGCATGGTTAAGTAATTATTACATGACAGTAGCAGTGAGAGATGCTGGGTTCCCACTGGCATTTACTGTAACATTAAATCTTTTACACACAGCTAAGAGTTTTCATATGGCACTGATCAAGAAGACATATACATTGAGAGTTAATAAATTGTGAAAAACTCCTTGGAATAGGGATTTAGAAAGTTCTTTCCAAATAAAAGACCTGGACGCTTCTTTCTATCAGGTTCAGTTCAGTGTGCTCCGTGGTGGGTGGTAGTCTGATAGCTACACAATGGATGTGGTTAAATGGTTAATTTCCAAATCATAACATCAAGAAGTCAGAGTTCTTAAGCTCACTCCACTCCCTCGCAATGCCTTCTTGTTCAATTTCCTTACCGAAAAAATAAAATACAAGAGACATTTTCAAAGAAGTTTAGCAAAGTAAAATTTGACAACTGTCTGACCTTGCCCAGATACATTCATGAAATATTTCTTTTGAAAATAAAGTATAAACTGTATAAAGAAAGGTTTGTGCTTATTGGCAATGGTGGGAGGTAATACAAGTTTCTGAAGGTACAGTTTTGTTTTTTTCTTTTATAATCAATATTTATTTTTCAACAGTATCTGTGCACATCAGAGCCTCTAAATGAAATGCTAACTCACTGTAACCAATACCTAAGGTCACTAATAATTAGGGATGGGTACCAAATTAGGTACTTTTATGGTATTATAGGTACCGACCAAAATCTGTCAAAAGTACCGGGTACCTACTCACGTAAAACCAAAAGGTACCATGTTTAGGTACCTAAAAGCATCCTTGTGACTGTGAGGGAGTGGAAGAGTAGGAGATTGTCCATACTGGACATGAACACAGCATTATTAGAATAAATATTGAAGAATGAATATGTTTAATTAAAAAAAAAGTTTTATAATTAAACAAATTGATATTTTTTCCACATAAAAAGTACTGAAAATTGGTACTGTTGAGTACCGGTACCGATTGCCAGGTATCTGGCATCGGTACCCTATCGTTTCAAATGTGAAAGGTACCCATCACTACTAATAATTTACTGTAATATAATCTAACGGCGTTGCAGGACAGAAGAAGGCATCTGACAGATGAATAGTAAATGTGAATACAAACATAAGTGCAGTTAAATTATTTGATGAGAGAGTCTATTTCATTCTGTGTATCTACAATGTCTATTTGTGTTTTAAGTTGACCATAGCATGGAGTCTATACAAACTTAATGAACAGAAAAATTGTAGTTGTCTTGTTAAACTGTTCCCTACACAAGCTGAACGTGCTGTCCCAGCAAAGCAGGGCTCTTCATGAAAACACCATCAGAATCTGACGAGTGCTGGGGGCGGTACTGAAATTAGGTGGATGTGGCCACGTTGCTCTTTAGTATGCAGAAAACACCCTGCACAGGTGTCACTTTGTTTTTGTTTTGTGCAGGCTGCGCCAAACAAAATGTGCTGGCCTCTTTTATAGAGTAAGAGCTGAAACACCTTGTATAACCGAGTCTTTACGATTTACTATGAAACATGACATTATAAAGAACAGTTAAAAGTGAAACTGGTTAATCCCAGCATCTCTACTGGTAGGCGCATTATGTTGAGTTAAAAAAAATTAAACTCTAAGCATCAACACATTTGTTTCATCACTTTATAATCATGCTGAAGGCCAAAATGCTCTTTAGTGCTTTCACTTTGCAACCAAGCTGAGTGGCTACAACTTTCCATTATGCAGTAAATCCAAAGCTGAGTTTTTAATAAATGTTTCTTTAAAAAAATAAAAACAGATCCTTCTTGTTAATGCATTCCCTGTATTAACATACAACATCCTGCTGTCAACGACACACTTGGCAAATTACAGCATTTCAAAATCTGTGACTGGCCTTTGTCAATCGTGTAACAATAAGTGCCTCTGTTGCAGCCACTGAAATGTCACCATCCACTCTATCTACTGTGGTGTATCTTTATGCCTTTTGTCATCTGTGAGACAGAATGAAATGGATGTGACTTAGTAACAGGGTTCTATAGTTGGCGCTTTGGAGAACTCAGCTGGAGGCTAGATGCAGACCTGGAGATAGGTGCAGGCAGGGGGTCTATTAACGCTTAGGGGAGCCAAACTTGACAGCTCCTTACTCATCTGGGCCCCACAGGGAAGCTTGTTCTCGCTCCGGCACTGTTGTGATGGTCAATACCAAGGCTTGGACACCTGGATGTGGTTGAGGATAGTCGCCCATTGTAACGATACATTTTCATCTGGGATTTGATCCTGGGTAATACTGCAGCAGGGTATTTATTCATTTTTTGTGTTCAACCCTTTTCTCTCCCATTTTCTGCTGAGCACAGGCAATGAAAAATAGACCTTTGAATTTTAATGTAAAAATACACGAAAACCTACATGTAGGCTTAATATGTAATCGAGGCCTTGTGTAGTCAAAGCAATAAGCAGTAATTGTGAGACCATCAAGCACATTGTTCTCGTTATGCAGAGACTGCTGGGGGCTATGGAGCTATCAAGGCAATAATGTCAGTGCATGCTCAGTTTGGCCGTATTGCTCAGCATGTCACAGATGTGAATCAAGAACAATGAGGCAAGTTCTTGTTAACAGTACAAAGCATTACACTCCTAATGAAAACACATGGCTTTCTGCTGAAGGTGCAATTGCATGAGGGTTGGTTTGCATGCCATTACAGATTTTTTTTTTGTTTCCAATTTAGATACATAGTGGTCCTGACAGTCACTCCTACAACAGTGTATACATTTTAGTTTACAAGCTATCACAGTGTAGAACCTCTACAAACCTGCACAATATACGTATACTTCAAATAAACATCTTAGTGTGCAAATGCACAACTGTCTGAGTGCACGGCATTGAAGGTGATAAAGGCACATGACGTAAAACTGCGTCATCAAAGCCATCTCATACAGTGCTATTTAATGCTGTTATAGCACAAGAAGGCAGTAATGTCATTCTATCTTAAGTAACATGCAGCCCTGGTGTTGGTTAACGGGTGCATCAAAGAGAACATAGGCCAATTATGTTGTATTTTTGTTCTAGCATTTCATGTTGCAAAAACTCTGGTACTGCAGTAGCAAGGCCAAAAACCTCCACAATAAACTAGCAGAAAACAGACCATGATCTGCAAAGACATCCTTTGTTCTCAACAAAGGTGGAACACAATGTACAGTCTTGATGTCTCTTAAAAACGGAACTGGATGGTTTATGTGTCAGTTAAATTGCTGATAGAAAAATAGTGCAAAGACAACATATCAGACATTTCAACCCCTTTTTTTCTTTGTTTTTGTTTTTTGTTGTGTTGCTTTCCACTCTCACTCTGTCCACCTTCCTGTCATTTCAGAATGCAGGCATTAAAGCTTGAAAACGTAACTCAAAAATCAGTATTAAACAAAATGAAATTGTAGTAGTGCTTAAAACACATAAAACGGAGAATCTTTTAACCAAGCTGCAAACTGGATTCTTGAGAAATGAAAACAATACAAAGGTGCTAGAAAGTGCAGTTCTTTAAGTGTCCACTTGAGGTTGGCTGCAAAAGCAGCAGAAGTAACATGCACAACCACTCAAAAATGCCAATCTTAGCAACAATAAGCAAGCTGGCAGTCGAGGTTCAAGTAATGATTGTGGCTCAAACCCTATTTACAAACACTGTGCATGACTTTTTTCTTTTCTTTTCTTTTAATATTTTTGATAAGTTTTGAAGATACTGGGATTATGAGTTTGGTATAATTTAAAGCACAAGTGATGTGACTGACAGATGGTAGCTGTTAGCAAAAAGGCTAAAGATCAACATCAGCTTAGCCTAACTTGCTTGATTTAACAAAAGGTAATGAGACAATCAGCATTTCCAAAATGGTGGCTTTCATCTGAAGGCCTAAAAACTCTGCTAGAAACAAAATGTAGACATCACTGGCACACAAAATACAAATTCAGTCTAGTCCGTGTAACTAAAAATCAATAATTTTCTAACCTTATTTACACTTAAACATTATTCAGTGCATGATCAAAATATCTCTAAAAGTTTACAACTCACAAAATTGTTCCCCAGAAAAATTTCTGTTTTTCATGCACGCAAGACTATCCAAATAAATTAATCAACTATACAGCCAACAAATCTGTAACTGCGTGTCTGCAGTCCCATATTTTTTAAATATGCTCACAGACAACAACACCTCTGTAGAAGCAAAGCTGCTGAAGCCTGGAAAATATATAAATAATACAACATGTGCATGTGCTGTTAAGTGTGTGTATGTGTGTGGGTGATATTTTACCTTGAGCCAATGTGGCAGTTCCCGCCTCACAATGGTTTCAAAAGGGAGTTCATCTTGGTGTCATTCCAATCCATCTCACCGAGCGGTTCCCAGAAAACTGATATGCCTATGAATATTTGCTCCCATCCTTATGTAGATGTGTCTTAATGGACTCTGACAGCTGTGTGGCTATTATTGATGTCCCAGCGAAGCATAATGAAAGTGAAATCACTCCTCAACAATAGGTGGCAGCTAAATGGTGAAAATATTCGCTCACTCTGACAGGTTAACATGTATCAAAAAATTACCAGCACACCGAGACCGCAGTCATTAGCAATCCAGAAACCTCAAACTCATTTTATCTGAAATGCCTCATGGAGATATCTGTCTTTTGCATGTAATGAGTAACTGCTGAATAATCCTCTGATGATCTTGCCTATGCAGGAGGATTTTTAATGGCACATTCTTGGACATGCATTGGAAATTAAACACAGCACCGAATAAAACAATAACTGTGATTTTGTAGCCAAAGTTGCTCATTTGTATTTTTTCTCCATATTTCACAGGAATGCAGGTGGCATGCATTGAAATTCTGAGCACCTCCCAGCTATGGTCATCGTTAATTAAGGCGGCTGTGTTCTGACTTATTGACCCCCGTAGCTCAAGGGATTTTGATGGGTTATGGAGGAGCTCGTGGAATTTGGCCCTCGGCCCAAGTTCTTTCCGCTTTGGTCATCCACAGTGTTTGATGCATGGCAATTTAAATCCTCTAGTCTAATTAAATGTGATCTGCACTTGTGCTAAATGACTTTTTTTTCTGCTCGCTGAGAGATATCGGCTGCCTCTCACACAAGGTGACATTCCACTTTTCCATTATGCAGGATTATAACAGGTAGGTAGGACTTGGAGGATATAGCGGATGTAGAGGGCTGCTACCATGCTGGAAGTCCCTTTTTTTTTTAAATAATTTCTGGTGAATAAGTAATGGCAATGAGCATACTGCCAGCCAGAGGGAATCGAAGGGATTTGGGGCTTAATTCGCAGCTTAGCTACCCCATCTCTGGTGTCAGCACAATGCAAAGTTCAGTGCTAAATCATTAATAAAATAATGCCATCAGTCAGCCAACAGTCAACGCAAAAATGTCAGATTCTAATTCCTTTTGTGGTCAATATGTGAACCCTTGCATGAAACAGAGTTGAGACAGGAAGCATGTTTCAGCTGACAAGTGTGCATACATCAACATGTAAAAAATAACGTGAAAAAGATTTTCGACGATTTGTTTTGACAACCCATTTCATTTCACATCATTATTTGAATATTTTTTATCCTACACTCAGGTGACTTAAAGGGCTGAATGATTGTGTGACAAAGATCAACAGCTCATTATTCTTCATTCTGCTGAATCTAGCAGTCAAGTATTTTGACCCAACCTGTTTTTGTATTATGAACAAAAGCCTTTGATGGTGCTATTTTAGAAATGTATAGACTGCAGTTAACCACATGAGGGTCACAATCAGCTCCAACAAAACACACTATTAAACTTGCAATCAAGCCTACCTGTGAATTGGGTTAGCACACTTCTTAAACAAGAAATAAATGCAAAGCAATTTAAATCCTTGGAGTAGATGACTGATAATGAAAAGAACTGCCAAAAAAAACACTCCCACTACAGAAGGAGGTTGATCAGTTGTAAAATGGACAGAAAATAACATTTAAATCCTTTAGGTCCGAGTCAAGCTCTTATTGTACTCTCAATCTTGTATAAATGTTTGGTTTTTTTTTTTTTTACAAAGTGTTGTTCAAAATTCCACTATGAATGACTTTCAAAATCTCAAATCTCAACAGTGGAACATCAGATGCCTAAAAACCAACCAAACAAGGGCAGTCAATGTCATTTCAAGCCTCATCTGTTATTCAGGAGCGCTGAGAATTAGACATAAGATCGTGACAAAACCAAAAGTTGTCACCCTGCATGTCAACATCATGTTCAGTTAATGTAAGTGTAAATTTAAAAATACGGCCAAGAAGCTGTTTCAACTTTACTTTATCAATCCAGGCCGCTGTAGACAAGTGCACCCAGATCTTAGGATCAGTAAGGATCAGTAAACGATATGAACTAGAGAATCTTTTTACTTCAAATGCTTTTATTGGAATTTTTCTAAAATCCATAAATCACTAGCAAGACCAAAGAGCCCTTATTTCTACAAATACCAACAGAGACCTGATTGAACAGTTCATAAAGGCCAAATCCAGGCAGGGTAATAAAATTACTTACTAACATGCTGCATCAGGGCTGGCAACATTTTATGGCCCCTGCCTTTTCAAAGCAGATAAATGGTGATCTTTACCAACATCTGTCATCTTCAACAGGGTGTAGGCTGAATGACTATCCAAAAGCTGCTGCACTGGTGTGCACATTTCAACAGCAGGCGCTCATCTTTGATAAATGCCAGTTTAATACTGACAAAGAAACATCAAAGACATAAATTTGAATCCAAAGCAGGATGAATCCAATAAACCACCACTTCTGTTCATATTCACAGTCACACCAGTAACCTCTTTAGTGGTCAGATGACATTTTAAGAAAAGCTGTATGTCTTAGCTGACCTTATCAATACAGCAACTGTTCTGTTTGTGCACAAGCAAAAGAGTTTGAAGGACGCCACGGGGAAGAGCTGTCAAAGTCATTATAGTCGTGCCTCAAACCATGTCACCAACGGGTGCAGTAGATTTCTACAGGGTGTCCAGAGGTGCCTGGCCTGCATCCACTGCATGGTGACACTGTGAAATGACTTGACAAACTACTTCCTGCTTCAGGAAAATTACAGACTCAGACTTGCAAAAGTAAATGAAAACCAGTAATAAGACTTGCAGTGTTTCATAAAGTGTAGCACCTGACAGCACCTGGGGTTGATTTCAATTGTTCTGTTTGAGAATCTTAATCTTCAGTAACACTGATGACTAAAACCCAGTTTTACTATGACCTGGTTTCCTATTTTATAAACCCTGAAAATGTTTAACCTCAAAGCTTCAAATTCTGCTACTAAGCCTGGAGGGTTTTACATCATTGTATGACATAATTTCAATTGCAGTAAGAGGACACTTTAGATTGATATTCAAGTAATGCTTTGGAATAAAACTAAATGGCCAACTCACTGGGGTTAAGGTACACAAAGGAAAATTCTGATGACATTTAATCAAAGGAAAAGAAAAGGCAATTCATGATGCAAAATCATTTCTTGAAAGAAAGGGAACACAACCTCCCAAGACATGCGTATCAGCCCTGTGCACCAGATTAAAATAAATTCAGCAACTTTGGCAGTATTCTGGTTGAAAAACAATCTCTCAACAGCTGCTGTGACAGAAGTCGTCCTCTTTCTCCACTCAGAGCAGCCATGGTAACTTTCGAACTCATGCCTGCTGATGACCATGCTGCACTGGTATTGTTACAAAGAACCAGAGAAACTGGAGTTGCTTCTTTCAGGAAGACTGCTGGTTCCCTCATATCATATTCTTTATTTCCAGTTCAAAATTTTACTGCACAATTAAGCGAGCTACTGTTGGCAAAAAGAATTTGGGATTACAGTCACGGAGCATTGCATAGAAAGTGTTAAGATATTGTCAGCTCTTCATGTCCTCCCTTGTGGAGTTTGCCTTTGATTCTTCAAAGCTACACAAAAGAGGCATTTAAGCACATTTGCCCCATTCCTCAAGTCAGTGGCATTTAAGAATGTGTTACTACTTGGTTCCACCTCAGCAAAGAGAGTGAGTGATTTGTGTACCTTTCAGTGTACCTGAGCAGCATTTTTAAAAGAACAGATCTAAGTGGTGCCTGAATGAGAATTCATCCCTCTTGTTTTGCATTTAGCTCCAACACATCAGCACCACTCTATCTCCCCATAAGTAAGAATGACATGGACAGTGGCAAAGAGGTTGCATAATCTGTAGTGGGAGAGTGCCACATCAAAAAAGGGATCCTCCTACAGCTGTTTGTGCATACCCTGAGAGGTGTTCAAGCATGAAGCCTTGGAGCAGCCTGTGTAGGAGTTTGCGGTTGATTCCTCTGTCGATTTATCAGATTTACTTGTTGCATGTGTCTGGTCCTTTCTTCAGGGCTGTGCTTAGCATCAAAGGATGAGTGTGAAGAACGGGTTGTGTAAGAGTCTTAGTGCTAATGCACTCGTAAGAGCTCAAAGTGTTGCCTAGCGCTGAGGAACGTTTCTGTTCAGCACAACAGATGCCAAGTCTTTGACCAGGACTTAGATCTCCTGACAACCTGCATTGAGATGACCTTTTGCATATGCTAGTCAGTGTTGATTGAAGTTTTAATCATTTAAGTCTAGAAACAGGATTAAAAAAAATGTAATTCTTTGTATTCATTGGGTTATTTAAGCCCTTTAAAATGTGTTACAGTCCTACTGGAAGTCAAACTGGGCTCAAAAGAAAGATGTTGCATGTATTGTTGCCGGTGTAGTAAAGATGTGTATACACAAAATGCAAAATGTATCCTTGTTATGGGTGAACTGGGGCAGAGGCCCACAAGTTGAAGCTTAGGTGAGACATTTTCAATAACTGAGGAAGTAAAAAAGTAGGGATTTAAAAATGTGCTTGTAAAAAAGGAACACTGTTGTAGATGTATTTTTAAATAATATTCTCTTTCACTTAAATCATGTTTGTTGGAATCAGAGCACTTTTTAAATTATGCTTTAGGTTTTTAATTGTCTGTCAATTCTGACTGTTTTGTATGGTTTCATGTTTCTGTTGTTTTGTGACCAAATATAAAAGTGGATCTCAGCATCCTGCTGCAAAACAAATCTACCGTCAGGTATAACCTAAGCTAATCTAACCTAACTGTGGAGGATGCTAACTAGCTGCAGGGAACTTTTTCTTTTTAACTTCTGTTTAACTTAACAGAAAGCAGCTTTGGATAGGCAGCAGTCCTGCAGACACAGTGAATGAGGGATGGTGTTGCTGCTGGCGTTGTTTGAAGAGAGGGTCCTGCTAGGGATCATTAAACTACAAACGTGTTGCACCTCTATCGCTGTATAAAAGTGGAAAAGCTAGTTAATACTCTTCAGCTTCACATACTGTAGTTCTGTGTATTTTTTCTATTACTGTGCACTATATTAAAACACCAGAGCATCAAAGACTGCTGGCACCATGAAACGACGAGTCTTTGCCTTACAGCATGTCAGTGTGCTTTTATCCATTTGAAAGAAAAGTACATCACAAGACAGTATTTTCAAAAAGGACAATAACAAAGCATCATTTGACAATTCAAAGTGTACTTTACGATCATGATGCTTAATGTTTGAAGAGCGTGTGGCACACCTTTCCTTCTGTCCCCTTTGGTTCTCGCTCATTGTCCAGCAAAAAAAACCTCAGCTATCTTGATCACACTCTTTTTTCCTAACTTTAGAGACACAAAACGGTCCTTTAATCTCTTAAGGGGATTGAGATGTGCTGACAAAGACTCTAATGCTATAATCCTAGAATATAATGGTTACCTGATGCACTGCCTGTGCCTGCTGTAATAAAATATTCAAATAATAATCACTAAATGGGAAGACGGAGCAGTTCAAATGAGACATATGAACCAAGTATGCATGTGTTACCTTATAGCAGCTGTGCATCCAAACAGAAGCACTCCCAGCTTGAAGTGTGATTACTTTCACTGCCAATTTGGAAATGAATACCCCTCTTACCATCCCATATAAACATTAGCAGGCAATTGGCTGGAGTAAATGAGGAAGTGGATGAACATTGTCCATCACTTTCTGCAAACATAAACAATCTGTTTCATTTAACAGCCACAATATTTAACAAGATTGCAAATCATCTTATAGCACCTTTGAATATTCAAAAAAGGCTCTACTAAGTAGAAGAGTACGTTTCAACTTCAAAGTGTCTGCTGTGACTTTGAATGGCACTTATTTTTTGAGTGGTCAAAGTCAGGTAAACAGGAGAAAATCAATCTGAAAATGTTTTGCAGCACATAACTTGGTAGCTCTCCAGGGTTTGATTAAACTGTGGGCATACTGATGATACAGTGCCTGAAAGTGTCCATAATGCTTTATGGCGATATCTATTTTGATTGTCATTAGTTTCAACAGATAGTCCTTTGTAGATAAGGGATGTGGCTCTGCAAGGCACTTATTTATGTGATATTGTTAAACTTAAAATGGTGACTGAGAGAATTCTGGAAGCAAAGCATTTGAATCAGCACGAGGTGCCCAGGGAGACAAAACAAATGGTCCTAATTCTAACAAATTGTTGCAACACCACTGGGCTTCATCCCACTGGCTCTCTTATAAATTGGGACATAATGTGGCAGTAAGTCAAGGCATTCCTCATTTTTTATGGGACAAACTCGATGATTTGGGGCAGTATGGGCTGCAAGACACACACACACACAGGTACATTGTGACTCTCCTACACATCCAGACTTTACACCTGCAGAATTTGTAGGCCTGGCTAGCTTGGCAAGGTGGTGGGAGGGGATATAAATGGCCCATAGCGGAATCATTCCCACTGGGCAGATAGTGATAGTCAAGCAAGTTCAAGGTATAATCTCTGTTGGCCCATGAGGGGGACTAATGAGTGACTGGAAGAAGGGGGAGGAAGATGATTATACTTTACATACTAACCTTGGCAACTGGGCCTGTCCTTTAATGACAGCATAATTCAGCGTTCACCTTGGGAGACTGCCACGGGTTTTGGTTTATGAGGTCACCCGGGTAACCTCAATCATTCAAGTGCATGCTCTGTCTTTGCTTCAGTGACTTCCCTGAACACACACAGACGTACACACACACCGGCCGTGTGTCACTGATAGGCTGCCTACCACCTATATGAGCGTCACAACGGGTCAAATCACAATCTTCCTTTACTATCGTAGCGTTTGAGAACCTTGCGAGGAGACTGATAGATGTGCATATAACTCAACATTAATCTCTCAGTTAAAGGAGGAAGAATCGACTTCTATGGATGGACTGTATCAATAAACCGGACAATAACACTGTTCGTTTAGTGTCATTTTGACTCTACTTGACAAGTTGATCAATTTGTCCGCAAGTGAGTGACACTCTTCCTTTTCTTAGGAGATCTGATTGTTGGTCTTGTTTTTAAAAAGGGGGCCACATATTCAGTATGTCTACAGCATTTACAGAACAAAAAAAAATATGCATTCTAAATGTGAAACTCTGGGATTGAATAAACCCAATCATTTTAATGACTAGATTTATTGCTATGCCAGCATGTCTTTGAGCACTTGCCGGCTCACCTTTTCACTTGTTATCTCCCGACTGATGGAAAAGTCTTCATGCACTGTAGATGTGAAATAGAAAACCAAGCAGACATAATTCCTTTGATCAATAGAGTGGTTATAGCTGAGCTGCAGCATAATGATGCAGTAAATCTTGGGATTTCAATATTCTGCTTTCAAAATGGTACTTTTAGATGTTTATTGTGTGATTTGTTTGTTCTCAGAGCTGCACTGATTTTATTGCCATTTTACTTACTTTTAGAGTTGCCATTTTTCTGCTGCTAAATCTTCACCCTCGACCATCACTAATTGATACTAGATCTTATTACATATTGATCAAGCACAGGCTGTGCCACGTCTGGGAACACTGTCTAATTAGATGATGTATATTTCATATGGCTCTTTTGCAATACAATACAACACGCTGATGTATTAAAATATCCATTATTCATACACAACGCCAATACATTTGACATATTTATTTTTCAGTCTGCTTTGGCGGCTTCGCTGTTTCAGAAGATGCATGCTTTTGACACTAATTTTTGGATGCATTGTGCGGGTGGGGCAAAGTGGCTCTCCATCTACATTATTAAAGGCCTCAGATGTGTTTTTCTTGTTTTCAACTGATGGAAATATTCTACCATGAAGCTGTGGAGAGATGTTGCAGCACAGAAAATGTATTAACAGCTCCTGACTTGCTCTGGTGCAAAGTACAGGATGAGTATGCTTGACTCTACAAATATTGCCTCTGCTCCCTGTGTGTACAGGAGAAGAGGCGAATCTGTGTGTCTGTGTGGTGATCAGAGCAGAGTTTGTATTTCAAGTGCATGAAATCATCATTCCCACTTGTTATGTTAACTCAGTGAAGAGCACAGAGCTTCACATGTCCACAGGGTTAAAAATGTAAGGGAAAGGAAAAAAATATGCATCAAACGGGAGGAATAAAACAGGGTTTGAACAAATGTGTTTTGTCAGCTAACAAAGCAGTTTATGGTTGGCAAAAAAGTCCTGCAGTAGTTGTCGATATATTTTAAGCTGCATAAGGCGTTTTTTAATGTAAAAAGACACTCACTTTATCAGTCTCATCACACAGCGAGGCTGCATTAGAGAAGACAGCCCCGTCCTCTCTAATTGAAAAAACATTGATTTGGCCTATATTTGCCCTGATGAAATTCTGGCGCCGTTATAAATATTTCTTAGCGAAATCTGCCTAGACCAACATGCTGTAAATCTTTTTTTATGCATTTTTGTGTACTTACTAAAAGCGAGCAAAAGCATTTTCTTCCCAAAGCTGGGATTTCATTCAGTAAATTCTTAAAGATTTTGTAAATGGAGTTAAAATTTCCAAACATTCCTGTGTAGCTGCTGCAAGGAGCCTCTTAGAAACAGACGCTGAGAGTAGCTTTTACTCCTCAAACAGAAATGCCTGACTATGAATCAAGACCAATGAGATGCATCATAGGGATCCATAAAAAAGGTACAGCCGGTATTTTCTGACAATGAACATACTGTACACTGACAAGGAATTTCAGGAAAAATTAAAGCTTTTCTATCACTCAATCTTCTGCCATCTCAATTACACTCAGTACTTAGTCTTGTCAGATTTAGCCAAGCAGAGTCTCTTTAATGACGACTTTCAGCTCCTCTTTAGAATTTACTGAGAGCTTTGATGTGAGTTGCCAACTCAGATTGCATTCAAGCACCTGTCACTTTTCCACATTCGAAAGAAAGGAGATGTGAAGACAACGAACAGTGAGGGGGGGGCAGCAGGTGTGAGCTAAGCCTCGCAGTGTAGACAATATACTGTAGTGGCACACGAGCCAGAAAACACATACAAACAGCCTGGCGACAGAGACGTTGTTATCACTATTGGCTACTACAACTCTTCAACCAGGAGTCCCGCTTTTTATTCGGCCAAGGTTTGGGCAAAACAGTAGAATTGATCTGGAATTGATCAAAACGCCCGTACAGCTCTCTCATCTAAAGGGGATTTCATTGATCTCCCAAAGTCCTTCTCTATAATTGCTTCAGTGAAGTGAAGGAACAGCAGTTTCAGGTGGGTAGGTATCAGAGGAAAGAACACAGCTTGGACAATTTACAGATCCTTAAAGTAAAAGGAGCCCCCCCTCAACACAACCCTCTCCCCAGCCTCCATCTCTTCCAAAAGCATGGGCAGGCACAGTGATCTACTGGAAAAAGGGAGAGAAACTGATTACCATTCCTGGTAGCATCCTGTATGCAAAAACTTCCTCTTTTAAGTCAAGTTTGTCTCCCTTTTTTTTCAAAGCAAACATCAAATTAAATATTCTGATACAGCTGTAAAACAGCCAACTCTTGTTAATCCATATTATCAGCTCATCTCTCTGTGTATTGATGTATGTATGCATGCAGGCCAGCAACAGCCCATAGCTTTGATGTTACTAGACTGCCACCTAGTGAATGCTCTTGAAAGGCCTCAATCTGGTTCCCACATGAGAAGCGCCTGAAAGATAGATGCAGCTGCTTTGGGCGAGGTGTCTAAGCTTGTCTCCCACAGAATCCTTTTGATGGCAACACATTTAAGCCTCTGACAGCAGCAACAGGGAAATGAATTGCAGGTTTGTAAATATCAATAAGGGAACGAACAGTTTTCAGCTTACCGCTTTGTTAAACATTTCAAATGTGATTTTTTTAAAGATTCAGCAGAGAGATTTTTGAGCACTGGAAGGTGCTCCGATACCAAGTAAAAGATTTGGCTGTCACTTGAGACTAATCGCAGTATGAGCTAAAGATGCAGAAATCTGTATTTAATTAACTGGGTACTGTTTCGACACCAATTAGAACTGCAGTCCCATCTGTCACCCTCAACATCTAACTCTATGCCTCCTCCCCTTTTTACTCTTTCTTCCATCCTCTATCTTCCTAGGAAAAAGCAAAAACTACACTTTCCATTAGTCCAATCCACAGACGGTGGAAGTGGGAGAGTTGTCTAATGTAAAAAGCAGAGGCAGTGGCTGTTGTTAAGCCTTCAGACAAATTGATATTACTCAGCATGGCTTTTATTAGATATATAAACTGCAGTGACTTTGCTTCCTGGTCTGCCTGACAGAGATGAAATAATTGTCAAAACACAAAAAGGGGGTGTCAAAGGATACATAAAACGAAGCCGTGTATACGCCTAGAATAAAGGAATAATATTAGAAAGGTCAGAGACCCTGTGTCTACCAGTAAAAAATCTGCTATTCCTCCACTGAAGCAGAGCCATTTGATTTTCTTACTTCAGGGAACTACAGTTTCGACAAACTAGGATAGTAGGTCCAACTTTTTTTTTGTATCTGAAAAAGCCAGAAAATCAAAACGCAAAAGAAATGCGAGCAAGACATTGTGAGGATTTTTGTTTCCAGCCTGTCACTGCCACTTGGCACGCCAAAACAAAGATTTTATGTTTTGTAGCCAACACAGCTTAACTTCACAAGAAGTACAAGAAATAAATAGCACGTAGGTGGTTTTTAACAAGAAAATAAACCATTTTCAGGGAGTTTTGATGAATTTGGATGATTTTTATGCCTTGTGCTCATCAGCATGAGCCATCAGATATGGATAATTCTGATCATGTTGTAAAAAGATGTCTTTTAAATATGCAGAAAGGAGTCTCTGTCTTGTAGGACTGAGTAATGACTAGCCTGGGTGAGTATTGTTAGGGGGCTGTTACAGCAAACCCAATGAATTGCACAGCAGGGGCTAATTGAGGGAGAGAGAGACAAACTGAGGCTTGATTGTTGCATTCTCAAGAGATGGTTTTGTCTGAGGCCGGGCGAAGGAGAATGTCGCCTTATCTCTGTTGTGATTACCATGCGTCAAAAGCAGATTACACTTGTAAGAATTACTGGGTTACAGACAGTATTTATTAAAAAGCAACATTGCTTGACTGCTGGATTACTCTCTTAAGATTAATCAGACTTCTTATTCATTCCCGATTCATTTCAGATTCTTAAATGGGTCTTAATAATAGATGAGCTATAGAACAACTGAAAGAAAGGGAGAAAATCACACTGAACTGTCATGCCAGTTCTGGTTTTTATGTTGTGCTGCAATGATGGGGTATTTTTGCAGGCTTGAATCAACTAAGTAGCTTTAGGGGATGAATTACCCCCATTTTACTGTAAGCATATATTCTAGCAATCTATTGAACAATGGCATTTGTATAGACATAATTTAATGAACATCTGGTTTTCTGAGGATGCCTAATGATTTCACATTCATCTTCCTCTAAATGGCTAAAGTGCACGCAATTACGTTTTTAATTAGCTGTGAATATGTTTCTGTCAATTGGAGTGATTCATCTCTTA
The DNA here is from genome assembly GCF_033239565.1 of Halichoeres trimaculatus. Lineage (NCBI taxonomy): Eukaryota > Metazoa > Chordata > Actinopteri > Labriformes > Labridae > Halichoeres > Halichoeres trimaculatus. Next base: position 22,616,482 of record NW_027437185.1, read on the forward strand.
CACACGGACTGTATCACGTGATTTCAGAAAAGCTGAATTGGTTCTGATTTTAAAACAAGTGTAAGCGCCTTGTGCTTTGATGGTTGTGACATAAAAGTTTAGGTGTCTAAGAACAAAAACCTTTAATAATTCCTGATGTTGCTTTGTCCTCCCCTTGGTAAAGAAGACAACTGGATTATCTTGAAGCAACGATCACCCGCTCTAATTTCCGAGAAAGAAAAACAATGACAGGAACACAAATATATTTAATCATTAAGCTTTCCAGCCCAGTCATTAAACCCTGCACTCTGCTGCTCAAAGCAAATCAAGAAAATCTCCAGGTCTCTAATGAATACTGTTTGGCACTTCCCGGTCTCCAAGACCTTTTGGACTCCTAGATGCAGTGCTGACAGTCATTTCTTCTGGCCCGATCACTAATTCCTCATTAGAAATGATGAGCTTCTTCATCACCTCTCTTTGGAAAAGGTTAGGCCCAGGCCCAGAGGAGAGATGGGGAGTCCTTCACTTTCGGACCTGATGGAAGCTTCACAGGCCTGCAGCTATTGATTGGGGGCTTCAGGTTGCCTCTCCACCAATGTAGGGGCCTGCACTGCAGCATACTAAGCTGATGTGTAATCAATGACTCATACCACAGCCGGCCTCTGTGCACGGACCCGTCAAATTATACTGTAGCCATCCAATATCTGACATAGTGTGTTTTAAAACCGCCTTCCGGAAGAATGACACACACGGTGCACACACACACACACACGCTGACGCACACAGGTAAATACACTTTGGAGCGCACACAAGCTGAACGGCATACAAGGATGTGCGTACATGTGCAAACCCTCACAGACTCTTACAAACAACCCACACATGCACACTCAGACACACACACGCACAACCACTGGGTCCTGCAGGGCTACTTTGATTTCTCTCCCTCTGTCCAGCTGAAATGTTTATCATCTCAAATACTCAGAAAAAAATATATATAAATACAAGTTATAAAACCCAATCCTTCTTAGAAATGGTTGCCTTCGGAGTCTTGCAAGCGCCAGCTGTGAGACGTGGCCGATCCATACACTTGGCCTGGCAGCAGCTCCAACGTGCCCTCCTCCTCTTCATGGAGCTTAATGATATGCACAAGCACACTCCAGGGCCAGCTTCCCAGAGCATTTAATCCACAGAGATATGATACTATGCTGGATGCTGTGTCGTCCATTACAATCTCTCTCCTCTCCCTCCATGTCTCCCTCTGTACCATCACACCATGCTAACATTGTTCGGTTCACTTATCTATTTATCCATCTAACTCTTCCGTCTGATTCTGAACAATGAAGCATTTCCTCTACTTCAAAAGTTTAAACATAAGACCTTGCCAAAAAGGGTTAGTAGTTTTCTATGTGGTGCTTAGAGCTTGATTTCTGTTGTTGCTAAACTGAGCTCCCTGGAGATGTCCTCGAAATCAAACAGTGTTTAGCTGTATTGGATTTTTCTCCCTTTGATTTTCTATTAATAATGTTTGAATTATTTTGTTTTTGTGTTTCTTTAAAGGGTATTCAACTTTTTGGGGCATTGCTTCTGTGTTACATTCAAGTTCTCTCTTGATTCATATTGTAAATGGTGTTTCTTGAAACGGAAAAGCAATGGATGATTTTCATGAACCACTGTTAATTTTTCTAGATAGGGACCTTTGTGTTAATGACAGAACATATGAAAGACATGACTTTATCTGCTCATGTGTTCTAAGTAACAAAACATACATTTGTTTTGATTTAAAGTTCTAAATGACTTTACGGTGATGCAAATGATTTGAGGTTTTTCCTTTTTTTGGTTGTTTTACCTGAACAGCATTTCTCTTTCACTCCGAAAATGTTTTTGTATTTATCAATATAAATTCTGCAGATCAATATTGTTAAGTCAACACATACCCATCAATGCAATTCTCTATCCATTACATGGTCCATTACATCGTCCCCAAGGCTCTCCGACAGGCCATTAGGTAACGAAATCTCGCCAAGGAAACCCAATCTTTCACATCACAGGGCGGTCAGTTTGGAGCCTTCATCACAATTTGTTTCCCCACCTTCCTCTAGGTTTTACCTCACAGCATGGAAGACAAATGGATAGCCATTAGTAGTGTATTAATTACATGTAGGGAATTACTTTGTTCATCAATCAAGTAATTTTTCCTTCGCTTGTCAAGTGTAATTTGGTGACACAATGAACAAAAAACCTGGTGGGCCTTTTCTGTTCTGATCTCGGATGTTAACAGCCTGTGTGGAGCTGACAGACTGGAACGCTAAATGCATCTGCCTCTTGTTTCTTCTCGTGCGTGCACCGCCGAGCCACATCCTGCTGAGCAAAGGTTCACAAAAACACCTCAAATAGAACTGACGCAAATTATCATGTCAAGATAGATTAATTGCAAAGATCGCTAAAAGACTAATGATTACCACTGTCAGAATGCTACGATCCACAGGCAAGGTAGCATAACTGCTTTTTAGCAGACATCATATACAATTATCTGTTCTCCTCTGTGAGAATAAATGTCAGTCGCAACAAGTGTAAATCTAAATCCCACAAATGATGAGGATGTGAAGATTTTGAGACATCATTACAGAATAATGGGCCTCTGGTGTGGAAGTATCACTGAGCTATTTTATATTCAACTGAATTACTCAGAGTGATTTACAGTACTCCACTTCCTGTGTAGTGAGTGATGCAACACATCATCATTTGATGCAGCACACAGTTTCTGCAAAGATACCACCAACAAATATGAGTGCAACAGAATAGGCGCAGTTCAGTTCACTTCATACAAATAGCTCCACATTGCATAGGGGTTTAAGAGTTATCTGTTATGACATCTGAATGCAGCGGAGTTGCTAGGCACATGCCCTGTGTCTCTGATGAAATTGAAATCGCAGAACACCTACAATCCAATGGCCACCAGATAAAAATTGATAACTGCTGTTATAGGATTATGGGATATGTAGATTTAAAGCAATAAGAAACGAAAGTTTCTCAGGTTACTATAGTAGTCGAAGACACATGAGCTGATTTTAAGAAAGATTATGGGCCCTATTCTTCTTCATCTACAATCAGAGGGGTGTGACCTGAGTTGGATAATCATAACAGATTATTTATTCAAATAATCCTTGAGTGTCTTAAGTCAATACAACCATTTGACTACCGACCCAATTTAGAAATGTGATATTAAACTTTTTTTTTATATTTATGGTGACTGGTCAGAAGCACACCGGATAGTGTCATTGACCGGATGGTACAGCTCATGAGCATGGCAGCAAATGCACACAAAACAGCCCAAAGCCAAGTGGGATATTTAGAACAAAATCCGACAAGCTTGTGAGATTATTTAACCTGCGTTTTCCTCTCTTTTTGTTTCTGACAAAACACATGGCAGCAATTTTTCTCACCTTGAATGTTTATCTCATGATGTCACGTTTCATCACGCAAACTCCTGTGAGATCTCATGTACTGATCTCATGTATTTAAAATTGTGGCAACAGATATTAAGTCAGCGGTCTAGCAGTTGTATGGATGTGTCTGTGATACAAGGGTGTTTGCGATAAAAATCAGTCAGAAAAGTAGTAGAGGTCTTTAAGATCTGAAAGTGGTCTAGTGTGTGCCTTAACTTGTTTAACTTGTTGTACAATCCCTGTCTGTGAGTGGCCCCAACGTGCACTGAGCACAAACTGACATCAGCTTATCCACCCTTCACCTCTTATAAAACAAATTTGCCTTCACTGCTCTCTTAATTATAAACTTTAGCCATCAGATTGCCTAATTCAATTTTAGTAGAATGGGTAAATACTACAGCTCTGTTCTGGAGTGATGCCAGGCGCGCTCAGTATCAGTCATGGGGTGTAGACAGATGTCATTCTATATTATGGTATAATTCTTTTGGCAGTAATTTGAATGTTAAGGATCATTCACTTAAGGTCCTGCTATCTTACATCCCACGCCATCCCACATCTCTTACATTCATCATATAGGCGATGCCCGCTCAAAGCAGGTTGGAGCTGTTTATGTCAAACTGCATTGGTCCTCTGAGAGGGACTCCAGTCTGCAATGTTATTCACATACTTCACTGGTAAACTGAGTAACAGTGGGACAGATGTCCACATGAAGTTTAGATTTCTTGTCTCTTAACCTCTGTGCATAATAGCACACTCCATCACTCAAACTCGTTATTAGTCAGATGCTACATGAAGTAAGGTCCGGTGTGCTTGAAATCAAAGAAAGGTTGGCTGTAAATCTTTGTTAACTTGCTGTTTTCTTCTGGGTCACATGGCAAAACTTTTCTACTGTATAATGTAACAATCTCTAATTGCCATCAGTGGCACTGTTTGTCATGAGGATTACAAAAGCCTAGCTCTAGATAATCAAGATACTATCTTGTTAGGAACTGGTCACAAGTCTAGCTTAAGGAAATGTGTTAGGTCATTTCTAAGGGATATTTCCTTCATATTCATTCTTTAATGTTTTTTTCTATCCCCAACTTTTATCTCAAGGTGGCTCTTTGATGGAGAGAAGAAACAGAAATCCACAAATGTAACAGCATGACACTGATTGCGCAAAACTCCTCAGAGTGGCAATGACTAATAATTTGTAATCTCGATGCATACCATCAAAGGCAACACGTAAAATAGACCAAATTTAAATCTTATTTTTCCCTCCGATGTTAATATTTTACAGCTCTTTCTGAAAAAATTCTATTCAGTACACCAACAATTGCGTCATTTCTATAAATATGGTTACATTTAGTCTTGATGCATGAACTGCTTTGTAGTATAGTAAGCAGAATATTGGATTGTCTCAGCTGAGGTATGAGTAACTCTGCTGTGGGCCCTGAGGTGCAAGTATGACAACAGAGGTATGAACAAACATTTTTACCTCCTCTGAGCCGCTGCACTGCAATCCTCGGCCAGTTTATCGCACACAGGGCCCCCTGCAAATACACCGTGTGATACCATTGACACAGATTATGGATTTTACCTTCTTAAAAATATGCTGTGTGGGAGCGTGGAAATGTCAGGGAAGGCACCCAGACTCTGAGATTTGCTGGAAATTTATAGATCGCCAAATGCAACTCTCTGGAGAAAGAGAGGGGAAAGTCCACGCAGGAGACTCTTCAGAATGCAACCACTGTTTCCTGTTTCACCTCGAGCAAGAAGTGATATCTGGAAAATTTGCATATACATGTATTTGCACAGATCCAATCAAACGTCAAGGTGCCGACACAATTCCCGGATTTAAAGCAGAATACCAACCAGTGTTTCAGCTGTAACTAATACCCTTGGCCAGAGGAAGTGGAGGAAAAGGAGCTTTATCTCTGGAGCAGATAACATTTAAACCACATAGGAGTTATAGAAAGAATGCATATAGAAGACTGGGTCAGGTCTTTGGTCTTTTAACATGGGTAGCATGTCAGAAGGGAGGGTGTACTGGCTTTGCTGTCATGTACATTCAGTTCAATGGGGCATTCGTTTATGTTTAGTGTTGAATAATTAGTTATTTGAAAGAACTTTACATGTAGTCAAATGCTACAAACAAGAAACTTGAGGCATTGAACTGAGACTTAATGAGTCAAGTTTTTGGCCATTTGGAGTTTAGAATTTACACTTACAGCAACATTTGAGTCTCTAAATCTCCCTCTTAAAATCTTTCAATATATGTTACTAATTTGTCAGTCTTGCACTGTCTTATACTCCTTTCAGGTTTTTAAGAACCAGCCCCTGCATAGGTTCAAACCAAATGCATTGCTTGTTAAAATCACATCAAATCAAAGTGTAATGATTGTTCAAATTCTTTTTTTTCCTCCATGAAATCCAGTTAATGAAAGTGTAGAAACACAGTGGAGGAAGGGAAATGGAACAGAGGTGAGTGAGAGAATATATTAAACCCTGAATGGAGAGATAGAGGAGGAAAATATTCCTCATTCGCAGCCTTCAGAATGTGTTATTAGGGAATGATTTCAACAGGCTCTTAGTAGCTCTCATTAGATGGTGTATCAAACCAGAACAAAACTCACTTCTCCTAACTATGTGGAGGAAGTGGATTGGAAAATTAAATGGGGAGAGGAGAGTGAGGGAGCAGTCTCTGCCACGCTCTTGTCACTGTGCCCGTGCTCCCACTAACAAGTCCGCTCAGTCGACTCGCACTGAAACTCATTCACATGGTCTTTAATTTCACTTCATTGATTGGAATTTAAAGCCCCGGAATATAGCGAGGAAGACATTAAGATTATCTATCCCCTAACCCGTGCACTGAACATTTGTTTTTAAATTGTCGTACAGTATGGCTGAAATCTTGTACTCTGAGTTTGCAGACCTAAAACTTCAGAAACTTTGCAAAATGAGCTTGCACTTGCTAGGGCAGTATGTGAGTGCCTTGCTGTTCCTAAAGAAGCATATATTTATGTGCTGCATGCTGTAGATCAATAACAGTAACGTTTCATTAATGTTGACATGCTGTTCTTGCTTGATGCCAGATGCTGGGGACACAAGCTGTCGCAACAATAGACATGCTCTTCAGTGCTTCCCCGTTTTTCTTTGTTTGCATTTCCAAAGACAGCATTACATCTGTCAGCAAGATGTGATTTACATAAACATCAAACTATTCTTATGACTATCTGTCAGGGGAACTCTTGAGACTTGCAAAATATTAGCATTTCAAGGTTACGTTTGCACCATGTTCATAACTATTTTGCATATACTATTTTTGTGTGCTCTTAATTTATAGCCGTTTGGTTGCCTGAGTCTCTGACCAAAGCCACAGAGTTGAGATCTCAGGCATGAAATTAGCTGGCCGCTCAAAACCAGTGTTAGTTTTGAGTCTATAAAAAATACTAACAAATACTAGATAGATGAAGAGGCAGCTCGTGCTGTAGGATGCAGGAAAAAATGTTCAAAATCATGTGGTATGCAGTTAGCGGGGAGAAAATCAAACTGAGGATAAAGATTGAACAGTATTCCAATTTACGTCTCTCAGAAACTGCAATCACATCTTGAAATGGAAATTACACCTTTGACAAGTGCATGGTTATTTTATGGATTACTTTTTCCTCTGATTGTACACTGCTCACGTACTGAGACAGCTCCTGCATGATGGAATTCCAACAACAACGGTATGGAGGCTGCAAGAGCTTTGTCCACAGTATATAGTTGCATGTTTGTGTTTTCTTTGCATGAATGCATGCAGGTTTGTGTAAATAAGTGTCGCCACTGAGGGCCACCTGAGAGGGGAAAAGAGTGGCCCTCTTGATGCCATTTGCATGATTAGCTGTTACTGCCTAACATGAATAAGCTGTGGCCCAGAGCTGAGGGAAGCAAATGGTTTGCTTGATGATTCTTCTAATATCAAAAGAGAGGCGAGTGTGTATTTCCATAAATATGGCAGTTATTTTTCCACAGAGAAAAGTTTTTTTTTCTCTAAATTATTTAATACTTGGCAACATTGGTTCTTTTTGCCTCAGTGTTGCTGAAAACACTAACAGCCACAACTATGTGTCCATAGCTCTAGCATCTCAGCAGACCTTTTGTTCCCATCATTAAAAAAAAGCCGTAGTGCACAGATTAGAGGACTAGCACATCACATGAGTAATAGCTACGACCTGAGCAGACCTCCTCTTGGACCTTCAATATGTGTTCTGCTGAACTTATATCTGAACATCATACTTCAGGTACTGTATACATCAATATTGCTTTTGAACGTGGTATTTTACTTTGCTCGAGTGCAAGAATCGATACTCTATGAATTTTTAAGTGCATCTTAGCTTCGGGGGATAGCCTGTAACCTGTGGCACTGACATTCTCATTTGTGCCTTCAGTTCTCTTCAAAGCTCTGGACTAAGTTTGAAGCACCAAACTTATCTTGACAAGATGCAGGCAGGGGACCCTTGGCATGGCTAGTAGTTTCAGACTTCTGATGCAGAATAATGAAGGAATGGCTGGAGTAATATAAGATATTCTTTTTGTGTTTTCATAAGCTGTCTCACTCCTGGCTGGTTGGAACAAACTGCAGACTATAGACAGGAACATGAGGACACTCTTAGTAAGAAAACTCTGTTCTCGTTCTTTAAATTCCCAGTTGGATCAGTCTAAACTCAGCTCTGTGCCATGTTTAGACTCGTGCTGCAGTGCCAGCCATGGATCAGTAGGAAAGTCTGTCTCTTCTGCAGGTTACAGAAGGGATGATAGAGAAGAGGACTAGATTTCATTTTATATGGTTCCATATGAATCAAATGTGGAGTAAACAATAATTCATTACAGGGTTAAGCCTTGCAGGACATTGGAAAAAGCAGAGATTTACACAATCACTTTTGTGAAACACTGCTGACCACTGAACATGTGCCTTAAAATAAAGTTCATGTGATGCAACAGTTCAGAGACAGTAACTGGCATGTCTGTGATGTGTTTTTTTTAAACCAGCACCTACTTACACAGACTACATAATTGGCTGCTTTGCATTTTCAGGATGTCTTGAACTTTTTTCTATAAAAGGCTGACATCCTCAGCTGGGTTTTTTTTTTTTTTTTTCAAAAGCTGAACATGTTCTGGGAACATTTCTCTCTGCTCTAAACATTACTTGAGCTGCAGTGGAAGTGTTGGACTACACAGTATGACCTTTGATAACTGGGATTCACTCCTCCGAACTGATATGCGACATAATTTACTGCCATGGGAAAGAAGGTACCTCTGGTTTAGATTGCTTTAATCCCATTGTAAATCTTTTAGCAATCTGAATTTTTATGATGAACTTTATCCTGAAACAAGTTCAAAAGGATGTGAAATGTTACAGCATTTTTCATCAGTCGAAAAACGAAAGGAAAAAAATCAAATCATTAATTTCAAATGTATCTACCGTGTGGTCTGGAGATGGTTTTTATGTGAAGAAATGTAAAGATTCTATTAAAATAATCTATTTAAAAAAAAGACTTGCTGCATTTTCATGGAAAAAGCCTCAGTGTATCTGCGGGCATTGGCAGGTTAACCTGTTCATTTTCTTGGAATTAAGGCCAAGAGCTTTTTGCCCCTTATATCCTATGGGGCAGGAGCTAGATACGAGTGATTTAAATATTTCTGATGTTGTGCCCAATATGAGAGTTAAGCTGCAGCATGGCACAGCTCTTTATACGAATAATTTGCCTTGATATGGATTTTAGGCACATTTAAAGAGAGCATTGATGCTGAGTCTGTTTCATGGTGTCGAGCTGCAGGGAGATAAACTTCCACAGCCCGAAGACTTTAAGTGGAAAAGTCTGCACACATTGTTTTTAGACACTGTTGTTACAAACAACTTGTCTTCACACAAAAGGCAAACAAAAGGAGCCCAACACACCGGGAGTCTTACAGAATTGATGTCCGACATCAGGGTGGGAAATCAATCTAACATCCTATAATGCCCCAGACAAAATATGAAACAGCTGGTTTTCTGCTTAAAGTAATCAACAAATACAAGTTGTTTAAATAAATCAACTGTTAAAATTGATCCAGACACTTGCTGCTGTCTACTGTAACTCAACAACTCATGCAATCTGGGTTTTTATTTGGCCATTTTTAAAACAGTTTATCATGTAGGTTTGATGAAACTGGACTTTTGGGATGTATGCAAATGTGTCAGTCCAACTGAAATCACACGGCGTAGAATTTAATCAATAAATTATTATGGTGTTGGGGATCAATTTTCTCCTGCATGTGTACAATCAGCTCCAAACTGGCTAAGATGTTCTGTTCATGCTCCACAGTTTACATGCCAGGCTTTGGCCCAGAAATAGATCGGAAAAGAAGCAGAGTAGTAGACAACACTTTAAGACCAACGGGAGTCAATGACACAGCTTTGGAGATGGTTAGTGCAAAAGCGAGAGCTATATAGGTATAAAGTTACATATGTTTCATTGTCACCATACAGCGAGGAAGCCTATTGCTAACTTGTTTGTTGACTATTTTTGTATGTAACACAGAGGGTCAACCTGAAGAATGCCCAATGACACCAATCAAAAACAAAACATACCATGACCTACCATAGCAAAGGCAGACATTCTATAGTCGGTCTATAAATTCATTCTTGCCAGGTCCTTAGTAGGACACAGACAGAGATCCAACTAAATTGTCTGGTCAAGCTACAGCCATAGCTTGTCTTACCCATGTACCTAAACTTGCTAACAGACAGTGTGCCTTAGTGTAACTTGAGTAAATAGGGATGCTCCGATCCAACTTTTCTGGTTCCCATACTGATACTGATAACAGCGTTAAATGATAACCTGCATGCCCTACTGTGGGATAAGACTGGTAATGATTTGGGTGAAATGCAAAAAATGTGAATGGAATTACTGAAGTTCATATTTATTTGAACTATGAAATATTTGAATGTTTACCATCAAAACAATTCTTCAGAATTTACACAAGTTCTTTTCAAATGTAAACTTTTATAGCCTGTAGACTGGTAATAGAGCTAAAAACAAAGCAAGCTCATCAAAAGCAGGTTGCCTGGATCGGCAACATGGAGCTCTCCACCCATTCCGATCAATCATTTGAGGGGCACCAATACACAGAAAAGTGATAACACCGATCAGTACTGGAGACACGCTGGGCAGTATCAGCAAAGTGTGATTATCCCAAGCATATAAAGTTTACTATGACAACTGGTCATGTTAAACTAACCCACAGAAAAATATGACGAGACACAATTTTAAGTTAAAGACTAATCAATAAATAAACCCTTGGCAACCACTGACGTCTATAGATGCCAATTTGATTACAACTGTTGCCTGTCACTGACATCTTTAGACCTCAATAATGTTTTTCAACAGGCTAGTGTACTGACAAACTGACCCCTGTAGGTGGCAGTGGTGCTCTCTTTGGATGAGAGACCTGCACAGGTTATGAGAGAAAGATACGAGATGACGGAGGTACAATGGCGAAACGTTGCAGGTCTGACAAGTTCAGACAGCTCACACTCAAACAGAGAATGTGTCACGATTGTGAGAGAAGATGACAGAGATCACAGAGAGGACCAAAGGATGAAGTTTTCGGAGAAGAGCGCTAAAAACTAATCCAAGCTTGTTTTTTTCCGTTCTTTGGTCAATAACTGGGAATTTTAGTGAAACCAGTCTGTTCTATTGCCAAGTACAAGAGAACAGAAAAACTTTTTTCCTAATGAATAAATAGAGTCAACTCTTTCTTTTGGTAGTTTCAATGTTTACATAGTCGTTGAACACAGTATTCTGTGGGTAATTTTTTAAAGTTATTTTTTGGGTTCTGATGCTTTTAAGTGGAGAGTACAGAGGACAGGGGATAGATCAGGAAGCAGGGTCAGGGTGGGGGGTGACATACAGGAGGCCACAGGCCAGATTCGAACTTTGGTTTTAAATAAGTAAATTGTTTTTTTGTACTGTTAAATAACATGCAAAATATTCTAAATAATCGAAAGGAAAAAAAAAATTGAGATATAATCATGATCATTATTTTGTAGGGCTGGGCGATTATGGTAAAAATAAGAATCCCGATTATTTTAAGTGATATTGAAATCACAATATACACAATTATTCATTTATTCAAAAACTTCAGCACTGATTTAAACACAACTTTAAAGAACCAGCAAGTGGCACATACAGTATTATTGATACACATAAGTCACACACACTCGCTGTGGCTGCACATGGAACACAGGAGAGCTATGAAGCACAGGAACTTGCATACATCTACACTATGTGGCATATTAATTGTTTTTCTTCGATTATATTGTTTTTATGATTGTCAGATGGCAAAATTGAAATCACGTTTAAAATTTGATTAATTGTCCAGCCCTATTATTTTGGATTTTAAAAAAAATAGAGCGTGTTGTAAACAGCTGAAAATAAAATTGTGGGACCTTAAAGCTTTATACCAGCAAGGCCGCCTTCCTTAAAGGAGAAGTTCTGATCAGTGAACCTGCTAAACTGGCTAACATGCCAACATGCACAGACAAATTATAGTTTGGTGAGATGAATACAAAACTTAATCATCAACTGTTAAATGGCAAATCAGGTCTTCTCGTTGATTAGTTCCAACTATGGATGTGCACAACCACACTAAAGTCTATTTCTTACATGACTGCTATTGTAACTAATGCCAAACGGTCAAAGCTTTCCTTTCCTTGAACTGCACACAATAGATCTCACTGGAGTGATGAAAACGAGATCCACCTCTCAGAATTTGATGCAGTCTGAATTCCCTGTCATTCATGATTTCTACTCCTTATTATCTGCTCAACCTTTTTTCAAGTTTCCTCAGCAGAGAGAGGTAATACACGTTGGGATGGGTTGGACTGTAATCCCTGCGGATACAGTGAATCTACATTGGCAAAAGGACAATAGTAATGATATTCACCTAATCTCCCCTGACAGATTCAGGACATGCTTTTCATTAACACAAAAGTGGATAAGAGAGCAATAAGCACTGTTTCAGAGTTTACCTAAATCCTTTAAAGCTAACCGAGATTCACATTCTGGTGTCACACGTCTCTGTCTGCCTGGGCTTAAGCCAATGCAGGTACCATATTTACTGAGCTTTTTGACAGACTTTTCAGAGGCATTTTTCAAGGTGCGAGAACAAACAATTGCAGAGAAAACTTAATTTCACGGCTGTCCATGTGAACTTGAATTACAATCAGAGGTTTTAAATGAGAAAAATGCATGTTAAAAATGCTCCATTTTGATCTGTAATAGGTGCCTTTGACATCCTCTCTGAGTAAAGAAAATATTGGAAAAGAAATATGAAAGATAAAAAGGCTGCAGAAAATATCCTTTCTGGAAAACGGTCTTTTCAAATATGCGTCCTGTCGATATAATCCGTCTGCTTAAAGCTTTAAATCCAAGTGTCCAACACATATCTGGATTATCATAAACTGATTATATCATCAAATATAACCGTTTTTCCAATTAAATTAAAATATTTGTCGCAGATCTGGGCTATAGAGCAGAATTGCTCAGCTAACAGTTTCCTGACTGTTTGAAGACCAGCATCAGATTGTGCTGTCAATCATTTTACTGAAGAACAGGTGTTTTTGAAACAGAGGCTCTTATCTTAAAAGAAACTTCTTATTTTTGACATGTGAACAACAGAGTGCCTTCAAATGAGGCTGTTTTTTTTCTCCTTTTTTCATGAAGTGAAAAAGTGTCAGCAGAGTTTTCATTGGGATTGTAAAGGAGGTAAGACGAGGGAGGATAGCACTTATTTTTCTTTTTAATTAGCTTCATCTGAGGAATTATCCAGCACTAATATAATGGCTCGATTCATCTCCCTCACCATCTGGTGTTAGAGCGGTGAACCTCTGGAGCTGATTGCTTTCCCCCGGTGCTGTGTTGGGGTAATAGGCTGTTCAAAGGCTGCTCTGAGCTCGGACAGCTGAGCAGAGGTGGGGCAGGAGCAGCTGGCCCTGGCACCATCACCTGCTGCCTGTCAGAAGCCTATCAAATATGGTCCGACCATGCTCTAAGTGTATGTATCTATGTCTGTGTGTACATACTGTATGTGTGTGTATGTGTGTGTGTTTGTGTGCCACAGAAACATACTTGGGAGTCAACTTCAGGCAGCCCACGAATTCCGTCCTCTTGAAGTAGCCTGGCGCACATCAGTAGGGCTCTCGTGAACATCTGGGAGAGGTGAGACAGGTGACAAATAAGCAGTAGTGTCTGGAGATGATGCCAGTACTTCAGTTAGTTTGCACGTGTGCACTCTATGTCAAATGAGACAGCTTGGAAGACATACCATTTGGCATCTATAAATTGCTTTTTGCTAAACTTCACTGGCCTGGCTCTCTGTAGTATTTGACACGCTTCAGCTGATGCTTAAAATTCAGACTGTGTTCTTTACAAACCATTCAATTGTCACTGAAGTTCAAATGCTATATTTGAGGCAGAGTTTCATCTGATTGCTTGACAACATCTGGTTGGCCTCAGAGTCCTCTATGCCTGTCTAAAAGTGCAGTGCACCTGCAGGTTGTTTTCATCAGTGACACCTGTTGACTGTGACTGGCTTTTAATTTACATACTGGTGGAATAAATCTGGTTTACTGATAAACCACAATGAGGCTTAAAATTTAACTTGGTTAAAAGATTGAAATAATCACTGATGTGAGGAAGCACTATCAAAAATTGAGAATGATGAAGATTTCTGCATGCAACAGGAAAGACTTATTACTAAAAAAATACTCTCTCTGTTGACACCACTGATCTCCTCAGGTTCACAGCTTATCTCTTTTGGGGCTAAGAAACACCTGAGAAGATGACGTCAGTCTCACCCTGATCTGATTCCTGTCACACCATTTTGGTTAATTTCATACCTGAGAGAGCATCACATGCAAAGAGGACAGGGACTTCATCGCTTTTGAAGTTTGTTATGGGTGCAATTAGTCAGCTGGTTTTCATAGCAGCAGCACACTGCTTCAGGCGAGGTCCTGAATAACCGTTTAAACCAGGGTGTAACTTTATAGCCAGGGGCAGCTGCCACACAAATGTAACTTAACAACACAAACAACAGTAGCATCAGACCACAGGACTAAAATTTAGCTGCTGATTCAGAGAATCTGCAAGTTAGGGTAAGTAGCCTGCACTGGCTCTGCTTACTCATTGTACTACAGGTTTCAACCAGAGGCAATATCAAGCCAAAGCAGCCCCAAGGGTAGTTATTTTTGTAAAAAAAATAGAAATAAAAAAAAACATGCCAAAGTGCAAAAATGGCCTGCAGTCTGACATGAATTCATGTAACTTGTAACTTAGACTTGCATCATGCAGCTCAAGGACGCGGTCACACAGGCAAACCTTTGCGCACTTAAGCACGCTTCAACCAAAAAGTCCAGATTGTCTGACCAGTGAGACCACAGGCGTGCCTTGCTTGAGCACAATTTACTTCACTGCTTTAGCACTTGTCAGAGAGGTGGACTTCAGCACAGCTCACGACATGCATGAGTACAAGCATGCGGACATGAGGTATGATTCATGACGCAAGATCGCTGCCACCCCTCCTCTCAACAACCATTTCAAACAACAGCCGAGGTGTTAGAGGGCTGTGTGGGACCAAAACTATTTAACATAAGCCAAAAAGTCTCTAAAGTCTGCATCACTTTGTGCTGATTCTGATGAGATCCCACTTCATGTAAACCAACGTTACACAATGACTTAGGCTGGCCATTTGCGTGTCTAAAGTATAGTTCATATTGGAGTAGTGTGACCGCTGGCCGTATGCTCCAGCGAAGAAACAGCACTGCAGGGGAGATGGTTCAAATGGCTAGTGTGACCACGCCCTGAGGGAAAGTAGTTTTTTTTGTTTGTTTGTTTTATTCCACCATGCTCGCTCACATTTTGTTGAGTATTGTCAGTCAGGGAAGATTTGTCTCGTAAAAGCCTTGCCTTCACACTCTTTAGTAGTTTTATTATCCACATCCTAAAACGCACCAGGATCAAACAACAGGGTAGTTCCAGGAGACAACAGGCCAAACAAAAACACTGCACTGACCAGAATTTTCAGGTGAAATCTGTAGATGATACCAGCTTATTGATCATCAGAGCTTACCTCAAAGATTCTATTTTGGGTTTCTCAAGCGTCCCTCCTCCACACTGGCCTTTGCCTGGATGTTGTTTAGGTTACTGCAACTGTTAAAACAAGGCAGTGCAGCGTAAGGTTAATGTTAACAAATCTTTTCTCAATCCAACACAAGAAAGAAAATATGCAAAATAATGAAGACACATTGGCTGAACAATGGTTAGTGCAGAAATTAGGCCTGTCTCAAACACACATACCTACACACATACACACACTCTCTGCGAAGAGGGGAGTGCGGGTTATTGAGGGTATCTTATCTAACACTTGAGCAGCTTTATGGTTTCTAATAGGCACCCTGTCAGATTGAATTGTAAATACAGAGCACCATTGTGCATCCAGAGGTGTGTACATCCTCCGCTTCATTTACCAGATGCTAAGTCATGACCAACTCGTTTATTACACTGTGCAATCCACAATTAAAATGGAGAGGCTGAAAAAGAAAAAGCCATTTGCCTTAGCCTGAGCAGCACTTACACGCCGGGCACAAATTTTACTGTTACTTGAAAACTTCCCGAGCATGGAGCACATTATCATTTGATTTCCATCCAGAGTTCTCAATTAAAATTATACAGAGGTTGCATTTCATTACCTGAGCTCGGGGCAATTTGCAGGCCATTAAGCTTCAACCTGTATCAGTGGAGATGTTTTCCAGGTGAACATCTGGGGGTGAGGAGGCAGAGCATGAAATGAAATGCCCCTGGCCCTCTGCTCTGCCTTTTGTCCAAAAAAGGGCCAAGGGTATTAGAACGCCATGCATAGTAAAGAGCGTGTTTCTACGGGCAGCAACAAATTGGTCTGGGATCCGAATTGAAATGAAAAATCGACCATGAATGTTGGATACCAAGTCGCTCATGCAGCCACTGAAAATACCCAAAAAGAGAATTTTAATGTGTCCAACTAAATGAAATGTGTTGGTTAACTGCAGAGTTTGCACTGGGGATAGTTTTGCATTATCACAGTCATCATCTTCATCATAATTATTGTTTTGACACTAACAAGGACAAAAGCCTGTATGTGTTTTACTTTGAAGCTCTGGCCATTTGAATTGTGGACATTTGTCTTTGCTCTTTAAATCCTGACGACCTGTAAAAATGCAAAGTGTTCCTTGATGAATTCCTCATAAGGGATCAAGAATCCCAATAAAACTGTAATTGATTTCTGTACCAAGGCATAATAAAGACTTAGAATGAGGAAACTACTCTTATGAGACCATTAAAGAATCAGTTCTCATTCCACCTCTGATCTAACATTTTTTTTAATTATTATTCTAAATTTGCTTTAAATAAAAAACTGCAATTCAGTCATTTACTTATTTTATGTAATTATTTTGGTTATGTCATAATAACTCTGGCTTACTGTAATAATGCTTTGGATTTCCCTGATCTAGATCTGTTAAGTATTCTTGGTGCATATATTTCTAAGTGTGAAATACTGACTGAGACATGTCCACAGACTGCACTGGTAGATTGAATAATAATCTCATCAGATTTCCATTTTAAGTGGTTTAAATACCACAGTGGCAGAGGCTGCAAGAACTACTTGGAACAAAATGTTATTCTCGCAACTGCATTTCATAAGTCATTAACCTGATGAGGATCTTTCAGCTCATTTCTAATGTTAGAATTTGTTTCAAAACTGTGAGTACTGTGTTTTATTGAAGCTGCAGCTCATTATTACTTTGACTGGAGAATATTCTGTAGATCATTTTTTTCTTGATCAACAAAACAAATGCTAAAATTTCATTACTAAACCCAAAATTTAAGGTGAACCCACCTTTTCAGATGTATTTGAATAAAAAAACAAGTCACATATTCAGGTTAATATGGTAATTCCTGAAGTTTAATGACAGTCTCATAAAGCTGGATCTGAAGTTTGGAGTTCACATTTCCATAACAGACAATATAAAAAAGATCAGATCAACTGAGCAATAATCTTTCTATTTGAGTGCATCTGATTTAGCAACTCTCATTATATTTGACAGCGTGCTGTCTCATGTGGAATAACATCGACTGGCTTCCTTTACATTAGAAGCAATATCTATGCAAAGACCTGCTTTACCAAGTGCTACTGGGCTAGCTAAAGAGTGGCACCCTTTAATCTTATGTATTTAAAGGAGGAGAAATAATAAAAAGCTGGGCTAATATATTTCATGAAAATTTTCAGAGAAAAGCCACAGTTAGTGCAGGGCATCTTTCCTCGCTGTAGTGAATAACATTTCTATGTTGGGGATTAGAGGTCCTTGCTACAGGGTGTTCCAAATAATTTTGCTTGTGACAGCCTGAAATGGCTTTTAGTTTGTCAAATAGCTGCAGAACTGCGGTGTAAGTCATGCAGTGAACATTCGAAGATCACTTTCCTCAACACTGCGAGGCGGCAGCGTTAAGAGAGCCCCAACACAAACTAGCTTTTCATTTCTGTTATCATCCTCCAACAGTATGGGGATCTCACTGGAGATTTGTGTGGTACAAGTTGTATTCTAGATGATATGCAGTAATCAGGCCCTTTGAGTCTCCTTCTGTCTCTCTCCCTTTCTCTCCAGTCTGTCTCTCCGTCTTTCCCCTGCCCTCACTAAAGCTGGTGAGCACTCAAGTTTTGCAGTGTTTTAGCATTACATCATTCCACATGGCACACTATTAGGCTTTTGGGAACTGGGAAGACAGCCCATGCCTTCAGATTTGTCATTGCATTGAGCTCCATTGTTGCACTGAACAGATGAATCGCAGGCTGACCAAACTGGCTCTGAGCAGGGGGAAATAATTTATGCACAGTCCTCTTTTTCTCTCTAATTCAGAACATGGATAAGTGGTGACACTGGGGCAAATTGTCAGACTTTGTCTCTAATGTGTAAACATTGAAGACACATATTTATTCTGCAAAGGGTATGGCCTCCATCCACCTATTGCTCCATCTGCCCATATGATATTCCATCCAGGTAGGATGTCATGGCGACGCTAAGTTATGCAGTGGAATTTATTGTCTGCACTGCGGCAGATTACCATTGCTTAACATGCCACACAGGAGACTTAAAGAGGCAGCACCTCTTGCAGTGTTGCATCCTGCTGGCAACTATGTTGAAAAGCCTAGGGCATGCTGGGAAGCCTGGTATTTATGCATGGTTTTCTATGCTGCGAAGGACAAAAAGCATATTGTACTGAGCAGGAGAAAAGAGGAGGGAGCTGAATATTCAAAAATTGCATTCATCTTTTGTCCTGAAACATTTAACTCTCAGGCGTTTATTTATTCTTTATTTTATTCTACTTTAATTTTGGAAAAACTGAATGCTGCACCACACTGCAAACACTGGTGTTTGGACAGTACTTGGAATTCAAATGGAAAGTGATGACTAAGATTTTAACTGTAACGCAATTAAAGGCTAGCTCACATGTTGTACCAACTAAGGGCAAACATCCATTTGTGTACAAATTTGCTATTTATGAGGTCTATATTTTGAACTCGATTCACCTGAAGCAGCCTTTCCAACTGGCAACTTGATACAGTTTAGTATTCCCTCCAACTTCATTCAGTAACAAAATACAGATTCGGCTTAAATTATTTAACACCTCTGCACGTCAAGCTGTGGAATCGGGCATGAAGCCTCGGGATGAATTTGAAGGAAAAGTTCTTGACCAAGCTAAAGGCTGTGTTATAAAAGACTCAGGCTACATTAAGTACAAGAGATGTCCAGGCCAAAAATGTGGAGTAAGATGAAAGTTAATCTTTTCAAGTTGTTATCTGCATGCATATACCATCAGATTCAAAAGCAGGGCTATAGGAGGATAAGAAAGGTTCAGTTTTTGTCCACCGTGGGCTATCCTCCTGGCGATATGGCTGCTGTGTGGGTTTTGCCTTTGTGATGCTGATTGCCTGAGGTTAAGCAGGAAACAAAATGTTCTGAAAATTGATTGTATCAACCTTGGCATGCCTCTGTTCAGATCTTATCCGTAGGTAGTTATAGAATACTGCCTACAGCTGAATCACTTGTGCAGAGGTGTTTGGTTTTGAAGAATCACTACATCATACTTTTTGCATTTACATATTGCTGTTTCCTTCCGGATTAAAGTAATCAGATGCATTTTTAATGAGTTTCCTTATATCACTTAAACAACGGAAACACATCAGACTAAAAAAAGATGTTGGCAGAAAAGAAACCTAAAATGAAGTAAATGCTTCAACAAGTAAGTAAAATTGAAAAAAACAATAAGAGGTTTCCTACATCAATTTGAGAATTTGTGACTTAAGAGAATTACAAGATAAGCATTTTTGTTGCATTAGCATCTCGACTTATACTGATTTCATTTGTGATTTGTAATATGTCTTACAAAAACAAAATAGCATTCTCCTTTTTTTTTTGGTCTAAGACTCATCAGCATGCCTCAAAGCCTCACAGAAAATTTCACTGAGATTTTAACACAGAATAAACAAGTAGAAAGCAGTACAACAACAAAAAAGAGCCAAAAGCTGAAAAAAATCCAGTTTTCACAGCATCTCTCTTAAAGTTTTGTGATAAATACAGGTAAAACTCATTCAAGTATGGACATTCCAACCTCCTTTCTCCTTTGTCCTACAAAAGGATAAGCAAACAACACTCTGCAACCAAAGAACCACTTTCTCCAATTCAGCAACACACGAGCAGCAAAAAGGATGAACTACATGCATCCAAAATTGTACAGCACTTACAACCCGTATTACACATACCCTTCCTGTGATTTGTGATACTGAACAAAAGTTTATTTACTCCTAAAAGTGAAGCGCTGCAAAAGCTGTCTCTAAACAGCTGCAAAGGCCTCACACTAGAACATCACACCTTCAGCGTTTAAAATGACACATTATAGTTTAATGGGCTGCTGTACTTGCTTTCATCAGGAAGGCTAACAGCCCAATAGAAATCACAGCTTCATCATCCAGCAGCAGGATATAAAAATCTTCTGAATATGACTGAGCGACACCAAATTAAGGCTTTACCAACATTTTGCAAGCTTACAGGAGAATTTTTTTAATTTTTTTCTAAGGAAATTATGGAAATAAAGGGGTCGCAGGGTCTCCTTACATCCATCACACAAGCACACCTGTACACTACACTTGCCTATGGTTCTTTAAAAAAAATATATATATATATATATATATATATATATAATTTTTTTTTTTTTTTTTTTTTTTTTTAAAGAACCATAGGCACAAGATTTATTTACTTAAGTTTTAGTGTTGTAAATTCAACAAGTTCCTCTTGTAATTTATTTTCCCTTTTAACCGGCCATGTTGCCCGCTTGTCTCTGAATAGGAGAACAAAAATCCTGACCCATTATGTCAGCTATTTATACGAGACGTGTTTTCTAAGCTGGTTTACTGGCCATATCCTTTACTCAGACAGGCTCTAAATCAGAATCAAAGTTAGATTAATTATCACGCAGTTTTTACATTAAAAAGGAGAGGCCTTGGTCTAATGGCGCAAAAAGCTAAAAATTGTATTGAATATTAAAAATATTAAAAAAAGAAGTGGTTGCTCACAGGATAAGAAGTATATTTAAAACAGTTTATGGGTAGCAGTTCAAAATGTTGGAGGAAAAAAAATATAATAAAATACTGGGATTAGTAAGCATAAACCAATCATATAGTATTATCCAGTTCCTGTTAAGAATCAATTAGAAATGGTCTGATCCATTGACAACAATAGCCCTGAGGCTTAAATATCTTCTTGTCAATTCTTAAAGTTGCTATGGAGTTGCTAGACCTTTCATAGAAGTCCCCCCATGTGCCACATGTCAATCTTGTCATCAGTTCGCAATTTCCAAAACAATGGTGGACAGATCAAAGCATTCAAAAACTTGACTTCACTTAACAAACAAGGTTGTCAAAAGCCATAGACTGTATAGTAAACTGACATAGTCTCTGCAAAGTCTCTTCAGCGCAAATTGCTACCAGTCTGTAAACATGTTTATTTCTGTTGTGAAAACTGCTTTTTTGGCTTGTTGTGTATGTGACTTTCACTACTTCGGAGCCAGAATCAAGTGGACACTTGAGAAACTGCAGATTTTAGCACTTCTGCATTGTCTCATAATTTTAGATCAGGGGTTGCCGCTTACTAACAACACAAAATGGAATTTGTGCAATCATGTGAGGGTAGCAACACCACCAACATGTTAAAACAGTTGTCAACGCAAGGCATACAATACCAAGAGGGATAAAGAACCTGATCAAGGAGCAGAATCATTGATGGCACTGGATTCAATAAAATCTTATTAATACCCATCAATCTGTATCAATCACACAAAGTCTCAACATGAAGCACAGATACAGCCTGGCTTGATGTCAATCCACCATCAGCAAATCATTCAACAGCAGACAGCCCTTTACTGACAGACCACTCAAACTGAAGCAGAATGAGGAGACAGAGTTACTGTGAGATTACTTTCACTTTTAACTATCTACTGACCCCTTTGCCTCTTCGTGCTGTTATCACAGTAAATGGATCAAGATACTGCTAGCCCCTTTCGATAATCGCGTAGGTCAACTGAGGAACCACGTGCTAATCCCACAACAGCTTCTCTTCCCTCACTCATAAACATCCCATCCGTGACAAATAAGGTCACTTATTATCTGCAAAAGACGTATATGTTAAGCTTTGTGTATACTCTTTCTTACCGCAGTAGAAGTTTATGTTATGTTCGCTTACCTGTGAAAACACGATCACACAAGCTCCACGACTGAAACGTGGCAGTGTTGTCACCGTGGGTCGTGATTAGGACTGTAATTTCAGCAGGTGTGCCAATCTGTTCAAACTCAGACGCCCTCTGTTGGTGTGTTTAGTAGCAGCAGGAAAACAAGAGGGCTGTCACGGATATACCAAATATGATAAAACCACAGTTACAATAAAAATGAGATTTGACATTTTGTTTTCAAAGACTTAAATCAACAAAGCACTGAAATCAAGCTTTTGATGTTTCTTTTTTTCTGTTGTCCTATTTATTGCACAAGGGGCCTATTGATCTGTACACTGACCTCAATAAAGCACCATGGCCATATATTTTTTTTTATTATTATTGCCGTATGCTACCTTTCTCTCACCCATTTCTCCTACCTTTTCATAATATGCTCTACCTGCTTCCATTAGTCCTCTAGATCAAATGTGTACAGTGATGGACATTTGTTGGCTCTTCATCCGTTCAAAGGCTCTCCATTATGGCTCCAGTCTGGATGACAAATGTAGACGGCAGGGTTCACCTGCAGGCTGTAAAGCACGAGGCCTAACCTTCCTTCCAACAGAAGTAATGGTCCACACCTTTAATTGTCGTGGGCTGTTCATCTTCACTAACAATAGCAGTAAGCAATGGCTGTGAGAAAGAAAAGCAGTCGTGTCTGACAAAAGAAGTGATTCAGTTCTAGAGGCAATTGGTAAGCGGGAGTTGCAGGGCCACTAGTAATGCACAGAGAGAGGGAACATGTGGGATAAGAGGTGTAACAGACACAATGGTGGCACACAATCAGCAATGGATGCCTTTTATCTCCTCTATGGCAAAGATTTAACAGAAAAAATGAGGCAGTATAATATACATTGTGTGTCCTTCATGGAATGAGAGCTTGTGTTATTAAAGTGGACATGCTGTTCTCCAAATTATGGATGCTGCAAGCAAGTTAGACGATGGTGACTTTGTTGTTGCAGCTGCATCAGTCAGGAAAAAAAAAAACAACAGATCTCATTTAAGGAATTGGGCAGTTTGCGTAGGTGATATTTTTCAGGTTTTGATGCCTCCTCATTATTCCATTTAATGTCAAAACATCATTTGATGCTTTTCAAAGTCTGTTTTGTGTTTTCCATTCCACACAGCCTTCCAAAGACTAAAAACTGCTGTGGGAAAAAAAATGGCACCATTGATGGGTCACTAGTTTTCTGTCTGAATTTGACACGTAAAACAAAGAACAGACGAGTGTAGTTACCAAATTAAAGCATGTTGCCTGGGAAAGTTGAGGCCCATTAAAATGATAGATTGCAAGGGTGTATGCAAAGGGATGTTGTGCACCCAGAGAAACAGTCTAATTGCACTCACTCCTGTAAGAAGTCCACAATTGTTGGATCTACATTCTCAGGCGTATTGGCAGCAAGCTGCTAGACGGCAGACGACTAGCTTCAAACAAGTAGCGAGGGGGAGGGATGCAGAATCTTGACAAACAGTGAGAGCCCGTGTCCACATCATCTCTCGCCCCTGACAGGCTTCCCCCATGCATGAATTCAAAGCTGGTAAAACCATGGCTGGATTCATTTTGATCTGACATCCATCAATGTAGATCAGTGTTGTGGTTTCACTGTACTGTGTCCACGATAAGATGTTTTGGCAATCGGCCCATGACATCTGTTAAAGCCAGTCAAGAGAAACCAGGACCAATTTGGCATTTCTATCCCAAGTTAGTGTTCACAATTGGCTTTGAGAACAACAAGGATAGTTGGAGAAAGACTAGAATTAGCCCTAAGTTAATCAGACTGTTTGTCTAGATTGAAAAAGGTAGTAAAAAAGAAACCTCAGCAACTGTATATGAGGCTTAGCATATTCATTCTTGATGCAATGTGAGGTGCAGTTGCATCAGACTGTGTGACTCTGTAATGTGTTCTGATTTTTCTTTCTATCTGTGCTGTTTCTTTACCCCAGAGAGAGTTTGCAAAGTGGAAAATTGGGAGGGACTGCAGATTTTTGTTCTCTTTTCATTTGTCAGAGCGAACCAGCAAAAGCCTTGCAGCCAGTTGCCAGGGGATAAATGGGTTTTGTGTACTAGTTTAAAACCATTAAGAAGTAAACTACAAGTTATGCTAAAATATTAATGATGCTAAGAGTTGCAGACGAGACGCATGGTTGAAAGTCGCCAGCTCTCTGGCGGTTGCTGCTGTGGGATCAAAAGTAAGTCAGCGATATGCAACCATGCAGTGATACAGTCTCAAAAGCAGTGTTGTAGAATCACAGATAAACTGCCTGCTGTATTTCCTGACCAGCTTCTGTGGTTGAGGCATGGTGCCGTGTGTGTGGAAGGCGTTAGGCAGATGGGATGTGTCTGATATCTCTCACTCAATGTAATGAGATGAGAACGTACTTCACCAATCTTAGTGCCCGTTTGATGGCAAGAGACACAGTGCCCACTCATACGGGAGGGATCTTTCCCCTCTTCAAAGATAATGAGATGACAATGTATTCAACTATCATTAGATAGAGACAGGGGTCCGGGGGGGAGGGACGGGGGGGGGGAGAAACATTCTACAGCACTTGTCTGCTGCCTTTGATCAGACTGACTGTCATTCTTTGTATCAGCACTGGACTTGTGAAGGCCCGGCCAACTACTTCATCACTGTCAGCGTCACTTACAGCCTGTAGTTTGTGGCGCACTTCCTTCAGTAGGGGATTTTCTTCAGCTTCACTTGAGTAGAAACACACACCTGTGTGGTTTGATGCTACCTGTGTGATATGTTAAATCTCTCTAAAGTCAGCCGCTTGACAAAAAAATGTTGCAGTGTAAAATCAATTTGCTGTCACCTGGGAAGAGAAGACACAACATTTTGCCTGACACGGTGCTCCATTGCTAGATGTCAACAGAGTCATGTTAACAGGCTTATTTAAGCAGGCTTGACGGGACAATCTTATTCTAAGATGACAGTTTGTTGTGGCACTTGTAGAGGGATCCATCTTGTCTTTTGTCCCTGTGGTGAAGATGATCCCTTGCATGCTGTGTGTATTTTTTTTTTTATCTTTTTATTCTCAGTCTTTCCTAGAACATTATGTTTTGACAAATAAACCATCCAAATCCCTCTTTTCAGCCATTCTTCAGTAAGCATGAGGCCAACTGATCCGTTCTGAAGTTATGACACTGTTTTGACAGCAAACAATTATGCAGCGTTTATTTCTGTGGCAGTACAAAATGTGTCTGCTGAAATCTAGAAATTCTTTGGCGGTAACATACCGTTTTTTAAAATGCTATGAAACGTTATTTTTGAAAGGTTTTATTTCTCCAGAATCCCAAAATAAAAATCGTATAAGAGAACAACCCAGCGTACAAGCAGTATGTCTTCACAGCCAACAATCAATATAGAATGATGTTTGCAACTCACGCTGTGCTGTTGCATCTTTCTCTCATCACTTTCCATCTCTGTTCACTGTCACAAAAAAAAAGAATAAAAAATGAGGGAGTGCTGCTTCATCACTCCAAAGGAAGAAAAAAGAAATACAAAAAAAGAAGAAGAAGAAGCAAGGAGCAAGGCTCAAAAATAGAATGATCTGTCTGTATTTGTCACACAATTATGTGAGATTCTTCAAACTTTTGTGATGCTGAAATCCCTTTAAAACCTGACATGTCGTCTCTCAAGTCAGAACTCATCTTCCTCGTCTTCATGCCTCCCCTGAAAAACTCAGCAAGATGCTCATTTGAAAGAGGGAATAGCAGACGCCTTAACATCCAATTTCCCAACATTTCATCATCGTGTCTCAATAATTATGCAGGGTTATTAGCTCAAGTATTTGTCCTTGGCATTCTTAATGCCGGCTGACATTTATTATGAACAGTAATGGTATTGGAGATCTATGATTTGCAGTGGTAAGCATGGCCTGGTCATTTCTCTGCAGAGCAACAGCACCCTCCTCTGATCATTCTTGGGATGATTACATCACTGCAGTACAGAGGACAAGTGTGTGTGCGGGGGGTGTACTAGTGAAAATACACAGTCCTTGAATTAACCAAGAAGAAAACTCCGTAACAATCCCGAATACTCAGATACTCAGCTCCAAAGTTGCTTTGCACACTTTTCATGACAAGTACTAAAATTTTGAGCCTGTGTTGAGCTTCTGTCATAAAAGCACAGCATCTAATACGCAGTTCAGTACTTTTAAGTATTTTCCACAAAAACACGTTTAATCAGTGTCTAGGCCTTTTCTTTTTTCTGAACTCCTCTTTTGAAATTTTCATGGCTGCCAGGAAAAGCCATATGAAAAGGGTATTACTTTTTGTTATTCATTCAACAGGTAAACTTGAACCATAAAAGTAAATAGAAGGAATACACATTTTTGCAATTAATGTGAAGAATATTTTTTGGATACTGTATGTGAGTGTAAAATCTCAATACATCCCATAGGGATGTCAGACCTTTTAAGTTACTGAATATCCTTTAAATATGTAAAAGGAGTTTGTTTATAATTAACAGGATTGTACCTAAAAGGATATTTTAAGATCAGATTTTTATCCTAACAGCCTCAACAAAGTTGCGGTAACTGCTACACAGTAACTGCTGTAGCATACAACTTCCAAACATCCATCATCTTTATCCTTTATCCCTACTTGGGGTTGCAGTGTAGCCAAAGCGTGTCCCAGCTGACATTGGAGGAGAGGTGGGGCACACTCTGTACAGGTCACCAGTTCATCAGGTGACAAACATACACAGACTTAAAATCACTCATGCATTCAGTCACACTCAACCTCTAACTCTTCAGTTAATTTGACCTCTTAAATATCAAAAATACAATGCTGACTCAATACTTTCCCAGGTTTCCCACCTTTGTTTTGTAATGTGATAATACTTAAGTGTACATTAAAGCACATTCTCCTTCAAGCCAGACACACACTTTGACAGCTAACAGTGTTGAGGTGGTTTATTACTTCATAATCTGATCACATCATACCAACTAGCTCTCCCTCAGTTTATTTCATTCTGGTGGTAGTCCTCCAGGAAGAGGTTTGAATCTATTACATTAAATATATAGAATTTTTAAAAAAAAAAAAAAACTTTCCTTCCATCATAGCAGATTTGAGTCTCCAGAACTTACACTGTGAATCTGATTTAGCCAGGGTTCATGTTCAGACAAACTTGTTCTCTCAGGAATATTCTGAAAGGGTGAATTTGGGTGAAATCTATTATCCTTTATTGATTTCCATTTTAAGATCTAACAGACGCAGATGCAGATAAACAGAGATAGAAAGTTTATCTTAAAATCAGCCGAGAAATGGATCTTTCAAAAAGGGCTAACACCTCAAAATCGGAAAGATAAAGCTGTGCCAAAGATGCTGTGTATTCTGAGGGACCTAAAACTTTCTGAATCACGGACACACAAGCCAGTGTTCTGTATGCAAAAAACATCCAAGTCCATCCAAACAAGCAAGCGCAGGGTGGGGTGTAGGGATTCAGAAACTATTTGGAGGGTAAACAATGTGAAAAACAAAGGCGCGCACTAGCAGTTGGTCTTCAGTCTGGTGATGAAAGAGCGATAACAGCAAACATGCTTGCTTGATTTATAAAGCTGGTGCTGCCACAAGGAGAAAGCTGAGGTTAATGCTAACATTAAAGTAGCTTCAAACTCTGTTTAGACAAAGAAACAGGCTAAGTTTTCCTTAAAAAAAGAAAAAAAGAAAGAAAAACAACCTGCTATGGGGGGCCCTGCCCCTAAACATGAATTTAAACATGCAGAGAAGACTGGAGTCATTTATTAATAGGTTTGCATGCTGTACAAAAATCATAATAAAAGCATAAAAAGTAACATTTGGCCCAAAAAACATTGGAATTGCAGATACAAATTTTTCTCATTGTGTTAAATTTAATAGCACAACCCACCTCAGATTTAAAAAATCAGACTTAGTCACATGAAAGGTTATTTTAGAGAGCTGCACATGTGAAACACTGCTTCAAATTCTCCAAAGACTCATCTGTGATGGATTTCTTGTTGCTTGCAGATTAATCAAATAGTTTTTTTAAGTAGCAAGATCACCAACATGACCCTAAAGGCATCATATGGTTAAAAATTGAGAACAGACAGTGATCTCAATATGTAATTGTTTATGAATCCAATAGAACATTAGCTCAGCCAGCATGCCCAGAACAAAAACAGAAAAATGATAACGACTGTAGTCACCAGAGTGCACTGGTTTAGGCATGATTCTATCAACACGTATAGTTCAGAAAGGTCACAAAAAAATCTATACAGCAATGTGAAATATCAATATGATATATTTTCAGTAAGTCATAATTTTGTAAACTTGTATTCAATGCGGAATGACTTCTAAGACAAGCAAATGACTTTGGTGCTCTGTGGCCACAGGCTCGATTGAAAAAAGAGATTCAAAGAATATGTTCAAATATATTATTCAGCAAAAAAGTTTGTTTCTTCAGTTCTTCAAATGAGCCTGGTTGAACTCATAGAACCTCCATAATCTCAGTAAGAATGTGTTCAGACCGCGCTCTAAGGAAAGACACTTGTACATGTTAAAGTGTTATTTTATTACAATTCTCATTTAAGTGACTGAAAAGTGAATTATAAACCCAAAAATAGATCATGTTATGGCACTGATAAGAAAAGTCTTTGTATAGATGTAAAATGAAACAATAGCTTATTTTCTCAAAATGTAACTTTTACTTTAAATGTCACAGACACACTGAACTTCATAAAACTAGTTTAACAAACCAGTACAACAGGGGCTCAGCTCTTTCATCGGCTCAGCCAAGTTCATGGAAATTCTTGATCGGTTGAGAATGTGGAGAATGTGCAGTCCTCCCCTGTGGGCAGACATGTCCACTAATGACAGAAAGCTCTGTCTGCGTTTCCCTCTGAAAAATCTGGAGAGCTGAGTTAAGGGAAAAAAAATGAAAACAGAAACTCTCGAAGGATGTGTCCTTGATCTGTTGTTTTGTAAGTCCACACTTCTTCGCCACTCTCTCATTTGTTTCCCGCGCTGTTGTGAGACAGAGCGCTCAAGGCAATTTCACCACCACCACGCAGGCGCCTGCCCTGCCAATGTTGAGAGGGACCTCCTGCAGGAAGATAGAAGGGTTAACACACAGACTCTTGTTTGAAAACCAAAAAAACTATCTTACTTCATGCAGATAAGAGGGTTACAGAGGCAAGAGGAGAAAAACATGTTGCAAAATAACACGGGGAAACTCTACAAAACTGATGGTATTTGGTGGTTCCAGTGGATTTATGCTCTTAAAGGGTAACAAATAACCAAACTTTTTTTTTTAAATTGAAATTACTTTGAGAAAAATAATAAAAACAAACATTATATGTTTGGGTTTCTGTCATTACCTCAGTCCATTCATTGTTCTGTGCATCATAAGACTCCACAGTGTTCAGGTAAGACTGGCCATCATATCCGCCCACTGCGTATAGCCTATCTCCCAGCAGACAGACCCCAACAGCATCCCGGGGAACACTCAGGGAGGACACAGTTGTCCACGTGTCTGTTTTTGGGTCATACCTGAAATTAGTTTAGAAACAAAGTTTTTGGTTATAGCATTTATTTTGCTTGATACATGTCCATCGATTGGATTGGTCTATAACCTAAAGGACAAACAGTGTCCCCACCAACTATATCCTCCTTTTGTTCTTCCTCAGATGTCTCAACGGCAACCAGCGACAACTCCTTTCAGTACAGAAGACACCAGCCGAAACCTAAAAGCCAATTTCTTTTTCTACTGTAGCTGGAGGCTTCTTTGTCCACAGAGAGCTGAGTTCATTGGTCAGAGAATAAGTTTGCAAACAGAATTTGTTTTCATTATAAAGTTTAGGAAAAAATGACGTGATATAGTTTACTTTGGATGATTTCTGGGTAATGAAGTTATTTATCATTTCCAGTTTTAGCTTAGTCAGATTTGAGGTTTGAAGCTGCCTCAAGATGTTTCATGTCAGTTAACACTAAAAAAGAATTAGACCTAGGGGAATGTGATCCACAATCAATCACAAATGTTAAATTATATCAATGACAAATAAAACTCAGTTCTGATAAAACTTTGTTCTAACAAGTGAAACACTGAAAGGAATTAATCCATCCATTTGTTATGTAAACTGCTTTTCCCTTATGGGTGATGTCTGAAATAAATTCCAGCTGACATTAGGAGAGAGGCAAGGGTACATCTTTGACAGGCAGCCATCCAGATCCATTGCGGGGCCTAAACATGTGGAAACAACTGAGACACTTACAGACACATTTGGGGAGCAATAATTTTATATGAACTCAGTGAAAATTTGGTTTGCAGTTTTGATGACTGAATAAGTTTGTAGGTAACCTGACAACAATTATTGTTATTCACTGAGAGTCAAGGCTGCCCCTTAGTTTTCAGGTATCAATATTAAGCATTGGTTGTTACAATATTTTACCATTAAGACTGCATTTAACAGGCTCATCTTCTGTTATTGTTTGCTTTCTTTTTTTTTTGAGTGTGCTTTTTTAGATTAAGATTAAAATAAGACTGAAGTGCTTACCATTTTCATGTAATGTAAGATAACTGAGTTTCCTTGAATCATAAGATAGACTCTGTTAAAAAAAAATGATTTTCCTGGAGTTTACATAAGTACTGCATGAATAAAAGATGTTCATACAAAATACTTAGCGAACATTACCTAGGGTGTTTTTTTTTTAATAAGCTGAATCAATGTGAGTGTCCTGCTGTCTCAGTGTCTAACTCCCAAAATGCATAAGAACCTGTGAGCTCTAAGGGAAAATGTGTTTACACTGACCATCTGTTACCTTGCAAAGTTGTTGAAAAACAATTGTATCTTGAGATTAAACACCATATGGCTTAAAAGAAAAAAGAACAGTACCACTGAATCAAGAGAAAACTTGTTTCGCTGCTTTACTCTGGCAAAGAAACAACCCAATTACTTCTATACTATTGCGGCTTCAGTCATAGACTGTCGAGTTCCTCCATGGCCACCAGATGGAGCCAGATACTGTTCAAAGAAGCCTGCATGGAACCATCATCTTCAGTTGGGTTTTTTGGTTGAGTGTGATACAGAGAAGTCTCAACATGCAGGAACAGGGTGTGGATCACTAGGCGTTTGACTCCTTTTTGTTTTCATAAGAGAGTCAAAAGACACGTCTCCACCCTTCACTGAGTTCCATTAACCACAATCCAAACAGCTTGCACAACATTTCTGTGTTTGTGTATTTTCTCCAGAGAAGGAGCATTTACAGACCTCTCAACACAATCGGAGAGTCTAGAACAGTGGTTGGACGCGGGGGCGTCATGTCCGCCTACAGCATACAGGAAGTTGTTGTAGGTCGCCACACCCACTCCTCCTCTTCTCTTGGCCATGGGGGCACACATGCTCCACTTATTGGTGTGTGGATCAAAGCACTCCATTGACCTCAGGCATGAGCTTCCATCTCGTCCCCCTACTGCAAACAATCTGCAGGATTAAAATTTAAAACTGGTTTTAAGATCACAAACAATGAACCTGAGCATATGGTGCTGCTGGATTTGGCAAGAAAAGCTGATGTCAGATGTTTTTAAAAATGTTGGAAGAAGAATGATAAGATGACACATTTTCATAAAAGATACAGCACAGGGGATGAAAAGCACTTCTCAAGGCCTATTTCCTTGAGAGTTTTCTCCCAGAAAGATCACATCAGTTTTTTAAGTGCTTGTAGCTCGCAGGCCCAACAGCAGGAAAGTAGAGGCGAGGGAAACAGTTTCCTTGTTGTCTATTTTTGACCTAGATGCAGAAATAACTCGGCATCGACTTTAACACTGAATGCTGTATGTAGCTGAGCAGCAGCTTCTTTCCTTTTTTGGCACATAAATATATTTCGCTGAGGCTTAGAGTTGCTTCTGTTTTTCCTTAATTGTTTTCAAATAGTGATGTCAGGCATTTAGTAAATACAAATACACTAAATGATTTTTTTGAGACTTACTTGCCTAGTACAAATGATCTCAGTTAGGCTTTTAGTAGTGCCTGTGAGCTGCAGACTGTTGCACAGCCACACTGTGGTTTATCTCATAGATACCACAAAGGTTGACACTGCATTCAGAGAGTAAAAATATTATCAATCTATTACAGCACTTTAACTGCTCTTCAGCTTTTCCTGGACCACTGCACTGTGAGTTACATAACCATGCCTGTGTTTTAACATGCTCTACCTCAACTTGTGTATTACATTACTGCTGTCTGTTTTCCAAAGCAAACGTGCTGTAGTGTGATCAGATTTGGAGAACGTATTATTTTCAGTCTGCATTTGGATGCCAAAAATGACATCTAGTGCCACATTGTTTTTGCTTTAGAAAGCACAATTCTGCAAGAATAGCTTGACCCAAAAAAGCATGATGACAAGAATTTCTCTTTGTCTGTGCACACAGGCCAAGTTCTAAAAATTAGAATTTGAAACTTACATCTAAAGCCTGCAAAGCCTTTTCAAAACATGGCCCAATACTGACATATTGTTAATGTATGTTATTTGGAACAAAAAGAAAGTGGTAACTTGTCTAAAAATATAAGTGTTCACCTTAGTTGGGATCTTCCTTCCAAGGTCAACTTACTTTCCGTTGAGTGCAGTGACTCCCATGGTGCTCCTTGGTGTCGACATGCTGGCCACGTAGTTCCACTGTCTGGCCTGTGGGTCCCAGCGTTCCACTGTGTTGAGATAGCTCCAGCCATCATGACCTCCCACTGCATACATTGGACCCTCCAGCACTGCGATACCTGCAAAAATTACCAAAAGAGGAAGAAGACAGCTTAGAGTTGTTCTCGGGGTAAGAATTGTTACCAAAAGTTATTTTTTTAAGCTGAAGTATATTATGTAATTGCATACGACATCTGTAACTATACAAGCAATGCAGATGAAAGCACGAGAGTTTGCGGTCCAACAGTCCTCTTCTGAGGTTACTTTTCATACCAGTTAGGTACATGCAAAGCTTGCACAAGCTAAAGGTAAATGCTGCTATTTTTTTTTCAACTTTACTGCTGATAGTGTAATGCTTTCTCCCTAATTTAAAGCTAAATCACAATCTATTCAATCTTTTAGAGACTCTGTCCTCACTGTTTATCATTTACTGGCCACATAAAATTGAAATCAAAACAATGCAATCTGTGAATAATGAAAAAAGAGACTTTCTGTGTTGAACTTTCTTTAAACATTTCTTGGAGAGCTCTCGGGCAGAGATTCGTTTCTAATTTGCGGACAGGACAGAGTGAGTCATGGAGCCAAATCTTTTCTAAAAACAGGAAGTCCATAAAACTGCATTGTTATTCCTCATTCCCAAGTCACAGAGGAAAGTGTTTTTTTTTGCCAGGAATCTGCAGAGGATGTTTAAGCACAATGGATTTTTATACAACCACCCTTATTTCCGTTGGTGAGCGCTCTTTTTACAGGAAAATGAGGGCAAGAACATATTCAGAGAACCTCAAACGACATAAACACTACCAGAGAGGAACAGCCCTCATCTTCAGACTTCACTTCTATGGCTGACTGACTGGTTTTGGAATAAAAAATACAAAGTTTTCTTTTTCTAGTCTCTACCCATAATGCACACAGCAGGAAGCAACAGGGCAGGGGTGTTGGTAGACACTGCTCAAATTTATTCAGAATGTAATTATGCACGCCACTAGCAAAGCAGCAAGAGATATTTGCTGTGGGGAAAGATGAAAGTCGACACAGGTAATCTGTACAGTGTGATCTCCTGGGCTTGCTGATACCTCCGACCACACCGGGTGAGAGAGCTGAATGCTTTGACAAGATCTCCCTGTTCTGTTACCCAGACCTGTTTCAACTGTGAATCAAAACGCTTCTGATATGAGATTTATCGGCCAGGGAGGGGTAAAGGAAGAGCAGGGCCAGAGCAGCCTGCCAGCCTTTGATAGGGGAATGGGAAAATATCAAAGGTCTATCTCAAAAAAGAAATGTGTGATTTTTACATCATACCAGCTGTGACCCTCCTGAGCATGCATCCTGCAATCTCTGCTGCCTCACAACACCATGCAGCCAGACAGAGCTGAGCTTAATCTCCAGAGTTTGAAGCTGAAAAATCTCTGAAAATGTAGAAATAAGCTCAGAATACATTGGCTTCACATAGACATTTCCTGTTTGGATGTTTAACAATAACAGCAAATAAATGACTTTTTCTATTACTGAAGGTTTTAGCTGGTTATGAAAAAGAATGAAATCAAAGTGAGGCTACATTAGATGGTGCAAAGCAAGCAAACAAGACGATCTGATCAACAAGACTGACTGCTTCTGTATTATAATTCTCAAAACTGTTGCAAGGGGGTAAGTGTCAGACCAGACTAACAGTAAGTAAGAATTAGGTGAAGCTGCATTTAAAAATGACTTACCAAGTCCATGTCTGTGTGTTGACATGGGGGGCATGGTGGACCACACTTTGTTGATTGGGTTGTAACACTCCACCATGTTGGATGTCTTGAGTCCATCCCTCCCTCCGACCACATATAGCTTGTTGTCTATGACCGCCACACCAAACTGTAGCCGGCGTCCGTTCATGACCCCAACCTGGACCCATGTGTTCGTTCGCAGATCATACTTCTCTATGGTGGTGGAGCCTGAAATCCACACACAAATACACAGAGCGTGTTACGATTCCAGCCACAGTGTTGCATGTACTGCATGATAACTCGGACTCACTGCCGTACCTTTGGTAGCATCCATCCCTCCTACAGCATAAAGTGCACCTACAGTGGACTTTCTAGGTTTGGTCCTCGGGCTCTGAAACATGGGCCGTCTCTCAGGCAGGAGGTGGTACTTCATGGCCTCCATCAGCAGCTTCTGGCATTCCAGGTCATCAGAAAACATTTTGTTGTTTTCCAGGTCTGCAAGGAGCTGGATTACAAAGAATCACATTACTTGGCAAAATATGGGGAAGAAAATCTTTTATCTGGAGCGTTACCATCACATCATTGACATAATGAAATTCTTTTTTGGAAAGTCTAAATAATCTTGAGAAAATTTCTCCTCAGAGTGACCTTCGGCAACGAAATGTATCAGAGCTAGGGGAAGGTAATCATGTTGGGTGCAAGTTTCAAATCAAATCTAATTTGTCATATTTGAAAAACTTTATTTTATCAGTCTTCTAAAATTATAAGAAAAAAAACTGAGCTTACACTAAAGAGTGGCTCCCTAGGGAAGGCTTTGATGACTCTATAGAGTGTTTGGATATGAGTCTGTCTTTGCATTACACTGTTTTCACCTGCATTGGTGGGTACATCAATGAACTGTTCATGGATATTGAAGGTGGCAATTTTCATTGCAGTCATGTCTGTTTCTAATTGAGTGCAACCTGAGGGCTTAAAGATCCCGACCATCCAGTGTTGATGTTAACATTAACATAATCTGTCGCTACTTAAAGATGCTATGAGGAGGATCTGTTTTAATTGCACTCCCTCGCCACCTTGTGGCCCGCGGTCTTCGCACACTGTTGTAAATTACTTTCAGTGAGGCGTGTGTTTGTTTTGGAATTAAATGGCGATCAGATCAAAACAATGTTTCTTTGTTCAAGACAACTTTTTACTGGATACAACACACCGAGGTAAGGTATTTATCAGAAAAGTCACGTAGAGCTACGATCTGAAATGTGACATCAAAGGTTGTTGCAGCCGGCTGTTAGCGCCATCGGCAGCCCGGTGCTCCAATGTATCTGTAGGCTAACGTGACAACATATAAACACTGTCACTTTGTAAGAAGTTAGTAGCCATCTATATTTAGTGCGGTTGGCAGCCAGATGCTCTAAGACATGGCCGCAATGTGTAACGTTGGCAAATCCTGGTTAGCTATATCCTGGTTAGCTATATCCTGCCAGTCATCTACCAAGCAGAACTAACGTCACCTCACTCTTTATTTTATTGATAGACTCTCAAGTTTGAACAGACCACTGCAGAATAACTGCTGTATGTGGGTTGGAATGGCCATTATCACAAAAAGTATAGCCCCTGTGTTATAGAGTGATACAGCCCAAGCTCAAGGCTAATTAGCCTTTAGCTCGGGCTGTATCACTCTCCTGTTTAGCGTTCTTGTGCTCTTCTGTCTTTTTTCTGTCCGACAGTTAGGCTCCTGTGTCCACCATCACTACAAAATTAATCACAGAAATCATTTTTAGCAGAGATAAAACACAGATCTCTGTGTTTCATCAGCCGGCATGGTGTTGTCATAGAGACCTAGAAGTGCCGTAAGAAGCTAAGAAGTAGCAATTTAAGATATCATGTAACCAGCGAAATTGTCGCTAATAATCTCGTTTTAAAGTGTGGACTATGATCAGGGATATATCCAGAAGGGAGGCTTTTTAAAGATCACTTTCAAATACCTCACAGACCCTTTAACTATTTGTTTGTGCAGTCACCATACACAAGCCAGTTTCATGACAAATATGTGGATAAAATTACACCCAAATACAAATAATCTGTTTGACAGTCATTGGATTTGTGTGTAAGAAACTAATGCTTCAAACATGAGCAAGCTATTAAAATGACTTTATTGTATGTTTAAACATTTGCATTACTGTCAGACTATCACTCTTCACTGAGTGTAGGAAACCTTTTAATAAAGTAATAAAGTAATAAACATAAAATAAATGATTACTGAAACTATAGAGGTATTTCTGATATATATAATATTTGAATATTTATTGCCTGTCCGTGGTCAGTTAAAAGGTGGAGTGTAAGCCATGTGGTTCTTTGGCAGTAAATGTATGGGACACTGAAATTAAATTCTTAGCTCATTGATCAGTCGACAGAAAAAATGAATACACCATTAAGACAATTCATCAATCAACTCAGCTATTTTCAAGCACAGAGGCAGAACAACATACCTCGGTGAATCAGCCTCAAGAATTTGCTGCTCTTTTTGTGTCATCTAACAATTGACTGAATATTGTTGGATTTTGAAATGTTGCCACAACAAAACAAAACATCTGACTATTTCATTTTCAGAAATCAGCATGGTCTGTTTCCTGATTATTTTACAGAAAAATACCAATAAATCTGCCCCCTTTTAGATGTGACAGCTAAGCTGAGCTGTTAAATCAAGTATTACTGTATGACTGTGTTATGTGATCCTTATCCTGCTTTTTATCTCCTCCTCCACCTTGCCCCTACTACTTGTTCACCTGTGGAGGAAGAAGAGGCAGGCGGATGAAGGCGAGAAGCACTCCGAGGTCCTGTTGTCGATGCTGGACATCATACCGCACCCACATCATCAAAGCCTGGAAGATTGTTTCCTCGTCAGGGACGTTGATGTCATCACTGGAGAGCAGCTTAACGATTTCAGCCGTGGGGAGGAGCAGGAACTCTTGGTTCTGAATGACCTCCAGGAAGTGTTCCTAGAACACAGGAGGTGCAGAGGAGGCAGATAAACATCAGTCATTAGCTGGAGGGTCAGTGTGGTGCAGCACCATTTTTTTAACCATGGGGACTGAATGGCAACAGGACTGAGGTGAAATAAAATGGACACAAGGAGCCTAATGTGTGATGTGTGATGTGTAGTGACTTTTGAATAAGCAACCAGCCTTTTAGGCTTTCTACACTGCCTGAAGTTAGTTTTAAAAAGACTTATGAGGGGTTTTACCATTTTACTTACCAAGCAATCCAAAAAGCACTCACATTATTTCAACACATTAACCTGAAGGCAGCACGCTGAACCTGCTCATAAAAGTGCTTTTACAGCCAATCATGACTGTTTGAACATTTTTTTTTCTAAAAAAAAAAAAAAAACGAATACCATCCCACTCTTTTTCCAAAATAACAATCCATTTGTGCAAACAGCCCCTGCTAAAATGGTTTCATTTGCAACATAACAAAATGTATGGACAGAGGTTTAAGGCACTGCAACTTGCAAACACATAGAAAACACTCCAAATTCAGATAGGTTTTCCTTGAGCAAATGTTCATCTCTTTCCCTTAGTTCACATAATCAAATAATTTAGACAACAGCAGGAAACACATTAACCAAGTGAAGGATGCTTCAGCTTGAAAGGTTTTTCACTGCCAAACCTCGTGACACACTGAGCTGTCACAGGCCATGTAATTGGAAACACAAATGTACCACACAGCCACATTATCATCACACCAGTGCAGTGTCCAGCTCTAAGTTCTGTAGGAGCTTTTCTCTATTGCCTTCCTGAAGATTGATCTCCCGCTCACTGGCCAGGAGCCCAGGCAGTATTAAAGCGCTGCATGGCTAACTCTTCAAGGACATTGTCTCTGGGCACTTCCATTAGAGATAATGGTATATAAAACACCATCCTTCCTCTGCAGCATCATATATTCAACACATGAAACACACACAGAGCAGTTCTTGGCCATAATCACACCCTGTTTCCTTTTGGAACAAGGCTGCTGAGTCTTAATTATGAAGCTGCCAGAATTACTTTGACAAATCAAGTGCTTGCTGCACAACAATTACGAAAAACAAGCGCACTATTGATCATCAGCCTGCAGCAAATTACAGCGTCTTGGTCCGATCCATTATGAGAGCAGGTTTTAAGAGCTTAACGCAGACAGCCTTAATGAAATGAGCGACATCTATTGATCTGCTGTGGTAACACGGAGAGAGAAACTCCATCCAAGTCCTTGATGTTGCTTAAGACCAATTACTTGTAATTACAAGTCCTGAACAGCTGACAGCAAAATTGAAAACTAAACCAAGTTTGTTTCATAACCATTTGAAAGGATGTGTTTTCACATGCTGGCAAACTCATTGGTGGGTAAATGGCTTGGAAAACAAGCTCAGCAGGAGAGGATGCTAAGTGATTTGACTACTGCAAAAGCGTAATCGTGTAATAACAGTGTTTTCTGAGGAGACTAATGCTGATGTCAAATCGGGGTGAGGCAGCGAGGATCACCTCCAGGATCATTTCTGTTACTGAGTCATTTGCAGGAGGCTTGAAAGGACAGATGGGCATTTTGAGTTTTTATTTTAGGGGAGATCATTTCTAAATTCCAGTTTCTGTGGTGTTTATTGAAATATGTGACTAAAATATTTTACTGCAGAAATAAAATTGCAGTCATGCCGCACAACCAAACCTTTAACTACTGCAACATAAAAAAGAAAACTCTAAAAGGAAAGGAATTTCAGGGGCGGATCTCTGCTGCCACCCTCAACCAGGAAAAACAAGCTTATCAAAACACAACTCTCTCCGCTCAGAACCAAGAGGATGGACTTCCAGGAAGCCTGCAGCTCTCATTGCTCATTACTGGAGTGATTGAACAGGAAGTCGGCCCTCTTGTGCAGTTTGATGATTAGATTAACCTTCTGGTCCTGGACGGGGCCTATGTAAACAGGCTGAGCAGATGTCCTTTAGGAGATAACGCTTCCCTCCTGCTGTCACTTCTGCACGGCCAGCGAGACGTTATCCAACAAATATAAGCATGAATCTTAATCCAATGCAAATATTCCTCCCAGATATAGACAGAAGACGCAATTCCACAAGTCTGGCAGTGCACTAATCAATGTGCGGTTACGTGGGACAGTATTTCAGTCTGACAGACGCATATCCAATTTAGATTTAGTGAAAGCATGAAACTATTCAATTTCTATTCAAATGTGCACGTTTCTCTGCTGAAATTAGATGATAAGAATAACAGAGGAGCCAGTAGTCAGTTTCTTTACAGGTTATGACAGGTTATTTAAATTAACTACCCTCAGAAACTGAGGATAAGCACATGCAGTGGATATAAAAAGTCTACACACCCCTGTCATTATGAGAGTTTGTTTTTTTGTGACGTAAAAATTAAGACCAAGATTATTCATGTTAGAACTTTTTTCACCTTTAATATGACCTATAACCTCTTCAGCTCAATTGAAAGACAAATAGGAAGCTTTAAAGGCAGGGGAGTTAAAATAAAAACTCAAAACATAAAAGGGTTGCATAAGTTTGCACATCCTTAAAGTGAAACTTTGGTGAAGCACATTTTGATTTTCTTACAGAACTCAGTATTTTGGGTAGGTGTCTATCAGCATGGCACATATTGACTGATATTTGACCACTCTTCTTTGCAAAAACACTTCAGATCCCACAGATTGCCAGGGCATCTCCTGTACACAGCACTCTTCTGATCACCCAGCAGATATATTTGTTCTTTTATCCTTAGTGATTCTTTTGTTGATTTTGAAGTTTTTCGTCTTCACCTTTCTAGCAGAAACCTGAGGGTTTTGTGCCAACACTGTCTGGTATTTGGAACTATTGATACCTTCCTCCACAGTGACTCAGGCTAAGGTTCCAGCTAAAGAAAAACAGCCCCAGAGCATGATGCTGTGCGCACCGCAATGCTTTACTGTTGGTACCAGGCAGTGTTGTTTTTCACTCCCGACTCTTGCCCTGTTTCCTGCTCTATCCATTGTCCCCTCCTGTCCCATTAAAGGCATAAAGCCCCCCAAAAAATTTAAAAATAAAAATTTTATCCTTGGTTTCATCAGACCATAACACATTTACACATTTTCCCACCTGTTTTTGGGAAACTCCAAATGCGCTTTTGCATAATTTAGTTGCACCTGAATATTTTTCCTATGTAAGAAAGGGCTTCATTTTTCCATTTTTCCACCCTACCACAGAGCACAGACATATGAAGAATACAGGAGATAGTTGTCACATATAATACACAGCTAGTACTTGCCCTAAATTCCAGCAACTCCTTTAATGTCTCTGTGGGCCTCATGGCAGCCCACCTGACCAGCTTTCTTAAACCTCCATTATCATTTATCAGTGGCTTATGACGAGGAAAGTGAAAGAAAATCCAATGAAGAAGAGGAAACCTCTGACACTGGCTAAGAAAAGGTGCAATGATGGGATGATTCAGCCACAGTGAACAATGTGGACACTGATGTAAGTTGTAAGATGTATGATGCCAGTTGTAATGTATATGATTGAGTTTATAATTTGCTATCTGTGCTATTGTTCCGATACTATTTATCTTTGTGGTCTACAAGTTTTTTTGGGGGGTGATAAGTGGTCCTTGGTCTGAATCATTTTGAGAAATGCTGGTATAAAGAACTGTACTAAGAAGAGAAAATCAGATGAGTATTCCAGAGTGGCTCACAGTATGCATCTGATTTACTTCAAGTTTGTGGAGCATAATCAACAAGATTCATTACACATATGAGATGCCTTTCATGTGGAGTTTTTAAATACTCTTATAACTGATTCAAAGCTCTTTACTGCAGCTGCTCCTTTGTGTTCGGGTAATGACGAATCGCTACTACAAATCATAAATAATTTATCCCACCCTGCAATGTAAATGTTGCCCTCCTACCATGGTGTAGTTATGAGCCACGTTGAGCAGATCCACGCAGCCCTGGGCGTCTGCAAAGGAGCGTATTCCCAGACAGTTGGAGGGATGAAGCTGTTTCATCAGGAAGTTACAGCAGACCTGGATGACTTGTGAAAGCTGAAGGAGACAAGCTGCCGCTAATAAACTCTCAATGGTCTCCTCTTTGAGCTCAAGGACGCCTGCAATGTCAGGACAAGGAAAATGTGTTTTCATGTCAAGACGAGAAGAAGATGCTGTAGCTGCAGACAAATTGGTAGGAGAGGTACAGCATTTTATTTATCTTTGGATGTTAGCAGTTAAAGAGCCTGCAGAGTGGAATAGTCCTTTTTCTAGGAAATAAAGACATTGAATAAAAAATGTTATTATACTCTTACAGTTGTAATATTGCAGAAGGGAATACCCTTGACAAACAGCACTTATCGAAGTGCTGGAGGATTAGTCCCGTAAAATGAAGCAATATTAAACATGCCCCGTCTGTAAGCCAGGTGATGAATGGCCTTATTGATCCATTTTAA
Organism: Halichoeres trimaculatus; assembly: GCF_033239565.1. Taxonomy (NCBI): domain Eukaryota; kingdom Metazoa; phylum Chordata; class Actinopteri; order Labriformes; family Labridae; genus Halichoeres; species Halichoeres trimaculatus. The sequence continues at coordinate 22,658,587 of NW_027437185.1, forward strand.
TCATGCTGGATCTGAGAAGTCTCATAACTACTTACAAGCGCTAGTGAATGTCTTTATGAGCACTCACCAGTGTAGGCAAAATGAACAAGAGATCTGAGCGCCTCTGGATCCACTCCCTCCATCTTTATCTCCTCTTGCTTAGCCTCTCTCACGTCGCTGGTGAACATGGCAGCAAAGTAATCGGATACTGCGCTCAGAACCAGCCTGCCATGAAGAAAGCACAGGGAATTAATGCTTGCATGTTGTACATTATTTTCTGTGATAGATATGTACGCTGATTATGTTAAGTGGTTGGTGACTCAATCACAAGGCTGCTACTTGCCTCTGTGTAGCTGTACTTCATAATTCATGGCAAATGGCACACATTCAGTGTTGTAATACAGATGTTGTGCTGTTTAACTGTTATAAATGCTGCTTTAGCTTTTTCTCACTGTACGTGTGTGTGAAGGAGCTTTTAAGGAACTTACTGTTAACCCCTTATTATGTCTCATTCTACCTTGTCAGCTTGAGATAAATTATATGTTGTCAATAGCTACACTGGACAGCCTTTTAAATGTTTTAAATCACTTCTCCAGCTCACATAACCCTCTGTGTGATTCACTATGGAAAGCAGAAATCATGTGACAGTACAAAAAATACAGTCTACATCTACGTTTCAAATAATCGGTAGTTTCCAGGTTTTATAAGTGTATATTTTATGTCATTTATTAAGTCTATAAACCATTCGACCTCTACATGACTGAGCAAATATGAAGCCACATAGAGAGAAGCAGTCAGAGCAGGATTATGTTACTCAACTAGGTCAGTCACTGATACATTTTTTTTCCTCCCTCTGTGGAGCATTCCCTTTCACAAGTATATCTGGATGAACCAAGAATTTATTCTGTAGATCAAGACACATGAGCACATGTGCTCAGTGAATCCCTCTCAGCAGCATCCAGGAGGTGTTATGTGATCTGTTCGATTTAGCCATTCAACCGAGACACAGATATTGACACCTCCTTGTATCGTATCAGTGTGTCCTTGCACATGTCAAATTTGATATGGAAATGAGGCAGGGTAAAAGGTTGCAGCAAACAATGGTCATAGTGTGTATGCATCTTCCATATCAACTGTCACATTCCCTGTATTTCAGAGGCTCCTCAGTTACACTTTATTTTGACTGAGCTGACAGAATCATTTTCCACATGTAAGCTGGAGCCCAGATCAAAGCCTTAATGTTCACATCGAAAACCTAATGAAGTGAACCCAGATGAGCTTCTGCATCTCTTAACTCGAGCTGAAACAGGTATAATTACAAAAATCAAAGCAGGCGGAAGCACAAACGCCAACCTGTGAGCTGGTATCTTGTGGTCGCCTGCTATCAAGAGGACATCACACAGCTGTTTGTGCTGGAGGTAGGTCTCCATCTTGCGGAAAGTCTGTTCTGCATGGTTTGTGGCCTGGAAAAACTCATCGGAGGAGTTGTTGTTCATTCTGGTGAAGGTGTTTAGAGCCAACCTGTGGTAGTAGAGAAGACAGATGTCATCAAGCCAAGTAATGGTCCTTGTCTGTTTGTGCTATGGCATCTCTGCATTTCTCGACCTTGATAAATCCTTTGATTTAAATCGAGACAAATTTTACAACCAGAACATTTCTGATACATACATCTGCTGATACAGCTTATTCTAAATGACCACAGAAGAAAAGAAAAGTGTTATTTTCAAGTTTTTACTTTCCTTTCTGTTTGGTCCTCCACTTATAATGAAACAGAAAGTCACAAACAGTAACTTCACTTGATGAGGACTTCACAGACACAACAGAAAAAAGAAAAATTCAGTTCACTTGAGGTAGAAAACAAAGAAATGCCGTTTTAAGGAGACAAATTAATTAACCTTATTAATTAAATTTCTCTCAGTTTCTCTCCCCATCCGTTATCATGGGCATTAAATAAATAAATAAATATAAAAAAGCTGTACACAGCAAGATAAGCAAACCAATTATTGTGAACACAAAACAGCTTATTTGGACACATGGCACTCCTGATCTCCCTGCTCCCCGCGGTGCATTTGAATCTTTCTTGCAACCCTAAGCTGAAATTAAAACTGTTATGGACTAAACTCCGTACATAAGAGGATAACTAAGCACTTCAGTCCAATGAGACATGCGAACACCACAATCAATGCAACAGCTTTCCACACAGAGTTTCCCTGTGTATGTATGCAGGCATGCCTTTGTGCCTGTTCCTGTGTGTCGGCATATCTGTGTGCACATGTGTGTTTCCTGAAGACAGGGACTTAACAAGTGAACAAGCCTGTTCCTCGCAGTATTGTGTCTGGGCTGAGTCCCCTGTCCCCATAGGCTGCTAGATTACATGCTGTTTTACAGGAATCCAAGTAATCCCTCAGACTCATGGCAAATAATGCAGGCCAGTCACTTTGTGTCTCTCGCAGAGCAAGTCCACTCATTGACATTTCGGGTTGTTTGTTACGCTACATAAAAAGACCCGAGCTGCTACTCAGGGGGATTTTTTTTTTTTACCATCGTCTCATGCTCCTTCTCCTGTGTAATGACTGATGGTGCTCAAAAAATGTCAATGCTATTTAAAGCAACACTTTATACCCCCGCTCATTACCCCTCATAGACTGAGACCACAGCTGAATAAACTAGTAAAATTACAGATTTCTCTATAAAACCGAGCTGCAAACCCTGTGATACTCAGCAGCACAATGTATTGGCATATACTAAGATTGATAACACAGAAGATGGCTGGCTCTTTATTGATGTCCTGATTAACACACAATTAAAAAGTTTTAGCCAATTGTGTGACTTTAGCGCCTTTGATTACACAAAGCAACAACATTTTCCCTTGGAGAATTGTTTTTATTGCCCTCAGGACACCACACTATCCTATAGCCTAATCTTTATTGAGAGACTTTATACTAAATGCGTAAGAGTAATTTATTGCCCTGTCACGATAATTCCCCAGTGACTCTGGAGTCTTGGAGAGGAACACCAAACAAGACCGAATAAGCAATGGGGCCGTAAAACTGAGATGCATTGCCTTTGTATTGGCTCTAAGGCCCCCTATAAGGATTTTTCATGCCTACCAATCTCCCCGACACTAATTGCTTTTGTATCACATTCTAGGGAGCAGTAAATTTCTCTGAGGTGTGTATTTCGCTTTCAGTAACGGTGGGTCGGATCATCAGAGGTAGAGCCCAGTTTTATTGAGGCACTAAAGCCCCGGAACACCTTACTCCAGAGAAAATGCTGTGGGGACATTGCTGTATGCTGCATATTACTAAGCAATTCAGGGAGAGAGTCACAGCCTAACAGGGCCTATGGATTTCTATTGTGCTTTACAAACTCTTTCATTGTGCTGACTTGCATTCTTAAAGCAATGAGCAGGTAAGTCAGCCCTTATAAACCCACCAAATAGAGTAGCTTCTATTTCCAATTTTGACTTCATGATGTTTTCCCGAGTGAACACACACCACCCATTTTGTCATTTGCAATCCACACCTTTACAAGAATATCACAACACCAATGTGACTAATTGGATCAGAGATGAGACTTATTAAAAAAAACAACGTGCTGTTCAGGTGAAGCACACAATATGTGTTTTTTGCCTTTTGTTATTTTACCAAAGACTTTGTTTGACAGCTGTACAATGAATGTTGAGTGTGTTATTCTGTAGGGACAGATAGATAAACATAGCTTTATCAGATAAACATTTATCTATAAACACAGCTTAAATTAAAAACTAATAACATCAAAGAGTCGTTTTAACATGTTTCATCTGTCTGTGCTGTCTCTGTTATCAGAGTTCTTCCTGTGTTAAAAAAAGAAAAAAAAAAAAAACTCCCGGATGAACGGTTGGGCTATCTGAGATGTGCTTTCGTCAGCTTAGATTAGCCCCTAGCTCTAAAGGTTGTGACTCAGACGTGTTGCTGAGAATCTCAGTCTTATTCCAACTAGTGTCAACTCCATCCTTTCTGAAGAGAGGGAGAGTCGTGCCTGCCTCTGCCTGGGCCAAATGGGAAATGTCTCTTTCAAAATGGATTATAACAGCCATTTTGCCCCTGAAGGCTGCTGCTGAGTAGCTTGGGTTGGATTGAGAATCCAGTAACTCCTACAAATCCTCATGCAGCATGTGCCAAGTCTATATAGTCCATGAGCTCTCTATGCTCCTGTACGATGACAGTCGGTGTGCTGCTATTCAGCTTTGTGTGCAGAGAAATATACACACTAACGTTAATAACTCCAACCATGCGGTGAGGATGAGAAGATAACTGCAGAAATAGATTTTCCTTCCTTCACACATTCTTCTTCTGATGCCTTTGTTACACCAGACAGACCTGCTTAATATTGATAACGGTGGAGGACATGTAGCTGCAGACACGAACAACGTCTTTTGAAATCTGCTCCAAATGTGACCAGAGAATCCTTTATGGAACAGAGCACGGTGTTAAATTACCATAGCTCTTAGTATAAATAAAATACTGTCTTCTTGTACCTTTTCACTCGGGCTTTAAAGAAAAAGATTGTAAAGAAGAAGGCGTGTGGCAGGGTAGACAGGTCAGCACAATGTCTGTGATGTAAAAATGAAAGCCTGAGGTAAGGTGGGATACTTATTCCTGTTTTGATCATTAAAGCAAACCAAATGGAGATAAATCTGAAGATAAAATCAGCCAAAAAATGTTCTTTACATAATCATATTCAACATTACTTGAACACAAAAACAATAATCTGTCTGACGCTTTTGTGAATAATGTGCTTGAGGATGAATATAAATTTGAATAAAGAAACTGATAAGCACAGTCCATTATGGTACAGCCTCAAAAAGGTGCAGCTCAGGTATATTTTATTGGTATGCTAAATTTTTAATCCATATTGATATTTTTTGGGGGATATGTGGATTGCAATGCTGAGCTGTGAATTGTAATGCTAAGGCATTTGATTTTAAATTGTGTGTGTGTGTGTGTGTGTGTGCACGTCTGTGTGTGTGTCTGTCTTGGGGGTTGGGGGCGTCCTGTAAGTGAAAAATGTGCAGATCTTAGCAGAAAGCTCCTCACTGCCTTGCTGATGGTAGGTTAACTCGCATACGTATGAGACTGTCATTATTGTCGGATTGTAAGTTATTTTCATATGATGTTAGCGAGTCGACAAATTTATCCACATTATTAAAGTGGCAGTCTTTGGTTGCACATACTTGTATTAGATATACAAATATTTATAGATATGCCTTTGAATACCCTGCATACATCTGCAGCCAATCAACCTTGGCAGGTTTTGAACCTTAACCTTTACATAACTAGGGCTGTAATAATCTGATGTTACCATGATGTCATCAGTTACTCCATGGTTTCTGTCATCTGCACACTTTCTGTTGGTGCTAAGATTTTTTAATGCAGTGATTATTTTCAAAAACACCTTCCTTCAATTGGATATAACCCGAATGGATTTTTTTGTGTCAGTTTTCTGGGCTTCTATGATTCTTTGTCAGTGCAAATAACCCAATAAAAGAAATTTACAGCCCTAATGTTTTAAGTCATGATTCTTAGCTGGTTACAAAACAGTCTGACATTAATACTGATGTCTTACTATGATCTACTAAACCAAGCAAGACTATCAATGTAAAGACTGATTATTTCTATACTGTCATATCTAATGTCAGTAATGTTTGGTAGAGGGTAGGTGACAATCCAAAACTTCAACGGCATACTATGAGAGCAACCTTTGTTAACACTTTTCGCAGCAAGGATTTCCAATGATCAGATCATTTAAGTGTTGAAATAAAGCAGGGAGAGATTTCATGATTAAATGACAAAGACACAGACTGGGCAAAATCCATCCACAGAGTGCACCCTGATGGACAGAAACTTTGAGAGGTGTATTGTGGGGAGATTTCAGGGATTTCTACAACATATGAGTATAGAGTGGTTTGAAAATTTCCACATGATTAGAAAGGACATCCAGCGTTGTTACTTTCTATCCATGCGTCAAAAAAATAAAAACCGAATACCCCTCTTTAAGTTCCTCTATGGCTTTCATGCCACAGACTAACCATATCTGAATGTCTTTTTCTTTGAATTAGAGCCAACTTCAGCTAAAAATATTGATCCACAGTTTAACGAAACAAAAACTAAGTGTCTAAGCAATGTTTTATTCTCACTGCTGTTAAAGACCATCTAGTAAATCATACCCAACTATTACGGAAAACTCTAGGTTGATCTTTAGCTCCCCTCTGAGACGACCTTGTGGTGCACAGAATGCTGATGAAAAGAAGGTAGTGGAGATTCAGAATCAATTATAAACAATCACAAAATCCCCTAACACCCGAGAATTTCTTCTAGAGATTACCCCAGATGTACAGCAAGTTGCAATTTACAGCATTTTACGGACGCCTCCGCTGGATGTGTCACATAGACTGAGACCCTATAAGCCTAGTGGTGTTATAAGGCATCCGACAAACATTTGAATTACTGCTGTTGACAGGAGGAGAGGTGGTGGTATTTCTTCTCCAAGGCGGCGGAGAGGGAATTGAGATATCATTCAAACTAAACGGCAGCTGAGTCAAGCTTGTGTTAGTGTTTATGTGGGAGAGGTCAGGGTTTCCATTCCATTCAGGTTAACTTCTGTCATATATTCTCTGCCAACCGTGGGGAGAGGTTATTTTGTGAGAGTGGTGAGGACAAACAAATATACAGCATATAGATATGTAGGAGCGTCAGGAGCAAGGGGGACAAAAACGAAGGTATTAGATCTCATACACACTCCACTACACTTGATTTAACAGCTCTGCTGCTTTGCACCAGTCAGTCGGAGGAGTAAGGTGGACTAAATTTAGGAGAAAGCAAACAGAAGAACATATCAGTGCTAAAATATTGCTGAAAAATGAGTCACAGACCGGTAAAGTTATTCTCAGGAGCCTGGGCATCTAAAATAGTGCAGCTAGCATGATTACATTTACATTAAATAAAAACTGCTTTTTTATGAGCTTAAGAGAGACTATTGTAATTCTATCAGGGCATTTTCATCTCTTTGGATTAATGTGGCAGTGTAATCAAAACAGTATCTGATTTCAATTTATTTCAATATCATTTACTTCAAAAGTACAACCACAGAGAATAAGCTATGTTCACTCATGTATACTCTAAAATATTTAATAAAAGAATGAAGGAAATGACTGAGCTGTTTCTGCTGTGGACATTGGGGCATGTGCAACAAAATGACTGACATATATTTTCCAACAACAGTCAAATGGCTAAATTTTGGGTATTTTTCACAGCCGGCAGAACTCATTTCTATATTCAGCCTGAGGGATTGTGACAAATTACGTGTCAAGGATTTATGATGTGAGACGTAATAGGGCCACCCAGCTGGTGGAGTAAATGAATGTGCATATCTCAGTGACATCCACACATCTGCTTAGCCGCCGTTGAGCATGCAAGCCATGGCGTGTCACACAGTCACTGGCCTAATTCACTGTGCAACTTCAAACAACTAAAGATGCTGCACTTGTCCATGCACCATATCCGGCAAGTGTTTTTTCACAGTTAATGAGTGACAGCTTTACCATAACGCTAAAACTTGAATGAAATGTGGCTTTGCATATCAATCCTCTTGATGACTATACAACTCAAATTACATTTTTATTGACATGGAAGCCACAGGATTATGATGAAGAAAAATATATTTACAGAAACTAGTAAACCCAGTTACATTATGTAAGTTTGCTGATAATCACATTTATAAATAGATAACACTAAAACCTGCTTAAGCTGAGCAAAGCATATGTTTTATGATACAACAGAGCAGAGCTATTTGAATATCTCAGCATCATTGTCAAAATATGACGGCTGTGGTGTATTTTACATGGCCAGCGTGAACTCAAGGTCCCCCTGAGAGCTGAAGACTTACACATTTTCACTGTGAGGCACATCTTTTATGCATGCACTTTTCACACACAGGGAGCCCAAAACATGAACATCTGCCAATTATACCAACACGGAGAGCAGAACGTCTAGCTGATTCCAAACTGTATCTTTACTCAGAATTATTCATGTTCTGCTCGGGGAACTCGACCATCCACTGCCCGAAGCATTCATTTAATCCACACTAGCACACTTTTTGGGCTGTAGATGGAGAGTGTGCATTTAGAATCATCTGTTCAATCACAGTGAGCTCTTTATGAAACAAAGGGGAGAGTTTCATTGTTCATTGTTCGTACCTTCAGCAGGTGCAGGGCACAAAAGGTGCACGCAGGAATCAGAAAAGATTAAAGTCTGATCACCTTAGAATGTCACAGACAAGATAAAAGGGGAAGAGGTCTTTTCATCGTTGAAGTGAGGTGCTTTTTGTGTTGTGCCAAACAGCACACGCACCCATGCACTCGTAAACACACACACCTGCATACGCACACGTCTATTCTGTTTACTTCCTGGAAGAAGACGTAGGATCACACAGGGTGGGGGAAGAAAAACACAACCTGGGAAAAGAGGGGGTAGGATTTATGATCCTAAGAGGCTGGTTTCAGTGTTTGTCGAATGTAAAATTGGGCCGAAATAATTAAAACAACTTGTGCAGTCCGCTAGCAGTAATAGCTTCCAGCTTATAAAGTGGTTGAATTGTCAATCTAGACATTTCATCGGATTGCACCACTTCTTTTTTTACAGATACTCTGCTTGTTAAGTGATGTGACTGCTCTTTCCTGATTTCCACTTTTAAGACTGTAGAAAAGTGAAATAATGTAATGTGTGAAATCTAACTGCTCTGAGAATTCTGTCAAAGTCTTTCCATGAATGTAGCATGCACCAAAACACAGATAAGTGAAGGGAAAAAGCCTCTGCTCTAGGTCCCCTGAATAATTAAAGGATGCTTTATTGGTTTATGCTGCCCAACATGCTGTGGACAATGAGAGTGAGCTGCTCCCAGGTGAGCCATGGTGGCAGCTGCCGAGTCTGGGTAAATTGGAAAATGATAGCTGTGCAGATAATTTCATCTTAGCTCAACTAAAGTGTCTGCATGCAAGGTAGAAGGGCAAATATTAGATGTAGTTAAAAGCTGAGGATATTATCCTCCTCATACTGCTTGTGTTGAGTCTGGGAAATGTCAAAAACAGATTATGTGTGACAGCTCTGTGCTAAGTAAGCAGCCTTTACTCTTTAATACTCATCTCCTCTGATCCCAACAAAACATTTTGGCTTTGATTCTGGGGTGCTGCCTCAAAAATCAAACCCATGAAATGTGGGGGAACCATGTTTTCTCAAAATAGACCACCCCCAGAATCTGGTTTCCAGTCATTGAGCACATAAGATGCAAAGAAGCAAATGTTTTCCCATATAAGAAATCCATCATCTTAGTATTTGCTTTGTACCTTTCTCTGGCCTCCACTTCTGCTGGTTCCTCTGTGCTGCTCTTAACATCTTCCGGGCTGCTGCTGGTGTCCTCTTTTCTTGTGGTGCTGGGCGAGGAGCTGCTCTTTGGGGATTCCTCGTTGACCTGGAGACCCTGGATGGTGCTCTGCTGATGGTGCCATGATTGATGACCAGCTCTGGCATAGACAGGTGTGGGCCCTGGCGTAGGTGCTAAGATGCTGTGAACTGGGCTGCTGGTCTTCCGTAGTCCTCCGATACCTCTTTCCCGTGAGTGACTCTTCAGTCGTCCCTGGACAGGTGTCCCTCTGTGGTCCAGGCCATCCTGCTGGATGTAGCCTCCCACCCCACCACCACCACCACCTCCGCCGCCAGCCGAACCCTGAGACGAATGACTGAACCAGCGCCAGCGGAGCCTGAGGATCTGCTTCACGTCAAATTCCTTCTTCCCCGACACAGACATCCTCCTCTGGGTTTGGAGACGAAGGCAATGGTTTGTGGAGCCCCCAAAAACATGGAGAGCAGAGAGGAGTAGAGCCTGGTTTCAGTCCTCACTGACTACACTGTGCCTCTTCTCCACGGTTATTGTCTCACTACTGTCATGACCACCCCCCTCTTCCTGCTATTACTCCTCCGTTGTTCTTTTAGTGGAGATGGAAAGCAGTCCTCTGCAGCTTTTGTTCCTGTGCCTGAGACAACTACCCTCCCTCCAACTCACCCACTCTGTCTTTCTCTCTCTCTCCTGAGCTGCTGCTGTTTCTGTTTGCTGCTGCTGCTGCTGCTGCTGCTGCTGTGCCGCTGGAGCTGAGTTAATGCACATGCATGATCCACACTCCCTCCCCTTTGCTTTCCCTATTTCACACACTCACTCTCTCCCCCTCTCTCTTCCACTCTGCTAGTCTGTGCACGCACATACACACACACACAAACACACACACACACACACACACACACACACACAGACACACACACACACACACACACACACACACACACACACACACACACACACACAGATAGACATATACTCAGGCAATAAAAAATGAGAAAATCTCACAAGCCAATCCCAATACCCTTTGCTGCTGTTCTGTGTACCCCTGTGTGTATATATAGAAGGGTGTGTGTGTGTGTGTGTGTGTGTGTGTGTGTGTGTGTGTGTGTGTGTGTGTGTGTGTGTGTGTGTGTGTGTGTGTGTGTGTGTGTGTGAGGGGGGTGGGGGGTGGGGGGGGGGTTAACAGGGTAGCCTGATCTTGCTCAAAAGGGGAGGTGGGGTATCAGGGAGCTTGGAGGATGAGGTCACACCTTAACAAAGTAAATTATTGCTTGCTTCAGGACAGAAAAGGGAAGACAACTAACTACATCACGCTGTCAGAGCTCTTAATATGAGCCTCTCATACATTCATGTATGTCCTTACACACGCATGCTGATCCATTAACAGAGAGGCTGACATGTAATTTAGTCTCATAAATACCTAACAACTACATACTCTGATAGGTAAGTGAAATGTATCACACACTGACACACATCTGTGCTGTCTATGCTCTCATCCAAGAGAATTCCACAGGGGAACGTCACACTGTAAGTAGCCATGCAGAAAAGATATTCCCCCTCAGACGCTGTCTTCTAAGCCCCCTGCGATTACTAGTGAAAAACGACATCGTGATGAACCCTCAAGGTCAGTAAGCAGCCTCTACCCCAGTCAGATTCAGAAAACCTGCTTTTGAATTTCAGAAACACCTCCAGCTTTAGCATAAGCTTAATCCTATACCGCTGCATGTCAGTTTGATACCACAACTTCACTACACAACTCCAAAGGCAAAGGGACAGTGAAAAAGCCTACAAGGTAATTTGGAGACATTTGATCAATTCTGAGAACATCACCAGCATACCAAAATAGTCATTTGGTTTTAAGCTTTAGACAACTCAGGCCATGAAAGCTACAAGGATAAATAGCCATTATGAGAGCTGAACATCCATCATCAACAGTGTAGATAAATGGAGTCTACAAGCAGAGCTTGCCACCTCATTTATTTGCAGGATTCCAAAATAAAACTAATCCCTTCAATTTGCAGTGGAGAGACATGAAAGCTTGATGTTTCAACAGCACATCATTTATTCATCATGGTTTGCACACTGTAAATGTGGTGGCCCACCTGGCCTGAGTTGAGTTGTCTGGCCAAAAACTGAGCAGGGGCCAGGGAATGTAAAAAAAAAAACTAGGGAATATAGCAGTGTAAATCACATAATACCCCAGCTTCCCAGTGTCATAAGCTTTGCTGGATTGTCCATGGATGCTGAGAAATAGCTTTTAGAAATAAACAATTATGGCGCTGGTAATCTTACCTCTTATAAACCATTTCGTGTTTCAGACCGCATATATTAAGCTTTAATTTATATCGAGCAAGAGCACTGGGCTCGAGCTGAGTTATGTAGTCAGATGACATGGAAGCCCACACAACCTTACAAAAGGAACTAACAAACAAACTTACAAACTGGCATAAAAGTCCTAAAAAGTAGTTGAACCACAGATTTGTACCGTTGTTCTGAATGTGTTGCTATGGGTGTTGCTGTGGATTGTATACGGCTCGTGAAAAATGGCGCCGTGTTGCACGTTACGTGTGACGTCAGCTTGTGTGTCCCTACATGTGTCCACGGATAATGCAGTCATGAGCATTGAGTGAGAGTTGTGTTTCCTCTCTGGGTACAGGGTAAAAACGTCTGTCCACTTAATATCTGTCCACTTGCAGATCTCTTCTGTCCGCTCACTGCTATTTCACAAACCTGGGAGCATTTTACCGTCCGTCAAAGTGATTACATTAAGTATAAAAAATGTGTTTTTTGGTGGTTAACTCCTCTTCATCGGCTGACAAACCATTATACTCCGCAGTGCTTCTGCACCCAAGTTGCGCACGCATCCGCCGTTATTGGTAACAAATAATCCCTCTATACAACAGAAGTAACGTCTATCAAGTTTTCACCATCACTGAGCAACCGGTGTTTTGGAGTTAACAGTGACCATGCTAAGTGGTGACTCTCAGCCGAGAGTCACCAGTTAACAGGGTCATACTTTACACCGAAACACCAGCAACGTCTGCAGGTGAATAATTGAATGTGCCATCCCACAAGAAAGGCAACACGAGTGTGGTAATAAAGGAGAGGGAAAAAGCCTGGCACTTAATAACGGAACCGGTTAATGCGTAAGTAGCGCGAACATGTACAATTAAGAAACTGTACTCCACACACTGTCATAATCACAGCTTAAAGATGCGGAGCTGATGACTTTTCAAGTCCGCTAATCAATACTTGTGTTTTTCTTTGATGTGGCCCATAGAAGTGCATGTTACTTAGGTTATTTGAAGTACAATTACGTTCAAAGAAAATTTCAACTCTGTGTCCGTGTTATCTATTGACTCAATTGTTCTTCTGTTGTGTTCTGTTTCATCCCTCATCTGTCATGAAGAACAAACCTGTCTGGCCAGAAAAGAACCTGGCAGCAGGTGAAAACCAAATATAAAAATATTCTGCAGTCTGGTAAGTTACTTATGCATAGCCCAAAGAGCAATTATCAAATGAAGTGATAAATTTGTTGTCTGCTGAGAATGAATTTCTGTACGATTTTAGCTGTGGAAAAAAAAAAAGACACATCAAACCAACACAGGGGGTGGCCCACCAAGCCAGGACTTGACCCCAGCAGAGGAGCTGGCACTCGACTTAAATAAAGGGAGGCCAGTGATGGAGGGGATCCAGGGGGGACTGTGACAGATACTGATATACATATTAATTAAACCTCTGACAGCAATTTGACAAGCTGTCTTTATTAGTATAACAATATAACAGTAGGGCTGACAATGAGACTGAATGAGTGAATAGAAGGATTGTTTAAGTTAAAAAGTGGAGTCAGAATGATGTGGGACCCTTTCACTCCTAAAGCTAGACGTCTAAAATAGGACGATTTTCCTATTTTCAGGAGACAGTTAAGACAAAATTATATACTGTCTGTTATATTGTAGTCCATTTCGGTGGTGTGATATATTTAATCTTCCTTTGTTTCTCCTCGTTCTCATTCTATAGGTTTAGGGTTGTTATTTATTTTTTTACACCAGTTTGGTTTAGTATCAATTTCAGTAAGGCCTGTTTTTTTCCATTTTCTTAATAACAATTTTAAACCTTTTATTGTATGACTTGTATGAATAAAGAAAGGATTATCAACTGTCTGTGTTAAAAGTTATTTTTGTCTTCATATTATTATTAATATGTATTATTTATTTATTAAGTAAATAATACTAAAGTCAACCAGCAAATGCACTGACTACAGTTGTAAGATTTGGGTGCAGGATGATTAAATGATGTAATGTGTAGAAAAAGCATGAAAATGCTGTAACCCATGCTCATTTCTTACATTACAGAGAGCAGAGCCAGCACAGCATTAATCTTATCCAGGTAGTTAGCCTGGTCTGGAGCAGGCTAGCTGCAGAGAATAAATCACCATGGTAACTAGTCCGCGATAAACTTGACCAGCTTTTGTTCAACCGACTTGAGGCTGACTTCATCCAGGATAACCAATGTTTGCCAGCTTAATCCCTTATCTTGGTTTTGTGCAATACCCCCCTGGTATGTCACAGTCTAGTAAGTGTCCACGATAATGTAGTCATGAGCATTAGTGACAGTTGTGTGTTTAATTTGCTCTCTGGGTACATGCCGGATTTCTCCTCTAAAAATATCTAGTTCAAATCTGTTTTTTGGTGGTTGGCTCTTCCACGTCAGTTGACAAACCATTATACTTCGCAGTTATTCTGCACCCAAGTTGCGCCCATCCAGTGTTGTTGATAAACAAATAGACCCTCTAGAAGTACAGCCCATATAATGATATTTACGTCTAGTTGACTATGACGCCAGCTTGATCATGAAGTCGAGGGCAAACAGTGATCAATTAAAGTCAGTTGGAGCTGTCTGGCTGATGTGCATAACTGTACAGTTAAGCACATCAGCCCATTAGGAGTTTAATGTGTTCTGTGTGAGTAAATGCATGATTTTATTCACAATCTATTATTGTTTTGCCAATCACCCGAGGCAGTCAGAACACGTGGGTTGAATTTATATCTTTCACTGTGGTGTGCAGACTTTAATTATTTTCCTGACCTATTTTGATCTCTATGGAATGGATGTTTCTGTTCCTTGCTCTGGTAATAAAATCTATTTAAAAAAGTGAGAAGAATTACTTACATTTAAAGTACAATTTTGTACATTCTCCTATCAACTTTCTCTCTCAGGTTTCTAGAGATATGTATAAAAAAATTATTCTTTTATTTTTTTCATTGTTCCACTTGAACCAAAACCGTCATTATTATGAAAAGGACATTCTTGGATGATAGTAGATGTTCACATTGCTTCCTATCTATTACTGTATATTGCTGCAGTTCTCTACTATCATTGAAACACTTTACTGGAAATGCACAGATAACTGCTCTTCAATGGAAGGAACAGTTTTCAATTGTGGTTTTAGTTGAGTAGTCCGTCAACCTAAAATGAACTGATTCACCACTAATTTTCCCTATACCGAGATCTTTGTTCATAAACAAAATACAGGGAGGAAACGAGATAATGCTCATAACAGAGACAATATAAAGATACGAAGATAAGGAAAGATGCATTTATGTGTATTGTAAAACACTAATTTCACTGTATTATTAAAATTCACAGCATAACAAGATAAAAAGAAAGAAACAAGGTCAAAATCTGCATTAAGTGTCTCAATCACCAGTTACCAAGAGTATATGTTGATGATGCAGTGAAAAAAGATGAGCCTTAGATGATTTTTTAAAGTCAAATGGCTAAACATTAATGAATTAACGTGCCCTTTCTCTGTAATAGTTAAGATTGTGTTCTGTTATTCTGGAGCCAAATAGGAGCCGCAACAAACAACTGGATTTTAGAGTGGATTCTAAATGATAGCATTTGTACACACGCTCTAGTTTTTGAATCCATGGCAGTGCTTGCTTTGTTCCCCTGTTAAATTCATCTGAAAAGAAGCCATGCTGTTTCCCTCCATAAGATCTTCACCTTTTGACATTTATTAGTTAAACTCAGGAGCAGTGATCATATTTTACAATTGATAATTTAATGGTGTTCATTGATTCCAAGCAACAAGACCATTGTTTGTATTTATGAACACAAGTTGAATATGCACAGCATTCATAATGGTTGGTGTACTTTGTATAATATAACCAGTCACGTTAGGTGACTTAATGAGATGAAATATGTTATGTTTACATGTTCATGAAATTTAGAATGAGATAAGATCTGATGTAAAGTAACAGATTATCACACTGAGTGACCTCTTTTGTTTTTGCAGGAGCCAAGGACACCATCTGGCTGCACTCTGCATGACACGAGATGTCAACTGTCAGACCGGTAAGGAAGACCACATTATCATTCAACATCTGCTTCCCCAGGGTACATACCTACATGACTATATGGATATTCTTTTACTGATATTTGCCCTTGCACTTGCATTAATGGTATAAGTTATGGGTCTTAAATGTCTCTTAGCCTTAAAATGAAATGTATTGGGATAGAATTATCTACGAAACTGACCCCTGGCAATGACTGTAAAATTATCTTTTTTAAATTATATTATAACATTAAAGGATCATACTAAAAGACATTTCTTATAAAGCAGGGTGATATGATTAAAAATGCACTCTAGCCTCTTGAAAATCTACAAAATTTATCAACTCAATGCTGTAGTAAAAGCTGAGCCAGTCCATTACATGTGGAGAATGATTTTCAAAACAACAGAAAGGAAATAATATGGCTGGGGACTCAAAGCAAATGTAATGAATACATCCACACTTACAATACATGCTATCATACATAAGTAGTCTTACCTCAGGAATTGATTCTGTGTGGTTCTCCTTAGTATTAAACCACACTGATTATCTTCTGCTAAAGTTGAGCCACAGAAACAACCTGCAAGTAATCCAGTAACTAAAACATTGCTGCTGTTTAGAGAAGTTTAAACTTTTTCTTCTCTAATGTCCTTCTTGCAGCACAAAATGAATGTTCGCCTCTCTGAAAAGAGGGTGGCACTTTCCTCTTACAAAGGAAACTCCTGATAAGTTCCTTCCTATGCACAGCAACAACAAAAGCATTCAAGCAACCAGAAAGACTGGGATCACATCCTGTGAGTGAGCAAAATACACGCTTTTTTTGTTTGGTTTTGTTTTATTTTTACAAAGCCTCACTACACATAACATATTCCCTGTTGATTTCACATTTCATAATAATCAAGAACTTTAATAGCTGCATTGTAATTTTGCTACCATAGAAGTTAGCAGGTTGATTTGTGTTGCATACAATCTGGGTGTTCTTAGTGATATAAATGATTTTTCACCAGTCATGAACTTAATGGATTACTGTGCTCCTGTAGTTTATATGGATCTTTCAGTCTGTTAAATATTTATATATTTTAATGGGGCACACACACACACACACACACACGCACACAAATATATATATATATATATATATATATATATATATAGAGAGAGAGAGAGAGAGAGAGAGAGATTTTCAGACCATGTGTAAATTCAACATTTTGTGACAAGTTTATTCAGAAGCTTTATTATGTGGCTTTTGAATACCATAGTGTTCGCTTTTCATAGCTTATGTAGCTGATTCAGCTCCTTAATGCAGCTTCTCTCTTCATTCACTTAGGAACGCAGCCCACCATAGTGAAGTCCGACTGCTGTGAGCCCGTCACCCCAGTCTGACATCAGTGTAGCTAAGCTGTAGCTTTCGCTACACACTAAAAACTGCCAGGTTAATTCATTTACCCAACTGCTGAGTTATGAAATTGGTAACCCATTATGAGTTATTATAATGCAGTTCAGGGTTATTTCCACAACTCATGTGGTGGGTCAAATCCATAAAACCAAACATAGATATTTTAACTCAGTACATGGGTTGTTTTGGCCACTGTCGGGCTGTCAACAGGTTTGAGCACAGACCTGTCCCTTCCATCGTTGCTACTGTCTTCTCACTCTGCGGCCTGCTAAAACCAAAACAGCCCTGGTGAGGTCTTGATCGGGCATTTCCATTCTTAAAAGATGACTCAAGTAGCGGCCATGTGAGTAATAACATTTTACTGATAAATTGTTGCAACATAGTCAGACAATAGACAAGATGTAACTCATCTCCCAGCACCAGAGCGCTGTGCTGTTTGATGCCTGGTGTTGACACATGGACATCACCTCTTCAACCACATCAGGCTGCCATGCTGTAAAAAATAAAAAAACGTGACTCGTGGTTTTATAACAAAGAGTTTTCATCACTTGACAGGCAACTAGGTACACCCCCTGGGACGGAACAAGCATCCAGCCGCTGGATTTCTTGAAGAGAGACTCTTGAATATCAGAAAAAGGCTGAGATTAAAGAGCAGAGGGTCACAAGGCCAAAGGAAAATATGTGAAATGGGAAAATATAGAGATTAATATAGAGAGAACTATATACGTGTGTGTGTGTGTGTGTGTGTGTGTGTGTGTGTGTGTGTAGGTGTAGGTGTGTAGGTGTGTGTGCGTGTGTGTGTTTATATATATATATATATATATATATATATATATATATATATATTGCATACGCAGTGTGTAATGTTGAGTGCTGAGAATTGTAAACTACAAAGACCCACCGAGCTTTGTCTCTTATTTGTTTTGACCATGATATGATCCTACCAAGTGTGCGAGTTTTAGTCTAGGCAACTGTGGTCGTATGTTCAAGTTTAATTTACATCAGTTTCCAGTGGTAGTATCTGAAAAAAAAAAAAAAAACACCTACTTTAATTCTGAAGGCATGGCATTTTATTTTGGTGTGGTAGTGGGCCACTGTTATTCAAATGTCACAGGAACCCTGCAGTTTGCCAAGGAATTGAAAACACGTCACCTAAGTGAGGAAGTTGGTTTTTGGCAGCTCCAATCTGACCCCTGTCTTTAAGTTTTTGCAAATTTTGATTTAACCCATTTTTATGCAGCAAGTTTGTATATTTTCATTCTGCAGCATATTAATGTACTTGTTTGTCTTTTTTTACATTTTCATATTGATGTCCTGTTTTTTAAGAACTAATTTTTTTATTTTCTTTATTGCTTATTCATGGCCTTTCTCCCAGCTGCATTTTAGAATCAAACTTAATCTAAAACTACAAATGACGGATTTAGAGTCTGCTCAAATGGATTAGTCTTTTGATGGCTATTCCTCAATACTGTCCTGCAAAAGACCTGTTTTTTATTTATCTAAAGTGCTTCTGATTTCTATTTGCCTCTTTATTTAGTTCAGTCAGGACCACTTTGTCAAAAATAAACTTTATTAACTTGCACAATTTTCATTTGGCGGTATGGTTCTGTTCTGGGACTCACTGCTCTTCCACGCGCTTGCGTGGAAAGCCTGAGGCAGGAAGAGCACACCTTCTTGCCTATCATGAGCCATCATGAACGGCATAAACAGGGAGCGCAGCAGCAAAATAAAAACCCAGACAGAGCAGAGCAAAACATGAATAAAATAACAGGAGGCGCTGGGGTGGAGGTGGGTTGTGAAGTGCCAGCAGAGGAAGCAGGAAGTAGGTTTGACAGGAGCAGCTCAAATAGCCTGCTCTAACAGCAGTTTTCCAATAGGAGGCAGACACGGGAGTCAGCCGAGCCATCAGCTGATCTGCACCGATCATGACAGCTATGTTGTTAGAGCTTGACGTCGTGACCTGCCTGAACTAACACTACGCTTAATTTTTTAGTTCTGGATGCATTAATTAACTAAGTTTATAGTATAACTTGGCTTGGGTACAATTACTGTTTTGTATCAAATACACTGATGAACCCACCTGTGCCTTTAACATGCCAATTCATATCATTGCACTCAAAAGCATTGCTGTAGGAATGTTTGCAGCTCTTTGATAATTTTACTTTTTTAGCAGAAAGCACTTGAAAACACAATACCCTAAAAGTCGTATTTATGCGTGTTTGTGTGTGAGAGATGTTTAGAAAATTATAAAAGTACTCCTTACTGGTAACAACTTTGCTTTATTGAAAGTGTGTACAAAGGCAGTGTGACAGAAAATTAAGGACATACAATACAGATGATTGGCAAACAGTATAGCATTACAATGGAAGGATTAGGGAACAAGATGTTTTTAAGAAATGAGCAAACACATATTCTTTTTGGAATTGACACAGAATTTGAGTGGATAATCTCTGAAAATGAAAACTACGGACACCACTCGAGAAGGTGGATAGTTTGAAAACAGTGATTGTCTTTGCAATTGTGTGAAGCTGAGTACATGTTCCTTTTCCTATATTGTGTTATGAAAAGGCCAGCTCTATGTTAAAAATATGATTCTGCATAGATCATATAATGTAAAAACTTGAAAAAGAAATAACTTCACTCATAAAAAAAAGTTTACCTATGTATGTATGTATGTATTCATGTATGTATGTGTGCGTGCGTATAAATCACCTTGTTTTAATATTGTCCTTCAAAAGAACTAGCCCAACTGTCTCTTTTCAGAAATAGATGTCTGAAATTAAATGCACCACACCCGTTCTTAAAATATTAAACTGATGGAATGGAAACAAACCAGTATGACTGAAAATGTATTGAAATATTGATTAAAGGTGAGATGGAATTTATTCAATAACTCTGAACTATGTACAAAACACAGCAATTTTCAATTTTACAATACAAATTAATCTTATTTACATTGTGACAGGATTTTAAACAATCTCATGCACTCAGGTTATATAACTCAAGAAAGGCTTACTCATGGTTAACATGAATGAGACATTGTGAATGCCTCCTTCAGTTTTTAAGGACTGCCATTTAAATAACTTTTCAAATTAGAAGAGGATATTTGAATATACATGAAAAAGTTCGATTTTCCTCCTAATTATTTATTTCTTTGGGGAAACAGATAATTCAAGTTTTGGGAACCTGAAACCGCCTCTTGAACCACTGTCACTGCTCGAAGAAGAAGATAATCGAGATTTCTTGGAGGGTAGAGAGACACCTGCACTCCCTTCCACTCTTGCTTCACCGCCCTCTTCGAGTGTCACCTCATACGAGCCTTTTGACTTTGAACCAAAACCTCCAAAAGTGCCAAACTTCAACTTGCCTTTCTTTCCCTTAACCTTGCTTTCTCCGAGATCTATTGAGATGTCACCCCCTGCAGCTTCTAAGTGAGTGGATGAAGAGCGACCGGCAACCCCTTCTTCATCACTAAGAGAAGAAGATCGATGCCTTGATTTCTTGAATAGATCCAGTGAGGCTGACTTGCTTTTAGATGATGCGCTAAGCCCCGCATCACCCTCCAGCGCTATATTGAAATCCCCAGTGTTTACACTTAGGTCCTTAGAGATGTCCTCCGGTCCCCGGAGGTCACCTACACTGCTGCCCTTTGCTTTTGATTTGCCAAAAAACTTTGGCATCTTTACCTTTACTTTGCCTTCACTGTGCCTTATTTCTGGACTGGAAATCTCGGTGCCCTGTGAACTGACTAAGCTAACAGATGGAGACTGTATGTTCATATCACTGCTTGCTTCAAGTTCTGAGTTAACATTTCCACCTGTCTGCCCTTCCATCTGTGGCTGAATAATACCAAATTTAGGTACCCTTATTTTGGGAAATGTGACAGTACCATCTGGGAAATGGAGACCCTTAAAACCTCCAGATAGTGTGGCTCTTCCTTTTGTTTTTAAACCAACATCAGTATCAGGAGCAGAAAATTTAACATTTGGAACTTTTATGTTAGGAGCCTTAACATTTACACCTGGCCCTTCCAAGCTAACTTTTGAAGAGGTAGCGGTCAAGTTAGCAGATGGAGAGTCTATGCCAGAAGAGATTGAACCCTCTGTCAAAGATCCATCTCCTTTCAGTTTGGGTGATTTGATGTCTAACTCGACATCTGGAAAATGAAGCTTACCAAAGAGAGGCCTCTTACCCTTTCCTCCTTTTACATGCAACTGAGGTGTGTCAAGATCTATCTCTGCCTCTGGGGGAATGATATCAACATCAGGTATTTTGGCCTTTCCTTTACCTTGGGGGAATTTTAATTTTCCCTTCTTTCCCTTTAGATGCACATCACTTTCATGGGCCTCTAGACTTACTTCATTGGTTGAGAAAGTAACATCTGGGGATTTCATTCCAAACTTAGGGCCTTTAAATTTGGGAAATGAAACCCCTTTGAGATTGCCTGACCCACCCTCAGGAAAGATTGTGGTATGTGAAAACTTTGGAACTTGGACTTCAAATGGCGGAATTTTCATTTCAGGCATTTCAGTACCCACTTTGGGACCTGTGAGGTCAAGGTCTGGCCCTTCGATGTCAACCTTTGGTGCTGTTATGTATCCTTCAGTCTTCAGGGCTGACACATCACCCTTGATTTTGGATCCACCAAATTTGAAATCAACATCTGGCATGGATATTTTTGGCCCAGATATTTCAGGCATGTGGAGACTGGGTCCTTGAAATTTTCCACTCGGGCTCTCGATGTCAACCTTGGGTCCTTTGATGTCCAACTTTGGCCCTGTTAAATCCCCTTCAACCTTTGGAACAGACACATCCACATCCACATCACTCTTGATTTTGGGTCCTCTCAGATTCAAGTCCATGTCTGGCATTGAGATTTTTGGCATTGAAATTGTGGGCATTTTGAAACCAACACCCTTGAGTTTGCCCTCAGGTCCTTGAATGTCAACTTCAGTTCCCTGAAGATCAACATCTGGTCCTTCAACCTTAATATCACCTTTTGGAAGGGTTATGTCAGCATCAGGACATTCAACTGTTGGACCTTTGAATCCAAAAGATGGCGTCTTTAATTTAGGCATTTTGATTTTTCCTTTGTGACCTTTGATGTCAAAGTCTGGACCTTCAATGTCAACTTTAGGTAAGTTCATGTCTCCTTCAATCTTTGGGGCTGACACATCCACATCACCCTTGATTTTGGGTCCTTTCAGACTAAAGTCCATGTCTGGCATGGAAATGTTTGGCTTTGAAATTGTGGGCATTTTGAAACCACCAGCCTTGATTTTGCCCTCAGGTCCTTGAATGTCTACTTGCGTTCCCTGAAGATCAACATCTGGTCCTTCAACCTTAATATTTCCTTTTGGAAGGGTTAAGTCAGCATCAGGACATTCAACTTTTGGACCTTTGAATCCCAAAGATGGCATCTTTATTTTAGGCATTTTAATTCCCCCTGTGGAACCTTTGATGTCAAAGTCTGGACTTTCAATGTCAACTTCAGGTGCTGTAATGCCTCCTTCAATCTTTGGGGCTGACACATCCACATCACCCTTGACTTTAGGTCCACCAAATTTAAAATCAATATCAGGCATGGACATTTTTGGCCCAGATATGTTTGGCATGGTGAGACTGGGTCCTTGAAATTTTCCACTTGGGCTCTCAATGTCAACCTTTGGTCCTTTAATGTCCAACTTTGGCCCTGTTATATCACTTTCAACCTTTGGAACTGACAAATCCACATCACCCTTGAATTTGGGTCCCCTCAGATTCAAGTCCATGTCTGGCATTGAGAGTTTTGGCACTGAAATTGTGGGCATTTTGAAACCACCAGCCTTGATTTTGCCCTCAGGTCCTTGAATGTCAACTTCAGTTCCCTGAAGATCAACATCTGGTCCTTCAACCTTGATACCTCCTTTTGGAAGGGTTATGTCAGCATCAGGACATTCAACTGTTGGACCTTTGAATCCAAAGGAAGGCATCTTTAATTTTGGCATTTTAATTCCCCCTGTGGAACCTTTGATGTCAAAGTCTGGACTTTCAATGTCAACTTCAGGTGCTGTAATGCCTCCTTCAATCTTTGCGGCTGACACATCCACATCCACATCACCCTTGATTTTAGGTCCACCAAATTTGAAATCAACATCTGGCATGGAAATTTTTGGCCCAGATATGTTGGGCATGTGGAACCTGGGTCCTTGAAATTTTCCACTTGGGCTCTCAATGTCAACTTTAGGTCCTTTAATGTCCAACGTTGGCCCTGTAAAATCCCCTTCAACCTTTGGAACTGACACATCCACATCAATATCACCCTTGACTTTGGGTCCTCTCAGATTCAAGTCCATGTCTGGCATTGAGAGTTTTGGAATGGAAACTGTGGGCATTTTGAAACCCCCAGCCTTGATTTTGCCCTCAGGTCCTTGAATGTCTACTTCAGTTCCCTGAAGATCAACATCTGGTCCTTCAACCTTAATTTCTCCTTTTGGAAGGGTTATGTCAGCATCAGGACATTCAACGTTTGGACCTTTGAATCCAAAAGATGGTGTCTTTAATTTAGGCATTTTGATTTTTCCTTTGTGACCTTTCATGTCAAAGTCTGGGCCTTCAATGTCAACTTCAGGTAAGTTCATGTCTCCTTCAATCTTTGGGGCTGACACATCCACATCACCCTTGATTTTGGGTCCTTTCAGACTAAAGTCCATGTCTGGCATGGAGATGTTTGGCTTTGAAATTGTGGGCATTTTGAAACCACCAGCCTTGATTTTGCCCTCAGGTCCTTGAATGTCAACTTCAGTTCCCTGAAGATCAACATCTGGTCCTTCAACCTTGATACCTCCTTTTGGAAGGGTTATGTCAGCATCAGGACATTCAACTGTTGGACCTTTGAATTCAAAGGATGGCATCTTTATTTTAGGCATTTTAATTCCCCCTGTGGGACCTTTTATGTCAAAGTCTGGACTTTCAATGTCAACTTCAGGTGCTGTTATGTCTCCTTCAATCTTTGGGGCTGACACATCCACATCCACATCACCCTTGACTTTGGGTCCTCTCAGATTCAAATCGATGTCTGGCATTGAGAGTTTTGGCATGGAAATTGTGGGCATTTTGAAACGACCAGCCTTGATTTTGCCCTCAGGTCCTTGAATGTCTACTTCAGTTCCCTGAAGATCAACATCTGGTCCTTCAACCTTGATACCTCCTTTTGGAAGGGTTATGTCAGCATCAGGACACTCAACGTTTGGACCTTTGAATCCAAAAGATGGCATCTTTAATTTTGGCATTTTAATTCCCCCTTTGGGACCTTTGATGTCAAAGTCTGGACCTTCAATGTCAACTTTAGGTAAGTTCATGTCTCCTTCAATCTTTGGGGCTGACATATCAACATCACCCTTGATTTTGGGTCCTTTCAGACTAAAGTCCATGTCTGGCATGGAGATGTTTGGCTTTGAAATTGTGGGCATTTTGAAACCGCCAGCCTTGATTTTGCCCTCAGGTCCTTGAATGTCAACTTCAGTTCCCTGAAGATCAACATCTGGTCCTTCAACCTTGATACCTCCTTTTGGAAGGGTTATGTCAGCATCAGGACATTCAACTGTTGGACCTTTGAATCCAAAGGATGGCATCTTTAATTTAGGCATTTTAATTCCCCCTGTGGGACCTTTGATGTCAAAGTCTGGACCTTCAATGTCAACTTTAGGTAAGTTCATGTCTCCTTCAATCTTTGGGGCTGACACATCCACATCCACATCACCCTTGACTGAGGGTCCTCTCAGATTCAAGTTGATGTCTGGCATTGAGAGTTTTGGCATGGAAACTGTGGGCATTTTGAAACCACCAGCCTTGATTTTGCCCTCAGGTCCTTGAATGTCAACTTCAGTTCCCTGAAGATCAACATCTGGTCCTTCAAACTTAATATTTCCTTTTGGAAGGGTTATGTCAGCATCAGGACATTCAACGTTTGGACCTTTGAATCCAAAAGATGGTGTCTTTAATTTAGGCATTTTGATTTTTCCTTTGTGACCTTTTATGTCAAAGTCTGGGCCTTCAATGTCAACTTCAGGTAAGTTCATGTCTCCTTCAATCTTTGGGGCTGACACATCCACATCACCCTTGATTTTGGGTCCTTTCAGACTCAAGTCCATGTCTGGCATGGAGATGTTTGGCTTTGAAATTGTGGGCATTTTGAAACCGCCAGCCTTGATTTTGCCCTCAGGTCCTTGAATGTCAACTTCAGTTCCCTGAAGATCAACATCTGGTCCTTCAACCTTGATACCTCCTTTTGGAAGGGTTATGTCAGCATCAGGACATTCAACTGTTGGACCTTTAAATCCAAAGGATGGCATCTTTAATTTAGGCATTTTAATTCCCCCTGTGGGACCTTTGATGTCAAAGTCTGGACCTTCAATGTCAACTTTAGGTAAGTTCATGTCTCCTTCAATCTTTGGGGCTGACACATCCACATCACCCTTGATTTTGGGTCCTTTCAGACTAAAGTCCATGTCTGGCATGGAGATGTTTGGCTTTGAAATTGTGGGCATTTTGAAACCACCAGCCTTGATTTTGCCCTCAGGTCCTTGAATGTCAACTTCAGTTCCCTGAAGATCAACATCTGGTCCTTCAACCTTGATACCTCCTTTTGGAAGGGTTATGTCAGCATCAGGACACTCAACGTTTGGACCTTTGAATCCAAAAGATGGCATCTTTAATTTTGGCATTTTAATTCCCCCTTTGGGACCTTTGATGTCAAAGTCTGGACCTTCAATGTCAACTTTAGGTAAGTTCATGTCTCCTTCAATCTTTGGGGCTGACATATCAACATCACCCTTGACTTTGGGTCCTTTCAGACTAAAGTCCATGTCTGGCATGGAGATTTTTGGCTTTGAAATTGTGGGCATTTTGAAACCGCCAGCCTTGATTTTGCCCTCAGGTCCTTGAATGTCAACTTCAGTTCCCTGAAGATCAACATCTGGTCCTTCAACCTTGATACCTCCTTTTGGAAGGGTTATGTCAGCATCAGGACATTCAACTGTTGGACCTTTGAATCCAAAGGATGGCATCTTTAATTTTGGCATTTTAATTCCCCCTGTGGAACCTTTGATGTCAAAGTCTGGACTTTCAATGTCAACTTTAGGTAAATTCATGTCTCCTTCAATCTTTGGGGCTGACACATCCACATCCACATCACCCTTGACTTTGGGTCCTCTCAGATTCAAGTTGATGTCTGGCATTGAGAGTTTTGGCATGGAAACTGAGGGCATTTTGAAACCACCAGCCTTGATTTTGCCCTCAGGTCCTTGAATGTCAACTTCAGTTCCCTGAAGATCAACATCTGGTCCTTCAACCTTGATACCTCCTTTTGGAAGGGTTATGTCAGCATCAGGACATTCAACTGTTGGACCTTTGAATCCAAAGGATGGCATCTTTAATTTTGGCATTTTAATTCCCCCTGTGGAACCTTTGATGTCAAAGTCTGGACTTTCAATGTCAACTTTAGGTAAATTCATGTCTCCTTCAATCTTTGGGGCTGACACATCCACATCCACATCACCCTTGACTTTGGGTCCTCTCAGATTCAAGTTGATGTCTGGCATTGAGAGTTTTGGCATGGAAACTGAGGGCATTTTGAAACCACCAGCCTTGATTTTGCCCTCAGGTCCTTGAATGTCTACTTCAGTTCCCTGAAGATCAACATCTGGTCCTTCAACCTTTATATTTCCTTTTGGAAGGGTTATGTCAGCATCAGGACATTCAACGTTTGGACCTTTGAATCCAAAAGATGGCGTCTTTAATTTAGGCATTTTGATTTTTCCTTTGTGACCTTTTATGTCAAAGTCTGGGCCTTCAATGTCAACTTCAGGTAAGTTCATGTCTCCTTCAATCTTTGGGGCTGACACATCCACATCACCCTTGATTTTGGGTCCTTTCAGACTAAAGTCCATGTCTGGCATGGAGATGTTTGGCTTTGAAATTGTGGGCATTTTGAAACCACCAGCCTTGATTTTGCCCTCAGGTCCTTGAATGTCAACTTCAGTTCCCTGAAGATCAACATCTGGTCCTTCAACCTTGATACCTCCTTTTGGAAGGGTTATGTCAGCATCAGGACATTCAACTGTTGGACCTTTGAATCCAAAGGATGGCATCTTTAATTTAGGCATTTTAATTCCCCCTGTGGGACCTTTGATGTCAAAGTCTGGACCTTCAATGTCAACTTTAGGTAAGTTCATGTTTCCTTCAATCTTTGGGGCTGACACATCCACATCACCCTTGATTTTGGGTCCTTTCAGACTAAAGTCCATGTCTGGCATGGAGATGTTTGGCTTTGAAATTGTGGGCATTTTGAAACCACCAGCCTTGATTTTGCCCTCAGGTCCTTGAATGTCAACTTCAGTTCCCTGAAGATCAACATCTGGTCCTTCAACCTTAATATCTCCTTTTGGAAGGGTTATGTCAGCATCAGGACATTCAATTGTAGGACCTTTGAATCCAAAAGATGGCGTCTTAAATTTTGGCATTTTGATTTTTCCTTTGTGACCTTTGATTTCAAAGTCTGGGTCTTCAATGTCAACTTTTGGTAAGTTCATGTCTCCTCCAATCTTTGGGGCTGACATATCCACATCACCCTTGATTTTGGGTCCTTTCAGACTAAAGTCCATGTCTGGCATGGAGATGTTTGGCTTTGAAATTGTGGGCATTTTGAAACCACCAGCCTTGATTTTGCCCTCAGGTCCCTGAATGTCTATTTCAGTTCCCTGAAGATCAACATCTGGTCCTTCAACCTTGATACCACCTTTTGGAAGGGTTATGTCAGCATCAGGACATTCAACTGTTGGACCTTTGAATCCAAAAGATGGCATCCTTAATTTAGGCATTTTGATTCCACCTGTGGGACCTTTGATTTCAAAGTCTGGACTTTCAATGTCAACTTCAGGTGCTGTAATGTCTCCTTCAATCTTTGGGGCTGACACATCCACATCCATATCACCCTTGACTTTGGGTCCTCTCAGATTCAAGTCGATATCTGGCATTGAGAGTTTTGGCATAGAAACTGTGGGCATTTTGAAACCCCCAGCCTTGATTTTGCCCTCAGGTCCTTGAATGTCAACTTCAGTTCCCTGAAGATCAACATCTGGTCCTTCAACCTTAATATTTCCTTTTGGAAGGGTTATGTCAGCATCAGGACATTCAATGTTTGGACCTTTGAATCCAAAAGATGGCATCTTTAATTTTGGGATTTTAATTCCCCCCGTGGGACCTTTGATGTCAAAGTCTGGACCTTCAATGTCAACCTTAGGTATGTTCATGTCTCCTTCAATCTTTGGGGCTGACACATCAACATCACCCTTGAATTTGGGTCCTTTCAGACTAAAGTCTATGTCTGGCATGGAGATGTTTGGCTTTGAAATTGTGGGCATTTTGAAACCACCAGCCTTGATTTTGCCCTCAGGTCCTTGAATGTCAACTTCAGTTCCCTGAAGATCAACATCTGGTCCTTCAACCTTGATACCTCCTTTTGGAAGGGTTATGTCAGCATCAGGACATTCAACGTTTGGACCTTTGAATCCAAAAGATGGCATCTTTATTTTAGGCATTTTAATCCCCCCTGTGGAACCTTTGATGTCAGAGTCTGGACTTTCAATGTCAACTTCAGGTGCTGGAATGTCTCCTTCAATCTTTGGGGCTGACAAATCCACATCCACATCACCCTTGACTGAGGGTCCTCTCAGATTCAAGTCGATGTCTGGCATTGAGAGTTTTGGCATGGTCACTGTGGGCATTTTGAAACCACCAGCCTTGATTTTGCCCTCAGGTCCTTGAATGTCAATTTCAGTTCCCTGAAGAGCAACATCTGGTCCTTCAACCTTAATATCTCCTTTTGGAAGGGTTATGTCAGCATCAGGACATTCAAGGTTTGGACCTTTGAATCCAAAAGATGGCATCTTTATTTTAGGCATTTTAATTCCCCCTGTGGAACCTTTGATGTCAAAGTCTGGCCTTTCAATGTCAACTTCAGGTGCTGTTATGTCTCCTTTAATCTTTGGGGCTGACACATCCACATCACCCTTGATTTTGGGTCCACCAAATTTGAAATCAACATCTGGCATGGATATTTTTGGCCCAGATATTTCAGGCATGTGGAGACCGGGTACTTGAAATTTTCCACCTGGGCTCTCAATGTCAACTTTAGGTCCTTTAATGTCCAACTTTGGCCCTTTTATATCACTTTCAACCTTTGGAACTGACACATCCACATCCACATCACCTTTGACTTTGGGTCCTCTCAGATTCAAATCCACATCCGGCATTGAAACTGATGGCCCTGAAAATTTTGGCATCTTGAATTTTGGGCCTTTGCTTTTTCCATCTGGACCTTCAATGTCAACTTTTGCTCCTTTAATGTCTAAATCTGGGGTCTGTATATTTATATCAGCTTTTGGTACATTTACATCTACTTCTGGCAATTCAGCCTTTGGAGATTTAAAACCAAACCTTGGCATCTTAAACTTTGTTCCCTTGGTCTTTTGACCAGTCATGTCCAAGTCAACATTCGGCATTTTTGGTCCTCCAGCTTTTCCTTTGAAATTTGCATCACCTTTTTTTATTTTTAGGTCAGTGTCAGCAACTGTTATCTTTGGGCTCTCAAATCCAAATTTAGGCAGTTTGAATTTTGGTTTCTTTGAGCTTATCTCTGGGGCATCAATGTCAACATCTGGTCTGCTAAGTGAAGCTTTTGGAATCTTAGCAGTGTCTTTACTTTCACCTCTGAGTTTAAGTCCCTTCAGTTTAATGTCAACATCTGGCATTGAGATGTTGGGCTCTGGGATTTTTGGGGCGGTGATTCGGGGTTCTTTAATTTTTCCACTTGGGCTCTCAAAGTCTACATCACCTTTAACTTTGGGACCTCTCAAATTCAAATCAATATCTGGTATTGATATTTTAGGCATAGAGATTGTCGGAACTTTGACATTGGGGCCTTTGATTTTGCCATCATGTCTTTCAAATTCAATATTTGCTCCTGGTCCTTGAAGATCAACATTTGGTCCTCCAAAGTCAATGTCTGCTTTCGGAAGGCTTATGTCAGCATCAGGACATTCAACTTTTGGACCTTGGAATCCAAAAGATGGCATCTTTATTTTAGGCATTTTTATCCCCCCTGTGGGACCTTTGATGTCAAAGTCTGGACCTTCAATGTCAACTTTAGGTAGGTTCATGTCTCCTTCAATCTTTGGGGCTGACACATCGACATCACCCTTGATTTTAGGTCCACCAAATTTGAAATCAACATCCGGCATGGATATTTTTGGCCCAGATATTTCAGGCATGTGGAGACTGGGTCCTTGAAATTTTCCACTTGGGCTCTCAATGTCAACTTTAGGTCCTTTGATGTCCAACTTTGGCCCTGTTAAATCCCCTTCAACCTTTGGAACTGACACATCCACATCCGCATCACCCTTGACTTTGGGTCCTCTCAGATTCAGGTCGATGTCTGGCATTGAGAGTTTTGGCATGGAAACTGTGGGCATTTTGAAACCACCAGCCTTGATTTTGCCCTCAGGTCCTTGAATGTCAACTTCAGTTCCCTGAAGATCAACATCTGGTCCTTCAACCTTAATATTTCCTTTTGGAAGGGTTATGTCAGCATCAGGACATTCAACGTTTGGACCTTTGAATCCAAAAGATGGCGTCTTAAATTTAGGCATTTTGATTTTTCCTTTGTGACCTTTGATGTCAAAGTCTGGACCTTCAATGTCAACATTAGGTAAGTTCATGTCTCCTTCAATCTTTGGGGCTGACAAATCCACATCACCCTTGACTTTGGGTCCTTTCAGACTAAAGTCCATGTCTGGCATGGAGATGTTTGGCTTTGAAATTGTGGGCATTTTGAAACCACCAGCCTTGATTTTGCCCTCAGGTCCTTGAATGTCAACTTCAGTTCCCTGAAGATCAACATCTGGCCCTTCAACCTTAATATTTCCTTTTGGAAGGGTTATGTCAGCATTAGGACATTCAATGTTTGGACCTTTGAATCCAAAAGATGGCATCTTTAATTTTGGCATTTTAATTCCCCCTGTGGAACCTTTGATGTCAAAGTCTGGACTTTCAATGTCAACTTCAGGTGCTGTAATGTCTCCTTCAATCTTTGGGGCTGACACATCCACATCCACATCACCCTTGACTTTGGGTCCTCTCAGATTCAAGTCAATGTCTGGCATTGAGAGTTTTGGCATGGAAACTGTGGGCATTTTGAAACCACCAGCCTTGATTTTGCCCTCAGGTCCTTGAATGTCAACTTCAGTTCCCTGAAGATCAACATCTGGTCCTTCAACCTTAATATCTCCTTTTGGAAGGGTTATGTGAGCATCAGGACACTCAACGTTTGGACCTTTGAATCCAAAAGATGGCGTCTTTAATTTTGGCATTTTAATTCCCCCTTTGAAACCTTTGATGTCAAAGTCTGGCCTTTCAATGTCAACTTTAGGTAAGTTCATGTCTCCTTCAATCTGTGGGGCTGACACATCAACATCACCCTTGATTTTGGGTCCTTTCAGACTAAAGTCCATGTCTGGCATGGAGATGTTTGGCTTTGAAATTGTGGGCATTTTGAAACCACCAGTCTTGATTTTGCCCTCAGGTCCTTGGATGTCAA
The DNA here is from genome assembly GCF_033239565.1 of Halichoeres trimaculatus. Classification (NCBI taxonomy): domain Eukaryota; kingdom Metazoa; phylum Chordata; class Actinopteri; order Labriformes; family Labridae; genus Halichoeres; species Halichoeres trimaculatus. Next base: position 22,690,367 of record NW_027437185.1, read on the forward strand.
CTTTAGTTCCCTGAAGATCAACATCTGGTCCTTCAACCTTAATATCTCCTTTTGGAAGGTTTATGTCTGCATCAGGACATTCAACGTTAGGACCTTTGAATCCAAAAGATGGCATCTTTATTTTAGGCATTTTAATTCCCCCTGTGGAACCTTTGATGTCAAAGTCTGGCCTTCCAATGTCAACTTCAGGTGCTGTTATGTCTCCTTCAATCTTTGGGGCTGACACATCCACATCCACATCACCCTTGACTTTGGGTCCTCTCAGATTCAAATCGATGTCTGGCATTGAGAGTTTTGGCACGGAAACTGTGGGCATTTTGAAACCACCAGCCTTGATTTTGCACTCAGGTCCTTGAATGTCTACTTCAGTTCCCTGAAGATCAACATCTGGTCCTTCAACCTCAATATCTCCTTTTGGAAGGGTTATATCAGCATCAGGAAATTCAACTTTTGGACCTTTGAATCCAAAAGATGGCGTCTTTAATTTTGGCATTTTGATTTTTCCTTTGTGACCTTTGATGTCAAAGTCTGGACCTTCAATGTCAACTTTTGGTAAGTTCATGTCTCCTTCAATCTTTGGGGCTGACACATCAACATCACTCTTGATTTTGGGTCCTTTCAGACTAAAGTCCATGTCTGGCATGGAGATGTTTGGCTTTGAAATTGTGGGCATTTTGAAACCACCAGTCTTGATTTTGCCCTCAGGTCCTTGAATGTCAACTTCAGTTCCCTGAAGATCAACATCTGGTCCTTCAACCTTAATATCTCCTTTTGGAAGGGTTATGTCAGCATCAGGACATTCAACTGTTGGACCTTTGAATCCAAAAGATGGCATCTTTATTTTAGGCATTTTAATTCCCCCTGTGGAACCTTTGATGTCAAAGTCTGGCCTTTCGATGTCAACTTCAGGTGCTGTTATGTCTCCTTCAATCTTTGGGGCTGACACATCCACATCCATATCACCCTTGACTTTGGGTCCTCTCAGATTCAAATCAATGTCTGGCATTGAGAGTTTTGGCATGGAAATTGTGGGCATTTTGAAACGACCAGCCTTGATTTTGCCCTCAGGTCCTTGAATGTCAACTTCAGTTCCCTGAAGATCAACATCTGGTCCTTCAACCTCAATATCTCCTTTTGGAAGGGTAATGTCAGCATCAGGACATTCAACTTTTGGACCTTTGAATCCAAAAGATGGCGTCTTAAATTTTGGCATTTTGATTTTTCCTTTGTGACCTTTGATGTCAAAGTCTTGACCTTCAATGTCAACTTCAGGTGCTGTAATGTCTCCTTCAATCTTTGGGGCTGACATATCAACATCACCCTTGATTTTGGGTCCTTTCAGACTAAAGTCCATGTCCGGCATGGAGATGTTTGGCTTTGAAATTGTGGGCATTTTGAAACCACCAGTCTTGATTTTGCCCTCAGGTCCTTGAATGTCAACTTCAGTTCCCTGAAGATCAACATCTGGTCCTTCAACCTTAATATCTCCTTTTGGAAGGGTTATGTCAGCATCAGGACATTCAACTGTTGGACCTTTGAATCCAAAAGATGGCATCTTTATTGTAGGCATTTTAATTCCCCCTTTGGAACCTTTGATGTCAAAGTCTGGCCTTTCAATGTCAACTTCAGGTGCTGTTATGTCTCCTTCAACCTTTGGGGCTGACACATCCACATCACCCTTGACTTTGGGTCCTCTCAGATTCAAGTCGATGTCTGGCATTGAGAGTTTTGGCATGGAAACTGTGGGCATTTTGAAACCACCAGCCTTGATTTTGCCCTCAGGTCCTTGGATGTCAACTTCAGTTCCCTGAAGATCAACATCTGGTCCTTCAACCTTAATATCTCCTTTTGGAAGGGTTATATCAGCATCAGGACATTCAACTTTTGGACCTTTGAATCCAAAAGATGGCGTCTTTAATTTAGGCATTTTGATTTTTCCTTTGTGACCTTTGATGTCAAAGTCTGGGCCTTCAATGTCAACGTCAGGTGCTTTTATGTCTCCTTCAATCTTCGGGGCTGACACATCCACATCACCCTTGAATTTGGGTCCTTTCAGACTAAAGTCCATGTCTGGCATGGAGATGTTTGGCTTTGAAATTGTGGGCATTTTGAAACCACCAGCCTTGATTTTGCCCTCAGGTCCTTGAATGTCAACTTCAGTTCCCTGAAGATCAACATCTGGTCCTTCAACCTTAATATCTCCTTTTGGAAGGTTTATGTCTGCATCAGGACATTCCACGTTAGGACCTTTGAATCCAAAAGATGGCATCTTTATTTTAGGCATTTTAATTCCCCCTGTGGAACCTTTGATGTCAAAGTCTGGCCTTTCAATGTCAACTTCAGGTGCTGTAATGTCTCCTTCAATCTTTGGGGCTGACACATCCACATCCACATCCACATCACCCTTGACTTTGGGTCCTCTCAGATTCAAGTCAATGTCTGGCATTGAGAGTTTTGGCATGGAAACTGTGGGCATTTTGAAACCACCAGCCTTGATTTTGCCCTCAGGTCCTTGAATGTCAACTTCAGTTCCCTGAAGATCAACATCTGGTCCTTCAACCTTAATATTTCCTTTTGGAAGGGTTATATCAGCATCAGGACATTCAACTGTTGGACCTTTGAATCCAAAAGATGGCGTCTTTAATTTTGGCATTTTGATTTTTCCTTTGTGACCTTTGATGTCAAAGTCTGGACCTTCAATGTCAACTTTAGGTAAGTTCATGTCTCCTTCAATCTTTGGGGCTGACACATCCACATCACCCTTGATTTTGGGTCCTTTCAGACTAAAGTCCATGTCTGGCATGGAGATGTTTGGCTTTGAAATAGTGGGCATTTTGAAACCACCAGCCTTGATTTTGCCCTCAGGTCCTTGAATGTCTACTTCAGTCCCCTGAAGATCAACATCTGGTCCTTCAACCTTAATATCTCCTTTTGGAAGGGTTATGTCAGCATCAGGACATTCAACTTTTGGACCTTTGAATCCAAAAGATGGCATCTTTATTGTAGGCATTTTAATTCCTCCTGTGGAACCCTTGATGTCAAAGTCTGGACTTTCAATGTCAACTTCAGGTACTGTCATGTCTCCTTCAATCTTTGGGGCTGACACATCCACATCCACATCACCCTTGACTTTGGGTCCTCTCAGATTCAAGTCGATGTCTGGCATTGAGAGTTTTGGCATGGAAACTGTGGGCATTTTGAAACCACCAGCCTTGATTTTGCCCTCAGGTCCTTGAATGTCTACTTCAGTTCCCTGAAGATCAACATCTGGTCCTTCAACCTTAATATCTCCTTTTGGAAGGTTTATGTCAGCATCAGGACATTCAACGTTTGGACCTTTGAATCCAAAAGATGGCGTCTTAAATTTTGGCATTTTGATTTTTCCTTTGTGACCTTTGATGTCAAAGTCTGGACCTTCAATGTCAACTTTAGGTAATTTAATGTCTCCTTCAACCTTTGGGGCTGACACATCCACATCCACATCACCCTTGACTTTGGGTCCTCTCAGATTCAAGTCGATGTCTGGCATTGAGAGTTTTGGCATGGAAACTGTGGGCATTTTGAAACCACCAGTCTTGATTTTGCCCTCAGGTCCTTGAATGTCAACTTCAGTTCCCTGAAGATCAACATCTGGTCCTTCAACCTTAATATCTCCTTTTGGAAGGGTTATGTCAGCATCAGGACATTCAACTGTTGGACCTTTGAATCCAAAAGATGGCATCTTTATTGTAGGCATTTTAATTCCCCCTGTGGGACCTTTGATGCCAAGGTCTGGACTTTCAATGTCAACTTTAGGTAGGTTCATGTCTCCTTCAATCTTTGGGGCTGACACATCGACATCACCCTTGATTTTAGGTCCACCAAATTTGAAATCAACATCCGGCATGGATATTTTTGGCCCAGATATTTCAGGCATGTGGAGACTGGGTCCTTGAAATTTTCCACTTTGGCTCTCAATGTCAACTTTAGGTACTTTGATGTCCAACTTTGGCCCTGTTAAATCCCCTTCAACCTCTGGAACTGACACATCCACATCCGCATCACCCTTGACTTTGGGTCCTCTCAGATTCAGGTCAATGTCTGGCATTGAGAGTTTTGGCATGGAAACTGTGGGCATTTTGAAACCACCAGCCTTGATTTTGCCCTCAGGTCCTTGAATGTCTACTTCAGTTCCCTGAAGATCAACATCTGGTCCTTCAACCTTAATATCTCCTTTTGGAAGGGTTATGTCAGCATCAGGACATTCAACTTTTGGACCTTTGAATCCAAAAGATGGCGTCTTTAATTTAGGCATTTTGATTTTTCCTTTGTGACCTTTGATGTCAAAGTCTGGACCTTCAATGTCAACTTCAGGTGCTGTAATGTCTCCTTCAATCTTTGGGGCTGACACATCAACATCACCCTTGATTTTGGGTCCTTTCAGACTAAAGTCCATGTCTGGCATGGAGATGTTTGGCTTTGAAATTGTGGGTATTTTGAAACCACCAGCCTTGATTTTGCCCTCAGGTCCTTGAATGTCTACTTCAGTTCCCTGAAGATCAACATCTGGTCCTTCAACCTTAATACCTCCTTTTGGAAGGGTTATGTCAGCATCAGGACATTCAACGTTTGGACCTTTGAATCCAAAAGATGGCGTCTTTATGTTAGGCATTTTAATTCCCCCTGTGGGACCTTTGATGCCAAGGTCGGGGCCTTCAATGTCAACTTCAGATGCCGTTATGTCTCCTTCAAGCTTTAGGGCTTGCACATCAACATCCCTTTTTGCTTTGGGACCTCTCAGACTCAGGTCAACGTCTTGCATGGAAATTTTCGTAATAGAGAGAGAAGGTTTTTTGAAGCTGGGACCTTTGATTTTTCCATCAGATCCTTCAATGTTAACTTTTGGCCCTGGAACATTAACATCTGGTCCCTCCACATTTATGTCTGCTCTTGAAAGGATAATTTCAGCATCAGGACATTCAACTTCTGGACCTTTGAATCCAAATTGGGGCACCTTTACTTTAGGAAGTCCAATTCCACCTTTGGGAGCCTTGAAAGCAACATCTGGCCCCTCAATGTCAACTTTAGGTGCTTTTATGTCTCCTTCAATCTTTGGGGCTTGCACATCAACATGCCCTTTAACTTTTGGACCTTTCAGATTTAAATCAATGTCTGGCATGGATATTTTTGGCATGGAGATCGGAGGTCTTTTGACACTTGGGCCTTTGATATTTCCCTCAAGTCCTCCAGTCTCAATGTCTGGTCCTTTAATGGCAACCACCTGTCTTTTAATGTCAATGTCTCCTTTTGGGAGGTTAATGTCAGTATCTGGACATTCAACCTTTGGACCTTTGACTCCAAACTGGGGCACCTTTACTTTAGGAAGTCCAATTCCACCTTTGGGAGCCTTGAAAGCCACATCTGGCCCTTCAATGTCAACTTTCGGTGCTGTTATGTCTCCTTCAATGTTTGGAATTGACACATCCACACCACTTTTGATTTTGGGACCTCTCAAATTCAAATTTGTGTCTTGTATGGAGGTTGTGGGCATTTTGACACTAGGACCTTTGATTTTGCCATCAGGTCCTTTTATATCAACCTTTGTTACTTGAAGATCAACATCTGGTCCTTCCACCTCAATGTCTGCTGTAGGAATGTTTATGTCATCATCAGGACCTTTCGTTTTTATTCCTTTGAAGCCAATAGTTGGCATGCTTATTTTAGGCATTTCAATTGCACCTTTGAGACCCTTGATACCTGAACCCTCGATCTCAACTTGAGGTGCTGTTATGTCTCTTTTAATCTTTGGCGCATCCATATCACATTGAATCTCGGAGCTTTTCAGATTGAAGTCTATCTTTGGCTCTGTGATATTGGGCCTTGAACTTTTGGATTTTTCAAAAGTGGGTCCTTTGAGGTCATCGCCTTGTCCTGCAATTTCAACCTCTGGTCCTTCTAATCCAATGTCTTTTTTTTGGAGCTTTACATCAACTCCTACATCTCCAAGTTTTATTCCTTTAAAGCCAATGGATGGCATCTCTTTTTCTGGTGTTTTAAATGCAACTTTCGGACCCTTGATATCAATATCTGGACCCTCAATGTCAACTTGCGGTGCTTTGATGTCTCCCTCAATCTTTGGCACTGACACAACCGTGTTCCCATCTTTCTCTGACAATGACACATCCATATCAGTACTTTTTCCAGAGACCCTAATGTTTTCTGTGTCGTTTTTGATTGAAATATCAATTTCTGCAGGGAGCTTGGCTGTTGAATTTTCTATTCCACTCAGAGGGCTCCTCATTTTATTACTTGAGACTTCTGTGTCTTTTCCAGGTGATTGGATTTCTTGTACTGTTCTTGGCAGGTTGACATTAACCTCACCTCTTGACTTTGAACCAGTAAGGTTACCATCCACATTGCCAACTGAAATGTTGCCTGGGGTAGAGGAATAACCCGAGGTTACTTTGCCCACTGTTATCACTGTACCCCCTTTTTTGCCACCTCTTATATCAGTGTCCATTCCTTTTAAGCCCCCACCAAGTGTAACATTCTGATCGTTTTCTGATTCTTTTGCCCTTGGATGTGTGATGGTAATTTCAGATATTTTGACCTTTGTCCTCTCATCTATACCTTTGGTCTGATCTTTGTCCGGGGAAATCTGCAAGCGTTTTTCTGGTATGACCATAGTGACAGATCCCCCATTTGCATCAACTGAGTGAACATCTCCACCTCCCCTCACTCCCGCCTGGCCACTACCAGCGTTTGACCTGCTATCAAGTGTCATGCTTGTCCCTTTCACAAGAATCATTCCATCACCTTTCTCTCCATTTCCTCTTGAGACCTCAAAGTCTCCTTGGCCTTTACTTTCTTCTACCCCAAAGTTGGGTCCTTTGTATCTGATACCTGCCCCTTTTTGTCTTTCCACTTCTCTTGTTATTGATGTTATCTTAACCCCCCCACTGATGCTGTGTGTCTCTACACAGCTTGCTGTTTTCTCAGGGTAAGAGACATCACTTGACTCAAAAACACCCCCTTCCCCTTCCACTTTACCTGAAGAACTGTCTTGAGAGATTCTGATTCGAGGAGAGCCATTGCCAGATTCAAGTCTTAGCCCCTTTAACTCTGGGCTGGAAAGTTCAAGTTGCTCACTTATGCCACTTGGCATATCTACAGTGTAAGTGGTGATGCGACGTGTCACGGTGGTAATTGTGCTGCCGTCACTGCTTGTGCTGCTATGACGCTCTGTGCGAACATCTACACCTTCTGCAAGATCCTCAGACTTCAGCCTTGGTTTAATCTTTTTTGTGTAAATTCTCTTGTAGTCTTCATCATCTCCACCCTGTAGGTAGGAGAAACAGACAGGAATATATGTGGAAATATTAGGATACCCATATTTCCAAAAGTTAACCAGCATCAAACCAGTGATTTTAAAGTTAAGGACAATGTTAAGTTACCAAGATGATATCTGGACTTGAGCCCCCAAAGCGTGTCTTTCCTTCCCATGTCAGCGTGCCCATTGGTGAACGACATGGTGTACTCAAGGGTGAGCAGCAAGGTGATTTGTCTCTGTTTTGTAGTTTTAGTCCCACCCTATGACGATTCAATGTCTTCAGTAGCTCAGCTGTTTCTTCTGAGCTCATGTTGTCAAAGTAGACAGTAGCGCCCACAATCTGGTCACCTGGAATTTAAGAGAAATAAAGCAGACAATATTTTAAACTTCAATACTGGTGATAAGAGAGCATGCATATGTGACTATTCTAAGATCACACTTAATCATTTCAGAAAATAAAAGTATATACTACCTTCATAGACTTTTCCGGACCGAGCTGCAGGTGACTCTCCTCTGACCTCCTTAACAAAGAGCTCTCCATCAGTTGTCTGTTCAATGGTCAAACCTGTTTTGTCTGGACCCTCCCAATCTGGGAAGAGCACCTCCCTGGTTTCCTCTTCTTCAGCCATCTGTCAAGAAAATCACGTTTTAACAGAAATAGCTTTTGAGTTTTATACTCTGCATGCTTATGTCTCTATACAGGATGAAACTTAGTGCATGAATTTTTCTTTTTAAATTTAATTTGCAAGCTACCTTTTGTTTTGTCTTTTTTGTCTTGCTTTATGTTCCTTTATTTAAGCTGAAGTGTGATGGAACCTCACTCCTGGTTTCCTGTGAGAAGAAAAGTTTAAATTTAAGGCGAAATTATGACAGACAATCCGTTTTTTTATTCAACCAATCGTGGCAATTTCACCCATAAGAAAAAAAAGAAGATGGAAGTACATATTTCCAAACTTTACTCAAGTTTAAAAGTCAAACATGTAGGTCTCTGTAGCGAACACTAGATGGTGTAAAAACCCTTGGAAAATATGATCCCACCTCCCAACCCACACCTCAGAACACCAACCATCAGATTCCTCCTTCGTGTTGGTGTTGTATGTTTTAGAATTTGATTTAAGTCAAACCACACCCTGCCTAACAGCCTAATTCTGCCTCCTCACCCTTGCTTTAGAGTTGTGATGTCAGCAGAACAAACAATGACTGTTTAAGCTGTTTTCTATGATATTACATGCACTGTCCAGTCTTTCTTTTCTATGATATTACATGCACTGTCCAGTCTTTCCCCCTTTTCCTTTCCTTACAGATCATCTATGTGCCTCTATAAACCCAAAACTGTTTTGATGTATTAACTTACTCTTTTTTCAAGGTAACATTTTTTCGCTGGCTCTCAGAAAGCATTTGTAGGTAAGTGTTTTGAAGGTTCCTTGCATAAACTTAGTTTCTCATGAACCAAACCCCTAATCTAGTCAAGTTTAGACTATCCCTTCATCCTAACCAAAGTAAGCCAGCAAGCCATTAAATGATTTGATAAAGTAGCCAACATATAGGTTTTGAAAAGGAGAATAACTACACATTTTCTGTACTATAATTTGTGTACCTTTTTAAGAAATGCTGGCTTCTATTAAAAACAAAGACAGATTTTATTTCAAAGCGTGTCCTTCAAAAAGCTACGGGGATTAACTTCATTATAATTGCATATAGGGATTGAGCATTAAACCTTTTAGGTCACAAAGTTGTCATTATTTGAATACAATGGATTGTTTTGTTTTGCTGAGTTGTATTGCAACATAAAACTTTAATTTATATAACTTCAGTCAACTTGAAAGGATATATGTATACAGGCTTTTCTTTTTAGGTTTACTTCATATAGCAACATTTAACTGGGTAATAAACATATATACACATAAGTTTTGATTTTACTTTCTGCTTCACATCACTGTAGAAAACATCATTGCATTAGTCACTCACAAACACCCTCCCCTACCACTTTGGCTTAACCACTGTTCTTGGATTTACAAAATGCAATATTCCAATAATTACCTTTATACAGTCATTCTGGTGATGCAGGGTGTTTATACGTGCCCTTTTTTCTCTTGAAACATTAATATGGAAAACAGTTTTTCAAAACTTAAGCTATAGCTGTATCAGAAATCACCAAAAAGCAATTCAGTCTCTAGTTTGCTCAACCATGCCTACAGACATACAACATTCAATGCAATTAACACATGTCAATAGTAGATTGCTGCTGCATTACTGGGATTAATTAAATATGCATGCAATGCTTGAAGGTTATATCATGTCTCTGCCTCTCTAAAATAGCCCCTTGCAGCCCCTTTTTTGTGGATCACAACGATCAGGGCAGCTGATTATATACAGAGGGATAGGGATGGTGTTAATTCCATAGGTGACATGTACCATCTGCAGGCATCTACAACCTAATCTCACCCCCCTCAGTTTATTTTCCTGTCCTCCCTATTGCCCATTGCGACTTCCAAGGCTTACAACATGATTCTTTCAAGACCTGGAGCATCACAGTCAACTTGTAATATCAATTGTGTCAAAACAATTGAAATGTGTTGGTGTGGAAAGCACAAACATGGCTGTTTGACAATTTTACATAGATAACTCTTGACACTACTGCATTTCATGTCATAAGTGAACCCCTTTTTAGTCCCAAGGGGTTTCGACGAAACCAAAGGATTTTTTTTTTTCCCTCAGGTCACTATGTGGCTTAATTTGCACATCAGCCTGTCTTTTTCAGGCAGTCTGTCTGTCAGCCAGAAATAGCAGACAAACTTTTCACATGATCCAAGAGCCCTCATTTCCCAAGGCTTGAGTAGAGCTATGCAACATGGGGGGGAGGGCGCATTTTAGCTCTCAAGAAGTAACATATTATTGTTGGCTAGCTGGGTTAAGTCTCTTGAAAAGAAAAGGGCTGAGTTTTCATAGTGACATGTTGGCTGCTACAATGTGTCAATAAAAACTTAATCATAGCTTGTATTATAATCTTGCGCAGAGTGAAACAAAGATAGTATATGCTTACTGAATTCTCGTTTGTATCCATCATCTACTTTATACCTTCACTCACGGTTGTCTGACAAATTCAGACTTCTTTTTTGACTCCTACATTCTGACCTCACTCTGACCCTCAGATAAAGCTATTTGGGATGTCCTTCTTCTCACAGCTTTGACATGTCTCTGGCAGCCTGCTGCAGGAAAGAGCCATGGTTTGCAGCTATAGGAGGAAAGGAAGGAACTCAGAGAGAGAGAAATGGAGGGGTAAGGAAAGGCTACAAAAAAAGATAGTGACGTTTAGAAGGGGGGTGGGGATTATGAAAAAGCCCTGTGAAACTACATATTAACTGTAGAAATATGGGGCTATGTCTGTCATTTAAACAATACAAATTGTCAGTGGGCATGAACATCCTGTTGTCTTTTTTTTTCCAGACCTAGAAAACTCAGTTTCTAAAACAAAAATCTCCCCATTTTGGAACTCAGTGTAAGCATTTTTAATTCAATAGAAACAGCAGATTTGAAATCACAGACTAAATCATACAAAAATGTGTTGTTGTGATGTTTAATAATCTTTTTCCTGAGATCACAAGGCAGGTTGGCAGGAGGGCAGGCTGGCAGTTTGTAGCTCAAAGCAATGAGGGAACATCACAATGAACCTTTCATCCACTCTATCTGGAGTACTAAAATCCTTAATATCAGTTCTTAAAATTGATATTGTATCACCAGAAGCCTATTGGAAGAAAAGAAAAGTTTTCTAAATGGGTTAAAGGGAGTCATGGAGGCATGGGACATAGGCTTGTTTATCTTTCATGTTTTATTATGGCCTGGTATGTGTGCTGAGCAAGGGGGGGCAGCCCACACAAAAGCTTCTGTTAACTGGTGTGCAACCACAGAGCATTTCTGGATACGCCTCTCTCATAGCCTGTCATCTGCCTGCGTATGGTTGGGCTTGGTGTTTCCCCCTTTTCCTACTTTCCCTCCACTCCTAAGAAAGAATTTTTCTACAGCAGCTTGCTAAAAAAATTGTTAAAACAGAGTGGGCTTGGGAGGGATTTTGATAGGGTTATTTCATAAAAAGGGGGGAAAGGGTCCATGCAGAACAGGTGGTGTGTGGGGGAAGGATAGAGGGGTGCAAAGAGGACAGACTAAGAGCTGGAGCAGCCAGGTGTCAGATTTCCACTAGGCAGACCTTTCACAGCTGAATGGCAGAGGGATGACCTCCCACATTTTTAAGGAGGCTTTACAACAAACATTCCAACATGCTGTCCACAGAAAAGGACACTGTTTAAAGGTGAGACTGACAAGATGGTGTTGGGGTGTGAGGTGGATCGTTTAAAACCTGTTTTTTTTTCCAAGCCAGTTACAAATGTGATTTCTTGCATATAGCTACAAAAACTTACCTTGGATTGCTCAAGCGAGGCCAACGGCTCCAGTCCAACGCTGTGATTCTTTTTTCCTTGACTTCTGTTGACACAAAAGCACAAAAAAGAGGATTTAGCTATACTGAGATTTTCTTAAATAGCAATAACAATAAATCTGAACCTCAAATTCCCCTCTCTGCTCGTTTTTGCAATAACCTGTCACATTTTAGCCTAAGGTAAGACAGCAAAAGAGCAGACAGCATTCATACACAAGCCATTGGTGCATGTAGAAGTTTGTCCTGACATGACACACAGGCATACTGTGGGGTTTTAATTATAGGAATTTTCTTCACATTCAAAGTGGACCCTCAAGTCAGAGGTTTCAGAGACGTAAAAAATCAGCTAACAAATGGTAGAAGTATTGACCCTGCAAGTAATTACATGAAAGACTTTCTTTAAAGTAAATAAATCTACCGACAACTTTGCTGTGGCTTGACTTCTGAAGGTGATCAGACAGAAATTCTACCTATATTTCTAGTACCCTTTTCAGTGACGGCTTTAGAAATAGAGTGTTTAACAAGCAAAAAGAAGGAAAAAATTAATCATAAATATGTATTTGAATCATTTTGTTGCAGTTTTACTCATGAGGGAGGACTGTGAGGAAAGATTGCTCTGGCATTGTGTAAACTATAAACCACTGCAGTGTAACAGCTTTACAGTAAGCAGAAGCCAGTTTACCTGTGAAATCAATGATGCCACTGTATACATTATTTGTGACTTTCAGCATTCTGTGTTTTATCTGCCCGTTGTGACTAGCCCAATATCTTAAAGGGCCTATGAGGATTATTGCTTCAACCCACAGGCATATTGTGAAACAAAGCCTTCTCTTTGTCATCCCCAGTACAAACAGAACCAGACTTGATCTGTGTACAGACAGGCATCTGCCGGTGGGAACATGTCCCTCCGAAAAATTCTTCAGAGATCTCAAACCCCATCATTAACCTCCCCCTCCTCAGTTGGCCTTGTTCATTACCTTGTTGAAAATGACACCCAATAACTGTGTTTGTGAGACTCTAAAACGCGGGAGAGAAAGTTACAACACATGGAACAGAAGCCAACAACTTTGGTGCAAAGCTGGAAACCTTTTTTGATTGCTTTTTGCAGAACTGGTCTTGGACAGGAATAGACTGGACGTAGTTGAGATAAATGCCAGTCAGTAAATGGTTGTCACTTTGTTTGTGTAGGGAGACTTACACCACAGCAGCTGTGTACACTATCCAGCCAATACTCTTGTTACAGATATGCACTAATCAGACTGCCATGCAGGAGGTTTATCTGTTAAACACACTGAAAGACAGAGGTATATTTTTCAGTGGTTTAAGTATAGATCTTAAGGTAATGTCAGATGGATAGACCTGAATTGGTGATAAGTAAAGTTGAAGTTAGATCATTAGGAGGCTTGAGGGTTTTCTTCTGAAGGATCTTTGTTTATGAATGTAATGTTATGCAACATCCAAATATGTGGTGTTAAAACAGAAAGAGTCTCATGCAGTTTAACTCTTTACAATGGCCTTATATGAGCACCACAAGTCAGGAGATAAGACTCAAGTTGCACCATCTTTTGTTCTTAATACCTCTGCGAGACTGCTCTCATAAAAACACACAGGCATGCACGAGGGTCAAGTGCGGTTACTAACAGCGCTGAAAGAAAATAAAAACATACGCTGTGTTAAAGAGTCAGAATACCACGCCATAGTACAAAAGGGGATCCCATCTCTTTCCCCTGAGCTTGTCTCGCAAAGGGAGCAGCTCAGTGCACGGCCCCACCCAGGCCTCCCGTCTCACACATTCCTTGATATAGCCGTCAGGCCAGCTGGAAAGGAGCCCAGCCTCTCCCCGCAGTGACTAACTCCAAAGAAATGTCCTTTTTCTTTCTGACTCTGGCACCAGTCTGTGCTGCCCACCCTGCACCCTGCAGCCTCAGTACCCACCCCGTCTGGTCCACTACACCCCCAGTTCTCTAGGTTCAGCACATAAAAACAAGAACACGCTCAGTCAGAGATACGTGCTGCCTGCTGCACTGTTGAATATGCCCAAAATGAAAGTTGAGAAGCAACACAGGATCCAATTTCACCTTAATTGTCATCATGCTTGGCTCCGCCCACTTACCAGGTACATCCAACAATCATAAATCTGCTTCTCACTGCTATCAGTCTCCTCCTCGTTTCAGATGTCTCATTTGCCTTAAAGGAACATACCAAGACAGTTGAAAAATTTTATGATCTATCCGTAACTAGGTCACTGCAAACTGGAAGTTGATCAAAGCGGCTCTGGTCAATTAACTGAGCTGATTGCAAAATCTAATCAGGTTTGGTGGGTAGAAAACAGTGAGCAGCGTGTCAATGATTAAAGCTCAGTCCTAAGTGAATCAGGCTCAGCAGTGCTGGTGAGTGATACGATTTGATTATGAACAAATAAAAAGGCCTCAGTGAGGAGAGGAGCACTATCCAAATCAGCTATGTTTTCAAAACAGAAGGGACTCACTGTTCCTTTATCTGGATTGTAGCACGTACTACAAATACAAGAGGAGACATAGCAGGCCCCGGTTAGGTCCATTCTCCTCTCAAAAACGCAGATAGGACATGCATGTGTGACGCATATGAAAGGAATGCACGTCAAAATAAATGGTTCTTTTCTGTACTCCATAGTCCACATAGCCCTAAACCACACCACAAGTTCTGCATAAGACCAGAGCCTGCCCACTGACGCCAACTTGGCCTGTTGCTGATTAAACCATTGTGACTTTGGCAGGAGTTTTGCACAAAATGGAAAAACTGAGAGAAAACTCTGTGCAAGATCACAAACAAGGCCGGGGCTTTCTCAAAAAGAACGCTCAAACTATGACTTTGTTAATCTCATAAATAAGCTTCATGTCCACATTAAAGTAAATTTTAAAAAACTGGGCTAAAAGAGGACGTGAATACATGATAACTCCCAGCTCCTATCATTGCTCACTATCCTCTACAACACTTTAAAGGGAGGTTCCCGCTTTGTATTTCCTCTTTTGAGGTTTCTTCAAGTTTTTCCACTTGTTAAGGTGTAAAGGGAATTTTTCCACGACTTCTTAAACTGCATTACTGGCTGAATTGAGACGCTGTTCATCGTACGGGAAGACACGCAAAACAGTCATAACTCTCAAAAACGAAGAACACTTTTGTGTCATTGAAGCTCTAAATGAGAAGTGAGCAGAGGGTGGTACCTACAGGCAGCTTTAGTGCCATGAATACTGAGCAACTGACAGCAAAATGAAAAATAGGTGATTGCAGAATAACTTATTATGGATGCAAATTTTAAAACTGGCATGACTAGTTACAGCAAAGACAAAGAGAAAAGGGAAAGGCAGGTTTACATGGCTGGAGAATGTCACATGAATAACAAACACCATAGCAACCTTTTATGTGTCATGCCATTTAACCGCAAAGCAGTTTATTTGCTCTTTTAGTCTGTTTTTGTTTTGGTTATTCATAATTGTTGTTTGAATTAGAGCATGTCCATGCATGGTTCAAGAGAGAAAAAGTTAAGAACGAGGGATTAATGTCAGCCAAGGCTGCTGAATCTATATGTTTCCTTTGTAGCATTAGCAAAGTGTGTATTCATACCTAGCATTTAGGCCCCAGAGTTGTTTAAAGCAAGAGAGAGTGTAAGATTTCAAAAAGTGACATCCTTGTGTGTGTAACGCCAGATAGAAAACCTAAACAAAGCTAAGTATATTTCAGCCACCTCTGTCCTCACAGAGTTTTGTAACAGATGCTGTCCTTCACAGGGTAACATAACTGTGTTGGGGGGAAGGGGTGTGGGTCAGGACGTAAGTTGGGAACAGGTAGGCTCTGCTTACGAGCAGCCATTATGTAAGGTATTTTTCAAACTTCTGAATAGCAGATGTTTGGCTGAGTAGTGGTAAGAGTAATTGGATTATCAGAAAAATGATTCACACCCATTTAAAGTTCCATACTTGCAGTTGTCCCACCAGAGTTAAAGCTGCAGAAACAAGTCAGGATTGCACACATGTGTATGGGTGTGGTCTACAGCAGTGTTATGTGCACTTGTGATGATTGTGTCATCATCATTTTCAGATCCCTGTTTCTCAACAACAAGGGGAGTATTGCTGATGATAGGTACTTCCCAGTGCACACAGACGACATGCTGAAACATTCCAAACCAGCCCTGGATGGATGAGTAGGGAGTGGCTGCTGGCTGGATTGCACAGAAAGACTTTGTAATGTCTCACTCCAGTTAGGTGTTTGATAGTATCTGGTGAAGCGATGAACTTTCTGCATTGCAATAGGTGTCTAACTTCACATGAGCTAATGTTTTATTTACTAATCTCTTGGTGAGGATTTCAGGATGACAGGGAATTTAGCATTGCATCATATTAAATGCCAAGTGCAAATTAAACTGCAGTCTACCCTCATCCTCCCTTTTTTAAGCCGACTCACTTCATCCACCTCCCTACTATCTGCTTCCCCATGCTGTCCCTCCTTCCAACCACCCACTTGAAAAAACCCATGAGGAAATGGGAGAGGAAGTGTGCTAGAGACCAGTTTCTTTCCGTTTCACGGTGCCACAGCTGGGGAAACACCACTCCTCTTGACACGGCTGCCATTCTACAGGGTAAGGATACATGGCAGTTGTGCAACAGTGCAGTGATAGATATCTTAACACAGTCAAGCTAAGACTCGAAACAGCCAGAAGCCACGTTCTTATCTGCAGGCTTGTGAGGATGTTGCTTGTCACTTTGGTGTCAGAGGCAATAAAATTAACCTGAGCGACAGTTTCAGCTCGGCTGACATCTGCTGTCATGACTGAGCAAGATTTGATCAATGGAGCTCCTTCAAAAATGTACACTGCGGTTTTTGGAATACCAGGAATCCTACATAACTTCATGTTACGGGATAATGTAGCCTCTGTATAGGAGTATTGGTTGACAGTGCAGGAATTTAGGCAAACAGAATCCACCCCAGGAAAAAATGAGGGCACGTTAACCAACATAGGTTCTAGCTGCATGCACCAGTTATGAAAGTTTGGGTGTGAGTAATTATGACCCTTATCTATAACATCTTTTTAAGTTTTTACTCTGGCTTCTGGCTACATATAACACTGTGTCTGTGAAGCTATATCCCTAAGTGAAGCGTAAATATTTCACATTTTTGGGATGCTAAACATTGAAGACATCCTCCTTTCACAACACCTTTTAGCATTCTGTCACCATTTGGCACAATCAATCACCTTGACATGAGCAATTTGAACACTGCCAGTCATTTACAGCTGTGGGGCTTTCCATAAAAAATTAGTAGTCCTTAAAAAAGGTGTGGAGAGGAAGTGAAAAAGCAGCTCTCTATGACACTCTGCTGAGATGATTTTTGGGTGTGGCAGGAGGGAGCTGCTGAGGACATGCGACGACACACAGAGAAGTATGACTCAACAAAGGCTAATGCATGGTTTGCATTTTCCTTAACATTTAGCTCATCTTGATCAAATCAAACACAGGCCGCACGGCATTCGTGGTATAGATTTGTATCACACCCTGAAAGATGCAGCTTAAGCCTGAAATGTCCTCGGGCGCTGTCCTGACAAATAGATCAGCCTTGTAGGCAAATAAAGAGTGTTTCTCTCTTACTCAAAATGTGAGAAGTCTAAGCTCTCCCCTCGAAGCCCCAAACCTGGTTTCAATTAGCTTGTCTTCCAAACCACTACATTCCATTACTCCCCCCCTCGCCCCGCCTCGCCCATCCCCCTTTACTTACTCACTCACTGACTTTCTTCCCCCACCTTCCTCCCTTCTACGTCTCCCCTCCCTCTCACCTCCCCTGCACACCCTGGCCACCAGCCCAGGTTAACATACCCAAGGTAAAGGAAAGACAAGGAATCTATCTCTGTCCAAGAATTAAAAAAGGGAACATAAACACAACACCGCAGGACAAGAAATGATATTTTTCATATAATGCAACTTTGGCTGGAGCGCAAAACACCTTCTTTAAAACTCATTCATTTCATATCAAACTTCCTTCAGAAACATTCACAGGGTTACACAACAGAAAACAGCGTGACAAAAAGTCTCCATTTCTGTCTCCTGATGAGCCTCATGACTATGCATCACACTTTAAAACAGTCATTAAACAAAGGAAAAGTTCTGATGAGTAATTGTCATTTCTCAAAAGCCCCTTGGCATCACAAGAAAGACCTTTCTATGTGTTAGTACTGACCCTCTGCGACACAGCCTACAGCATGTACGCCTTTTTTCCTTTTCTTTTTTGGCTGTGAAGGGTGTGCCTCTGTGAGGAGACAGCAAAGCAAGAAGGGAGGGAGAAAAAAGGGAGGGGGTGGAGGGAGGTGAAAGAGAAGAATCCACACCCAAGCAAGTCGCTGTGGCCTCTCAGGGGAAGTAGCTACCTTTGCTTTTTTTTTTTTTAAAGCCCAAAGCAAAGGGCGTTGGACAGATAAGACAAACACCTGAATGGTGACATCAAGGCAAACAACATCTCTGTTTTTTTTGCACTGCTTTTCTCCCTTATAAAGTAGGTAAAATATTCCCTCAAGTTTTCACCTCTAAAATCTAGAGGTTATGTGTGCAAAGGACATCCACATTGCGTAACAGCCCAATCACGACACAAAGAGAATCATCTCGGGGGTTACGGGTTAGTTTTTAAAATCAAATTAAGACAACCCTTCATACTAGCACAAATCCATTATGGATAAAAACTTTTGAGAGTACTTCAAGGAAAAATGAAGTGCGCAACTCAAGTCAAGTCCTCTGCATTCATGTGGTGGCTGCAAGAACACACCCACCTCTCAGATCCTAAGCTATTCTAGATCAACATTCATAGCTTAGAATGGTGTTCACACAAAATTACCAGCACTTTATGCCTTGACATAAAAGCATGTTAATAATTAAACATCCTTTGTCCATAAAAAAAAATCTATGCTCAAGCAAACTTTCCTCAAGGAAATCTTTAGGATGTCTCTGGAGATAAACAGGCAATAAAGTAAAACAAAGTCTCTATAATCTTCCTGCTGATACAATGTTCACCACAAAAGCTCATTGGAATATCACAGGAATGTCATCCAGATTACTTCAACTCATGTACAAGAAAGCTGCAAAACTTTGATAAAGTAATTATAACTGAAAAGTTTCATGCCAGCAAAATGCAGAAAAAAACATTTAATTCATTCAAAGTATAGAAAAAGTGGGTATTTACCTGTGCGCCGTCTGTGCGCCCGAGAAGCCTCACTCCAGCTTGAGCATCCTTGAAAACGTGTCCTCTCCCCTTCTCCCCAGCCCAAGAATAAGCTCTTCTTCCAGTCACAACTTAGCTGTCTGTGAGGATACTGTCACTGTTTTCCTATTTCTTGATCAACAAAGTTTCCAGGGCGTTTTCTGCCCCCTCTTTCCTCCCTCCCTCCTCTCCTCAGAGTTGATTTAAACTTTTTTTCTGTGTGGCTGCTCTTCTGGGCTGAGCAGAGTGCTCAAACTGTGGGCTGGGTAGGGCTCCTGGTTCGCAGAGGGAGGGGAAAGTTGGGGAGGGGACCGGTGTGAGGGAGTGGTGCTTTGCAGCCATGGGACCACCCACTGCCTCTCACAGAGAACTTCAATACAATGAAGCAGGAAAAGTAGCTAAAATATATGATGAAATGTTAATTTGCAATAAAATAACTAGACCAAGTTTCAGCATGAACCTTTATTTATCAGTGTAAATAGATCCCTGACCAGCCGTCAGGATTTTGAAACTGCTTCTGTCTGAGGTAGCTTTCCTTCCACAGTGAACACCAAACAGCCACAGGGACATCATGAGTTTGCAGTTTTCAATCTCATTTCAATTAATCTTGGCATTTAAGTGAAGGGAGAATAAACACACCACAGCATCACGTGATAGACAATGACATCAACATGTGATTATAGCACTGTACACAAAGTTATGCAAAGTGATCATTAACTGAATGACTCAGGAGTAAGGCCTTTACTTATGCACTAAGCTTTAAGTGTATATGTACAAGACATTCAAATTTTATAAGATTTAATTTTTCTATTTTCAGAGCGGCCCACTATGAACAAAGTCTGTACTGCTGTGACTGCTTTTTTCATGTGAAACACTGAATTTCTCTCATCTGCTTCATAAACCGAACATAGTTTCTGTACATTTTCCTCAACTGTTCTTCTTTTTTTTTCTCAGATGAACCGTTCATGCTGTAGATACTGCTCCTCCTCTGATATGGTTTTTAAGAATACATCAGAGAGCCTTGTTGTACTGAGTGATGTTCCAGTTTTCCTCCTGCTCTTCACATTTCCGTTGGCAAAGGCTTTGTCCCTACAAGCTCTGAAGCAGGGCCAGCCAAAGTAAACAGGGCTCTGCCTAACTCTTCTCATGTTTTTTTTTTTTTTTTTTTTTTTACTATATCATATACCATGCATTGAAAAAAGCCCCCTAAACTTAAACCCTGTTTTAAAATGCTCTTGAAGAACTCAGCTTATTAATACATGATAGTTGATTGTGTGCATCTGTTTCTAGGTGCTGAAGAAATAAAGAAAGAGTGTGAGCTGTTTTGACGTAGGCAGTGCCTCAGATGAATCCAGCCTGAGGTTGAAGATGATATTGGCTAAGCAATGAGAACTGGAACAGGTTTTATAGAGTTATAAATTGATATAAAGTTTATAGGGAACCAGCTTTCTTAACAGATTGACACCACCCTTTATGATTTAGAAATATTCAACTGAGCCACGGTTTAGTTTCAACATTCATGTGAGCAAGGGTGTGGAATTGTGTATGGACCGTACGGACATGTTCACCCCAATCTCAAACTATGCCTGAAACGTCCCCACTAATTCTAAGGTTGAAAGGGCAAAAAAGCACCTCATAGGCAACCACTAATCGATGCAAAACCTAATTTCCAACTGTTTTCTCACTCTTAGTGACGGCCGATTTGTAACTTTCACTTTCCTCAGGTGACAAAATAAGCAACTGAACTGTCCTGTTTGTCAGGCAGCAGTGGAGTGGCAGGGTTACAGCAACAGGTGATCTTAAATCAGGACAGAGTTGTTAAATAAGGAATAATGACAAAAAAAAATAACAAAAATTAAAAAACGACTTTGGCACCTTGAGGTAGAGGTGAGTGTATGTAAATATAAGGCGCAGGCAGACAACATCGTTCTGTATATTGGAATTAACAGTAGTAGTTCTTATTCAGTGACCCTGACTTAAAGGTTTTGTCTTGAGCAAAAAACTTTCTACTTACCACTGAGAGTTATACTTTTGGTTCTTGCATATGTCCCCACCAGTGTTGAAATCAAACCTACACCACTGCATGTGGGCAATATTTGTTTTTGTATTGATTTCTCCTTGTTGTTCCATTGACCTATTGAAGACAAATGCCACCAACTCTGTTGTGTGGCCATTGATAAATGATTCTGATTCTGATTTGAGCTAACTTTGCAAACTATTCATAAATGTCTTAAGAAAGTACAAATTAACCATTTGTGTTTGTTTTTTCACAATGAACTCTTGCTAATCCATTACAGTGAGCAAGATTACTTTTAGCTAACTGTTTAAACATGAAATCTATTACTTTGATACACCTAAAATTCGTAAACAATCTTTGATCTTTCAACTCATTGTCCATTTCTAGTTTTAGCTAACTCTCTAAACCATCTATCCAGTGGTATGTCTTCTACCTGTGTGTTTCTGTTCTGTAACCACTGTTAGCTAGCTGCTCTATCTGTTTTGTATAGTTTACTTTAAACAATGTAAACCCCTTTAATCATACACTCTGGGGCTTTGTATTTTTGAAATTACTTATACATATTATAACCATTCATCTCATGTTTATGAGTCTGAATTTAAATATTTTTCCATGACTTTTGTCTCTGTAGACTAACTGCTAAAGCAATACTGGAAGTCATCTTTTTTTTATATCATTTAGAAAAAATCTTGAATCTTTCAGTTGCTCTGGAGGTTTGCTTGTACGTTTTTTCTCAGAAAACCATCGAATATGAGAAGTGGGGAGAAGAAGGCTAGCAAACGCTTGGTAATCTGTGGTGCTAAAGGCTTATTTTATTGGCTAACTTGATATCAATCCACAACAATTTGTCTCAGGGGGGTTTCTTTGCATTTTAGATGTCAGGTGACTAGACTGACTTATTAAACAATCATTTAAACTTACTCAGCATGTGCTGCAACACGTTGCTTGCTCAAACACATTTCTGGACAAACAGGGACAGGCAGGTGACCTAAACAAACTCTACTTCTTTGAAAAACTGGTCTTTTAATCAATAAGGTCACTTTTTTTTCTCCAGGGGGAATCAGCAGTCAACAGACTGGACTTCTGTACAGGGACATCACAAATAGTTTTCCAAAACGTTCAAAAAACAAACAAGGTAACGAGCTAGGTGACACAGATCCAGACTCATTGGTGTTTAGTTATGCTAAAGAGTAAGACAGCAGAATTTTACTTGCTGAAAAATCTGGAGAACAACATTCCTGGACAATCTGTGAGAAATATAGAAAGCTCTGCTTTAAAAAGGAAATGCTCCTAATGCAGGGAGTTTTAGGCGGACAGCAACCATGCCATAAATAGTGAGTGGTTTAAAGCCTTTTTAAAGATGAATTATTTTTTAATAAATTACCCCAGTGTTCTTCTTTAACAATAAAGCAACAGGGGCAAACACTTTTATTTGTAAAGGGCAGTTAAAATATTTGTTTTAACATTTTAACACTGGGGCCTGAGGGTGTTAGTCCAGTTTTTGGGCCAGCCTGAAGTGGCATTGGAACAACTGCAGTTTTTGCATTTTGTTGCTTACTTTTAAGTGCTGACTGGAAGACATTTGCTCACAGCATTTAATATTTGGGTTTATCAGCCATGAGAGTTATCTCTTTGTTGTGTTCTCATTGTTTGTTTTTTTCGATGTGGTTGTTTTTGGGGTTTTTTTGTTAGTTGAGCTTATCAATGACCCTTCTTGTCTTCTCTGGGTTAAAGCTCCACTCAGAGTAGGTGTGAGCATCAACTACTGAAAATGAGATTTCATGTAAGATGAGGCACAACCTTCGTGTAAGTTTGTTTCAGTGTGTGTGCACACGTCCTCAACTCTCACAGAAGCGTCCTTGAAATACCCTCTATGTCCTCGACAGTGTCATGCCTGAGGTAAAAAGGCGAACATACGAAGATTGAAGCAAAGAGGAGGAAGTTACTGCGTGGCTTAGAGGGGATCGAACAGGGAGTGGCAGACACAGCGGGACATGCGCAGACACATATTTTAATGTACCACATTACAACACTGTGAGTCAAGGGAGCTCTGATTTAGAGTTCTCTCCAAAAGCAGGGTGCAGCTCTCCCACCAAACAGAGTATTATTGTGTGTGTGTGTGTGTGTGTGTGTGTGTGTGTGTGTGTGTGTGTGTGTGTGTGTGTGTGTGTGTGTGTGTGTGTGTGTGTGTGTGTGTGTGTGTGTAGTTGTATGCATGCTGAGATAAAAGTGGAGGAGTAACACCAACCATGTGTAAGATAAGCAGAAACCCTAAAGAACTCCACGTGGAACGAGGAATTGCTTACTTTTTGCATAGCTACAATGTTATGAATAAACGAGGTTTCAAGACAGGAAAACGATTCTCACATGAAGCGTAACTGTAGGGCCGAGAACGTTTTGTTTGATGTGTTTTTGAATGCATGTTGAGGACAACATGTATTACATAACTTCACTCTCTGCAGAGATTATTTGTAACCGTGTTGTCTAAAACGGTGCTTTTAGAAAAGAGTAACCTGTGATAGCTAGAGAGCCGAACTGTTTCTTTGTTGTGGAGGAATTATCTCTTCTTGTGCCCTGCCCCAGCACCTGTTTGCTCAGCTCCATGCAGGTTTGACTCATTGCCACTAAGGTGTGGCTGTGTTTTTTTTGCCTTTGGAGAACACACAGCAATTGCCGCCTCCAGACAGACAACTCCTGTGATGTGTGAGCATGTGAACGACAGGATGCCCGTCCAGCTGTGTGCTGCTCAACAACTTGTACGCAGGTTATGAATGTTTATGGCCACATAACAAGCCCACAGTTAACACTCCCACTCCTACTGTGTCTTTTACTACGACTGACCTTGTTTGTGTGCTTTCACTCAAAAGCGCTTTCCTATGTTGCAGAGGTGAACTGAGGTTAAAGTGTGCTGTGCTTATTTGTTCTTTAGCTTTAAATCCAAATCAGTTCACTGCAGGATTCTGAGGACCTGAAGTCAGAGAAGTGGTTTGAGATGATACAAATTTGACTTGTGCAACTGCAATAAAACTTGATTGCAGGGAGGTGTTCCAAATGTTTTGCATATCTCTTGAATGTTTTTCTAACAAACTGAATCCCCTCTGACTGTCACGGTTATGTGGCAGGTCACACTGGTTGAATACAAGGATATGTGGGAATGGGTGTGTTTCCTGGTCCTAGGTGTGTCAGCCAGTGTGAACCAGCGCAAATAGCTTGGCTCAGACGAGCGATGACTCACAGCCCATGACTACAATGAAAACAGGGCAGCTCAGACTGTAATGCAGAGGAAAATCAGAGGATTAGCTGGGGATGGACGCTCAAATGTGTGTGCAATAGTGTGTGTGTTTGTTAGAGCATGTGGGTATGATTAATGTGTACCACAGGATAAGGGAAGTCACATGACAGTGGTTTGAGCAAAGCTGTCACTTACGTTTCGATTTAAAAAAAAAAAAAAGTGACACTCGTGCTTACATCTGATGGTTGATCAGATTCTACTCGGTTTCCTGAGGCAGCTGCTCTGCTCTGCCCCTTATTTGCAAAAGAGCCAGTAAGGGAGGGAGTCACACATTTGATTGTGTAACACAGGATTAATCACACACAAAGGACTATCTGGGCAGTAACAGTCGAGTTTCTAGACTCTCAAATAGTTTTGAAAATGGCTGATAAAGGTTAGGCCACGCTGAAAAGAGAAAAACATTTTTGTATTATAATTGCAAAATGTCAGAATCATACACAGAAATTCTTTCCTAATTCAGACAATGTGAGCAGTGTACTTGGCGAACAGCCTCCTTCATGAGTCATGAGGACTGTTTGTGAAAACATGACATACAATAGAAGGGATTTATTCCAAAACACATTTGAGAGTGTAACCCAGTCCGTGTTGCTCTTTTTTTTTACTGAGCCTATCCTTTTCTTTGGTGTTTATTAACTGCAGCTGACTACTATAGACCTATGAAAGAAGAATGAAGCTTACGGCAGAGTTTACCAAGTTTGATGTTGTTACTGTCATTTTGAAATAAAGACTTGGTTTATTTTCACTCATTAGTTAAGGTGTTGATTTTAATCCTAATCAGTATTTCACGGCACTGCATCGATGCTGATCTTTTCTTCATTTTTTGTGGTTATTTTAGATTGCCAACACACTTCCTGAAGCTTTTCACACTCCACTTTGCATCAGGAGAGATCATTGTTTGAATCAGACACCACACAAACCATAGTGTGTGCAAGTCAAAGGCATCTTTGTGTACCAGCTTCATTCGATTTTTATAAACAATGAAACATTGTCAATATTGTGACAAGTGTTTCAGCAGCTGAGGCTGGAGACAAAACCAGATAAACCTTGTCAAAGAAGCATTGTGTACTTCAAGGATGTCAGAAGAAATGGACTACAAGTCCCACTTGTGTAGAGACACTGTGAGAAGTGCAAATGGGGACACATCTGGTGTTTTTATTTGTTGGTTCACCTCATGCGCTTCTTTTAAGGTCTTGAATGCAACAGCTCATTCAAAAAAAAAAGTTTATATCCGTGATAAGTACCACAACTTTTCATACTTAAAGCTCATGTGAGGAGTTTTTGGCCTGTGTCATTTTTGGCATTCCTTCTGGACGAAGTTGTTTGTTTTATCTTTGCAGATCTTTTACTGTGAAGATGAGAAGCCTTGTCCCCATACAGAAAAATGTCACTCTGCTCTGTTGCATGTCTTTTGTGTCACTCACTCTGAACACTACAGGGGAAAATGTAACAAAGCTTTGTTTCTTCAGTATGCCTGCCTGACACCTACCTTGCAGCAGTATTTACGGGCACTAAAAAGGCTGCTTTAACAATAGGTAGGCTTGTTGCTCATGGTCTCATTTGCCATTCTTGCTTATTGCGAGGCACAAGTTTTGGTTTCAGTCTAGTCTAGAAACATTTCAAAAATCCTCATGAGAGCATTTTAAGGTCACGTTTACTGCTAATAGACCTGTTGAGTGTTCATAAACAGTGACATTTTTGGTAGGCGGGGTTTTGCTGGAGGCCAAACAATCCTCAAGATACACTATACAGCACTAGTTGTAAAGTTGATTGTGGCTTGTTTTTAAAAATGTCAGGAGACACCACAGGTCTCTAATTATGTCAGGTCAAACTGTAGTTAACAGACTGGACAATTAGACTTACTTTGAACTGATTTAGGGGGAAAAAAAAGAGTAGTTCACCCCCAATTGTTTTATTTTCAAATATCTTTTAAGTTGTGTGAAGTTGAGTTTAGTTCAGTTGAGATAAAAATTAAGTTTAGTTAAGTTTCATCTTGTTAAGTTAATTCAGGGTGAGCTAAATTGAGTTTGATCCAGTTAAGTTCTGTTTTTATTTAGGGCGTGGTCACATTGGCCATCCATACCATGCCGTACTCAGGCACATTTCCCCCCCAGCAGCACAGCTCCCCACAGTCACATTACCCCAATATGAACCCGAGCAAAGGCACATTCAGAGCCCGCCTACTTCATGAAGCGTATGCTTACAAGAAGCACGGTCACATCAGAGTCAGCACAACTTTTTGGCTCATGTTAAGTAATTTTGGTCTGACATAGTCCTTTAATAACCCTGCCATTGTTTAAAATGACTGTCAGAAGGAGCAGTCACAGCAATTGTGCATCATGAAATATACATTATGCCCTTGTCATGTACCCATATGTGTACCAGTAGATAAAGTGCACTGTGCCAATGCTCATTTCCCCAAAGCATACCAAAGAAGAGAAGAAGGCCTTGCGGTCACACTGGCCAAACAAACTGGACTTGAGGGTTGAAGCGTGCTTGGGCATGCTTTGGATGGCCAGTGTGACTGTGCCCTTGGCTGGGAGTTGAGTTAAGTTGGATTAAGTTTTGGTTAATTTAGCTTAGCTCAGTTGAGTTAAGATGAGTTTATTTGAGTTGATTTAAGTTAAGTTGAGATGACTTATGTTGAGCCTAGTTGAGTTGAGTGACGTCTAGTTAAGGTTTTCACTTAGTAGAGATAAATTGAACTGAGCTTGATTTAGTTGATTTGAGTTTGGTTTAACTTAGTTTAGTTGATTTAAGTTGAGTTTATTGAACTAGAGTTAAGTAAGATCTAGTTTAGTTTTCACTTATGCCGCGTTTCCACCAAGCAGTCCGGGTCGGTTCGTCTCGGTACGGTACCGAGACGAGCTGTCCCACTTTTTTGGGACCCTTTCGTATGGGTGCCAGACTGAACCGATCCGCTCTCGGGAGGTGGAGCAACACACTGCAGACGGTTGATTGGTCAAAAGAATCGTCACTCACCCCGACAGCGGCTGCATTTCTCCTTGCGGCTCACAGACTTCTCTGAAACGAAGCTTGATTGCACTTTGTAACAGAGAGTTACATGAAAATCACAGAGAGAACGAAATGCTGTATGTCTTCCATCCGTGCTCTTTGTTTACTGTGTCGCGTTTTCTTCTTTGTTGGATTTAATCGCGGGGTAAGCTGCTACGGCGTCGCGCTATTGTTTACCAGCTGTGGCTTCCGGCATGCGGCTTACACGCCGCCCACCACGAGAGGGCACAGTTTGCTGTGGAAACGCACACGGGATCAGACTTTACTGTCCCAAACCGTCCCAAACCGTACTGAACCGACCCGTACCGCTTGGTGGAAACGCAGCTTTAGTCAATTTAAAAAATGCCATGAGGAGGATCTGAAGATGTGACTTTAAACCAGACGTGTGTTTAAGGTAAGGTATTTTTCAGTACAGTTATGTAGGGCTGTTGTTCGAAACATGACAATAAGCAAACTGTCAGTCTGTACAGTAGTTTAGTAGTGATCCAAATATAGCGCTACTGACAGCCCAGTGCTGTGAGACGTGTAAGTACTGTGTAGTGCTGGTGAATCCTATGTCCTGCCAGTGCTCATCTATCAAGCAGAGCTTTCTCTTCATTTTATTGATAGACTCTCAAGTTTGACCAGTCCAATGCAGTATAGCTACTGCACGTAGCTTAGCCATTTTAGCCTTTAGCTCGGGCTGTATCACTCTCCTCTTCTGCTTTCTTCTGCTTCTTCTGGCTATAGAAATAAACTTGCCTTGCCTTGCCTTGTCTGACAGTTAGGCCCAAGTGACAAAATTACCAACAGAAATCCTTTTCGGCATAGAAAAACGCAGCTTTATCTTCTCACTTCTAAACTTTGTTGGCTGGCGTGGGGTTGTCATAGAGACTTGGACGTGCTATAAATTAATCCATTCCTAGTCGCCCAGATCAGGAAACTAAGAAGTAGCATTTCAAAATAACCTATATTGGCACTGCTGATTTCATTTTAAAATGTGGATTATGATCTGGCATATATCTAGAAGGGAGACTTTTCAAGATCTTCTAGAAACCCCTCAGAGCCCCTCTAAGTTGAGTTGAATTGAGTTAAGTAAGTAAGTTCTAGCTAAGTTTAGCTTTCACTTAGATGTGTTTATTTAAGTTTATTTAAGTTTATTTTGTTTTAGCCAAGTTTTTGTTTGGTTGAGCTGCATTGAGTTAAGTGTTGTTTGGTTTGATTTAGAATTTGTGGTTTATATTTTGTTTCATCTTGCTGACGAGCCGTGATGGATAGTTTCTGGTGCATCAACAGTTACAGTTTTACTCCCATACTCACAAAAAGATTATCTTTGAGACTCCCATGATTCCTATTTTAACATTTTTTAGCTTGTAATTATTTCCAAAAATGTATTCTGATTACAAAATGTTTGTGTTAACTTTTGTGTTTAAAATTTCTGAAGGATCACGTTTCTTAAGCCTTCCATACTCAACTCATGAAATGACACAGTTAATAAAATCAATCATCCTGACTTGACAGAGTGATGTTGAAGTTAAAGAATTACATTATGGTGAAGACAGTGACTTTTTAAAAGTCCAATTCATTGATTTAATGAGCACTGATAATTGAAACCCTCTGTTTTCTTGGTAAATAAGTTAGAGTGGAGATAAAGTTTTTCTCCACAATGTGGAAAAGATAAAGCTTATGTGTACCACTGTATGCATATGATTTTGGTTATCATGCTCCTGC
Source organism: Halichoeres trimaculatus (assembly GCF_033239565.1). Classification (NCBI taxonomy): domain Eukaryota; kingdom Metazoa; phylum Chordata; class Actinopteri; order Labriformes; family Labridae; genus Halichoeres; species Halichoeres trimaculatus. The sequence goes on from NW_027437185.1 coordinate 22,719,357, forward strand.
ACACAAGCTGGGACTTTTCTCAACAAAGTGGACCCAAAGTAACAGCCGAGAGCAGAGTGTAACCATGGAGAGATTACAGCCATAAAGAACACAGTCAGATAGAGATGGTGTGAGCTACTCAAGATACACTATCTTACACCACTCAGGTCACTGCGCCTCATATTTGCCATCTCCATAGTAACTCATCACTGGTAATCATTCCGGAATTCCCCCTGCAGCGCGTGCTTCGTCACACACATACACTCACATTTAACACACACACACACACATACACACTCTCTCGCTCTCTCTCTGATGACTCAGAAAGAGGGGCTATTTCTTTGGTAGAGAGAAGAATCTAAGAAGCAAAAGGGGAATGAGAGACAGATTGAATTGTGGTTTCCACTGCAAGTTGTGAGTCACAAACACGAGGGAGGCGAGGTAGAAAAAAAGAGACTATTCTGGGATGGCTGCTATGGCAACATAATAAGCAAGGGGGCAGGTACTTGCAGGCATGTCTCCATAGCAATGCCCTGTGTGTGTACATATAAATAATCCATGCCACAAAGAGTATGTAACATAGTAAGGAACTCTGCTTTGTTACACAAAGTTTGTTTTTGTCTTCGAGTAAAGTTGATCCCCCTCTTTCCTTCCTTCCTTCCTTTCTTCTTTTATGTCTGCGCCACAGAATCATCTGAACAGGCCGATGTCAAGAACACCTTTCACAGGTTCAGTCTTGCCACTGCCCAGACTTTGCACAGTCAGAATAATTACCAAAGACTTGCTTCAAGGTGTTACATTATTTGCTCAATTGTTTCAGCATATCAGTGCTTAGAAAAGATGAGTGATACATTCACAGAGAGACAGACACCTATGCATTTGTATCTGATTAGCCTCACGTTTGATCAATGTTTTCACATCACCTGACAATCCCTCACAGTTCACTGTTTTGAATTATTGATCCAAGCCAGCGATAAGGGATTTTGCAAGAGTTTCCCCTCCCTGCAGCTCAGCACCACCCATCTGTTGTGCTTCAGATACCTTCCCTAACAGCACATTCCATTCATAGCTGCAAATGTACTGATACTCCTAGAAAAACGAAAACCATGAGCAAGTGGATACATGAACTGGCAGTGAATCTATTCGCATGCAGGATTGAGACACCTTGTTTGTTCAGGAAGTTCAGCCTGGTACAAACTGTTGGAAGAAGTATATATTTAAAAAAGCTGAACAATGCCTTTACTGTGCCATTTTTAGGATTCATACCTGCAAAGTATACCTACTTACAACATGGGTGAATTTAAGTGTGTTTCATGAGAACATAATGAATAGCTCAGACAATTGTGAGGATTAATATTCTAGCACACACCCAAGCCACGTGGTGAATTCAGAGCTATTAGGATAAACTTTTAAATGTCATATATCCACTGCACAATGACAAGTGGCAACAAGAGCACAAATTTGAATAAAAAATCATCAAAAAGTGTAATACTTGTATTTCAGACTCAGAGCTGGATTTCCCCACAACAATGATCAATATTTGTACTCTCTGTAGTCATGGTAGTGCGTATGAAAGTTTTGCTTCAGTTTGACAACATCACTCCTCTCTTGCCCCACCTCCAGATTCTGGTAACATGAGACACACGCTACACTGGGGTTTCATGTCCGTAAGTGCAGGGGCTGTCTGTTTTCCCTCCGCTGTACCTCTCCTCTCTTCCCTCGTGTCACGCACTTTCCTCTGCTCTTTTGCACTAGCGAGCTCGGTTGCAAGGCAACTCTGACTGAGAGAAAAAACTGATTCATCGTCACTTATCCAAACAAAGACCGTCCTGCTTGAACATATGCATTCTCGCAAAGCATTGTGATTTGGCTTTGCCTTCCAGGCTTCTATATCACATCATCATGTCTGACTCTGCCTTCCTCAGCTATTTCCCTTCAGCAGTCTGACCTCTGACCTCACTCATTCCATTCCTGCACTAAATCACCACTCTGTGTCCAAGCAGCCTACGGCAGTGAAATTTTCAGCTCACACCCATTTGAGCTCACATATGGAGAGAAACGCCCAGGTCAGGGTCACTTTTCTTGTTTAGTAGAATCAGATGGGCCAGCAGCAGATTCTATCATAATATGCATTTGCAGCAGCATTTCACAGCTCCTCTGTTTCATATACTTTAGTCCTCACTTGAGTCCTCATTTGACTCCTGTGTGGGCTCACTTGCCTCCTCCTGTGTTACGGTTTAGTTTTAGCATGTCTTTGGCTGTTGCTCAAGTAAAAAAGGGGACGCTTAAGGTGAAGTAGCCCTCAAGTGCTGACTAAGGATCCATTTTCCTGTCTTCATTCCTTTTAATGAATTTAAGTGTGTGTTAGTGTGACAACAAGCCAAGCCAAGCCAAGCCCTAGACTACAGTCAAAGGAAAACTCCATAAAACGTGTGTGTGTGGGTGGGACTGTATATGTGTGGTGTCTGAGTGTTGTTTCTATCTGCCTAGAGACGCCCCTACGTACTAGTGACATGACTTGCATGCAGCCACTGAGCTTAGACTCTACAGCAGAGCCATAAACATGTCTAAAGCAAAAGAAAATGTCTATTTAAGGACTTTGTGGCTGCAGCAACATCCTAAAAACTTCAGCACTCGCCTGTCTAATTATAACTGTTTTTTGAGAGTCTGTCATCTAGCTATCTTAAAGTGAAACTCAAAGATGGAGCATTTTTATGTAATGCAAGCATCAGTAATGTACAGAGGTTCTTTAGAGAAAGCTGTGTTGCATTTCAGGCCCATACTCTCCAATGTTAGTGCTTCACTGAGCTGCTCCATTCCTCCTCCCGCCCCACAGATCTCCTCGCTGTTTTCCAGATGTGTGTGCCCTGATCCACCAGATGCTCAGCACATGCATACCATGCCTAAAGCTCCTGCAGGGGGCCTGACAGCAACACAGGGACTCTGTGTGGTGAAACAATACTGGCTCTCTCCCTCGCCAGAACTCTCCCCAACTGTTTTAAAGAAGAACCCCTTTTTCCCCTCCCTCTCTTGTGAGTGGACACTGAAAAAAAAAAAAAGGTCCAGAGCGAGGACGAGGAAAGAGGAGGGGAAAGGAAGACGAGAGTGTGTGGCCAAGAAATAAAGACCGGGTGGGGAGCAAGGTTGGCAGGGGTGGAAGAGAAAATGTTGCTTTTGGCACCAGATTACGTATTGTTCTTGTGGATTTCAGTCATTTTACTTTTTAACTCAGAAGTTGCCAAACAAGCAGAGTAATGTAGGACATCCATATGGCAGTCTTTACTGAGGAACTTTCCTCAAGAGTTTAAAAATGGCATGTCACTTCAAAGTCAAATTTTGCGTTTTATAACATGATGAAAAGCCTTTTGTAACACTAACCCTTCAGCAATCAAAGGGTTACCTATCATTGCTGTTGTAATTGCTGCGATGCTGTGGGTGAAGTTATTTGCTCAAGTTACAGCCCTCTTCCACCGCGATCCACAGGATGGGTGAGTCATGTGTTCAAGGACATGGCTGTTGTGGGAACATTTCCATTTTCTGATTTCCATGAGACCAAAGAGCAAAAACTAAAATGGCCTCCCCGCTTCAACAATATGGTGAGAGATGCTAGCGCCAGAAATGATCTGTAATCATGCTTAGTAAGTCGGAAAAAATGATACGTCTGACTCACTCCTAGAATCAGACTTGTTCCTCGTGCATTCTCTCATGTGTGTGTGAGTGTGACAGAGGAGGAGAGATCCGCCTTTCATAACTTTAAAGTTGCACATATTTAGTGGTCTAAGTGGGTTGATTCTGCAAAATTTACAAGCCAAGTATCTCAAAGCTTACGTTAGAAGATGAAATGAATACACCATGTGAGTTTACCTAAACTGAACTCATTACATGTGCTGGCTCAGGTGCCCTTTTTTTTTACCTGCAGCTACTGTACATAGAACCAACAATACAGCAGCGAACAAAGAAATACGTTACAGCAGAAGTGAAAGGATAAGCCAGACTGCAGGTGTGGGAACAGTCAACAGCAAACGATGAACACTGTTATACAAACTTTAATACAGAGTTGGGTGTGTCCCATTAAAAGTGACTTGGTCGACCCAGTTTATTGTTTGTTCTGCCAGTCACAGAGGATTAGCATATTATAAGGTTTCAAGAACATTTTATTTAACTTTAGAGATGGAACTTTGAAGAGAATACATTTTAATCAGTATGACTTGTACTTTCACACTATTTATAGGCTAGTCCTCGAGATAGAAATCATTTCGTCTTTAGTCATCCTAACTTGCAGAAGTAGCGACTGAAACATATCGTTTCTCCTTTTGATTAGGGTGTGGTCTCATATGATATAATCTGCCTTTCACTTAACATGTTCAATCCACATTATGACATTAGTCCCATGTGTATGTAATCACTTATAAAATATACAGAGGACGATGCATCATGCAGCATAATGCTCCTGTAAGTTTTTTTTTCATCAGAGCTAACTGTTTCAGGTTTTAACATCAGACATAAATTGGCACAATCATTTTGTTTTTACGTAACAAAGTCGAACTGTGTCCCTCCCTATTAAATCTTGCAGGGCAGTATTTTAGTCAATAACCCCTGGCCTCAGATGACATTTCAAAGGGCATCTGAGTACTTTTTAAAGATTTCTTTTAAGCTGCTTTCCCTCGGGGAAGCACAAGCGACATCCAAACAAAAACCCCATAGTTAAAAGCAGACAACATTCTTGTCTTAGACTGAGCAAACCACAAGAGCTCAGCCCGGTCATTTTCTCGCCCTGCTGGAAGAGCTCTCTTCAGCCTGACTCACAGCTTCAGAGTGACAGGTCTTCAGCTGCCCTCTGCAGGTAAGCTTCAGACACTTCACATGATGGAGTGAGAACATAAACGTTCTCCCAATACTTTACTGGTTGAAAGTGTATTTTTGTGAGGACGCAGGCTAATTGTACAAGGACTGCACAGCAACATTATGAGCATCTGAAGCTGTAGCGTTAATGAGGCGTCACATATGGGCCACAAAACGGCAACATGACACCAAAAATATGGAAATTTAAGGTGTGATGTCATCGTAAGTGTCCAATTTTGACAAAACTGCATTCAAAGCTTAGTGTGCCTTTGGGGTCAACTGGTACACAGTTTGAACAGTTTTTCAGTCATTTTCTGTAATCAAATACGCAGTCACAACTTGATACCGAGCTGAAAGAATCATCCCTGACCCCCTCTGGGTGAGAAATGTAACTGCATCACATTTCCAGCCACACCCAACACCAGTGTTGGGTGTGGTCTTTCTGTGCTGTTGTACAACAGAAGTATGAAGTGTGTCTGTTCATTGCTACTTTGGACTAAAAGTCCAAGGATTTTCAACATCAGCTGCTAAATTTCTTCTGTTGTTTTGGGTGAACCTTAATGAGCAAAGACTAAATTAAACTGTAGGTGTTTATCAACTGTGGGAAAAAAGGTTTGGAACAAACACTGGACCACAGACATAAGTTTACCGTTGGCATTGTGGAAAATGCTTTATTTTCGCAGGTCAACAAACAGAAAAACCAGGGGCCACTGAAACAAATGTCATCTCCAAACACTGTCAGTCTGAGTCATTGTTGCAGTAAGGTAAGCACGTGATGGCTGAAAGTCCACAAGTTTTAAGTGCTGGAAAGCTGAAGCACAGACTTTTCACGCTTGCTTCCAGTGTCCTCTCACTTGAAGATCTTGCCCTGGTTGAAAGCTTTGCCAGTATGCTTGAAGTCTCCCTCCCAGGCAAAGTACTCCTTCACCATGGTCTTGCACTCCTCACTTTCTGGATCCAGCTTGCGCCAGTCATATGATTCGTAGTCAATTTGCCAGTCCGGAGAAAGCTGAAAGAGAATAAGGAGGCTTTTCATTTGAATGCGAGCAAAAAGTTTATCTATTTTTCCAAAAGGGATAATCATGTAATCAAATAACATGTGAACTACCAAGAGCTCAACAGCTCTCGTCTAAATCTAGTGATTAAGTAACACTTCAGGATAGAAAATACTTTATTCATCCCTGAGGGGAAATTCAGGAAATTCAATACAGAGTATGGTCTGTGTCCATAGCATGAACCAGCCTTTAGCTCACTTATTCAGAGATGACTGGGATGAATATGGCCTCAAGTTTCTCTCCCCCTGTCAGATTAAGACTGCGTGCCATGATTGGACACTGCCTTGCCCAATGACAGGGGCTGACTGACTAAGATGTATAAAAATGTAACTGGAGACACAAATTGTCGAAGCGTTTTATGGTGACAATATATTATGTGATGATGTGGATGAGGGGTCCTTTAAGTTTTGTGGAATTTTGATCTTTTCTTTATTAGCACTTACAGGGAAAGCCAGTTCTTGACCTCTGAAGACCCAGATGCCAGAGATGCTGCTGTTATTATCGGTGCCAAACAAGATGACACTGCCAAAGGCATTCTTTCTGAGTTTGTCCAGGCGCTGGAACATACCTGTTTCAAACAAGAAGAGGTTAAATTGTGTTAAAAGTATCTATTTAACCACAAAAAGCAACTGCATTCCTATGCTTGTCAAGAATTTTAACAAGTTTAGTCTTTGTTTTAATGATCCACATTGACTTTAAGCCTGCTGTTATAGCTGTAAAATACAAAACAAACTAAGATATTCAAGTATGTGGTTTGTGTCCATAGCATGAACCAGCCTTTAGCTCACTTATTCAGAGATGACTGGGATGAATATGGCCTTAAATTTCTCTGCCCCTGTCAGATTAAGACTGCGTGCCATGGTTGGACACTGCCTTGCCCAATGACAGGGGACGGCCTGCTCTTTCTAAAAGAGGCTGAGTTTCGATTCAAGACGGCCTGTTAGTGTGAAACAGCTGTTTATTTTCCCAGGACTAACACATTTCAAAACAGACTTTTGAGGGGAAAAAAGATGTTTGTTAGGCTTAATATGCTTCAGTCAGGCCTGCAGTTCATGCTCAAGTATGTTTCTGCCCAACATTTAATCTCTTAGATAACACATAAAGACTTTAATTTTTCCCTTTATTTCTACAACTAGAGCATACATACAGTGTAAAACGATTCACATGGGAAGAGATCTCCATGTTGAGACATTCTACAGCTTTTTACCAAGTCACAGCGACCAGGTCTCACCTGTAATAAGGTTACAGCTCTTGAAGGTCAGAGAGAGCTCGTCGGGGTATTTGTACTCGCTATACCAGATGGAGTACCCCTCACGGTCAAAGTGCTCCCAGAAGTGAGGAAGGGCTACTTTCAGGGTGTCCTCGTTGGAATACTTTCTCTTGAACTCGTCCATAACAAACGTGCTGAAAGAGAAAACAGAAGTACATCAGGCCCAATAATCCTCCAGGATTTACAAAAGGGGTGTGGGAATAAGGTCAGTGTCTTTAAGACATGGCCTGACACTTTCATGTTTAGTAATCATCTAGTCTTCATGTAGTTGGCATGCAGCCTGTTTTGACAGGTGTACAAATTGATGCAGGGATGGTCACTGTCGACCTCATTACTAACTTTAGGAGAGTCCAACAAAAGCACTAGAGGTAACTGTGACAACCTTAATCAGCAGTTAAGTTTCTGGTCTGTGTCCATAGCATGAACCAGCCTTTAGCTCACTTATTCAGAGATGACTGGGATGAATATGGCCTCAAGTTTCTCTCCCCCTGTCAGATTAAGACTGCGTGCCATGATTGGACACTGCCTTGCCCAATGACAGGGGACAACCTAATTCTAAGTTCTGCGGCATGTGACTAGCTGCAGATTCTGTGAACAGGTTTGCTAAACAAAAACTTTACATGAAAGAGCACCACACATAAGGTTGGGGATCATTGTACCTCTTTGGCAGGTGTGCAAAGGGATCCTTTGCTTTTGGCTCTGAAGCCAAAACAGCATCACAGTCATCCATCTCCTCCTCAGGGGCGGGTTTCTTCTCTTCCTTCTTCTTTTCCTTCTTCTCCTGGGGCTTGGCTGCCTCTTTTCCTCCCTTCTCTTTCTTTGCAGGGGCCTCTTTCTTAGGCTGCATCTCAGCAAACTTTTTGGCTGCATGGACAGAGCCAAACAATGAAAAACATGTTTTCAGTTAAATGTTCCATTATTTCACTTTGGGTTTGCACTCACTTGAACCTCTCTGGCTGGGAATCTCGCAACTGTTTACTAAACATAATAAGCTGTTTAATGTTTATGGGGACATTTAGAGCCCCTTAAAGTCAGGGCTTCATTCAAGTCACTTTGAAACATGAATATTCAAGTTACCACATTGTTTATCACGCAGCATTTCGTCCAATTTGAGGAAATCATTCTCTGCCTTGCGTGTTTTTAAACAAGCCGCACTGCCTCTTAAAGTCATTAGAGCTGCACATTGGCATATTATTCTAGTTTCCTGAATCTTTCAAGCTCAAATATGCTGAAACCACTTGTTTATCTCACTGACACTTCAGCAAGCCATACAACTACAGAAAGAGAGGTGAGGGCAAGTAATACAACCAATTCACTCTCCAACTCATGGCCTGGCTCTCTGTCAGCCTTCACTTAATTTAGAGAGAAAGAGAGCCCAAAAAGCTACCAAAGGTCAACTCCATGGGCCACAGAGTCTCAAAACAAACAAAGCTGCTCAAGTGCACCAAGCTAGGCGTCATAATGAGATTTCCAGTTGAAAAAAGGGAAACACTTTGTTGACAAACAGCTCAAAGTCCCTTCTTATCTTTCTCACATAAGAAAGCAAATCTATATTTACCAAACTCAAGTAAATTCAAGAGGAACTGAATTGCCCAAAACAATTTCCTAAACGATCTAAAAAATCAATCAGAAAAATGATTTACAGAAGACCTAGACAAGTGCAATAAAGAAAAGGATGTATGATTTAGACATAAAGAGCCAAATTCCAAAACAACAAAGCTGGTATCAGTGAGACAGACCTACAAACTTGCAGATAAAACTGCTTCACTGGCACACCGGCGTTGATTCAAAAATAAGGTGAATCCCTAAGACTTTGGCATAAACACTTGAGACAACTGAACTACAGCACAAAACCTCAGTGTTATATCTTTGATTTAAATGTAAACAGCTCTTTGGTTTTGTGTCCATAGCATGAACCAGCCTTTAGCTCACGTATTCAGAGATGACTGGGATGAATATGGCTTCAAGTTTCTCTGCCCCTGTCAGATTAAGACTGCGTGCCATGATTGGACACTGCCTTGCCCAATGACAGGGGACTATTTTCAACGAGACAACAAATGCTGTCCAAATTAACTTTTTTGATCAAGGAAGAGCCTGATCCAAAACACTACACAAGACTATTTAAAACATTCTTACAGACAAAAGTTTGTGTCTTAAGCTTTAAATAAACATTTTTAAGTATCTTGCTGCAGCTGGCATGTGCACTCAAATCGTTTGTCCTTATCTCATGGAGTTGTTACTCACCATCAAACTGTGCCATCTTTTCACACAGCTTGACCTCTCCAAGGACAGCCTTGAACTGTGGCTGATTCACACAGGTGACGAACCAGCGATTCACATTTGGGTAAGGCTGACGGAAAGAAGGCTCAAGGACCTGAAGGCAAATACAGAAGATGTTCAGGTTTTTATTTCACTGTAAGAGTTTGTGTAGCTAAGACATGTCAAAGAGTGATGAATGCCACGTGGCTTTGAGCCATTTTCAGCTGTGTGCAAGTCAAACCTGTTTGTAAAGCCAGATCATGGAGCAGGCCACGGTGATGTCTGCAAGGCTGACTCTCTCTCCCACCAAGAAGGTGCGGGTGTTAAGGTGCTGGTTCAGCAGTGCAAGGACCTTCTTCACATCCTCTTTGGCCTGCTCTGTGGCCTAGAAAGATCCAGGCAGAAGAATGACTTTGCAGGATTCATCAGCACAGAAAACACAGTGCCAAGTCTCCACTATTGAGTTGTGTAATCCAGCCAGACCCACCTATCGTCCAGATATTCAAGCAAGTAACAGCATGTCTGAAGTTTAAAAAGCAAATACGGAGATGCATACCTGCTTGTTGAACTGCATGATTCCCAGAGTAGGGAAGACCCATGCGCTGGCTGGAGGGATGATCTCTGAGTCAGCGAAGCTCACCCACTGCAGCACCTGAGCTGCAGCCTGGGGAGTGGCACCACGAAGGGCTTCATTGCTCACTGAGGTTGAAAAGAAACTGATCAAAATAAGTGGGCCAACTGTGGTGTCACACTTAAATAGATTGATCATTGCAACTTTTATTGCTGTGTCTTGTAAGGAGTTTAGCTGACATTACAGGGAAGCATGAGTGTAAAAACTGTCTGCATGGGTGCTTCACTTCTCTTGAAGTCAAATCAACAATCTGATTAAGGCAAAAGTGACACATATAATTACTTACAGTAGTGAGCAATGGCATTACTCTCAAACAGACAGAAGCCGTCATCTCCCTGGTAAGCCGGTACCTAAAAAAAAAAAAAGCAGTGAATGTTTATAATATCTTTAAACGGAGTCAAAAACTTAAGTGAATGAAGTGATGTGTGGCACGATAGCAGCATTGTCATACCAATGTTAACTTTTTTAAGGTGCTCTCTAAGCCAAGCATAACTGGAACAATCCCATGCAAACAACTGGACCACTTCAACCAACCTTTCCCAGAGGGAAGTTGTTCAGGAAGGCTGGAGTACGGTTCGTCTGCCCGAAGGTGAAGGCAGGGGAGCTGCTGGCCACTTTGAGGCGAGCACCACTGTACTGGGCAGCAATCTGGGCCTTGAAGGCCCGCCAGTTCTCTGGGTATGTGAACAGAGTCTGTAGAGAGGAAGGCAGAGACCTGCAGTTATTGATCAGTCCAACAACAATAAATATACATTTTATTTCTATGTATAATTTAAAGCTAGAAGTACAGTCCATAGTCAGTTAACTCCAGGTTGTTCTCGTCTCAAGAAAGCTAAAAAAAACTGCAACTTCAGACAATTTTTATCTTTTAACCGACATTACAACACGCTGGGCTACAAATGTGATCCAAGAAAAAAAAAAAAAAACTGGTCACCGTTCTTGACACAAAGTAAAGATGCTACATGGGACAGGATGCTCGACCATCTAGCAAACTAAGGAATGGGAACGGACTGAAGAGTGGGGACCTTTCAAAGTGAATAGAAGGATGCAGTCGAACAAATTTATTCACAAAAACGAAATATATCACAAGGTTTCGCTACCAGCTCTCCCCCAATGCTAGCTGTTGTAGCTTTCTGTAACTCCACCGCCTTCGTTAACGTGCTTCCAAGTTATTCAGCTAACCTAAACTAAAAGTGGTGGGTCCCCGGTACAGTTTCGTAAAAACTTTTGCTTGATGCAAAACTGAGCAGGGCGTACCATTTAAAGATTAAAAAATATGTAAAAATGTAACGTGGCACAAGCCTGGGCCATCAGAGTGTCATTCAATATGAATGCAACGTCATGACAGGGACAGCTAAACCAAGTTAGAACCAACAATAGATAAAATTCCAGACAAATATAGCCCGTAACGGCTCCCAAACAGATTAAAATAAATGTTTAGTAAAAGAGATGCTAAACAACAACAAAGATGGGTACGATTCCTAGCGGATTGAGTCGATAAAGTTAAAGGAAGCTCCGACAATAGCTTTCTCTCCATCTTACTCACCCCTGCCGCCATCTTCAGGAGGAGAGAAAGAAAGAACGAGGGCGCGCTCGAGTGACGTATTTACGGCCACATGTCGTGCGCGCTCTTTAAATGCCCGCGTTCACGAGTTTCCTCCGTTTCATTGTCGACGTGGAAATGCTGCACCCCCTTTAAATCCTGTGAATAATACACCTGAACGTTTCTTGCGATACGCCATTAAATGCAAGAGGAAAACCTCTGAATCAACACCGAAAATGAGTATAGGTGACAAAGTGTGTCGTATTAAAATGAAAAAAGATGCATACATGTAAGAACAAGTAAAAATAGTTTATTGGAGCACAACGACAAAAAATAAACAAAAGCACTGTATAGCTGGAATGAAAATTCGAGTTGTAAAAGAAATGGAGTGAAAACTGATCGTGAGGAATAAATCTGCATCAAACACAATCTTGCTAGTAATTCTGCAAGAATTTGTCTGGCAACACATTTTTTTGCCAGCTTCAAAAAAAAAAATCTTCAAATGTTGGCTGTTTATTAAAACATTGAAACTAATAGGCTTCTCTTTGCTCCTGTCCCTGCACTGTAAATCAGTGTAATCAGTGTATTAAAAAGGACATCCATTTAAACAAAGAATCAACTCTGAGTGAACAAAACCGTCCATAGGAATGTTCTCCCGCTGGGGCATTTCAGCTCACAAGGCCTGTGAATATAGTAGAGAGCAAGTTTTATGAACATCAAAAAAAATATTTGTAAATCAGGTCGAACAATACAAGTTGTTTTTTCAACTGCATTGGGTTACCACAATAACTATAAATGCAGAACTCACCCAGATAATCATCCATGAGGGATCCAATGGCAAACTGAAAACAAAGAAAAAGTAATTTTAACACTGTGGTTTATAATACTGACACTTCTATCTGCCAATATGCAACATGGAATACAGTGAAATCTTTTCCTTGTTAATTTCACTTATAATCAGGTGAAATATTTCAACAAATCAAAATCAGCTGCAAAAAACACTTACAATGTCATTCTTGTCCACTCTTGTGCCCACAATTTTTAACCGAATTTCATCGTCTTGCTGAATCACAATGTCCTGAGAAAAAAAAACGAACATGAAACTTCAAATGAATGACTAAAATAGTGACAGAAGGGGGCAGTAGGACAGCACAGAGCTGGACTTCAACTACAAAACAATAAGCTGTTTGGCTGCTTAACTTGAAACATTTCTACTTTAGTACACTTGTTGCAACATATATTCTGAAAGGACCTCTTTCACAATACATGTAATTTTGCCCACAGCCAAATTTTTTGTTTATTGTGTGGTATTTGTAGTACACCCAGAGACTCCCAAGAATATACCTTTAGAAAATCCAAAAGTCATCCAGGTCCTGTACTGTGACCTATTTCATGATCATTGCCATAGGATCAGCATCATGCTGGTAAACCCAAATCTCAAAACCCAAATATGAAATAACCAGCCAACCATACATCTTATGGATTTCTCAGATCCCCTTTCCCTTACTATAGTTCCAGTCTACAAATTAAAATTGTCCAAGCCATTGCTATGCAAAAAGACACGAAGGCCATAAAACAGATAACATGTATATACAAGTACTAGAAACAGAAATTGACAGAAGTAATGTTTATGTATTGCTGTCATTGTAGATATATACAATCTGATTACAACAATCCTAAAATGCATCGGTTTTTACTTGTATCAATGGCTCATTATTATCTCATCACAAAGGCATGATATAGAGGCCCTTTGTGGCCGTTCAATATTAAAATGAATAACATTTCATGTGAAATGTTTGTTTTGAATCTAGCATTCAAATTCTCAAAGAAATCATACTTAAAGGATGAATTCTGAACAAATCTTTAAAGGTTCCTTGATATACAAGATATGTATCCTGATTCTACCACAGTAACCCAACCTGTTAATTGAACAACTTTACCTGTCTCAGAATTTGATGATTTTTTTCCCACTTTGAGAATATATGTGGCCAAATAATTTGTAAGTATTTTAGCTGTACAGCAACTGTAAGTTGGTCAGACACATCTCTAAAGAATTGAATTTGTTGGAAAAGATCATGAAAAAAACTTTTTTTTTCCAGTTAAAATTCAATAACTTCTTTCAATTGTAATACTTAGCTGTACATTTGATTTCAAAAGATGCACCAGACTTCAGTGAAGGTGATTTGACCCAATTTGATGATTTATTATTTATGTTTGAGTAAGTTTTGGGTTAAAGTGTGCACCCTGGATCACACCTATGGCAATGATCATAAAAAAGGTCACAGTACAGGCCCTGGATGACTTTTGGATTTTCTAAAGGTATATTCTTGGGAGTCTCTGGGTGTACTACAAATACCACACAATAAACAAAAAATTGGGCTGTGGGCAAAATTACATGTATTGTGAAAAAGGTCCTTTGCTCATCCATAAGTAATAGCTGTCAGTCAAGAGACAATCATTTGACGAAAAATGACTTGAATCCTTCTCTGTGTAAGCCTCCAATTAGCAAAACAAACCCAGCAAGCATTCTTACCTCATCAACTGTCTTGTAACAAGGAGGATTCGAATTGGGGTCAAACTCCATTTCTGAGGGGATGGACTGCAAAAAGACACAAATTGTGATTAGTTACCTCAAATGCATATCAAAGTTAAGCTCCTCAGTGAATACCCAAAGATGTTAGCTGACTCACGTGGCGAGAGATGAAGCACGACATGGGTCCAATTTCTGTGAACAACCCAACCTGCAAAAATCATTAGAAAACATTAATAAGGTGAATGTTATTTTTTTCAGTTATGAATCACTTCATTTTCAACAAACTGAAAAACATCACACACAGTAATGTGTTTGGAGACAGATGCAAATTATTTAGATGTGAATAGAACATGTCAAGCAATGTATTCTAAAACAATTTTATTATATAAACAGGAGCTTCATGGAGGGATTGTGTTGAAAGGCTTTGGAGAGGGACCACATAGTTATACATGTTCTGCACTGTATTGTCTCTCACCTTGTTAACCTGTGTAACTACAGCATCCACCACCTCCCCTTTGAATGGGCGGAACACAATAGCCTTGTACTTGACTGGATACAGGACAAACCCCCTTCCTGGCTGGATTACACCTGCCCCGATGTTGTCAATGGTTGTGACAGCAATCACAAAGCCATACCTTGAAAAAAAGACGAGACACAAATTTAATTTGTTTGCAAATCTTTTTAGCATGTAAATATAATCGAAGAAAAAAAACTAATAAATAAGAGCTATTAGACCAAAACAGTTATGATTATGTTGATGCCTCATCTATGGTCTCTATTCTGAATCATTGTACTATACAGAAATGAACAGCTGAATGCATTTTGTAAACAAGAAATTAGTGTAAAGAATACTAAATCAGCAAAATTATCTCACTTTTCAAAGTCTTTACACATTGGTTTTTAGATGATCTTTCTGCATTTTTAAAATTTGATTATCATTATTACTTGACTGTTCAACCCCAAGGAAGGAGACAGAAGAGCCCTTATAGAAACTCGACACATACAATGCTATATTGACTTGAGCTTACATTTTCAGCAGTTCCAACATATAGCTTGTACATTTAGCAGAAAAACCCCAAATCAACTTGACATTATTTGAATGCAGCCACTCACTTGCCAGTGCAGGTTCCCTCCACTTCTGTGAAAAGTTTCTGTTTCACGGTGTTAAGAAGATTGGGACCAAAGTATCTTGGGTGCAGCAAGATTTCATGCTCCAAAGAAATCTGTTGATATGGTAATACATGAATTAACGACAAAACAACAGCGCTTAACAACTCCACGACTTGATAGTTCATTTCAGCTTCATTAGCGATGCTAACCGACACATTACCGAACAACACATTCACACAATGCTATTAGCAGGGACAAATACTTCGAACAAGATTAATACTTACATGGTAAAACATTTTTTACGATCAAAAAGTTCTTTAACGTATTTATTCAAAAACAAAGGTCCTCGCTGAGAGGACGGGAGGAAAACCTGCCGCTCATACACAACCAACCAATACAAGTCATATCCGGAGGAATACGTCGAAGTAGACGACATTTACGTACCTGGGCTTTGTCTGTCAGGCAACACACACGCCACTGTTTTATTCTACTTTGATGTTTAGGCGACACGCGCACGGACACCCCCACAACCTGATGCATTTCATCTTTAAGTTACATGTTAATATTTTCATTTTCTTAAACTGTATAGAATATATCCATATGCGTTCCACGTCAATAATAAAAACAAAAGTATGTCTGCAGGCTGCAGTTAAATGCACGCAAAGCCTGACCCCTTGCGGTGAGGAGGAATAACAATCAACGAGTCCAGAGGGGCGTGCTAGACAGCAGGCGTGACCCAATACTGCACTGTGATTGGATGGTGTGACTACACTGTTGACATCTGAGTTATCAAAGCAGTTTAAGGAGCACTCCTGGCGAGAGGGGGCTGAAACCACGGTATTTGTTAAACACTGCACAGATAAAATTCACTTCCTCGTGTTTGTGACTTATGTCATGTAATTCAGTTAGGCAAGAATGACAGAGGACTAAGGGTTGGGGCTTTTTATAGTCGTTACTGCATTTGTCACTCTGAGTTTTCAACAGTAGGCTATCTGTGTACTTCCTGACTGGCATGGCAAGAAACCTCGTCTCGAAGTTGTTTCGCACACCTTTACTCACTCAAACTGTAAGTTTTTTCAGTTGACCCCTTTTTGTTATCTAACTACGTATTGGCTGAAGTTTTGCTTCATAATGATCCTCACAATGACCCGTGTGACTGTTCTGTCCTCCAGGTGTCTCTCCGGTCAGGCGTGTCCTGCACAGAGGCTGCAGTGGGGATCAGGCATTTCACCAGTGATCCCCCACCGGAGAAAATCAGTCGCTATCCCATCCCTTACAGGAAAGATCTTCCATATGATATTGTGGAGCTTATGGAAGAAGTTGAGTCGAAAGTAAGATGATCCTCATTGCATGAATCATTAAACTCCGGAGGAGCTTCCTTGATATTGTCGTCTTACTACCTGCCTAACTTCATGTTTTCTTACAGAGCGGATTCTTGCCTAATGTCTTCAAAGTCCTCTCCCACCGACCGGCAGAGTTCAGAGCCTTCTTCGGGTACTACAATGAACTTATGAACAAAGAAACAGGTGTGTTTGCACATTCAGAGAATGCTGGTTTCACAGGTGAAACCAGCATTCTCACATTAAGTCTTTATTTAGTAAGTTATTAACTTTACAAAAAGATACTCCGTAAAAACTTAACTATGGTCACTGGATTACTATAATCTGGCTAATCTTTACATAATTTTGAGAGAGAAAAAAACATCTGTAAATGTTTAGTTTTGGCTTGAAACTGAGCCAATGTGACCAAACTCAAACACAAAAAAACCTTCATATTTTTCTCAAAGCTAAGGCTTTGGTCCAATAGTGCTTATTTATTGTATTCAAAATTCAGATTTTTGATCCTCATTTGCATGAGACTATTTCAGGGGTTCCAGTATTGTGGTCACTTTAATAGTCAAAGTAACTTTTCCTTTGTCATCCTTGGAGTTTGTGTCAAAATGTGACCATTTTGCCAAGTTCCCAATGAGCTGAAACATCTTGTTGATGTTGAAAACTTCACACAAATCTTGTCAAGGGTAATATCTGCTTATAAAGATCAGTGAGCAACATTATAGTGCGGTAAAGCTACAGCTAGGCAAGAGGACATGTTTGTGTTATTTTATAGTGTTGTGAATGTGTACTTTTACTTGTGTAAATGACTCTTTCTTGCCTCTTAGGCAGATTAACTAAGGCAGATCGAGAGTTGATCGTAGTAGCGACCAGTATCCACAACAAGTGTCTTTATTGTGTGGTGTCCCACAGTGCACTGCACCGCATCTACTCAAAGAAACCCACTCTATCTGATCAGGTAACATCCTTATTCACATAGTTGAGTTAGTCACATTTTCCACATACTCAACTAGTTTCTGTCCCATTCCTTCTCAGGTTGTTGTTAATTACAAGATTGCAGATCTGTCTCCTCGGGAGCGTGCCATGCTGGACTTTGCAATGGCTGTGTGCCGCTGCGATACCATCACTGATCAGCATTTCAAATCTTTGGAGGAGGTGGGCTTTGATCGTGAGGATGCCTGGGACATCGCTGCCATTGCTGCTTTCTTTGCTTTGTCCAATCGGCTTGCACACCTCACAGACATGAGGCCAAACTTAGAGTTTCATAACATGGGCAGAGTGCCACGTGACAAGAGCAAGGACAGTGGAGAGATGAAAAAGGAGTAATTTTTAAAACTTTAAACAGAGATCAGAGGCCATGTGTGTAGATCCTGTTTTTTTTCTCTGGTCTGCTATTACAATGTGAACAGATGTCTTTAAATTTCTCTCAGATTGAATGCACTTCAGATACAGTGGTAAGAGATGAAAAATCTGGAATCATTTTGTTTGTCAAATCTAAGGTAAAAGCAGAAGATTGTATGCATGAGTGTACTTATAAATTAGATTTTTTGCACAATTAAAGCAGTCAAGTTTGCACACGGGCCCTTTTTTAAAAAGTTTCCAAAGCTTTTCTCAGAATCCTGTGCAAGTAACTACACTACATATACTTTTCATTTCAGATGATGAAGATGCAGGACAGAAAGTCAGAGTCTGTTGTAAGGATAGGCATTGTCAGATAAGTCTGCATAATTAACAATGTTGTCTAACAGTACTTATCCGGTTTGCTTTTTACCTTGTCATTGTGGCCACTGGGTTGTCTCTGTGTTCCTTTATAGGAGAGTTGTTTATGGAAAACAATATACCTTAAAAAGCTGGTAGGTTTTTTCATTATGTGGTGGGAAAGTCAGTCTTTTGCTGCTAAAAAGCTAAAACATTTACTGACACAAGTAAAAACAGCTGCTTAACTACATCAACTTCATCTTTTTGTAACAGATTCTTTGAAAATACTTACCTGAAATTCTTCACATTACAATTTTTCTTTGCCTCTCGGGATCATCTTTGTCTGTCTTGATAATGATTAACATGTTACACTTAAAAAAAAAAAAAAAAGATTTTTTTTTTGGCAGGGCTGCTTTGTTGAAAATCACTTTGTGGTGTTGACTGCTGAGTGGGGCCACCAGATGGCGCCACATCCTTTCATTATGTAGAGGTGTTAAATAACTGTTTTAAACTGAAAAGAAATAAAAAAGGAATGTAACAACTGTGATCTTTTACTCAGTTGGAGCTGCACATCAGCAATTAGCCAATGTAACAAAGAATACTGTAAAAGGATTTTTTTTTTCAATAATGAGCCGGGCTTTTTTCATAACGCTCACAGGAGACATTCAAAACTGATCTATAGTCTGTACCATAGATATTTTTATTTTTTACATTTAGATATATCTGGCAACCTATTTTTCTCCCTGTGCTGTCTTTTAAACACTTTTATCTAAGACTGATACATGACAAAACTGACTCCAAGCAGCACCAGAGGATTTACTTTCTTAGGCATGTGTGAGTAACAGGAAAGTTAGAAACAGAGTGGTGCTGTGACATCAAAACTGGGTTGTGTACAAAGCTCTGAATGATAGATTTCAGCTTGAGGGATCCTCTGACAGAACTGCACACCTTGTTGTCCTGTGTGAAAATGAATCCACTGTAAGGTCGGTTCCTCCCAGTTTGTCCTGTCCTGCTCTGTCCTCAAGGCACTGATTAAGTGTCAAATGTCTCAGGATCTGCTCGAACACTATTACTGCCCCTCATTAATTACTAACCCTTTTGACCCCCATGCTCCCTGTCAGTATTAAAAGGAGACAACAGACTCCAGAAAAAAGACCCCTTTATGGTCTGTGTCATCATTCAAGTGGCGCCATCTCAAATCTTCAGGTCAGAAAAAATATCAAAGTATGTTTTTGAATCCATGTCATGATTTATTGAGAAGCATGAAAAAAAAGATTAATGGCTTTCAGGTGAGTGCTCTCAATTTATTTTAGTAGCCCATTGGTGCATTGATGGGCAAATCAATATGATTTTATTCCTGGGAAAGCTTGGTGCAGTGTCTTTATTCTCCAGAGACAGATAAAACAAGTCACAATACCCACGTCAGAGAGCAGGAGGGAAAAGGGAGAGCAGGTGGGAGGAGTGGTGACGCAGGCCAAAAGATTAGTGCGGGAGTGTACATCTAATGTGCAGATCAATACATTTAAGACGATCCTTGCCATCAGTGGGTCTTGAAATGTATGGGTATTCCTTCAAACGGTGCCAGAGCTCTTTTAAGTTCATACTTGCGTCAGAATAAAAACTCAAAACCCTCTGAAGCAAAGAGCCAAAGAACCACAAAAAAACCCTAAAATTGCCCTCTCTCAATAAGATGAATTCACAGTGCTCTAAAAATTCAAAATCTCACAATCCCTCTGAGGAGCAGTATCCTAAAAGAAGTCTTCAAAATATTGCAAGCAGCATTAAAATGTGCATTATTTAAAGTGTGATCCACCTGTTTCACTTCAGTGTGACACAACTTTGAGAGTTAAACATTCTTTCACACTCACTGAGAAAGGGGAGCAGAGTAGGTCAAATGCATAGAGGACAAGAAGACTTATGGGATGCTCTTACCCATACTGCCTCTTCAGCTATTCTTCTTACTTTTATGGTGAAAAAGAAGCTGCTTTCGCATTTTACTTACAGCCACATTTTATCCAAAGTCACTGTTAAACCTCACACCAGACTTTCAGCAGTGCATGTTAACTTGGGAAAGCACGAGTGGAAGAGTTAGTGAGGTAGCAATCAAGATATAAATCAACATCTCTCACAGTTTTTATTCACTGTTCAACAGAAAATCCCAGGCAGAAAAAAAAGATAATCCAAATCATTCGCTCCATTAGAAAAAGTGTCTGCAGCAGAGAAATACAGTCGTGCTTGTCTTAATCACTTTTGAGGAAACATCTATATTTTATAAAATATATTAAAATCTTCAATTTGCACTGCAATTCACTATCTACCTGCAGGTACAGTATGCATATTTACAACATATTCATTTAAATCAAAATTTGAGCTGGAGCTCATGATCACATGATTTTTAAAAAATGTACACAGGAAAATTAATTCAGTGGATTATAACTAATGTGATACCATGAATAAAACTAAAAAAACAGATAAATATAAATGTAGTGACTGTAACAAACTGATTATATCACATGTTCTATTTTAGGACGGCTATTCCCTTCTACCAAGGCGCTCTATTTGCACAGGAGGATGCTCTCACACTGTGACTCATTGAGGAGCATACAGACAGTCATAATGCCTGAATTCTAACCAGGCAAGCACATATGGGACACTTTCAAATGAGCAGATACAAGGCCGAGACTGTTATCATCCATGTAAAAGTGTTCATGCATGTGCGCAAATTCTGCATATGTTACATACTGCCGTGTTAATATGTGTATACTGTCATTTAATCACTCTGCAGCAAAGGGCAAGTCTGTGCTGCAGCTGAGGTCATTTGCATTAATTCGGTTTGATTGAGTTTCACATGTAGAACAGGGACCACTTTTCCTTTTTCTGCAAGTCTGGTCCCTGAAGGCTCTACATAACAGCAACAACATATGCAGCCAGCCTCTCAGGTGTAAGTTTTCATGCTGCACCATCACTTTGAAAACTGGTTGTGCCAATGATAAACACACATGAATGTAACACAGTACATGCTGGGGACTTGTATCTCTTGATGAGTTTTAGAAGTACCAATGCTGTACCAATAGAGGTAATATCAGTGGTTCTTGAAATGTTTTGCTGTTGGGAGAAATTTCTACATAAGCTTTCTTACAAATGGTTTGGTATTACTTCCTACAGACTGGTTGCAAAACCCTGAAAACCCTGAAACTCCTTGGTCAGAGCTCTCAGGGAATTTTCCTCTTTACACATGACTAGGCCCTTGTGGGAGAATTGAACCCTGTACCAATTTTCTGCAAAGGCAATGGTCCTAGTCACCGCTGTCATCTTCCTGTGCTCACTTGGTAATTTGGCAGCATGGTCTTGGATGCTAAAAGGCAGCAACTAAAAAGTTCTTTTTCTTCACAGGATCTGCACCCAGACCCAGTGCCAGGTGGGGGGTTGTCCTAATCACCACTGTCGAGGCCGCCTTGAGGGTTGTCATGTATTAGCTTGTTTACATTCACGTGGGTCATGGTAATCCAAAAGTTAGACTCAATTTAGTCTACTGGCTATGTCAATTGAAAACCACTGTTAATGTCAAAGGTCCTGTATTGTGCAAAAATCACTTTAGTCTTTTGGTGAAATTTGTGGGTCTTTGGCTTTCCACAAAATGTGATATGTAATGACTAAACCTATATTTAGTAGTGCTTGTGAATGTAAAATCCTGACCTAAAACAAGCTGTTTGGATTTTGGGGATTTCCCGACGTCAGCAATTCCCCTTTTTGACCAATCAGGAGCAAGTCTGACCTGATTGGTCCACTGGAGTAGATAACCCCAAACCCCCTTCCTGTCCACTCCTCTCCCCGCTGCTGGTGAGGAGAATACCGAAGTTGAAGAGCCACCACTGCTCTGTTTTTGGCTGTAAACGGCCACATAGTTCCATCATGCACAAGCTTCCCATCTCGGAGGAAGACAAGACAAAGTGGCCAGAGTTCAATTATCAGGGAAATGTGCCAGCTACACTCAGTGAAACTGTGCATGTGTGTGCTAGTCACTTCATGGCCTACTGCTTTTCCAACTTCGGACAGTACAACAGAGGGCTAGCGAATAGACTGGTCCTGACCAACCATCTGCCAATAAACCTCGGACTCTGGAAATGTGAGTATTTTAGATGCTGTGTGCTGTGGAGCAGATGTAAGAGCTTTTCCTCAGTGTCCCCCCTTTCTCTGTGTAAGCTTCAGGATGCTAACTGTAGCTATGGTTAGCCTATTGTTTTAGCCTGTAATGTTACGGTAAAAAAGCGTTGCTATTTTCTAAACATTGTGTACTCGGAGCTTGGTAGTCATGGTTGCATGGCACCACTCAGTGATGCAGAAGAGCAGGGCGGTATCAGCGGCGGCTCATTTACATATGAGGGTCACGCCCACTAAATCAGACCGTTCTGACCAGAGGGGCTATGAGAGTCTGGAAGCAATTCTTCTGTGCTTGATTTATTGGCTTTTTGGACCAAAACATGTTACTACCATTTCATGAAGACATCAATGATCCATATTAAACTGCAGAAAAGGAGCATTATATGGGACCTCTAAAGTTGAGCATCCTGCTGCTAGGTGCCAGTGCTAGCTACAACACTAACATCCTTCACAGAAGCTTCCTGTGGAGAATCATTTATTTTCCAGTTATTTTTTGGACTTCAAAAAGGTGGTGGATATTCATGGTAGACCAGCCGTGGAGCACCACGTAAACTGCCTGCACACGGCTGGAGCCCCTTTGAGTATTTTCCTTTTATCATTTTGAATCAACAGTTTGGTAATTTGAATAGCATGGTTTCCGTGGAGCAGCCTCAGAACATTTGATGTATCAAGTTTAACCATTTCCACACTTTTCCACGGCACCATGCCACCTAAGGGCAGTGACCTACTCAAGTAAACCTTTTTGATAGTAAATTAAAATAACTTTAGAGCACTGGTTCACACTCCTGTGGGTGATCAGGTACTCAAATCTTTGCAGTGGTTGGATCACATTCTATGAACAGACACACTGAGGACAGGATCCTCATAGGTTACAATGTCAATGCCATTGGATGGATTTTCTGTCTCTGATGTGTTTTTCACAACATGATGGCAATTCAACAAAACAGCCTCATGTTTCGTTTTTATGTGGCAGTAAAGAAAAATATCTATGGTAATCTCTTCAGTAGTTGCTGGAATATTTTATGCTGAAGCTGGTGGCTTAAGTGTCATGATTCCTTCTTGGGTTGTTAGATTGTGCCTTAAAATTGGCAAAATGCCTAATATCTGCATCCCTGTCACTAATCCAACATACTTCTTCACATGAATGTGTTTCTAGTTGAGCAGGAAGAGTGATATAACATCGGTACAACAGAGAAGTAACATTTTAAATGTGTTTTTATAATGAAAGAATTCATAGATCTGCCATGGTAGCTGTCACACACTTCATCATGATGATTAAAGTAACTCTGACGCATGGAGGAATGTGTGGCAGCAGTCATGAGACCTTTAAATAGCAGTCATAAAAACAGAACAAAGATCCTTGACATGTGCCGATGGAAATGGTAAACTCAGGACTGAGATTAAGATTGCTATGACAGACATTTTCCACCTGAAGCTGCTCTTTCACACCTGCTGGTTTGGCCTCAGAGCTAAACTTCACCTCCTGCTTCCTCCTGCTCTGCAAACACACAGGCAAGCACTGATACACTCCATCTCCACGTGGCCAAGCCTCTTTCATGACCCCTCAATCAACCAGTTTGAGAAGTGTTTCAGATTAGTTCTAGACTGATAATCCAAATGCACACTCACTCAGATTACTTTATGCCTGGGGATTACGGGCTGTGCATCATCTCATATTTGCTGCTGTAAGAGAGAGACTGTTTCAGTTTGTTTGTGTATCCTCGCTTGTTTTCCAGTCGGAATCTGTACGATATTTATACATGAGCATGTTTGCGATCCGGATTTATGCCTGTTTTTGGTAGGGTTAATCCCATTCCTCGCTGTTTCTTTCTTTTTATACAGAACATTTTTATTTCACAATAAAAGAGATGTTCCCTCCCTCTCAAAGAAAGCATAAAGAGTGTGACCTGCAGTCTGTCCGCTGAGCCCCTGAGCACACTGAAACTAATGGCTTGCTCATTAGATGGAAGATAGTTTTAATCGTACGAATGTGATTGGTTTGGCATCATTTCCAGCTTGAAGATGAGGAGCTTTATTCTGCTGTTTTTTCCTGTTTTCACAGTGTTTAGGTATTGGATTACCCCTCAGTCTAAGTTTTAACACTCTTTACTATTTTAGAAGTCTGCTCTCTCTATGGCTGTCCTTGAAACTTGGCGAGATCATCACTTGGCAGACTCTATAGTACATATTTGCAAATGATGTGCTCATTTGTGTTTGTGTGCAATGAATATGAATGTCATTTGACTCATTTATTGCTGCCATATCTCTTCAGGGGGATTTACACATCTCACATATAAAACCCACATTTTGATTCCAGCCTGCAGACAGATCCAAGGGCGCAGTCATCCAGACCTCTGGCCCACAGAGAGGGAAAAGCTCTTTGCTCCACCAAGAAAACAATGAGGGAAGTAAGAGAAGACGCGACTGATGGATGGCAGGACTCCCTGTCCAGCCAGCCCCAGTGCTGCTCTCTAATTTGGCCGTGTGTCACATTAGCATTCAGGCTGTTTCTTTATTCCATCCGCTGAAATGAATCACATCTTATTACAGTAATGAAAGTGCCACGACAGAATTGATTAAAAATGCGGTAATGAAACAGTGAAACGGAACAGCGCTCAGGAAGGACAGGAAAAATGAAAAACAATAAATGAATTAGGAAAGAGAAGAAAGAATTATAGCCTATCAAACAGGCAAAATGAGTGACAAAAGTTACAAATACAGGATCTAAACTTAGAGTTCAACTGGACAGCTTGTAAGCATCTCATGGAAAGAAGAAATCTTTGAATAAGATCATCATCGTACCATATTTAAAGTGACAGTACTGACTTTTTTTGATGTGAGCATGCTGAGATTTCCTTATTAGCACTGAAAAGAAATTAGTTCAACACAGGTTTCTCAGGTATTTTTTTCAAAAAGTCTACTCAAGTCTTACTCAAGCTCTTTTCTCGTTGGAGCTGTAAACAAAAAGTAAGGGAGGAATTAAAACTTTACCTCAGGAGATAATGACTTGGGAGTCCTCCAAATAAAAGACAAAGTCATTTGTAACTGCCAATTTGAGAGGACACAAAAGGAGCATTTTCTGAGCTTGGGCCACATCAAATCCCACGGACTTGATTTTATGATCTGATGAAGCAACAGAGAGGCTTTGACAATTAAAGTTTAGACACCTGATGAGACTCAATGTTAAGAGATCATGAAAAAAGTTCTTGCTTTTGAAGAAAAGCAAATCTTAATTTCATCTTGAGCATCTGATTTCATACATACATACATACATACACACACACACACACACACACACACACACACACACACACACACACACTCACACACACACACACACACACACACACACACACACACACACACACACACACACACACATATATATATATATATATATATATATATATATATATATATATATATATATATATATATATATATATATATATATATATATATCAGCAACTGAAAACAAATCAAAAGTCAAAATGTCATCTGACATTGCAACTTGACACCTTAAAAACTTCTTAACAAAGTTTATAGGAATGCTAATAACTGTCTGGCACAGTGAAGTGGTTATCAAATTTGTGGGTTCACTTGAAATATGACTTAATGACTGTATTTTTGCTTTCTATTTCCTTTCACTTCCTTAATAATCAGGGGGGAAACTGCAACATCTTTTAGGATTATTCAGGTTTAAATGACTCACAAACTGAAACACACATCACATCAAAGTGGGTCACCAGAAAGACCAAGCAACAGGTATCAAACTCACACCTCTAACATGGCTGTTAAAAAAAAAGAAAAAAAGAAAAGTAAGAACTTAAAAATTAAACCTGGTCACAGTTTCAAGGTGGATGTTTGAGTGATGATGGGAAACTGTTTGTACCTGAGAGTGTCAGGAAAACTTGAGAGACAAGTAGAGGAAAGGCGGTCATCTGGTGTGGCAGCCGCATCCAGCAGGGTTGTCTCCCAACTGGAACCCAGAGAAAATGTGTAAAGGGAGGGGCATAAAACTCCCCCACATGAGGTTAACATACATCTGGCTGGAAGCTTCATTTTTCCTCTGATAATTATTGCTGAGCCAGCAGTTCAGTGGGCTGAAGTTGGTTTCATATTGGGTATAATAATAAGCTTCAGCTTCAACCCATCACTTTTTATTATTATTATTTTTTATTTATTTTTTATAGATTTCATTACTTCCTGGCCTTTTCTTGATGCACCCTTTTGCCCCATTGACCTTTTTGCTTTGGGTTTCATCATCTGCCTCCACATGACCATCAAAACTATTGAAAAAGGAAAGTGTCTCTGTTTTGCCTCATAACTTTTGATTCCCTGTGAGGGCATACATCGGCCACACGCTGAGCTCAGCAGTCTGACGGTTTGACACTCTGAGGATGCAATATGGTGTTGCTCAAGCTCCCGCCGTGCACAGTGAGTGTGAATGTGTTGATGATGCACATGCATGCTTGAGTGTGAAGCTTGAAATGTTTATGTGAGGTTTCTACACACCTTGTACTTACATCATCAGAGCTTCCTGCTGCAAGGCTGACACACAACAACAACAACAGACGCAACAACAACAGACGAAACAACACCGAAAACAAACACAGCAGCATCAGCACTTGTTCACATGTTGTCATTACATCAAGTCTCTTGACTGCCGATGTCTTTCTGAATATTTAGACTGGTTGAAAATTAGCTGTGGAGTCTGGCAGCAGTTCTGTTTTTCTTCACAGGAGGGATACCAGGCACTGTTGATGAGACTGCATCTATTTGTTCCAAAAGGTCCTTACCCCTGGAAATGTGATCTAAATTTTGATATTTCATATTTAAAAATAAAAAATACAAAGAAGAGCAAAAATTCCCTCAAAATGACAGAGAAAATGTTTGCACTGTTTGATTTTGTAAAGAGTTTTCAAACAGTTTCTTTTAATTCTACAATGTCTATGATGTAGCCAGGCGCCGCCCTGTTGGCTATGCCTGCCTTTTGCAGCAGCTCTCTCTTCTTTGTCCGTTTCTTGTAATTTTTTTTGTCTCTTTTTTGTAATCTTTGTATTTGGAGTGGATCATTACCTTGTATGGCTCATTTGTTGGTCATGGACACCAAACTTACTGATTAGATTCATCTTGTCTTCTGAGAATCTTTACTCTTCTAGTGTTCTTTTTAAAGACAAAAAAGGTATTTTTTTACCTTGACATGTTTCGACGTGCAACCTGCCGTCTTCTTCAGAAGCTGTCATCCAGAAAGCTGTGTGGTGTCTTTTTGTCAGCTGTTTCCGGTAGTAGCTGGCGGGACATATTGATCACGTGGTCTGTCCCGCCAACTACGTTGCACGTCAAAACATGTCAAGGTAAAAAAATGTCTTTTTTGTCTTTAAAAAGAACACTAGAAGAGTATGGACACAAAACTTTTTGTGGCTTCAGTGATTTTTTTTACTACTTTTTCTCCTGTGTTGGTCTGGAGATCCTACATGTAACCATATCTGCATTGTTTACATGTGAACTCAGCTGTTAGCAGCCTGTAGCATGTCAATGCTAACTGGTGTAAGACCTGATGTCTCCCCACAAGGTGAGGAGAAGGAGGTGAGGACGACGTGCTGGTTCTCAGGTGTGAGCTAAGAAATGACGACATGGACCTGTCCTTCCATCCATTGTTATTGGGAACGTAAGATCTATCTCCAATAAGATGGATGAGCTAGCTGTGCTAACCCAGCAACAGAGGGAATACCAGAGGGCAGAGTAGCATCATGCTATTCACAGACATGGTTAACAGAGCTAACACCAGACACCAACGCCACAATCGAAGAGCTTCACCTGCTGTGAGCAGACAGGATCCAGGAGACAGAGATGGAGCATGACTGAAGAAGCTCAGTCCTGGACCCTGTGGAGGTGGAGGCTGGCTGAACTGAAGAATGATGGACAAGCTGTCATCATCTGTTTTCTTATGGACCTTTTTGCACATTCTATACACTTTCTTACTTTTTTTCTTGATTGTTGCTGTGACTTCAATTTCGTTGTACTTGTTACAATGACAATAAAGTTCTATTCTATTCTATTCTATTCTATTCTATTCTATTCTATTCATGCACCCTTTAACCCTTACAACCTTTGGGACTTACTTAACCCAAGCAAATATCACTCTTTACACGATATGATGACTCAAAACACTCTGTTCGACAGATCAGACAGAAAAATAACAGTTCTTGCTGTAATGTGATGTTTGTGTGCATTTGAATGTTAACAATGTGTTCCAGTCCTGTGTTTCTTGTGTCTCCACCTTGTCACCACTGCTGTGCTCTGCTCCCTGATGAAATTCTCACATAATGTCTCAGAGGAATACGGGGGAGAACAGATTTCTAATTAAACTGTGTGTAATGTGATGAGTGACTGATGTGTATACCCCCCAAATGCTGCATAATTACAAAGTTAGAGGTGATGTGAAACATCTGGCTTCTCCCTCATGACAAAAAACCCCCCACTATTAGTGGGTTTGCAACAATCAGTTCAAAATTAAAGTAGTGCATTCTTTTACAACCCTAAACATTTATCTGAATTTCACTGTGATGCCTTAGCAACCATTTGTTTTCTCAGAGCAGATATTTCTGAAGGCAGAGTTACAAAATGTGGATTAATTATGAATAGATAAATCTATCATGATACTTACCGTAAAACTTGGACTATAGATCCCATCTATACATAATACTGAGGTCAGAATCATTTTGTCTGTCCTGACTTTGTGGTGTGACATTATATATAGATATAACTGACTACATTGTGGTGATGCTGGAAGGCCAAGGTGCTCTGCTAGACGACATCAGGAAACGCTAACAGTGGTCACTCAACACATTGGATCTGCAATATCTTGCCAACATTTTTTTTTTCATTCTGAGACACAAGAGCCTGACAAACTTGTCCTCTATCTTCTCTATTTTCATCCAGCCTGATCTGCATCTGCATGTGTGCTTGCTTACTGTGGGCGACTAAAGAGCCGCATGTAAAGCACAACGAATGGAGGCAAATTTTAGATCACGTGTGCTGTGGGTGTGGGGGGATGCACTACAGATCATGAAGGGGCACGAACATGATGGAGCTTTAGATAGATGATAATACTGGGAAGAGCACCTCTCTGAATTTTAACTAGTTTAGCTCACCATTGTTTAAAGTGATGCTGACTTTTGGATGGAAAAAAAAAGTCTTTACCAAATTCTGTGTTAAGGAATTGTTGAGTTTTTGGTGTTGTCTTTCCTTGTGTCAGGGTTTGCTTGTGCGCAGTGCAGCTGGTCGGTTCCGTATTCCTTGTGTGTTCATGCACTCTCTTGCCAGATGCTCCTCTGACATAATGTGGTGAACGGGAATCCATAGAGGACTGAAAAACAAATAGGCGACACAGATGCATTGGCAGCTGAGCTCGCACATTCTGCACATACACTGTACACAGTTCAAAACGTGTTTTTAACCCCTCCATAATCACCAATATCACACCAGGATTCTATTTCCCTCCTTTATTGGCTCCTTTAGTGCTCACAGCACCTCTCACTACATTATCCTAAGCTTTAAAAATCCTCCCAGATGTAATCTAAGTGTGTCACTTCTTCTGTACTGATACACAGCAGATTGTATCAAGTCCTAAAAACCCAACATTCTGTAACCCTAAGGCATGTAGAGGCTCATCTTACAATAAAACTTCAGCATGGAACTTTTCTTTATCATGTTTCGAATCATCTCCATTAATCCTATTAAAAAATACTTATTTCAGTGTTTATCTGACTTTCACACTCACTTGCAGTTTTTATGTGCATACATAGAAAAATGAGACTCCAAACCTTGAAAATATGTTTTATTTTTGGTGGGAAAAAAAAACTGGTAGCCTCGGTGATGAGATTCACAAATTGCATTTTTAGTGATTGGACTCTAGTTTATGATTCCTCCAGGTTGACACTTTTTTTTTTTTTGTTAATGTCAAATATCAGAGTTAAAAGAGAGATTTAACTTGGATTCAAAACACCTTGAGAGCTGTATACACACACACACACACACACACACACACACACACACACACACACACACACACACACACACACACACACACACACACACACACACACACACACACACACACACACACACACAAATGTACATCATGTAACATATGGACTGTCAGGGATCCCTCTTAATCACCAACTTGCTGTCTCAACCCTAACCTCTAATCTAGCTTTATGGCTGGGATTCTCTGTTTATCCTCAGTTATGTAATGGTCTTTATGTGTTGACGGATGCTACCCTTAAGTCTTCCTTTCCTTCTTTCCTCTTAATCAAACCATCAATACAGTACACAGTTTGTTCCACAAAATAATTCCTTTCCACAGGGACAAGTTGTTGGTCCTACATTGAAGTTAATCAAATAGATGAAAAACAAAGTGAATCACCAGGCCAAACTGTGGAGTGTTTTAGATGCTGCTGGGTAACAAAGCTGCGACTTTTCTATCTAAACGATGACTAGGGATAAGTTTAGGGAGTTTATTGCATTCACAAGCTCTATTTGTTGTGTATCCCTTTACTGGGAGCAGTGCCTCTGCCATGTGCCTTCACTGTGATCTGTTTTGCTCATTTAACTCCCAGGCTTCTGAATGAACGTGATGCAGGAGGCATGATGCAGCACTAAAGTGTCCTAATGTGTCGCACAAAGGCTGCACTCATTATAATGTGGTGCACAGGCTGTATTGTGTTTGTCTTTCAGGTATCCTTCAGTCTTAGTCCGTTAACATGAATGTGTTTTCAAAGACACCACCCTTGTAAACTGCCTTCAAGCTCAAAGGTCTAAACGTATTGAAGAAGTTTCCCATTTGTTGCTGTCCAATTTTGTTTCAGTAAACCAGGACACACATTGCACCTTTTCTCACGGTTCATTTAACAGCACTTCTTTTATCAACAGGATACCTAGAATACACAAATACAATGTGATTAAAAACTTCGATAACTTTGGATCTTAGATGATGCAAATTGAATATAGTGTGTTATTTTAGTATAACAAAGTAAAAGAAAACTTCAAAATAAGGTGATGTATCCTCAATCCTGCACGCCTACAAACAGTGAGACTGAATTTTACATCAAGGAATAAATGCACCAATCACTCCTCCTGAAATGTGGTCCCTGTCTTACTGTTTGGAGCTCATCCACAAAACATCAAACAACTGGAAGTTGCGAAGGAGCATTGTTGGCCACACAAAAGACATCTGAGCCATTTCCTAGACCACAGAAGAGAAACATGCCCCACATTCTCCATCTAACATGTTTGTTGATTTTTTATTGCATACTCCAGCTTAGATTTTACACATTATCATAATAATTTTACTTCTTTCTCTGAGAACAAGAAGGAATGTCTTACTCCTTTTCAAGAATACCTCAGTTGTACTGTGGCTAATGCCTGGATCCATCCTGCCCTGACTAGATTTTCATTTATTTGGGGAAACTTATGCAAAAGATAGGAGGCATAGAGAGGGAGTTCATCACAACAATAAACCTTAAAGATGAAGAACGTGCAGTGACACAAACACTGGGCTCTTTAATGTCTCATAACTCCTAATTATCAATGAGGTCCCTGGAGCTGACAGTGTTTGTGAATGTGCTTACAATACAACATTTAATCTTGAAAGCCATCAGCAGTTGTTGGACAATGATTTATGTGCAGACATCTGTTAAAAGGGATTTGGCTGTTATTTATCAGTTTTATTACTTTTTACAGTTTTAATTTATGTCCCTCATTCATTTGTTCTGTACTTCAGACATTTGGCTAAAAAACACTGACGTCTTCTGAGACACAACTAAGAAAATCCTCTTCTTTTACAATGTGTCCCAAAAGATTCACGCAGACCCTGTTTTTCTATTTTTTTTTTTACAGAGAATAAATAAACTTTATTCACATAAGAAGTGAAAGTCTTCACATTTGAAATAACAGTATCAGAGATATAGACACCAATGAAAGCAGATACAATGAGGTGGCTGGCAGGTGGAGGTGGTACTAAACACTCTAAACAACTTTTTTGTGAGAATCAGCCAATCGACTGCATTTACACATTTACAAACACAGAAAAATTTACACACACATATTTCTGTTTAAATCTACAGCATATTCTCCAGTGATACTGTGGTGGGAGGTGTGATATAAGATCTTATAATTATAAGTTGTGTCTGAGGTTCAAATATCAAATCAATCTGCACTCTCTGTTTTGGTGCATCAGTCCAATAAGAACAAGCTACAATTTTTTCAAGCATCATAAATTTGAGCCCCAGAAATATAACCTCTACTTCCTAGAGTTAAAGATTTGAATGAGCAG
Source organism: Halichoeres trimaculatus (assembly GCF_033239565.1). NCBI lineage: Eukaryota > Metazoa > Chordata > Actinopteri > Labriformes > Labridae > Halichoeres > Halichoeres trimaculatus. The sequence goes on from NW_027437185.1 coordinate 22,752,108, forward strand.
TGTCAGACATTAATGTCTGCTGATGTACCAAAGAATAAAACACACAGTGTCTGACAAACACCTGTGCATTCTGTGTAACTAACCCAAGACATAGTCAACACAGTACTTATTGACACAACATAGTGAATAACTCATTTTTTTCCACAAAACAAACTGTTCTTAAAACATTACAGTTTGAAAAAGATAAATGACAAGCACAATATGATTGTGATTAAGCATGTCTACTCCAGTGAATTTAGAAAATATCTCCACACTTATGGTAAAGCAATCAGGTTCTCCTTAACTCTGTGAGAGACTGAAAGAAAAACAGACAACATTAAAATGCTTTGACAGAAGACCAGTGCCTGCATATCACCAACAGTACAAAAACAGCACTGACTGTTGTTGTACTTGTGGTTTCAAAGTGTCAGCACAACTTCGGATAACACTCAGCAGGGTATTTTTGATAATCCTCAAATGTATAAATTATGAAAATATGACAGTTATGACTTCATTACTTCTTGACTGACAAGCAGCTGGCAGGACAACAAACAGTAAAAAAAGAGGTAAGTCCAACCAATTTCAAACTAAAACATTTGTGATAACCCATGAGCTACCTCAAGACACGAACAAATTGGAGCGTTTAGTCAGATGCAAGCTAATGTTACTGTTAGCTTGGGAGTCCTTGATCTAATATCACAATTTTTACACTTTCACAGATAATCAAAACGCTCAAAATCCAATCTTAAAAATCTAAGCATGAGGGGTCAAAGTTAACAGAAAGAAATGTAGAACAGTGGTGTAGTTGTTATTAAATATATAAACGTAGCATAAAAAGTAAGCTAATTTGTGTTGGGTAGATTATTTCTTTGTTTTAATAATGCCTCTTGGCAAAAAAAAAAAAAAAAAAAAAAAAAAATATATATATATATATATATATATATATATACTGCTGGAAAGTTTATTTCCTTTTTAAATGGAGCCACATTATCAAGGGACATTTAAGGAGTGGGCAGCAGAGCTGAGTATGAAAAAACACCACCAGATCTTCTCTGCCAGTGCCAAACAGCCATGGTTGGATGTTGTTTGGTGGAGTTGAATGATTGAAATCTGAAAAAGCAAGATGTGTTGAAAATTTCACATTGTATTCATTCAACACAGTAGCATGTGTATAAACCATACACAGCCACAACACTGTGGTGGATGGCAAATAGTTCTTGAACCAACATTTGACACGAATCAGCCGATGTGGTTGTGTTGGTCTCTTGTTCCATCTTTTCTGCTCACAAAATCTGGAGGTAGTCTCTGGGAAACCCTGCTCTGTAGGGGCGAGTGTAGTCCATCATCTGTTTGTCAGCACCTGTGAGTACCAGTAGCTTAGAACAATAGTCAACAGCAACAGCAGAATAAGCTTTTTGGTTTTAGCAGTGAAAGTTCTGCAATTTCTTTCATGGACACAACCCACATATTCAGCTCTGCTGCTCCTCATATAAATGCAAGTTCATGACAAATGTGGCATCGTTTGAAACGGAAACAAACAGGCTTTGCAGCTGAATAAGATTTATTACCAAGATGCATTATAACAGAAATAATCTACCAAACACACATTTCCTTACTTTTTTGTGCTATGTTTAGTTTTATATTATAATTCAGTTTATGACTTTCTATATTTTTCACTTGACAATACCCCAGCAGTGTTTGATCTTTACAAACTAAAAGCATGGCATCAGTGAAAAAAATGTTTGGCTTGAGAACACTGTGAGTTAGCTAAAAAAATAACCCCCCAGGTAAAAAAAACTTTAACAGTGACATAGGACTGCTAAAAAAAGTCTGACCTTGTCCTCCTCCCCAGAGTAGAAAGTATAACATTAAAACATAATGCTTGATCTGCCAGCTGTATGCTAACCTGGCTGCATGGACAGAATTTAACAAGGTTGACAAGTTCCAACATCATTATCTTTACAATTTTTGACCACACAATTGCGCATGGATACCCACCTCTCCATGCGTACTCCATACAACTATGTAAAACCAGAGTAGCATTAGCACAACAGGTGCAGCTTTTTTTGACAGTGGCTGTTAAAATCAGCACAAAAATGAAATTTCTTAACTGTTTCTTTCTTCCAACACCATCATGAGTAAAAGTTTCCCTGGTTGAGTTCAGAAGGAGAACAGTCTGTGTTCAGACTGATGTAGATTTACACATATACAAGACAGCAACAAATAGTACAGATAAACTGTAAAAGAGCCAGTGTGGTGGATCTTGGTTTCTTAACAAAAAAAGCTTTTTTTTAAACAAATATTACAGGTAGAATAATAATAATATTTACACTGCTCTCTGGGTAAAGACAACAAGCATCCACACTGCATGACCATCCATATCTGAAGCAATTAAAAAGGAAATCTATTGAATGCTCTTTACTACTGTCCCCATGTTTCCTAACCTTCTGCCTGTAGCCTCCTGTCTGCAGGCTTCAACTTTGATCTTCTGCCGCACGATTCTGATTTCATGATTTTTTCCCCCACTAATTGCTTCAGATAAAAAGCAGTGAAAATCCATTTGCCTGCATGTTTCAAGAGATTAATTTATGACACAGTGAGGTTGATCTTCTTTCCAATAGACTCCCAGGCTTTAGGTTAAGGACCATAAACTGCACTCATCGTTTCCTTCCTTCATCCATTTTCTTCTTCTTTAAATTGTCCTTCTTTTCTTCTGTAGTGACTGCATCCAGCTATGTGAAGTCCTTGGAAACAGCCTCTATGAAGTTGGGCGCTGACATGAGGATAGTAAAGGTGCAAATGATGGAAAAGAGTGAGAAGGCCACCAAGCACAGCCGGTCCACCACTGCTGCTGCAAACTTCCACTCGCTGCAGATGGCTTCAGCCTCGTCCTGGTCGCGGAAGCGCTGGGCGATGTACGAAACCTCCTCCAGTATGCGTTGGATCTCTGGTGGGGGGATGCTTACACCCATCCCAGCTCCCACTCCCATACCTAGACCTCCAACACCACTGCCAACTCCTCCCGGTGGCTCAGCCTCGTCACTGGGTGAACCGTGGGTGCGTCCCCCAAGTGCGACTCCTGAGTCGCTAGAGGGTGGGCAGTGTGGGCTCTCTATCGGGTGGTAGTTGCTAAAGTAGAGGCTCATGGAACCATTGGAGGTTCCAGAGGGAGGGCAGGAAGTCTGTGAGAGGGGCACACTGAGGCTTGGTACAGCACCCATCTCTATAGAGCTGGTGCTGGAGTGGTGCTGGGTGGGGGGACGGTATTTGTAGCCCGACTGCTTGCGCTCCTCACCGGGCTGTTTCATCCGTAGAAACCAGGCACACCAGTTCAACAAAACCACACGAATCTGAAAGACAAGAGGAGGTGAAAAAACATTTCCATTGGCTGAATAATAAGGAAAAGTTCTTCGCACATCTATTTATTAGGACAGGTGCGTTGGAGGTTCAGGTATCCCGTCGAGCAATTTCAAAGAAAACACCTGCACACCATCCGACTTGCAAAAAATAAATATTGTGCAACGTTTCGGAACTAGTCCTGTAGACTGTTTTGCCTGATAAAGGTCTGGGACCGAAACATTACACAATATTTATTTTTTGCAAGTCAGACTGTGGGAGGGTGTTTTCTTTGAAATTTGCAAAAAAAAAAAATAATAATAAGGCTTTACAAAAAAATATTAACCAACGTTAACTGCATCGTGGGTTTAAAAGACCAAATAAAATAAACTCAAACTATAGGAAAAAAGGTCTTTAGTTTTTTACTTTGTCAATCTATTTCATACATAGCCTCACTATTTTGTTTTTTCACCATCCGCCCAGTGGCCAAACAGAATAGCATGGAGTGACATATTTTGTTGTTGCTCATCTGTCCTTGGTGATAACTTTTTTTAATAAGGTATGATGCTTTAAGTTCTTATTACACAACAACACTTTTCCAGACACTTTTTAATCTCACCTCTGACAACCACCCTATATTACAAAAAAGACAAATATTACAAATTAAACTAATAAAAACTTAACTAAAACTAAGCATTTTCCAAAATAAATAATCAAATAAATAAAACTAAACTAGAAAAGCCGCTTTAAAAATAACTGAAACTAAACTGAAAACAAAAATTCAAAAAAGAAATAAAAAATAAAAACTAAAGCAAAACCAAAATGTTAGTTTCTGTTGGCATGCTTAACTAGGCTTGACACTGGTATGAGTAATGCTGACTCCTTTCTTGGATCTAGTAGTAACAGCAGCTGCAGAATACAGTTTTGACTTTTGTCTTACTTGTTTTTTAAGGTATGTTATCTGCAATGATGGAGAAAGGAGAGCTGAATGAGGAACAACGATAAAATCAATATTCTTGCTAAAGTCCTTCTTGCTTTGTAAAACTGTACCTTTAACGTAGATGTTCACCGTCTGCTCACTGTGCACATTTTGTTACTTGTTGCTAAATTGTAGAAATGTCAACTGTGAGGTTATCTGCCACTCACCCACTTTGGCATCTTGCCTCCTTGAGGGTCATGATGATGGAACTGCAGGACAATGACAGTCACCACCACTGACATTCCCACAATCATCATGGTGCTGGCAAAGTACTGAGCTGCAGAGACACACGAGAAGAAGCAACATCAGTGCACATGTGGTGGATTTTCAGGCATTTTGTTAACAGCGTCTGCAGTTCTGTCTTGACCTTTCTTTATGGCAGGCATGCTTTAGCAGGTTAAACATTAAGAATTAAAAAATGGGTTGATTTCACACCCAAACATGAAAGGAAAGCAAAGCCCTTTAGTCTGGGAAAAAAGTTATGTTGCCAAGGGGTGAATATGCATTCAAACCAGGGAAACAGAGCCTGTGGAGAAAAAAGAATAAGAGTAAACAAACCAGAAGAAAGAAAAGAATAAAACAATACAGACGAGAGCTCTGGAAAGACCCACACAAGGGAAGAGTAGGAAGAAAGATGGGAGCGTTAACAGAGCACTTGCTACATGCACACACATACACACACACTCACGAACGAACACACCATACAACACAAATAAATATCTCAGGGTTCTGCCCTCATTTCTCGTGTTTGCTTGTGACTGTAAACAAAGTCAGGCCAACATCTAAACAGGACTACACAACCTTGCGACCGTGCCAGCAAAGTAATACTTCATGTGACGTGGACACGAGCTGTGACCTTATTTGTCAGGACACCAGAAAACAAGATAAATGGAAACGAGGACGGTGCTTTCTGAGACGCCTAGAGAGAGAGATGGGGAAGAAACCTGAGCCAAGAAGCAGAAAAAGGTATTGAAAGATTATTTTTAGGAAACATGAGGCATCATTTGCTGTGCCTTTACTGTTTTCACCAGCGGAAGTTTAATTCTCTTAAGAATGAGTCATCCCATAAGGATGGGAAAAGATAAAATACAGAATTAAACAATAAAAAAAACTAAAGTCAGTGACTCAAATGGTGATGGATTAGAATAATCAAGCAGTAAGCTGAACCAGCTTTTGTTATTTTAAAGCTGAGTGCAAACAGCTAAAAACAGGATAATGTATAGACAGCTCATAGTTATGCAAATAAGAATCTGGATGGGGTGAGCAAACCCCTGTTTTCTATAATTATCACTTTTTCTGCTCAGGGCTCTGCAGTTGACACACTTGTACACATAGTGAAGTATCTTAGCGCTGCCCTTGCTGTCAGCTGTGTTAGGGTTAGGGTTGCTCAGTCCATTGCTCAGAGTTAACAAAAATTGATGTTTTTGCCACAGCGTTGACAAGCTGAGGCAAACGTTGTCTGATGTCTTCCACAGATTGATGCGATTTGAAGTGTGTGATCAGTTTTTCTGTAGCTGTGGAGAATTAATCACCATTATTCTGAGTTCTGACCAATCAGAATCAAGTATTTGACACAGCCTGTTATTAGTTGCATCAATAAAACACAGGGATGCAAATCCACTGTTTTGTGGGGCATGAATCATTTTAACAAGGCTGCTCATCATACCCACAATGGCCTTGAGTTGAGGTCATGAGAATAAAAAAACTACAGATTTATCCTTTTATTGATGAAGCATTTATCAGGCTTTTTTTCACAGAGAGCAGCTTTCAAACACTGATGTAGTGGTACCACATGCAGCCTGAATGCTTCATCACTTAAACATCGACTTAACGTAATCCTAACATGTTCGATATATTTCACTCTGACAAATTCTAAACAGGGGTGAAGTTATAATTCAAAAAATTCTCCTACATGCCAACAAACCTTTCAGTTATTTCTCTGGGAACACTCCAGCCCAAAGGTTACTCCTCTCTTCCTCCCTCCTCTGCCCCCTTCCCTACTTCATCCATTATTTCTTCACTTTTCTTTCCTCTCTTGCCCAGTGGAGAATCATTTCATAGCCTATTAATGTTGCTGACAGCTTTAGTTCTGGCCACCCAATTTACTTCACACCACTAGGGAAAATGTGAATGATGTATAGGCACCCTTGGGCTACTCAGACCAAAGTGGAGCCGTGTACAAACACAGGTTTTATTTATAACTTTTTAAAGAGACTATATACAGTATATAGAGACCAGTCAAGCAGCTCTTGACTTTGAAAGCAGTAACTAATGCATGTTTTATGTCATCAGTGTTTACTCAAAGTGCAAGAATTACTCAGAGAGACGTATAAATTGTATGTGGAGCGGTCAGTAATGCCTGTTTGCTGATGCTGATCGATTGTACAGTCACTTTAGTTTCCTAAGGACATTTTTTTCCCTGGGGTTTTTACAGGGGGTTCACGTGCATTAACAGTTGTGCAGTGTCAGGCGGCTCAGCAGAGATGTATTGCTAATGTACAAAAGTTAATGTCCTATCTGCAACGTTGCCTTCTCTCCCCAGGCGTGGGACTGCAACTTAGTCCCAAGGATCGACATCAGCTCTAACTGAAACATGTTGCACACTTACAAATCTTGCATGTAAACACATAAATTAAACCCACCAATGAGAGGGACGGAGTCAGATGTGGCAGGCATGATCTCTGCTACCAGTAGCATGAAGACAGTTAGCGAGAGGAGCACGGTGATGCCTTGAGACAGAGATAAAGAGAGAGGGATGGTGAGAACACGAGCATTTACATAACGATCTGATCAGGGTCACTGGACTATGAAATCATTTCTGTAATTACTTGTGTATGTAATCAGTTAGGTTCTCGTGACTGCAACCATTTATCAGCTGCAGGCTCCTGACGTGTCTAAGGTAGGTTACAGCTCCAGAGATACTGCTAACACTCTGACTTTGTTACTTGTGACTGCTCGTTTGCTGACAGCTATTCATCAAAACCGACTGATAACACTCCAAAATGGATTTAGAGCCAAGCCTCTTATTTTGAAAGTCAATTTTCCAAGGGGATTCTATATGCATGTATTCTTAGTGTGCTACTTGATCGATATGGACATGTTTGTGGATGAATTTGCATGTCCTAACATGTACGTGGCCAGGCGCATCTCATTTTTCAGGTCTTTGAACTGAATCACTTAAACACATAACATTTTTTTTACCTTACCAAAGGCCATGAATGAAAACATCACATACATTTTTTATTCTACAGAGGGATTATTCCAGGTTTGTGAAATAGCAGTGGTCCACTCACTGCTAGAGATAAGCTTGTGGACAGATATTAGGTGGATAGACATTTTTATTGTGAATCCAGCGTGTGCCCCTGAGAGGAATTTAAAGACACAACTGTCACACCATACTAATGACTGCATATCTGTTGACACTTATCAGACCATGACACACCAGGATGTAAACAAGTGCAAATTAATCAGAAACCCTCCCAGACCCAAAAGAGCACAGAGACTGCTGAGTCTGAGACCCGGTTTGTAATAAAAGAACCAGAAAACTGCATCAAATCAAAATATTAATGGTTGTGTATTTCAGGGTTAAAAGACTGCTCAATATTTTCATAATATTCTGTAATTTTACTTTGATCATAAAATCTGTTTCTGTTAATCTTAATTCATAGGTAAGTCTTAATTAGGGCTGCACGATTATCGCAATCGCAATCGCAATGTCAGCACATGCAATTATGTAATCGCAAAAGAGGATATCGCAATCGCAATCGCAATGTCATCACATGCAATTCAGATTTTTCTCCGTGATAACCAAGCAAGTCTGTAGACTCATCATGACACAACTTTTTTTATTAAATCGCAAGCACAATCGCAATCGCAATATTGTCCACCTAATCGCAAATCGCACCTTTTCCCCAAATCGTGCAGCTCTAGTCTTAATTCACTTATTATTTACTCTTTATATTCAGACCATATTTGTTCACAATCTTGGCCCAAAACCAAATTTTACATTAAATAAGCAAAGTAAAATCTGTGTTTTGAATATCAGCAGTTAAAATTGCTCATTTGCTGTCAAACCTGAGATTGAACAAAGACGGCACATTGAATTACAGACCCGCAGACATAGCTGGTGTTTCTGTGTAAAGTGTGGCCCTATTAACTGGTGACTCTCGGCCGTTAATCTCCAATACCTTAGACTGTGAGTCACAAGTTAGCATGGTCGCTATTTACTCCAAAACACTGGTTGCTCTGTAACCGTCAAAACTTGATGGAAGTTGCCTCTGTTGTATTAAGTGTATGCACTGACATCACGATTTAGGTATTACCCATATATGCAGCCACGTTGAAGGTACACAAACGTAACAAAGGGGGCAGTAAAATATATTTTTAAGATGTCTTATCCACCAATAAATGTGGAAAAACACACGGAGCACACTTAAACCAATAGTGTAGGACTCAGCCAGCAAGAAAAACAGAGCTATTTAGAAAATTTACACCTAACAAGTGGAAGAGACCCATACGAGGAGTTTAGTTAGCATTATTGTCAACCCAAGGTATGAAAATATGGATGTTACTACTCTACTTGTTATGGAAGAGGGGGTCCACAAAGTAAATAATGCTCTTTTGGAGAGGCTCACTTCAAAATAGCCTCTGAAAGACACTGAGTTTAACTCTTGTACAATTTATTGCCATGAATTACCTCTCAATCTAATTATACACTATCATAATATGTTTACTTCCAAGTGCAATTTTAAGATGCTAAGGTCAGAGAACATGAACTATCTGACAGGACATGCTGTGAACAAACTTGAATGTTAAGATTAATGACAGATTATTGCCTTGAAAATCCTGTTGTAGCCTAGCTTGCCACAATGTTCTCCATTCTTCAGAAAATTGTTTACACTCCTCACCCCAATCTGCGATCATTTTTGGTAGTCAAAAGCTTATGAAATATTTTTATTGATTGGACCAGCAAAAAATGCAGCAGTAATTTACCATTTTGTGCCACAATAATCCTATATACCTGCAAGCTTGATTCTCTTTTGTTGTGAGAGTGCCTCCAACATGGTTGAGCTCGAGTTAATTACCACACATAAAAACACTCTATAGTATCATTTCTGACGGCAGAACAATGGTACATTTTGATGCTGCTAACAGGTTGAATTTAGTGTTTAAAAAACGCTAACCCGTCTGAATAAATGAAGCTAAACGCTGTCTCTGCGTGCACATCTTTATGATGACATACACTGATAATCCCTCTATAGCTATCACAAACTCCTTCAGTGGTGTCACATCCACTTCAAGTGAGGAGTATGTTTCAGAGTGTTTCTTACCAAGAGAAATCTTTTCACCCGAGTCAGCAGGTAGCAAGAAAACCAGCAGGGCCAAGCCAGAGATCAGCACACAGGGGATGAGCAAATTGAGGCCATAGTACAATGTCCTGCGGCGCATTGTGACGGTGAATGTCACGTCTGGATACGGCTCCTTACAGCATTCGTAATACAGCTCGTTGCGCTTGGCTGGCACACCTAGGGGAGAATCACAGTGGTCAAAGTTTGTGACTTCAAAAGCTTTCAGAAGACCCTTAAAATATATATAAACTTAAAAAGTTATTGACATTATATTTATTTAGCTGCTAAGTTACAGAGAGATAGAGGTGTCCACATGTTTTGATGAATAATCTGACTCAACTCAGAGACAGAATCAGATCTGAGTCAGAGTAGATATTATTTTGAATCAACTCTCTGATCCCAGAGTTTAACTCCACAAATGCAGTTTGCTGCATGCCATCTTGTGACTGGTAAACACAGCATCATCTCCCACAATTGACAGGTATTGGTATCATAAGCTTTTAGATAAGGATGGGAAACATCCAACTGGGGAATCCTTAACTTTTTTCCCAGTTAATCCAACTAAAACCATCAAAATGATGTCCTTTTGTGAATTTAACTAAAAGTTTTTAACTAGAATTCAACTACTTCTTGTACATAAGGCTTTTGTTTTTTGCAGTGAGTAATTGTGCCTCAAACCTTCAAAGAATTATTTTTATGTTTGTTTATAATTTCTCTCCGAACTCAGCTAAACAAATAAGATAAATTGTTTTTTTGTATGTTACACTGAAAAATGTTGTTCAACTCATTTATTGATATATTTTTGATGACTGCCCTACAGTTTAAGAACTTCCTTTCTCACCCACAAGGTCCCACTCCCCATTGGAAATGTAGGTGGATGTGTCCACATCCAGCATCTGAAGGTCCAGCAGCCAGCCGTTGTGTGTCCATGAGCCAAATTTCAAATCACACTTTTGCACATCAAAGGGGAACCAACGCACGTCGATGTAGCAGGTACTCTTCAGGATACCAGGGGGGATGTACTGGCAGTAACCTGATGCGTTCACCAGTACATTGGTGTGGAAGGTGGCGTCGAAGCGCTCGTCCGCGCTGAGGAGAGAATAACACAGTTATGTGTCTGTGCACCTTTAACAGTTCATTATCTTGCAGTGAGATTAAGCTGTCTTTGTGAAACCTCTTTATTGACTTCTTAAATTGTTTTTTAACACAGTGCTGGAGTAAGCTGGCAATTACTGTGAAATGGGTTTGTTAGTTCATACTGATGCAGAGAGAGAGGTCAACGAAAACTTTGGGGATATCTGCAAGTACAGTAGAGGGAGTCAGTGGAGGGTGATTGTGTAGTCTTGGCTTATTTACTTTAATAAACAATAATGTGCACATTGAATGTGAGGGGGCTCTTTGAACAAGAAAGGTGGTTAATCCAATCACTGAAACAGACATTTGTGTTTTAATGTGCAGTTAACTCATTTTTTTGGCAACTCTAGAGAAGAAACTACTTCTGTCACCCATCATGTTAAAATCAACGAGGTTTACCTGTTTACAAAAGGTTTCTTACTTCAGCATCCCTTAGTTTTAGATCAACACCATCATCCATTTAAAGCCTTTTTCTCCTACAGTAAACTTGTTAAGCTCCATTTGCTGCTTGTTGCTTAAAGCTGGACTATGTCCATGAGATAGTTTGAACTTGTGCCTGTTCGCTGCTTACTGTTCAGGGATGCACGTCTGCTTTTGGAGATTCTAAGTCAATTAGTGAAAAACAGAATTTTTGTCAGACTGTAGGTAAATAGGAGATTGGGCAGCTCGTTAATGCATTTTAGGTGTGACAGACAGTTTTCCCTTGGTCTAACCTTTCACAGTGATGAGCAATACAATGATTTATTTAAAGAGCATCTAAAGGACCATCCAGCCTGCTTCTTCAAGCCTAAACTTGCAAATTCAAAGTTAAAACCCAGGTGAAATCTAGGGAGCAATGACATTAAATATTTAGCTCCATTGTAATGCAAAATCAGCTGAATGAGAAAACTTTAAAAAAAGACCTCTTTCAAGGATCTGCAGCTCAGCGCCTGTTGAAATGACACACAGAGGACCATGGACAGGTTTTGAATGAATAAAACTCTGATGTGTTGCAAGTAAAGCCAGCTGCATCTCCAACTGCACAAGAAAACAAAAAGTGGTTTGTATTCTGTGAATGTTTTAAGGTTGCATTCAATTTCAAGGGACAAAGAGTCAGAGTTAAATAAGCGCCTTGATCACCTTTAGCTCTTGCACTTTGTTTAAACTCTGATTAAATATTAAACAGTTGCTCCTCTGGGGGGGTTTGAAGTGTGAACATACAAAAAGTGCTAGAGGCAAAGTCTGAACTTAGAGACTTTAGTTTTTTTTCTTTTGTCAAGTTAACTGCCCAGAAATGTACTTTTTTCCTTCAGATTACTATTGCAGTGTGTTTGTTTCAGATCACCATTTTTCCTTTAACTGAGAAACTAAAGTTATTCTAAAAGATGCCTAAAAGACATTTTTGTTGGATTATTGGCCCAATATTCACACCTACATAACTGGAATTTCTTTATTTCTCAATTACTTTCTTTATTCTTTATTTAAGCTGTGAAAGAGCAGCTCCTCTTGTTGTCTGGACAGTTGAAACGAAATAAAAAAAAAAAACATCAGCCAATCAGGTCTGAGCAGGCCGTAGCACTCAGGTAAACCATCCATGAGGAGAGCAAAAGAGACAGAGAACAATAACCACCTCATGGACAAGACAGTCGAGACTCTGATGCCTGCAAACTGTCATCAGGATACCTACTGGTTACATTTGGTGGTCAAAAACTGCCATCAGACAACAGCTGTAGAGTCATTGATATGCATCTGAGGGATTTAACAGTAACTGCTCAAATATCCATTTTATAAATCACCTCTGCACATGCATTAACAATCCTATCCTATCCTATCCTATCCTATCTCCCACGCCGGGTGATTGACACTGTGGACCAAATAAAGCCCATTGTCATGCTGGCAGTGCTTTTCCCTTCACAATCAGCAGCAACTTAAAATGCAAACCGACCCACTGAGCTCTTTTGTACAAATGCACATTTTATAAAAGCATGCATCACACAACGATACATGCTAAAACTCACAACTCAGACCCTGCTATCCCAGGTGAGAGAAATAATGCCACCGTGTCCTAAACGTCCTAGAACCCCATTCAGTCCTGACAACAGGCATCGAATCTTAACAGAATTTTTGAATAGACCTATTTCAGTTTCCACTGCCTTTGCTATCATTGAATGGTTTACCTTTTAACTGTAGGGTTAAGTGTTGTATTTTGTTATTCTACTCTATGTGTAAGTGTGTGTGTGTGTGTGTTGCTATCAGCAGTGGCTTGCAGTGCTTGGGCAGGGATGTGTGGGAGGCTTGTCCAAGGCAGAGTAATATGATGAATAATTCAAAGCTTGGTCTCGCTTTATCAGAAGGTGTGTGCTTTCTTGCAATCAGCGCTAACGTATGTCACGCTGGATCAGGTCCTTGACTCTTTCATGACGGAGGAAGGAATGTCTTGTATGTGCCAAAGCATAGTGGATTAAAGGATTAAAAATGTTTTACCGCCTCTTTACAAAGTATGGACAAGTGTTAAATATGCATACACATGGACAAGTGATAGCCCTGGGAGAATGAGAGGAGGTCACATTTGGACATTGCACTTCTTCTTCCCTTGTATCGCTCACAAACACAGCAGGCTAAGCACTGTGGACATGTGAGAGGGGAGCTAGGTGGGGACCGAATTGCATTGACAAAGGTGGCACTGACAGGTTCCTGCACCATGGGACATTAGTCACAAAGCGTCCTCACACTCACTCAACACCTGCTGCTGTCCACACAGGAACAAGCCCCTTCCTGACACACATACACACACTTACACACAAACTAAGTGAAGTAAGTTTTTCAGGCAGTCAGGAAGCCATGCAGGGTGGAATAAAACATAATGTACCATTTGAAATTTTTAGAAAGCAGTCATCAAGTGACAACTACAAAAAGAAAAAAATATGTATACAACTATACCAAGTCGATTTAAAGAGCAGATATTTTATGCTTTCCAATATTTTAAAGATGGTTCTCAAGTAACAATGCAGGATTTCCATACTAAAGTGGTGTGTTTTCAAACAAACAAAATGTTGTGGAAATACCTGAATCTGAAAACATCTGTTCTAAAAAAAATAGCACAAGATCTTCATGAGACTTGTTAAAATGATGAGGTCATCATGTAAGGGTATCCTCACTGGTTCATGACATGCGGCGGGAGTGGACCTCAAACATCAAGGTATGTCCATAGAGACTGCAGCTAAAACAAAGCGTTTCAGACAGCGACTGAAATATGGGATTTCTAAAGGACCACTGTGAGAAAAACAGGATTTTTTTGTTGTGAATCATGTAAAGCTACTACAAGGGTACCACACGGGCAGTATAAAAAAGGCAACATAACATCTGTGTATTGAAAGTCTTCCACTTATAGGCATGCTTAGATGAGGGTAGCAAGATGTTGTTCATGACATTTCTTTGCCAGTAGCTTTGATTCATGTGTACATTTTTTACCCTTGATTTGTGAAATCAGGAACATATAAAAAAGAGAGCAAAAGATTGAGCATTAAAAAAATATTTTGGTATTTCCTGAAGCATTCAGCCGTCCACTTTAAAAGGCACATATTTTCAACCAATACATATACAGAATATAGCCAAGATCTATCCATCCTTTAACATTATGTTATATCTATGTAAAGTAACATCCAAGTTCACAGCCTCAGGCCTCAAGCACTGCATACAGCTGTGTGGATAACTTGCTGGTCAACAAAGCTGTAGGCGAGCTGTGCAGAGCATTTCTAATGTACACATGGGGGTTTATTCCTGGAGGGGAAGAGCACATATGCAAAGTGAACATCAGCCATGACAAATGTATGATGTCTAAATATGGTCATTATCATTTCCTGCAGGAACTGAGGGCATGGAATCTTTTTCTCAGTGAAAATGTATAAAGTTACATTAAAAACAAATACACAACTTATGCAGTACTAGTACAATAAAACAATTAAACACACAACTTTAATTCCATAAAAGCTTGAACACTTCTGAATTGTTTATTAAATGAAATTCTGATAGTTTGTTAATCATTGTAACCTAATGGCCGACCACTTGTAAAAGGATGTTTACTAATGTACTGCAACACATCTTCCTTAAAGAACCAAGGAGACCAGTTTCAGGGTTTTGACAGCAAAATGTTCCACTTTTGCCTGATATAGGATTAAAGCTATGGAACAGTTTGCACTCCCCTTTGCTGCTTCTTCTAGAGAAATGTGATCTGAACATGTCACAACAATTTTTTTTTTTGCAAATCTTTATACCACAGGCGGTCGCTAAAACTGTAGAGGCTTTGCTCGAGATCTGAGGTGTCACTGGTTAAACAGAGCACATCAAAGTTAGGGGCGCCTCTATTTGTGCAACAATGCTTTACTCTGGCATCTCCCCATTGGTGCATGTGTGTTGAACCCTGTCTGTGCATAAATGTCTATTTCAGGCCTAAGTGTAAAATATGAATTTCCCTTTAGGAATTAATGAAACATCTCTTTGCAAGTAAAAAAAAACAAAAAACAAAAAAACAACCCCCCCCCCCCCCCACCACCACACACACACACACACACACACACACACACACACACAGACACAGACACACACACACACACACACACACACACACACACACACACACACACACACACACACACACACACACACACACACACACACACACACACACACACACAGCATACAGGAAGAGCTAACAGTAAAAATACTGCATGCTTTCATTTATTCCCCATATCCCTTTGTGATCATAGAGGGGTCACAGATCTGATCTCTCCATTTGTTTAACCACCAATCAAACTGCAAAAACAAATAAAAACCTCCCCGAGCATCAATTACTTCCATTTTCATCTTCATGGCCTGTCACAGCGCTCTGTCTGCAATTTTCCTCTGCATCCCTCTACCTCCCTCTCAGAATTAGGATTCTGTCTGTGGTTTTACCTGAGTTGGTTGTCCTTCATGTGTCTCATTGATCCCCAGTCAAGTGAGACCATTGACTCGTCCCTCTAACAAGAGAGGAGGTCAACGGCTTACAAGGCAATCTGGATATCCTTTGTACAAACACACACACACTCTTGTTCTCTCTCACACACACACAAACAGAGCAAAAAAGGCACTCACACAGCCTTTAAATGGACAGTTAGACAAACTGGAGCCAATATGAAGATCACACCTTGTTCCCATTTGAAGGAGGAGATTTTACTGTAATATCTAGGATTAATAACCAGAGAGTCTGATCTTTTTTATTTAACCCAGCTCGTGAAAACGTGTGTTATTGCTATTCTGATGATGCCTTTGAACATACATTGCTTTCATCTCCTAATGTCTGTCATCAATCTCAGAGGAAAACCTTCGAAAACATGCTGGGTAAAATATTTTTCCTCAGGCAAAAAAAAACATGCATATGGTATAGACAGTGAATCTTTGACTCTGAGTATAACCCATCCGTGTATGAAACATCATTCTGACAGTGTGACCGCAGCGTGAGTGAGTCAGTGAGTGCACAATGATCTGAAAATATGAAAAGCAATATAATGGAATTAAAAAGATCTCACACTGGGGTAGTAAAAGCTGAGTGACTCATCACAGATAATATCAGAGTCTTTTTTTTCTTTCAACACTGAGTTGGCATCTGACCTCAGCACTTCCAAACATCATTAACTTCATAATAAAAAACAGAAGAGAATGGTGTAATTTATAGTGAGCACTCATCTGAGCGGCGTGCTAATAAGCTTGAATACATCTGCTATTAAACACAGTAAGACCTGTGTGTTATTGGCTGCGCACTGATGGCCGACTGTGTAATGGTGTGTGTGTGTACTGCCATTATGGTCTGTAATTGCATGATGAAGAGTGTGTGTGTAAGAATGTTATCATTGTAAACAGGACTGGTGAGGAGTGTGCTGCCTACGTGCCGTTATCATTGTTGATGCCAATCATAAGATATTTACTGTGGGTCAGGGGAAGGAGCACGCAGAGTGTGTACAGTCATTATTTAGTTATGTTTGTGTGTATTTCCAGCACCAAACCTCAGGCTCAGCTTTCAACCAAATGTTTATTTGAGATTTATTGAATTTCGCTTCTTTAGGATGTGGTTCAATTCCATACTAATTCAAAATTGAATTAAAAGCTTCAATGTTGATTCAGTAAGAAGTAGAAATACACAAATAGTTAAAGTTTCTGTTTAATTTTTTTAAATATATTTTCATGTCCATATTAGCATATGTGCTATGTCACCTCACATTTTTGAGCAATAAAACAACCCAAAAGTTAGACCTAAAAGTAGAAAGAGTTGACTTTTGTGATGAATTGATTAATCAACCCCTACTACAAACCCTACGAAATGCATGTGTAATATCTACATGGCTCACAGAAAGAAAGGGCAATGACTTGCTCCAAGTTGGATTGAAATCAGAGACATATCACTTCTTCTTTGCACCTAAATCAGACATCCTTAACAGCAACCTTGATAGAGTGTTGCTGAGTGATGCTAATTGAAGAGATGCTTCAGTGAGGACCATGTAGATATGCGCATGCTTGTCACTGCCAAGTTGGGTTGCCAGGTCTGACGAGATGTATCCTACACAGTCCTCATGAATGAATGAGCCTTTGATTGGTATCAATGTGGAAAATTGGGAAATGATTGGGAGACATTACAAAGGGGGAGTACAACAGGAGAACAGGTCAAAGAAGTAGGAGATTCCCACTTGAATTGGCAGATACGCCGATAACACCACATTCATACACTGATGGCAGAGGCTACTATGTTAAGAGTCTTTAGTATTAACCAATCCAATTTACACACCAATGGTATCCAAAGTAGCCAAGTGTGTTGCCCAACAACATGAGCCCACTCTACGACTGAGCCACAGCTGCCACCCCCCACTTATGAATGAGGAATAATAAATGTGTCTTAATGCCAGATAATGAAAAAGGTATAAACAAGAGCCAGGGACAATCTAATTACACACATCTAATTAAATCAATCCAAAAGGGAGGCCAGCATATTTCACCACTGCCTGTTGACTCTGTGGCAGAACCACTAGTTTCTCTGTGGTGGAACCACAAGTTTCAACTGGTAGACGTGGTAAAAATGTTTGTTATCTGTGTCAGGCATAGGCTGGTCTTGGTCTTGAGGGAGGGGAAGTAGATGACTGGCCAGGCACAGATGGGAGCAGCCTGAGGAACTACTCAGCCCCAACAGTCTCTGACAGGGAAAAGTGGAACAAGACCTTGGCCCACAATCCAGGGAATGACAGCGACTCTGGTGAGTGCAGCTCTAAATTTTTGATAACTACAAAGTACTGTGAACCGTTACAAGGATAGATGATACTGACGGTGCCAAATATGAGTTCTTTTCCCTACTTAAAGTTTGGACATGTCTGCCACCCACTCACATTCCCTCACATGGTTGTCTTAGAGCATTTAAATGAGTGCAGTGACTTTAGGTCTAGATCACCTAAATATGCCACGCACACTCTCTAATTTTTCACAACAGTTTGTTCAACACCTGATCACAAAAAAAAGGAGTCCGGGTTGGAGGTGGACGCTATGTAGATTAGGTGAGCCAAAACTCTTGAATCCCTTATTGTCATTCATAAAAGCTTTTTTAGGCAAAAATGGCATTAATTATGACACATCAATGGAATATTAAGCAGCAATAAAAGTACCACATTTCTTAAACACAGCATCTGTCTTTCCAATCTTAAAAACTAGGGATTTATCTATGTGAACTACACCTGCGCCCAAGCACTGCACTTAAAAACATTCCTTTGGTGATTCAGTGTACCACTATCACCAACAACAACAAAAGCTTATTTATAAATGTCTAAGTCCCTTGACTTTCCAAAAGATGCTTTGCTAATGTTCAGCTTATCAGGGACCACTGCATGGCTGTGGAAGCCAGATGTTCCACCCTTTAGCAAAGTATCCTTCCAAAGTCATAGTTTTTCCTCTATAATTGGCAAAAAAAACCACTTAAAATGTAAAGTATTATTTCCAATTGAGAAATGATTTAATTAGAATAAAATATTCACAAGTCAAAAGATGAGAATCATCTAAAAGGTAGGCTGTAAGAAGAGTGGCAGGGCAAAATCCTGAGACCATGACGGACAGGTAGATGGGATGATTTATAAAAAGGGGTTGGTGAAGGCTGGAAACAATAAAATATGGAGGGAAAAGGCTGATTGAATAGAGTGAATTATGGGGAGACAGTGAGTTATGAAAGAGAAACAGGGGAAGACACGAATGGAATAAGATGAGAGGAGAGATGGAGAGGTGGGGTGGATGACGGAGTAAAAAGAGAGGTGGAAGAGAGGAGGCAGAAGGTGGGGCAGAGAGATTAAGATGAGTAATCCTTGCAGGTCTGAAAGCTGAGCTTTTAAAATTTGGGTTAATACCCCCAAACCTTTGTTTTGGCCCTGTGTTCTCTGTTATGGACACGTGTATGAATGTAAGTGTGTTTAAGTGTTTGTGTGTGTTTAAGATAAATATGGAAGAGGAAGCAAAATATCTGTGGCTTAACTTTTGTATTACTCCATTTCACCACTAAAGATATAGCTGTCAGTCTCTCTTCTCCTCACTGTGTTTAAATTTCCTGTTTTACAACATGGCCCAACACATTTACACTGAGCCATTGTTATCCTCTTTGTGATTAAATCTATCCATCTCTTTGTCCTTCTTTCCCTGCAGTCTAAGACCAGATCATCTGTCTGTAGCCAAAGCATGCACACGCAATGCAATTAGTTTTCTGGAAGAAAAAAAAATGGCCTACATTTCTAATTGACTTCAGAAAGCTTTACAGAGAGGCGTGAAGAAAAGTGAATGAGCAAACAGCCTGACCTGAATCAAGACATACAACAAGCTTTCTCCACTTTATTTATTCCAATCAGGGGCTAAGCCCTAACATCTCACTGTTTTCAATAAGACACAATTTGTTCTTAACACACTGGTCTAAATCTAATCATCAACAGTTTTTTAACCATTGATCCACGTTTTTAGACAGCTAATGGTTTCAATTGAGGCACTTTAGACTCTACCGATGCCTGATAATGGAAGTTATAAAACACTACTTCCAACAGGTTCAATCTATTTCAATGAATTTTATCCAAACAATTGATATAGGAGAAAAAAAATACTGGCCTCCTCCCGTTGAAGAGATTTATAAGGGCAGGGACACGAGTGATCAATTTCAGCAGAACAACTGTTTCAGTATGTTTCAAAATGTCTTTACATGTTGGTTTGTACTAGAATTGTTGCCGTTTACCACACTGGCTTGAAGTAACTTTGAAACTTGCATGGTTTGTAAAGATTAAAGAAAGAGTTGATTAAAATAGCACCGTGTAAGAAGGATTACGCTGATATGACTATCACACCTATCTGCCCAAATAATAACGCTTAAAAAAACAGAACAAAACAAGAAAACGTGCCGTCCCTCAGAGTGGATTTAAAACGGTGGATTACAAAACTTACATTTGTTGATTTTGTGTGTGTGGTCTGAGCTAAAAAGGGAAGGCAGTTTGTAAAAAAAAAAAAATGTCCCCAACTCCAAACACTTAAATATGATTTCTTTATCTGAAGCCAAAAGCATTTGCTGCACAGTGCAGTGTAGTTTTGAGGTGACGGATGGTGTATTGGAGTCTTTAAGAAAAGGTTTGTAGAAATACTTTCCTGTTCCCCTTGGTAAAATGTAAGTGGATACACACTGAGTTGTTAATAATGCCAACAGAAAGTCTATTTGGGTCTCTCAGGATGTTTGTATTGAAGCACTTTATAATGTCATACTTTATGTAAATATGTTCTTATTCCTCCCCACACAGCTACTTCTGTGAAGGCGTTAAGTGATGGTGACATGGTGCCACAATGTGCTGAATTTACAACACACTGGAGGGCTTTTCTGTCAGCTTGGCTGCACCCCTTGTACTGTGTGCTTGTGTAATTTGTTAGCACACTCTCTGAGGTTCATTCTGTTGACAAACTGTTTTCAAGGAAGGTACTCTTCTCTTAACCTCCTCGGGAAGTACATTTGTTGTTGTGCCCTAACCACATTGCTGAGGACTTGTCAGCCCAGGAGACGTCTATGTTGTTAAACCCAGGGAGCTGAAGCAGAAGGAAATCTCCCTCTGCAAACCTGAGGTAGTTTTGACAGGAAATTGTATTTCCTTTAAAAAAAAAAACTTGATAAATATTTTGTCATGGTGGTGCCTAAGCTAAGGCTGTTGTTGGTTACTTCATGTAAGAATAATGTAAGAACTTCACAATCGCACAAAGAGCGCATGAGAGCAAGGGCACAGTATAAACCAAACCACCCAGGATGAGAGTGAGGCTCAGCAGTCTGATATTTAGGACTTTATGTCATTCGCTTTTCAGTGTTGGGGGATTCACTATCATGGTGAAAATGATAAACCACATCGATGAGTTAATGCCACCAAATTTTTAAACCAGAGATTGCCCATTTATAAACCCAGCGGTTACTTTTTTATCATTTCGAATCAAATTTCAGCAACCTGGCAATTGCCTTTGGGGCACTGTGGGGGTGGGGGGTGGGGATTCAGAGTTATTCGATATGGCTATGGTACAAACCACATGTTATGGCAGTTTTAAGGACAGAAGATATGAGCAGAAAAGAAGAGAGCAGCTCTGACCTGTTGTAAAGGAGGATGTCAGGGGTCCAGATCTGGTCTGAGGGAAATCTCAAGTTCTGGACACCAGGAAAGTTTTCTGTATTCCAGCTCAGGTAGATATCTGTCCAGTACTAAGACAATGAAAAAGAGATTTAAGCTTGTGAATTTAAAAGAGTTGACAGAACCAGTAAGTCAGGCATGACAGAAAGTTAGCTCATAAAATGTAAATCAGATTGTTTTTACAGGTAGATGGATTATTCTGATCCCAGAAAAAAACAAATCTTTCATATACTAAACACAAGTTCTTCTCTGATAATTGAAAAAAAAAAAAATCTCCTCAAGTTTAAAGATGGGGTACATGTTTATGCTTATTAACGCTAAGCTTTCAAATGAACTTTAAGCAACTAAGCACAATGTACTACAGCTTAAAGTTATGAATCCCGCAGAAGAATTGTGCCGTTATGTCCATTAAAAACCAAGCACATCATTTTGGTACACTCTTCCTTCCTATTATTCCCTCTCACCCTGCCACACTTCCTGCACAACTTATGTGATCAAATGGCCAATGCACTGCTCTCAAAGTTTTACTTACCAGCTGCAGCCAAGCATTGGTCATCAGCACTTGGTTTTTCTCATCCTTGGAAACATAAAAGATAAGGAAAAAAAAGAAAGTTTCTTATATTTAGAGGACAACCAGAGTGATTAATATTTAATATAGTGGCGAGGCTTTTGTCACCAGCTCAGCGAGAATGCTTTGCATATTTTAAGTGAGCTTCTGTTGAAGAGTTTCCCTAATTGCACACACTTATAAAACACTGCTAAAGAGCAATACAACCTGGGAAATGCAACGCACTGTGATGACATCAATGAAAAATGAGACACATGTACGTTTATTCAGCAAAATAAATAAAGGTAGAAGATATGAGAGAACCCTGACTTCTACACAGAAGTTGTACATGGAGCACTCGGAAAAACAGTTTCCTTATCTTTCAGGCTTCAGGGGAAATCAGCATTTCAGTAAAAAGCATCCAAAATTGGGCTCACAGTGCCCAGTAAAAATTCAGAACAGGAATACTGCATAGATTCTTTGATAAAGACAAGAGGAGAGGAACTTTTTATCTGTTTATCTGCAACTCTCTCTTTCTCTCTTTGTCGCTCTTTTAGTTCTCTGTCTGAGCTTGGAGTTAAAATCATCTGCACATATGGCACACCCTACTATAATGTCTTCACTGAGTGCAGATGACGCACATGATCGAGCAAAAGTCTCATCTGAAAGTAATTATTGTCTCCTCGGGGACTCCAAACACCCCTGTGGTTTCTGCGTGAGTGTGTGCCTGTTTGTGTGTGTTAGTGTTGGTGTGTGTGTTGTTTTTTTCAATTTGTTGAAGAGATGAAAATGGGATAGGATTGTAGGTAGTATAAAAATGTAGGGTCCAAAATATCAGCAGAATTTTGTGGAAGGGGAAAAAAAAATCAATGAAGATGCTGACACTGATTTTACTTCATTATTAAACATTCTGTACATCAAGTCAAATCTGAACGCTCAGCATCCAGTAGCCAAAAGGTCATCTCTCTAAATATGAATAAACACTTAATTTTATTATTGATTTGCCTCATACTGGCCCTGTGTGAGTTGAGCGGCCGCACATAAAACAACGACCACTTTTCAGCCTGTTCCCACTATTGATCCTGGAAAGGAAACAGGTTTTGTCTTTAACCTGTGTTCTCTTCACAGATATGTTTGGTATTATATACATATGATACATGCGTTTTATAAGTTACATATTATGAGCCAAGAACACCATCCAGAGGACCATAATGTACTCAAAACTTCACAGGTGTCCCACAGAGTGTTTACATTTAGCATCCACATCTGCTGTGCACATGGTGAAGTACTGACAGTCATTGCCACAGCTTCTCTACAGAGCTGTCAGAGCTGCTGTCAGACAACTGGCCTCAGCAAAAGAAGACGATAAGATCCAAAGTATAATAGAATTTGTAACTTATGGACGTAAAAAGCTGTACACAATTTTTTGTATCTATTCACATCACAATACAAGTCACAGTAAGAATAAAGATATTGCAATATCAGTTTTTAATGATATATTTTAACCCATGTCTGCATGTTTGTGTACGAGACAGGGGGGCTTGACTTATTGTTGAATGGTCCCCATTGACTATTGACTATATTTTGCCATTTCATACCCCAAACAGAGCACACAGCTTGTATTCCTTGTATGCCTGAATAAAGCCAATGCTGCTGAAATGAAAGCAGTAATAAAACCACAAACAAAAACCAGAACCCCCCTGATATCAAAGCCCTGTCCCTGGCTTTGCAGAGTTTTTATCCAGAACGTGTTGAAACAGATTTGTTCACAGGTTGCAGTGAAAAAGAAAAGCTCCTTTTAAAGAGATAACCAAGGTTACTTTTATGTGTTTTAGATGTGAGGAGTTTGTCTAGCAGTGTGAAATACACATCCTCTCTGTGCTCTGGTAACACAAACATGAATCCACTTTTGTTTTCAACTCTTAAAAAGCACCTGAACTGAGGTAAATCTCATCTAAGCTTTAGCAACAAGCTCAGTTACAGCGACATGAGTAATTAGCTCCATCACAACCTCTTTAACTTGATTTCTAGTCCATGTTACTTGTTGTTGAATTGGAGTAAATCCTGCATCACCATTCACATCCTCTGACACTGATGAGACAGGAAAAACTACACGAATAAGGACAAACAACCCTTCACTTCCACTATTTCTAAAAGCATAAAGCCCTGTGGGGAGAACACACTCAAACATGAAAAACCTGGTTTATCTGTCTGATCTGACAAATGAGAGCAGACATCTGGCTGGTATGACACTAAATGCATAGCACTTGCGGACACTTTTTCGCAGGAACAGGACTGACAAACCTACATCTTGATTGCAAAGTGTCTTGGGGGTTTTTAGCTATTAAGTCGCAGAGTCATGTGAGATTCATCTAAGCTGAATTTTTTAAATGAGACCCAGAGATATTTCAGGTCACCGTCTGGAGGGCAGGGAAAATGGGGTGGTGGTATTCATAAAATGTGAATTTGTTAGGGGTGTCAAAATCAGTGTAGACAAACTGCTAACAGGACAGTTGCCCTTGGGGAGAGTTTGTCAGCTCTTATCTGCTGTCTAAACAAGATGAGGAAATGTGGATGGTGAAGGTAAATAAGCAATGTTTACACCTCCCCTGAGAAGAAAGACATTCAGCGGGCATTCAGACAATAATCAGCTCTGCATTTAAGAGAGGAAGCAAAAAGTCCCCGCTGGTCAGTGTATCAAACTGTGATTTTATAAAATGAAAGTTATGACGACAGCAACTACTTTATCCTTTGTCACAGGGGTTTCAAGGTGAACAGCAGAAACACAATATTCACTGTGAAGAAGTCTAACAGGTTTTATTTGATAGGCCACCTCAGTGTATTGCTGAATGATTTTTTGTTGCAGGAAAATGTGAGCCAGGTCCCATCGCACTCTGCTTCAGTGGAGCGGGAAAATAACAAATACACCCCGCCAGCTTTCCCTCGATACATAAAGATGTAAAAGAAAGGAAGACTGACAAGGTGATTTAAAAACATACTATGAGTCAGCTGAGGTGAGGATGCTGCTGGTAGATATGAAGGAGGAACAACATGTGACAAAAACAGAAAAAATGGATCACACGCTCTGTTCTTATGTAAATCTGGGAGCAGGTTATGTCAATTATGATGTGTCGCACTCAAGAAGCCAGCTGGTTTGCGTGTTTATCAGTGTTTACACTGAGAAAACTGTGCTCTATTTTTGTTTTTCTATTCTCTTACATAAAGCATGTTTTGGTTTCTTTTCCTGGAGTTGTTTCTACACCAAAACAAGTCCAGGGATTTTATAGAGCCTGAGAGGCAGCTCTGGGTCAGGGTCCCCACATACTTTTAAAATCATGTTACACACATTTAAGGACTTTTTTAAAGACCTATTAGAAGAAAACTATGCTGTTTTTGCTCAGCCTTCAACATTTCTAAAGAAGAGGTAAAAAATAAGATATATCAAGTAGACAAACCCCAGCAGAGTACACAGGGACTACACAAACAGTGTGTACAGTACTGAGTTATTGTATATTGTAGTTCATGTTTTAGTTACCACCCCATATTGCAATAATTTAAGCTAGTACTAGCTTGTTTGGCTGTTGTGACGTCACAAAAAGATATAATCAAGCAGTTTGTTTAAATTTATTTTGCATTGCCCTGAGAGGTACATGCTACCTGTTGTATCATCTGATGTGCCAACGTATGTCCATGAAGTGTAAGCTCCCATTACTGTTGTCAGCATCTTGTGATCAATCATGTCTGGCAACAAACTCTGACATAGTATGGTTACTCCTTTACTGCTGCAGTACCCCACAGTTAAATAAGTTCATAAGATATTCATGGTTAGGGAAATCCCTGACCCCTAAATTCCACCGCATGAGCTGCGCAGCGCAGCGGAGTGTCGTGGTCTTGCTCCGATTATCCCTGTATCCTTATAAAAAGGATTTTTGGGATCATAAAGAATGTTGAACTTCTCCACTTCCAGCTTCTCTTCATCCATGGCATCGTGTTGTGTCTGGGACCCTTTGACCGACTGTTTACCGATGCACGGGCCTCCAGATGTGACGTATTTATAACATATTGGGTTAATTTCTGTTCAAGAGTTTGTGCTTTGTGTTATTTGGAATCTATCGGGTACTCCACACAGTGACTTCCTGTCTAGTGCTTTCTTATCGACAGTGTATTTACGAGGTTTGGTAAGAGCTACGCAGAAAATAGACCTGAAGCACATTTCTCGTGCCTGGGCGCGCGGGTGCTTCAGCAGCGTGTGCAGTAAAATTTGCCTGATATATTACAGTGGAAGCCAAGTGCTCCGCAGTACGTTTCAAGGGTGCTGCGCGGTGCTGCGCGGTGCTGCCCGGTGCTGCGCGGTGCTGCGCGGTGCGGCACTGCACGGTGCGGTGCGGCACTGCACGGTGCGGTGCGGCACTGCACGGCGCGGTGCGGCACTGCACGGCACAGTGTGGTGCGGTGCAGCGGTGCGGTGAAGCGGTGCGGTGCAGCGGTGCGGTGCAGTGGTGCGGTGCAGCGGTGCGGTGCAGTGGTGCGGTGCAGCGGTGGGACGCGATGTGGCGCTGCACGGTGCGACGCGACGCGGCGCTGCGCTATGCGTGCAGTGGAATTAAGGGGTAAATCTGCAAAACTACTGTAAGATCTTTGCAAGATGCTCTCAATGCATAAGAATCTTGTAAATAGTTCATTACATACTGAGAGAGCGGGCCTCTAACACTAAGGTCTGCCCATGGCTCTTTCCCTGACAAGCCTTAAAAAGACAGCAACTAACCAAAGTGTTTCAGACAGAGGCTGAAATAATTTTAATCTAAAACACCAGTGAAAGAATTTTTGATCTTATTTGCATGTTGATCACTCTTGAGGTACAAGAGAATCAGTATGAAATGGCACAAATGGTATAGATATGTACTGTCCCGATCCTGGTATTGGTCTGATCCAGCCCCTGAAAGCTGGATCAGGTATCAGTGGGACGGGGCTGATCCATGGTGTTGATCCAGGCACTTTCTTTGTTTTTTGCTGAAATACTAATCTACAAAGTATAAAAGTTTGCAATTGAACAGTAATTTCTGTAAGTGCTAAAATACTGTGTTTACCAAACTGCTGGTAAATGTCAAGATATTTTGTAGTTTAAATAAATATTAACATCAGTAATTCCATATCCTCATTTTTTACACAAAACATTACCAGTCTTATCCCACAGGTTATTATTTAACACTGGTATCAGATCGGTATTGGTCAATAACAAACTCAGGTAGCGCTATCGGTATCGGGATTGGAGCATCCCTAAAATGGCATTGAGAACAATGCAATTTTTGTTTTCACTCTAACGCAATGAGTGTTATGCTGTGAGTGGATTGTGCTGAGGGACTTCAGACAGGTGCTGAGTGTCAATAATTGAAGTTCAGAATAACGCATGTATCCAGGCATATATCCACCAAATCTTAATGCTTAGTTGGAAACCGCATCTTGTTCTTACAACATAAGCATATCATCACAATTCTCTGACTCTACACACAAGTTCACACCACACAGAATTGGAAACCAACTGTCTCACCACATCT
Organism: Halichoeres trimaculatus; assembly: GCF_033239565.1. Classification (NCBI taxonomy): domain Eukaryota; kingdom Metazoa; phylum Chordata; class Actinopteri; order Labriformes; family Labridae; genus Halichoeres; species Halichoeres trimaculatus. Next base: position 22,779,659 of record NW_027437185.1, read on the forward strand.
ATTATCTGCAGCAGTGTAAAACCCAGCTCCACCAAAATAGGAGCAGAGTCGTTGACCACAGGTCTCTCCAGTCGGTTGTAGTTAGCCATCAGCTCCTTGTAGAGCTTCCTCTGGTATTCTCCCTGCAGGGATCCTAGGGATAACAACAGAAAGAAAAGAGAATGTGTTTTGTGCAAAATATTTCTAAATTATTCAAACGTTAGACACTGGTAACTGTGAAACAACACTTCAAGGTCTAAACTTGAACAGAAGAAGTGGATATTAACATTATTTTTATGCATTAATGACTTACCGAAAATAAGTTACAACATGTTTTAAAGTTAAAGGTGTTTTTTTTTTACAGCAGTTACATCAATAGTTTCAGAGTTCCACTTCTCATATTTCAGGCTTGGAGATTGCATATCCCAGATTGCATATCCCTGAATTTGAAACCATGGGTCTAGCCTTCAGACTGACGCAGTTCCAGAGCAGAGTTTGTGAAAAATGGCGTCAGTGTTTTGGCTTTGTTAATCCTTTTTTTCTTGCAGACTGCACTTTTGAAAACAGTCTCATTATAACAGAGCTGAATTTTAATCCAAAAAAAGAAGCATTAATGGCATTCATAACCTTTTACCCTTCCTCTGCTGGCACAAGCCTGCAGACAGATTACATTTTACCTGGTGGGGATTCAAACACGCTGCCATACGCAGAACCTATTTACTACTGTGCCAAAAGGTTCCTGATTTCTACAGAAAACACTGCAAATTGCCCTTTGTATGAACAGTGTGTAAGAGGGAGGTCCATTGTTGGGCTGAAGTTTCGATGAATAATGTATAGATAAACACATGTGCTGACATCTGCATATTCAAACACATTCCCACACATGGCGAGGCAGGACTGCAAGTTGGCACCTCTGAAGGTCCGGGATGATTAAAATGATGTGTTTGTTGGCCCGACTCTCATCACCATTATTGATCCTCTTCACCTCGCCTTCCATTTGGCACTACCCCTTTGTCCCAGAATGAACGCAGACAAGGACACACAAACACCCAAGCACACACTCACAAAATGAGCCCATTGTTAAAGCTCATATTGACCAGCCATTTGCTGTAGTCCTTATAATCAGTCACAGATGCTTGTTAGCAAAATGGTCTGTGGATAATTGTGATGTGTTTGAAATGCAGTTGAAGGGACTCTTAACAGTTTTATTCCCTTTGGGAGTGAAATAATCTTCTCATGATTCAGCAATGCAGTTTTGAAGCTAAAAACCTTTTGAAAGGTAGCACAATAATCAGGCATAATGACACCATCTTTTGCTTACACATGCCTACATATGGGAGCAGGTGTTGCTCAGTAACAGCTCTATGTGTGCTCATGTAAATTAGTTCAAAGGAGCGGTATGCACATAAGCAAACGGAGCACACTCTTTGAGCACTGCTATACTGTAAAAAAAACACTTTGTATGCACATATACAGCAGACCCAGAATATATACAGCAGAAAATAACAGACTTGCAATGACCCACCCTGTATTAACATACAGAAGCAAACAGTTAAACGACTCCTTCCTCTAAACATATAGAAGACAGTCATATAACAGGTGAAAGCTGGAGTGAAAAACATGGAAGAGTAACACAGAGAAGACGAAGGGGATGAAGAGGAAGAAGGAAGAATGTGTTAAGCTGTGAGGGATAGAGGAGTGTGCCTTTAGCCCGGAGCGGTGTTGATTGGCCCATTAAAGCTGTAATGAGAAGAGTTATGGAGGGACTGAGCCTGAGGTGAAAGACAGAGAGGCTACAAGAAGCTGCTCAGCACAGCAGAATCCTTTGACTGCTGGTGAGAAGAAGCACGCTAACTGAAAAATACATCTGACCTCTTCTTTCCCGTTCATGTAGTCATAGATCAGACGTACTGAGTCATATGTTGCAGATGGATTGATGGATTCATGACTTTTACAGACATACTCTGCTCTTCTGTCATTCAGGCTGTCAAGGTGTTGAAGGGACATTTGGGCAAGTGCTCCAAAGGCTGTGGTGCTTTGATAGGGACAAAAACACAGCCTCAACAAATCAATACGCAGCATCTCAAAGTGATAAATCTGTCCACCTATGCAAAGTGGAATTTGCATAAACATGTGCACTAAAATGTAACTAGAGCCTCATCTATAGCTGCTATCCTGTCCTCCCCTTCATTTTAATACTGCAAAGAGATGAAATCAAACTAATGAAACTAATGAAGTTCAGCTCGACTCATAAAACAGTGTTGAGAAGGGATTTAATAATCAAATGAAATAAACCTCTGTGACACCAGCAAACGTGTGCAGCATACACCAGGGATACACCCTTAAAGTGTTTTTTCAACCTTTGCACTAATGAAGCTGATATGGGAGGCTTGAGAGAAGATATCATTTTTCAATCACACCAGCAACCTCATCAAACAGGCTCGGTAACAGGAAAAGGGGTGAAAGGAGGGGGTGAAAGGAGGGGGAGGGGAGATGAAGGGCTGTTATTTGTATGATGTCGTCAGTTTTTCCACAAGTACAGATATTGGAAATCTAATTGAGGAAAAACAGTTATTGTAAAAAAACAATTGTAATGAATGAGAAAAACATTTTAAAATCTGCTTTTCATGATGCGTGTAACCAATAACCTGGTGACATTTGTAATGTTGCACTAAATCACACGCTTTCAAGTTCATTAGATGCCATTTTACAACAGTAGGTTTGACCTTTTGGTGTCTGACACACTCACTAACACAGGAGGACTTCATCACCTTTACGCTTCAATGGAAGAAGTGACTTGATGAGTTTATCAATCCTGTAGGTGTGTGGCGAACTCAGGCATGCTAATGATGAGCAACCTGAGAGGATCAATACTGCATCAGTTTTCTGCCAGTTTTCTGGTCATTACAGTAGAAATGTCAGGGGTCAGTGCTGGGTTTTGTTCCTGTCTTTTAGAAGGTCACCAGTGAGTGGGGTTGACCCAGTTATCAATTATGAATAGATCGGTAACACAACAAAATGTGACCATTACGGTGACACACCTTGACTCAATTAGGTCAAACAATTCACACTTAACTGATGGTGAATAATTCGCCTTGCTTTGGTCAAAGGCATTAAAATGAATGAGCTGGATTTATCAAAGGTGATAACAGATTCTAACATCTGGTGGTCTTTAAGCAGCAGCTGAAAATAATAACAGTAGCAGTAAAGATTTTGCTGAGATGACTTCCTGTGTTGTAAAAGCATGCATGAACAATTAATATGAATAATTCATCTGCATGAATATACCATGTTACAAGACAACTGACAGCTGAACACCTGTGTAGCATATTAAACGCTGATGCCTGGACCATCTGTACTGATGACTCCTCAGTTATCAAACTGGAAGCTGCCACACTTTTAACCTGCCTTCCCTTGAATTTTCTGAGCACTCAAAAACTTGAGCTGCCTTTCGACCAGAGGGTACTGGAAATTTTAGTCCAGGACTTAATTGTTTTTGTTTAATTGGCCCATTGTTTGCTGGGTTGTAATAGTGGAACCGAAGACCCGGTGTATAACGCAAAACAGCACAGTGACGTATTGAGAACAGATAAAAACCCTACCAGACCAGACCAGTAGAGGATAGTAAGACAACAACAAGGGCCTTTCAGCCAAAATGACACCAGTGAAGTAGACAAGCCACCTTCTAGCACTCATGTTAGACTGTGGACTGACTATTGTTGACACTTGAGTGGAGACAACAGCCTCTGACAAAGCTTTCTTATTTCAAGGCTGTTTCAAGAGGCCTGAAACAACTTTGACTGGCGAAACACTGAACTGCTCGGCAGGAATCAGCTTGTGCCACGGCTTCACAAAGAGCATGTTAATAGTCAACTGTCAGTGGGACGCATCCTTCTGAAACAATTTCACATCATCATGAAATTACTAATCCAATCAGGATATTTTGACATATTTCTCAAACTAAACACAGATGCATTACCTGGGACTTCAACCTTGTTTTAACAGCTGTTGGGTCACTCTTTAAACTGTAACACCAGTAGCTATCAGAGACATATTCACTTTATCAGACTCCAAGAAGATGATTGTTTAGAAGTTATTACACCATGATCTGGGTGAATACTCAATTCTGATTGGCTGCAGAGTGCCCATTAAAAAGTTTTGTAGGACACCTATAAAAAAGTTTTGGCCAAATAGCCGGATCTATCTAAATTATTTCGCTGGCTCAAGCACTAGTTGGAAACCGTGGAAACAGGAACTCAGAACATACATTAACGGACGTTATTTCACAGTTGTTGTTTTTTTTTATCACAACAGCATTACAGCAGACAAAACATGAGTGATTGTACAGTTTCGATAATTTTGAAGACTGGGACGGGAAAAAAAAGAGAGAAGAGAATATAATAAGAAGGAGATGCCACACAAAGAGGTGACACCAGAGGAATTGTAACATTAAGAGACCTCCTATTATAATCAGAGTGTACGGTGGATAATATTTCTTGCAATTAAAACTACCTGTGTAGGAAACTATCTGTGGACTTTGATTCTTTGAAACAAAATTTAGCATCATCATTAGGCCTAATGCAACAGCTGCAGCTGACCGAGCTGCAGGTAGTCTGTGGCCAGAGCCTTGGCAACGCGTCACAATAAGAGGTATGAAACAGTCCACTCAGCCACTTCTTGTCAAAAACGTACGATTTTAACAGTAAAAAACAACATTAACCTATTAATAATTGATTTAATATTTCTTTCTTTCATAAGAGACCATGGTATTAACAGGATAATGCCCTTCAAGGTGTCAGTTATCTTAAACTTTGTCTACTCACTTCCGATAATGGACACCTTTTCGGGCATTATCCCTTACTTAAACCAAGTCAATCACAGCTGTGTGTGATGTTATCATGGACTGAAGGTGAAATAAAAACACTGCTCATGCTGCATGCAGGCCTCGCTTATAAAGTCCCTGGATATCCAAAAAGCATTACTCCCAAGGCAGGGCAGTTTGCAGGGGTAAATTTATTACACCACACCTAAATTTAGACCCTTGGTCCCACAGTGGAAATGCATGCAGTTGCTATAATGCACTACTTGGATGTACGCAAATACACATGACAGATGGCATCTTGTAATGTTGTCCACTTTGACAGTTTTTGAAGTAGAAAATGAAGATTTAATTGTACATAGGCTGTTTCTGTTTAAACTGTTGTTAAACCAACAGAAGCAATGTTGCATTAGAAAGACCAGGCAACCAATTTGACCATTAACCTGCAGACTATGAAACCCCTGTTTAGTTGTGTTTGATATATTGTGCTCATTTTTGACTGTTTTCTGAGTTTTTCTTACCTTTCAACCATATGGTTAGTCAGAATGTAAATGTCTAAAGGAACACCTGGGAAATAAGTGTCTTTGAAACACCCCCCCTGCGCACTTATGTTAACCTATTCAGTTATGTAGCACCAGGAGGCCGCATCAAAGTTCCAGTATGTCTGCATGTCAAATTATGTGTAGTTTAATAAGCAGAGTCAGACTGCTCCTGGGTTCCTCTGGGACCCTGAGGGCAGCTGCACTCAATGGGACCATTTATTCAAGCTTGGCAGAAGCCCACATAATACGAATTTATTGCAAATATTCACAAAGGCTCTATTGGGACAGAGGCAATTTTTGCTTTGTGGGTTTCCTCAACATCAACTCTTATTGAAAGAATATTGGATGTTGGGGCTTTTGTGCAAATTATTGTAAATGAGAATCAAGAGGAAATGAAAAATCAGAGACAAGAAAATATGTAAATTTGGTGTGTATATCTTTATGCATTATGCTTCGTACCCAATGGCAGTGAGATAGCTAAGCAGCGTCCAAGAATATGTCACCATTTCTTAAATCAATCTGTGGTTGGAGAGGCTCCAGCTTCTGATGAAAGGTTTTGAGATACCCAAATACTAGCAACACGACATGAAATAACACAGTGTGTGAATTTGGAACCTGGTGTAGATAATGGGATTAAAAGGAACAGAAATTGTACAAAACAACTTTTAATAACTCAATATGGAACATCTGTTGCCTCAAATCTGCTAGAAGAAAGGAGAGGATGTGTTTTTCTAAGCAGAAGTTAAAAGTAAATACTTCTGTACTATTGTACATTGTACATGCAAAGCGTGAGAAGATTCAAGTTTCAAAGGCAGGGTTTTTATCAGAAAATATTAGAAAATGAGAGGAAGACTGCTTGGGGCTGCTTTTTTGTTAGACATTTTGCTCTTCTGTTGGGGTTTCCCCCTAACAGAAGAGCAAAAAGAGAGAATGCCTGAGGTAATCAAAGTTGCAAATTTTTAGTTCACTCAGCGTTTAAGTTAGCACAGTTTGTTCCAAACCAAAACAAGGTCAACCCTCTAATTTAATTCTTAATCTTTTGACTACATGTCAGTCTTCATTGCCTTCATTAAGGGGATGAAGTTTCAGAGAACACTACCTGGGGTAAACAGATCCCGAACTAAAGCTGTTTGAAAAGGCCAGAACAATTTCTTATGCTCCAATTGTCTTTTGTGTGAAGATCAACACAAGAAACGCCAAGGTTTATGGGTGATTAAACAGCCATCAAGCCATTATCTTGTTATGTGATGATTTTGCCTGGAGCCATCGATAAAATCCTTTTATTATAAAAACCTTTTTTTTTTTTTTTTTTTTTTTTTAAAAAGGTGTAAAGTATCAAATCCACATCACAACCACAGGAGCTGTATTTCCAAAGAGAGTTGAGGAAGTTTGTGCACTGTTTTTTGTTGAAGTGCAAGAAAAGCTTACCATGACCAGACAAATGAATGAAAAATGTAAGGTTATGGATAATGAAACTCTATCAAAATGTGTCCACTGAATGGAATTAGTGTGACTGAACAGTCACATGAGGACAGCCTGTCATATGCCATGTCTCTCTGTTTCTCTCTGTTAATAATGTCTGTTAGTTGATTTTAATTCCCCCTTTGGACAAAGCAGAACCTCTGATCTCTTAGTTGATTTAAAAATAACATGCTAATATTTTGGGAGATTTATTAAATCCTACAAAAATATATATATAAACACATCAATAATAACTCATAAATGCACCTGTAAAAGTTCAAATTTGTTCAATTATTACATTATCAGGCTTGTACTAGGTCACGCTTTTCAATAGTCTGTTTGATATTATCAATGGTTTCAATAAAAAAAAAACATATTATATAAAACAAACAAAAAAGTAATTTTTTAACTTAAAACTGACACCTTCAACTAAACATGATACAACCTGTCAAAGTGTGTTTTTATTTGGCAGGTGCCTCAGAGATTGTCTGTTGATCTCAACCACTGACTCCCAAAGCTTTTCATATTCTTCATGATTTGTGTGGACGCTGATTTGCTGATGGTGAAAGAGGTGAGCTGTCTTACTCAAGAGGCAACATCAAGTTAGTAAAAATGAAGCCTATGCAGAAGTGCTAAAAGTTGCTGCTCATCGAGAATCCGCTTGAAGCTGGCTGCAGAAAGACCGGAAGTCATGTACACACCCAACCATAAAAACTGACTTTTATGGCATTAAAAAGCATATTTACAGCCTGGTTCAAAAAATGACTCTTAAACGCTGGTTTCACTATCGGCACACACTGTATGGTGAGTGAATTTTTTTCTGACTCAGTGTTTTAGAATTTATTAGGATTGTTTGATCGTCCAGTCAGAGACACAGCTCAGGTCACGTGACTGGTGGGCGCCCTGCAGCTGGCGTCATAGCAAATGTGGCTGCATCTGTGGATTGGCTTCATTTCAGAAATAGATGGGTATTGTTGTGGATGCTATGTCCATGTTTTAAACAATCTGGTCTAACAGCAACTGCTTTAATTTACACCATAGTCAAATTGGTGTATTTTTGATGACACCCCTCTTTTCTACATCAGACCCATCTCCTTGTGGTTGATCCATCTCTAGTCATTAAACCTAGTGACATAATGGTTATGAGACTGGTAGTGTTTATGTTTTGTCTCCTGTCTGTTTACCAAGCTTTAACTTCATACAAACAGGCAGATATGCTACCTTATCTTGTGATGTGTGAACACTGCATTGTGTTCTCAGAGCACAGCATTTCTTCCCATTAGGCTTAATCATATTCAAAGAGCACGTGTCGACTCCCAAAGCAATTACAAATTTGATATTGTACATCTCACATATTGTTAAAACAATTAAGGTGTTATCTTGGATATTACACATCACAAAACACTGCATAAAGTCTGCAAAAAAAAAGTCAGCTTGAGAGGGAGTCAAGTGTGTCAATAGCGGTCTTTAACAAGGAAGATATAAGAAGGCTGTTTCTTCAGCCTGCTGTGAATCACTCTGATGGACATCTACCCTGCAGCTACTGGAAACTACTGGGGAGGATTAATTATTAATTAATCAAAACCATGCAGATCATCTTGTTTGCTTTTGTAGGGCATAACAAGGCAACAGTATTAATTTCAGTGTGTTTTAGAGATGACTGAAAATTCCTTACTTGAGCTTTAAGGTTAATTACCATAGCTGCTGCAAAAAGCACAAGACTTAGAAACAATTCGGACTTTAAAGGTATGTTTAAAAGTGTTTTCAAATTCATTGGGGTAATTTGAATTTGTTTCTCTACCGCAAATGATAACTACAACATCTTAATACATTAGCACCAAAGAACAACTAAGGAATTAATCTGTTCACACTACGCTACAGTTCTGCTCTCCATATCTGTTCAGCCTTGGTGCCTTCCTCTGTCCTAGAAGGAAGGAATTCAAATGATGCAGCCCACAAATGCAATTCTTTACAACAAAGATGGTGCATGGAGGGACAGGGGAAAGATGGATGGATGAAGTCAGACTGTGAAATGGAGTAGATATTCAGGAATTCACATCAAGTGAGACGGTGGCATTCAACACAATATGCAAAGGTAAAATAGTATGCAGGGTAAATCAGGTGCATATTCCTCCCTCTTCCTCACTTCCTTCCTCTCAACCTTCTTTCTCATATAAAACCCTTTTTTCCACATACCCCCCTCTTTGAGACTTACAGGACACTTTTTCATTCTCCTACACCTCTAAAGCGTATGATTTCTGCTTTTTTTGATACCACTACCCTTATTTTCTCTTTTTACCTCTTTTCAGTCTCTCTGCTCCATTCTGAATTTGCATTCACTTTTTCTGCTTTCAGCGGTTTTGTTCTTATGTGCATTAAATGAGCTCATTCGAAAGCTGATTAGGCTGTGAGGGAATAAACAAAAGCTTGAAAAGCATGGTCATGATCAGTGCTGTCACCCGCTGGTGAGCTCATCTATGAACAAATGGTGGGAATTTTTCCTTTTTTTTATTATGGGCTGGAAACTGTGAAGCAATAAATTCAAGTTGATGTTTCACAGGTAAATAAGCAAGGACATCATTATTTTTCTCCTGTTTTTTTCCCTTTGTCACATTCTCAAGCTCAGACAAACACACACACACGCTCACTCACTCACACACACACAGAAAGATATGCAGCAGGACTCATTCTGTCCCATTTGAATATTTTTTGTGGGTCAATGCGTTCAGATGAGGTTTCCAAACACCCATCAGACACAGGCTATCCAAACACAGACGGCCTGAGGGACCCTTTCACACATCCTCCTTTCCAACACACACACACACACACACACACACACACACACACACACACACACACACACACACACACACACACACACACACACACACACACACACACACCCAACAGATGTGCAGCAAAAACAAACAGGAACACTATTTTTGGCTGAGCACTAAATGACCACCTCTTACATCAGGGTATTTTAGTGCCTCTGATGAGCACAGCTAAAGCCATCCTAGTCTGAGCCGCTGTAACACACACACACACACACACACACACACACACACACACACACACACACACACACACACACACACACACACCAGTTAGAGGTATTAGGACGAAAGAAGTAGAGAAAGTGAATATGATGTCACAAAATGTCTTTCCCAGCTCTCGTTCGACTAAATGATCGGGAATCCCTGAGGCTTTTACATGATTTAAGGGAATCATTGGTAATTCTAATATTGCTGCGAACATTGCTGCTATTATGACCCCTCTCCAAGAAACCCCTCAGAAGGCTTCCTGAATTTCATGCAAGAGTTTTTGAAGTTCCAGTGAGTAAGTTTGGACTGGTTATGAAACACACTGATATCAGCAGCGATGCTACTTTATAGTTTACAAAAGCAACTCTGACCTATCATGACCAGACTGTCAATTTTTGTTCCACAAGTTTTTATTACTGTAAACACTAAGGGGGTAGGTATCATAGGAAACAGTTGGGAGTGGGCTTAAGAAAAGGGATTTTCTTTTTCTTTTTACTTTGTCCAGGTTAAGTATTCAAAATGTCACACATTTGATTTTTAAAAGAAATCAAAAAAATACTACTTCCATGTGCATAGAGTCCAAAATTGGTCAAGATCTAAGTACCTGTTTAGCGCAAAGAAAGATCCTCACAGGAGCTTTAAGTTTAGCAAATTTGAATTGCATTCCAGCAGCGCCACCTAAACCGCTATTATATAGGCCTGTTTAATGAAGTTTTTCAGCATTTATGATGAGTTCAAGCTTATGTATATTAGTTGTTCAAGTATATCAACATTCTGGACAATTAAAGGCCAAACTCGTAGACAAGAAAAAAAAAAAAACCCTCACAACTGTGATTTTTCACTCTGATTGTGAGGTCAGTGGTTATACAAATCCAGGTAGCTACCACAGAGGCTGAAATACCACTGCCAATGAATCAAACTTACATCCATCATATCTCATAAGAATGGCAGTCATAAAACAGCCACTCTGAATTACACAGGATGACCTCACATTATTATGTCCCTGTCAAATATAGGTTCATGCGCTCTCTCACATACCTGCACATCTACACAGAGGCCATCCATCTTATTGTTAGATCATAGCCGAGACCTTGAAATCTGCTGTTAAACTGTCTGTAAGAAAAACACCTCAAGTGGAGAAAAGGTTAGGACTGAGGAGCTTCAACAAGAAGAGTGTCTGAGATCTGGGTGTTGACATGTTTTTGTAAATGCTTTCATTTGCATTGCGTGCACAGCGTAATCACCACTCTGCCTCTCAAACCAACCAAGTGTGCACTGATTTAAATTAAGGTCACTTCTTCATCGGTCTCGCACCTCATTATTTCACCATCAATCATTAAGAACAAGAATGAGTCAGGGCCGGTCAGCAGTGAAGTAACCAGATGTTCAGCTGCTATAAAAGATACATCTTGACCAAGGTGGCTGGCTTAATGCCATAACCTGTTCAACACACATACTAATGTACACACACTCACTCATACAGAGGTAAGGACGGGAGGAGAGGTGAAGAAATTATGAGGGTGATAATGTAGGGCACAGAGGTGAGGTAGACAGGGTGTAAAAGAAGGGCGGGAGGAAAGAGAGAAATTTGGTTGGAGGACAGTGAAAATGAAAAGTAGAGTAAAACAATAGCCATTAAAATGAATTTGAAATTATGCAACAAATCTTTGAAAAAAGACATTAGTTTCCATTTTATGAAAATGTGTACTCACATCATGTACACCTGATTTAACTGTGCTGTGCCAGAGGTGGGCAATACTGGGAATTGTGTTATCGATCCGATACCAAGTAGATAAAGGGCCAGTATCACCAATACCAATGCCAATACTTTTTAATATTTAAGGTTGATGTATCATCAAACTGCTGACCTTCAGGTGTTTTCGTGATTTTTTTTCTTTTGATTATGTTGTTAAAATGTAGGACGAAATTGGGCAAAATTTAAGGTGACTACAAAATACTCAGGCGTCATGATAGATTGATTGATAAACCATGATAAACAACAACAATAGAACAGTATCAAAACAAATTTTCCCCAAAACAATGTTGTGTGGAATTTTTTTCTTAGGAAAATAAAGTGCAAAAATGTACCACTCTAAGGTAAAATTAAAAAAAATATTTTCAGAGTTGAAGACTACAATATAAAAAATAAATAAAGTTCCCCCATTATTGCTCTAATTTTTTTAAATAAATAATTATCACACCAAAACTAATGTTGAAAAAATATTTATCAAAAAAATCCATTTTTTTTAAGTAGAACTATTTATTGAAACAATTTAAATTTTAGGGATCATGTTTTTCTTTAGTGCACTTCTGTTTTTTTTTTAAATAAACAAATCTAAAAATTATCTCTTGAAAAGAAATAAAAACATAATCTTTTATGAGGTAGAGTGTTAAGAAAGTAGAGAGAGCAGACACAGTCAGGTCACCACTTTTATAAAACTGCACCAATCAGTTCATGCAGGAGAAAAGTTAAACTAGAGTTTCAATCTTTTTACACTGGTATCATTCAATATCAATACCGACATTGGTATCGATATCATCAATATTTGGATCGATCCGCCCACCTCTACTAGTGGTACCAGAGTGAAGTGCTGGCTTCTAGTCTGTATTTTGATGATGTGCAGTGTTAATCCTGTTTTAGTCTAGGACACAAGTGTAAATCAGGGGCTCTGAAACTTGGTGCTGCTTTACATTTAAAAATCATTAAAAGGACGTCATGTCATTGACAGAAAGTCAGATATAAAACCAGTCATGATGGAAGAGGGAGTAGAGTGTGTAAAGGAGACACAAGGGTGAGTAAATAGAGACAGATGGGTGACAGTAAAAGAGACCAGGGGACAAATTTGACACTGAAACAGTTTTACATGAGCCATATCAGCCTTCTGCACTCCCTGTGACGTTTGTTTTTTACCTCTTTCTGTGATTTAAAATAATGTGCAATGTACATGTGTTCATTACCACTGTGTGTGTGTGTGTGTGTGTGTGTGTGTGTGTGTGTGTGTGTGTGTGTGTGTGTGTGTGTGTGTGTGTGTGTGTGTGTGTGTGTGTCTCAGAGTGCTTGAATCAACTCACAAAGCCATGGAGCCATCCATTAACACATCTTTTCCATGTCATGTGCTACAGTGGGGAGCAGGATCAGAGCATGTGGTCTTGTGTAAATGGGGTTTCAGATGCATGGAGTGCTATAGGTTAGATTTATAATCTACGACTGAGAGCTCAGAGCCCTAAAACCACTGGATGTATAATCCTAATCCAGGAGCTAAGACCTTCATCATGGTGCAACACAGACTGCTTGTCCAGCACAGCTATTCTTCTTCACTGTGTTGAACACAACCCACTGTGATTTGAATACATTTCAAGGACAAGAGCTGAAGAAAAATCCACAGGTGAGCATAACCTGTTAGGCATTCACTTTAAAGCATTAAGGTCAGTTCCATATCACTAACTTTGAACACAGCCCAAAACAGCAGCTCCTGTAACACCTATCCACCTCACTGAAATGCTGATCAAGGACATAAAAAGTCTTTTTTACTTAAACTTCATGGCTAAGAAGCATGAAGTATATAAAAGTTGTAAGCAAGGCTGAGCTTGTAAAATTAAGGGGTAGACTGCAGGAGAAATCTGCAACAGAGAATGAGTTTGAATGAGGGATATGCAAAGTGAGAAAGCTGGAGATGAACCACTGCACTGAAACAGAAAATATATTATTACAGCATCTTTGCAAGGCTATTTCACTCTTACGTGGTGAAGGTCAGACAATTAAAAAATGTATTTTTGGCCTTTTACACAAGGCAAACTGTTGCAAAATATCAATTGCCTGTGTAGTGAGCCATCTCAGTTAAAATGTATCTGAAATTAAAGATTACTGTAATGTACTTTAGTAATTTTGCATGACTGAATTTAAAATCTAAAGTGATGAGGCCCTGGCTGTCTAAAGCTGCTTTTCAATAATGTGAAAGAGATCATACGGGGGCGAGCTGCTTCTTGGAGGCCCATGGCCAAAGCCAGGAGTAAACCTGCTGACTGCAGTCAAAATCAAGAAAATATAACACTGATTCATCATGGGATCCATGAGAAACAACTCCAGGGAGTCTTTTTGATTTATGGCAGACATCTGACAGCTGAGTGGACACAAACATGAACTCTTGACTTCACATTGTCTTTCCTGTTTTCATTTTTTCTGCATTTTTTGTAACATTGAGTTTGTTTCAAAAGATATAAATACTGAGCTGAAGAATGTTTTCACATCCTCAAACAGATCGTTGAATCCTCATGTTTTAGATCACCATTCTATTCTTTTATGCCTACCTGTAGTCTTTTCAGGTTACCCCTAACTGAAAGAGGGCCACTGACTGAGTTTAGAGAAAGATGCAAGAAATGTTAAAGGTGTCAATTCCTACACATACAAACACTAAAACTGGGAAGATTTTCAAGCAGCTCTTTAGCCATGTCACAAACTGTGAGTAAACAGCCCAGATGTTACAGATGCTGCTGCTGCTGATGGTAATGTTGATGATGTGATGGGGCTTAGGAGAGAATTACAGTCAGGCATGCACATCTCATTGCACACGAACAAGCTCACATTAATGCCTACCCTCTTTTCATATATACATGTACACAAATGCATGCGGACATGCACACATGTTTAAAAATAACTCCTAGAGGAACAAATCAGAGCTAACAAAGATACATTTGATAAACTGGCCATAAACTGGATCAAACTCATGGTGTGGAAATAAATTGATCTCTGTTTAATGCACATTTGTCACTTTAAAGATTCAGCAGCCAGTCCCTCTTAAAATAACATTTGGTGACTCCACAAGAACATGTCACAGTGACTCAGTCCAATCAGTAAAACAAAGCCGCACAAAACGCCTCCAACCAAATACATAATTGAGCCTTGCCTTTGAAATTTACCACTTTATAATGCAAGAGAACAAAACACTAAGTCGTAGAAAATGTACATTAATATTGTGACAGGGGTGCCCACATGTTCCTCAGAGAGGACCTGTTACAAAGCCAATATTTGCCACCACATTGCAAACTCCGGAACGAATTTCAGCAATTTTCCTGTCACATCTTAACAGCCTTCACCTGTACCAGAGGACTTTCTAGGACGTTACAGAAAGTGCACTTAAAGAAAGAAACACAAGAAAAAATAGTGATGCATTAAGTGTGCTTTCAGAGACCTACCTTTGAAAAGCATGGTAGCACAAATATAAAATCCAAACGGTCCCCAAAACTTGTGGCACCGCATCCTGGCACCGCTCAGTGTCCTCCGACTGCCCCCGGCAGCGGGCTCTCTGTGTCGGCTAGACAGGGGATCTGCTGCGGCTTGGTGGTGGTGTGAACATGAGACTGGAGAGAGACGAAAAGGTGGCAGACACTGTTGTGTGAGATAGAAAAAAGACTGACGGGTTGGAAGAGCTTCGAGTTGATATTGGCGCGTTCACGTAAAACACATTCCCCCACACACGAGGACGCGCGTCAGAGCGGGAGTTGGAAAGAAAGATGGCTGCGTCGGAACTCACAGGTAAGCAGTGCAAGGACCGCAACCACAGCAAAGTTTCTGGAGTAATAGAGACTTTAATTGAACATACAGAGGGGGCATAGTTTTTTTTATATTGATTTCTTTGAGCTGACCGAACTGGGACACTCACATTTGTACAGGTGGTTAGGAAAACTTTATAAGCGGTATCTCTGTAAACGACGCCTGCCTTAACTTCAGAGGATCCGAATTAGTTACATTTGAAAGTACCAACAAAAATACCCAGCAATGTGGAAATGCAGAGGCACCTGTTCAAAAACAAACCAAATCGTTGATTTCCAAAGCGCTACCTCTGACAATAGGGCGGCTAGCCAACTGGTTTTGGATTTCAGGGTGGCCTTGGTTTGCTCCTGGCTTGACCTTTATTTACATATGCACTTTAAAGTTCATTTAAAATGTTTCCTAGCGATTCCTTGACAAGTTTATTTTGACTATTTATTTAAACTGTACTTTTGCCTTTATCAAGAGCATAGTTCAAATGACTGAGCAGAAAACAGGGAGAGAGTGATATGTTAAAGGGCTGCAGTTTGAAATCAAACCTGAAGGGATGGCTTTGAGTAGTATTGTCTCTGTACGTGGGGTACATGACCCAGCTACAAGGCCAAAACAGAACCTAAAGTCTTGCAAAGTGAGTAAGGTGCTATGTTAAATATAGTACTGCTTACTAAATATTTCAGGGCTGTTAACAACTAATGTGGAAGAGCGAAAGTGTCAAGATTTGCTTTCAAAGGCAAAGTGTCTGCAGTGCTCCTCAGATCTAGGAGGCTGTCTGCTGTATTTTAGCACATTGTTTTGGTTTTACAGACAGATCACTGCCCTTTAATTCCTTTGTTAGAGCTCAAATCGCTGTTAATCCCACTGAAACGTATCTGACCTTAACCAAATGGCAGACAAAGCTAGCAGCTAGTTTTTAAGTACAGAGCCTAAAAATAGAAGCAGAGCAATAGAAAAGTACATATTCCACTTGCATGCATCATGGGGACGCAGTCATGATTACAAAATAAATGCTCATATTGCTAAACATCATCTGCTATATTTGTGCATGATACTATTTAATCATCTTACTAAAATTAATTACAATCATATGCCTGTAATGGTCTCCCCCTGAAAGCTTAAGATCCACTCAGGCTGTTTTGACTGCATTCTGAGGTCATACAGTCAAAGCTGCAACTCAAAAGAGACACAGCTCATCACACAGTTTATCTCAGTACTTGACATGACTAAGACAGGAACTCTGTCACATAAAGTGGGTGCAGATCATTACCCAGCACTCCTTTTCCCACAGCTGTAGACTATCATTATTGAATAAAATCTGTGTCGTATCACAATTTCCCACTTCCTAATGTCATAGAGAGGTTCATCAAGTACATTTTTGTCACATTTTTTACCTTTTAGTGCCAGTGTGGCTCATAATCAAATGACCTATTTATTCCAGGCCATAAATAATTTCAGTCAGAAATAGGATGAGAGCAGTGATGAGGAGGAATGCTGCAACAGTTCTGGAAATGTTCTTAACGCCTGGCACTCATTTCCTCCCCTCCTCTCTATGGAACATGGGCATATCATTGAGGAAGCAGTTCAGCACCAGCTGTATTCGACTGGTACTTTCTATTTTTTAATACCCCACATGTCTCGTGGAGCTCCATCAGAGATGTATGCTGTTAGATGTGATTTCGTACAGAATACCATATCTGTCTGTGGGCTTACTCAGCCACAGAGGGCAGAGGGAATTCTCAACCTTTCATACTTATCCTTGCTCTTACTTGGCAACCTTTAGTGAGGAAGCAGTGACATTAAAATAATCCTGGTACTGCCAAGGGAACCATATTGAGCCAGCTGCTAACTTAAAGCGATAGGTTTTCTTAAAACTTCCAGTGACCTTGTTGAATTTTAGAGCTTAAAGCAACAGCAGCACTGTGGGTGTCTTAATCAGAGAGGGTTTATGTAAAATAGCATAAGTAATTTTTTAAGGGAAATTGCACTCAATTATTTTTACGTTAGGGGATTGTAAATAAAAAATACATTTATACAAAAGCAAATGCATTTTTTTGGGGACAAGAGACTTGATTCTTAAGGGCATATTCAGACCTGGACTGTTTGGTCCACTTGAAATGGACCAGGGTTCGTTTCCCACGCTGGTGTGGAATTTTCATGCAGGTGTGAATAGACACAAATGAACCCTGCTGCAGCCCAAACAACCGGACCGAGACCCACTTTTTGAGGTGGTCTCGGTCCGCTTCCAAACGAACTCTGGTGCGGTTCGTGGTTCTCCGGTGCAGGTCTGAATACAAACCAAGGTCCATCCAAACTAACTACAGGATACATGCCCCTTTTGGGCCTATAAAGCCACCGTAACCTAACCGTCATTGGTTCATACCTGATCCTCAGTCTTCCGTTTAGCCACGCTGTTGCTAGGACACGCAGAGCATAGCGTCTCCTTGCTGCGCGCATTTGTCTTCGCTGTTCCAAAATTTGAAACGGTGTTGTTAAGCCTGCTTTGAAGGAGCTGCTCTTGAAACTGAAAATGATTCTGCAGCTCTAATAAGAGCACAAACACACGTTTACCTCCATTTCCGGGTCTGTATTCTGTGTGCCGCCCTTTGTCAGTGCTGTCTATTGAGAACACCGATCGTCACACACGTGGATGTATTTACAGAATATAGTCCACTTGCAAAAAGTACAATCTGAATATGAACCGCACCAAACGAAAAAAAATAAAATCTGCTTTTGGTCTGAACCAAACAAGTGGACCAAAGGACTTTTCTGGTCTGAATACAGCCTAAGTCTTCTTCTTCTTCTTCTTTGTGGTGTTTAACGGCGGTTGGCCACCTTAAAAACGGGCATTACCGCCACCTTCTGGCCCCGGAGTGGGCCAGGCTCCAATGACCCTACCTACTTCTCTCTTGTCCTACGTAAATAAATGGAAATTAACTACTAAATAACCAAAATACTAGAATTTAATAAACAAACAAATAAATAAAATAATGAAATAATAATAATAATAATAATAATTAAAATAAATAAATAAACAAATAAATCTATTTAATTTGATAATAATATGATCAAATACATAATAGTCACCATTTAAAAAAAATAATAATAATAAAAAAAAAAAAAAAAAAAAAAAAAAAAAAAAAAAAAAAAATTCCTTATAATCTATCATAAATCCTTATGCTCTTGAGAAACTCCACCACCATCTTTAAAGTATCTCCACCACCCTCACTAAGTATATCCTTCATTTCAAATCCCAGAATCCCCACACTCCTCATTTTGCTCCTCAATTCTCTCCTATATTCTTCATACGCCCTACACCACAGTAACACATGTTCAACTGACTCTTCCTCCTCCCCACACCCTTCACATAGCCCTGTTTGGTGCCTCCCTATCATCTTCAGTGTTTTATTCAGTGCACAATGTCCCAACCTAAGCCTCATCCACACTACTTCATCCCTCCTGCTGCTACTCCTGACTTCCTGTCCTTTAATGCTACATTGTATTTGGTAGAAGTGCCGACCCTTTTCCTCTTTATCCCATCTAGTCTGCCACAGCTGATTTGCTTTCTCCCAAATTATCCCTTTTGCCTCTGCTTTGCTTAATCGAATATGCATTTCAACCTTCTCCTTCTTTAGAGCCCTCTTAGCTAAGGCATCTGCCTCTTCATTGCCCCCCACTCCTACATGAGCAGGGACCCACAGAAATCTTACAATACTTCCCTGATTCATACACCGAGTAATGCACATCAAAATTTCATATAACAAGCCCTGCCTGCTTCCAGAATGAAAGGACCTTAAGCTAGTTAACACTGAAGCAGAATCGCAGCATATTAGCATCCTCTCTACCCTAGCATGCTCAGCCCATCTGAGCGCCACCAGCACAGCAACCATCTCTACTGTGTACACACTCAGTCTGTTCGTAGTCCTTCTGTTAAGTGACACCCCCTTATCTGGCACAACTACTCCAAACCCTGTTATGCCAGTCTCCAAATCCTTCGATCCATCTGTAAATATCAAAATAAAATCCCTATATGAAACCTAAATATGACTCTTAAAAACTCCTACCAAATCCACCCCCCTTCCCGACTTTTTCTTCTCCAACAGCCACCAATCCACCACTGGCCACCTCATCATCCAGGGAGCCACAACTGGATATACCACAGATGGACATAATCGTAACTTACCTACTCCAAACTCTTCTGCCACTTCTTTACCTACCCGACCAAAGTTCTTTTTTCTACTTTTTCCATTTTCCCAACAGTCCCTTAGCACCCCCATAGTAGGGTGAGAATCTCCATGTCCCTGCAAACTAGACCAATAATTAGCCATCAACTGTCCCCTCCTTATTTCCAATGGCATTTCATTCATAGCCACTTGTAGAGCAGACACTGATGTGGATTTGAATGCCCCACTGCAAATCCTTAATGCCTGGGCTTGCAGAACATCAAGCTTCCTAAGATGTGTCTGGGCCGCTGACCCATACACCAAACAGCAGTAATCCAGCACCGACCTCATTAGAGACACATACACTGCCCTCAAAGCCTCACAACTAGCACCCCAACTCCTTCCAACTAAACACCTCATCACATTTAGCACCTTTTTCCCCCTTTCTCCTATCCTCTTAATATGGCTCTCCCATGTCAACCGAGCATCAAATACCACCCCCAAATATTTAAAAGAATCAACCCTCTCCAGCTCTTGTCCATATAATTGAAGCCTGAGACCATCCTTCACCTTCTTCCTTGTAAAGAACACAGTCTTCGTCTTCTCCACTGAGAATCTACAACCCCAATTCAGCCCCCACTGTTCCACTTCATCTATTGCTTCCTGCACCTTCTTAACCCCATTTTCCAAACTTTTCCCTCTTTTCCACAGAGCTCCATCATCAGCAAATAGGGACCTCCCTATGTCCACCTGTACACCAGCAAAAATATCATTAATCATAATAGTAAAAAGAAGAGGACTAATGACACTCCCCTGAGGAGTTCCATTACCAACTAGGAACTGACTGGACAAGACAGATCCAATCCGAACCTGAATCTTTCTATCAGTCAAAAAATCTCTGATCCAATTAAACATTCTTCCACTTACTCCCAACTTGTACAGTTTAATCAGCAATCCCTCTCTCCACATCATATCATATGCCTTCTCTATATCAAAAAATACAGCAATCACTGATTCCTTGTTAGCCTGAGCCCTACAGCCTAAGTCTAATGGTGCATCCTCTTGATCTAGACCGGTTCTTGAGGCAGACACCTAACGACCCCTGTATCAGGCCCACGCTCACAGGTGCTGACAATCAGATGCAATCAAGCGCCTGATTATCAGCACCTGGGGGGATACCAGCAGCACAACACAAGTCAATAGCAACAGCAGAATACAATACAATGCACTTTATTAATCCCTGAAGGTAGATACAGAGTCACTGCGGCAATATAAGAAACTGTAAAGTGCAAAAGTTCCAAGAAAATATAAATATAATTATAACTAAAAAATAAGACATCAATGACGACGGCTTGGGAATAATTCTCTCATTAGCCTCCTCTGCCACAGGGTCCAGGACTGTGCTGGCCTTCTTCACCAATCTGATCAATCTTAGTCTTCTGAACCATGTCCACTCACAGGAGGTGAAATCCTGCCCAAGTGGCTCCATTAGTCCACGTCTGTGAATAGCATGATGCTACTCTATTCCCTCTAGTGCTGGGTTAGCACCACTAGCTTGTCCATCTTGTTGGAGATACATCTTAGATTCCCCATAACGATGCTTGGAAGGACAGGTCGATGTCTCTCCTGAACCCTCATCACAGCACTGCATCGGTTAGAATTAGCATGCTACAGGCTGCTCACAGCTGAACTCTTGTGTGTGAACAATGCGAACATGGTTATATCCGTACAGGAGAAGACAGATAAAATGAAGAGAGAGCTGCTGCAGCAAGCTGCTACTTGAGCAACACCTAGCAACAAACAATAAGCGGTTTGGCATTGGCTGGGAAGATTTGGCAAAAGCAAAAGCATTGTTACAACTGAGATACAATCTAGCAAACGCATGGCCTTACTTGTTTGTCCTGTTTGAGAAAAGGTGTATTTAAGCCGCAAACATGTTTAAAGTGCGGCATACTGCAGAGGAAACTTTTATCAACAAAGTGCAAAATGATGGAGGAAACTTTTTAGACTTAAATTTATTAGACAATTCAGTTAAGTAAATCAACTCTTATAGGCAGCATAAACCCTACTCCAACAAAACCATATTCACTTGGCAACGAAGATAAAAGAGAGAGTAAAATACTTAAAGGTTTGGGTAAAGTTAGGGAGTTTCAAGCTTGGCCAATTGCCATCCATCCACTTCTCTACTTAAAGACACAAAGAGAATCTTCATTTCTTCATTTCATTTGGGCGTTTTTAAATGCGATGATCTGCTGTTTGGAGGTGACAATGGCAGGGAGGAAAATGGAGCACGAGAAAACCTGTGAAGAGCAGGGCCCTGTTAATTCTTCATCTTTTATGAATGAGAAATGTTCAGCTAATGGACTTAAATGATGTGAAGCTACCATCACTTCTGTACTATTCTGTACTCTCTGACTCTTTTTCTCTGTGTCCCTCCAGTCTTCTTTCTGCTACTTAAAACCTCGTCAACACATTGTTCAAAACAAAAGAGACAGTGGTGTGTAACTTTCCTCTTTTGCAGATGTGTGTAAAGACACTACCAAAGGCTAAAACAGATGAAAACCATCAATGACATGACAACTATTCCTTGCTTCTGTAGAAACGTTCAAAAATGACAGAGTTTATGAAAGTTTCAAGCTTCTGTTTTGTTAGACATCCTCTCTCTGGGTCTCTAAATATTTGGAATGTCTACATGTCCCAGTGGAGGGCATGCGTGTGCATGGGTGTGATGGAATGAGGTCAGATGAGTTTTAGTTTTGTTTGATTCGCTACTTTTGATGTGTAAAAGACGCAAAGCTTTGGGAGAGAGCACAGTGGTCCCAGAGCCTCCTGAGCCATGGGTGTTTGTGCAGTTGAATCTGTACCACTACATTTGTGTGTTGGTTTATATAAGCATTTAAGAAATAAAGGCATGTTCTGCACTCTTTAGATGATGATAAACATATATCTCCCAAGTCAGCCTCTTCTTTGTTATCTAGTTATTTGTCTCTGTTCCATTTTACATAGCATCTGTGTTGATTATATAAAGCTGAAGAAAGGTCAGAATTCTCAGACATCCTGAATTTGCTGTGGAAAAGGTCACCACTGCACAGAGGGGTCAGAGGAGAGATCCTCTTAAAGAAACACCAACACAAAGCTGTGCATTTTACCGTTGTCCTCACTTCAACCATCAGGTATTCTTCATGGTGTGACTCACACTTTGAAATATTTTGTTTTGCAGATGTTTGTTTCTGAAAAACTTTTTTTTCCCCCCAAGCATTAATGCCACACATCTGGTGTAGCGCTGTACTGAAGACCAGGTTAACTGTGCATGGGACTCCACCCAGTGGGAGAAATGTGCATCTGCGTCAAATTATGTGTGTGGAGTGCTGCCACTAAGTAATGTTTAATTGCCCTCCAGTGACCACAACAAAACATCACAGAAATAATTTTACTTAAATTTGAAGGCAATTGTTTCTGTGTAAAACAAAAATGTGAATAAGTCAGTGATATGGTGCCTGTGAGTTCAAGGTGGTCAGCAAGTAGAAAAATGTCACATTTAGTGCAATGCAAAAAGAAAAAACTTGAGAAAGTAGGATGTGTAAGTTATGACAGCAAAAAGCTGATAAATGTTCAAATGTCTTAACTTACTTTAACAGATTTTCTTATAAAAGCATTTTGCTGTCATCAGTTTAACCCCAACCCACCATAAAGACATGTTGACCAAAAGAAAATGAGGCTTGCGTTTGCTCATAATTCTCCTGCGAGTCCGTGTACACATGTACACAAACACAGGCTCGTCTGTATCTTGAATCTGAGAGCCGGTGTGTGAGTGCCTGTTTGGTCAGTCTGTTGGAGCTCTGGCTAGAAACACCGTCTACTTGAGAAGCCGGTCTGATGATTGACTCCATTCATTCCACTGCTGGCTCCTGGTAGAAGTCAGTGAAAGGCGCCTCTGTTCGCTCTGACATTTAAATAAGAGATTCTGAGATGTGAACACATTTGGTTCAACGACTTGTACTGCAGGTAAGACTCACTTTTCTATTGCTCTGTATGCTTTAATTATTGTCTGAGCTAAGGCTAGTCAAAATTGCAAGAAGAGGATGTAGCTCAATCTTTCTGGCACCATGTCATGTGCACAGTTATTTTTTCATATATCATACACTTTTAGCTCATGAAATATGAGGATGAGTATTTTCTTGTTTGTTTTTTTTACAGACATGCAGTTTGTGATCCTGCTTGTTCTTTTGAGTGGTAAGTTAGACACTTTCATAAACCATTATTTGCATTTAAATGTGCTTTTTATGGTAACCACTGTAATTCATCAGATAATGTAATAAAATGTTAGTCAAAAAAAAATTGGAATTAAGACGATTGACAAAGAACATTGAAAATGTGTTTTTCCCATGTGCTGAAAGAACCGACCAATGTCTTGCACTGCAAAAACTGAAATCTTATCAAGTGCTTTTGTCTTTTTTTCAGTCGAAAATTCCTTTTTAGACTCTATGAGCCAAATTCACATGGCCATTCCAGAAAAATGTCTTGTTTAAAGTTATTTAAGGGCAAAAATGAGGTCTGAGTTGCTCGTAACCAGTAAAACAAATCTTCCAATGGAACAAGAGAAAAGTTACTTGTATTAAGACATTATTCTAGTCTCAAGGAAATTTTCAAGCAATTTTTTCTTGTTCCATTGGCAGATTTTTTTTTCTGGTTACAAGCGATTCAAAGCTCATTTTTGTACTCTGATAACTTGAAACAAAACATTTTTCTGGATTGATAACTTGAAAGTGGCTCATATCGAGTATAAGAGACAATTTTTACTTAAAAAAAAAAGACAAAAACACTTGATAAGATTTCAGTTTTTTGCAGTGTGTTTTCTGTAATTAAACCCCTGATACTCCTAAAATACTACTTTTCAATCCTTAATTATCAAAGTAATCATGTTTTTTTTCTGTTCAGGGGTTTTTTCTGCCCCATTTGTGAAGGAGGAGGAGGCTAAACGATTCATCAGGCTGAAGAGGCAGACAGGATACTGGGATCCACACCATTCTCAGAACCAGTGGGGCTACACCATTCAGGAGCAGGTAACACTTCCCTGTGTGATGTACTTACATATATTGACTAAGTAAGGTTGATATTTGTAGCTAGCATTTGAAAACTCCAGCAGCAGAGGGCAGTTCTGTGATGATCACTTGGTTATATTTTTTTTTCCAAAAGGCTAACGAGTACTGGACAGCCATTCGAACAGATGCTCAGTACTACATGGACATGGGTCACCTGATGTTTGACCGCTCTGTGGCTCTGTAAGAAAGATAAGCTGTTTCATAGCATGTGTCACTTGTTAAACATTCTAAACAACCTGTCTGGCAGTATCTTGACAATTCTCTAAGTGTGAAGGCAGGCACCATTTTGCCACCTTGACTTTAACACAGCGACCTCTTGTGGCTCTCTGAGGCTACTAATGTGTTTGAATTAGGCTGGGTAGCTTTCCATGTCTCTCCTTTAGCGCTGTCCTAAATAATTTGTTCACCATGCTTCACTGACGGTTTAATTATTTGACTCTTTTCTCTTTCTGGTTATGTTTCAGGGAAAATAACAGGCAATATATGGAGATGCTGCGAAATGCTCGAGCACATCTGGATAGTCAGACTGGTCGACAAAGATGAGAACACACAACAAAAGGACACAAAGAATATGACTGACCCTTTTGTTGACAAAACAGTTTTAACCAGAGCAAAAGCATATGAGCCTAAGTGAATTTGAGTTTATGAGGGATGTATTTAGTACATAATCCAAGCTCCAAGCATTAAATGCTTTTGTGAAACTTTGCCTTATCAACTCAATTGAGGCCTCACCTTTGTTGCCAGTTGTGGAAAAAAATATCAACAGAGGTCAATTTTTGATACAGCATTATTAAACAATGTTAAGCGTATGAGTGATTTGCAGAGAAGATCTGTAATAAAATGATTAACTGTAGTAAGAAGAAATGTGCCTGTGTCTTCATTGATGCATTATACTTTATTTTGTAGCTTGACATCATGTCACTAACTGCAGTGATCATAAATATTGTAAATACTAAATATGAGGAGCATGAGACAAAGACAGTAATTAACAGTAAAACATTACCAATTGTTCACACACATCACATATTATAACCGTTTAATCAGATAGTGTTTATATTCCTGTAAGGTAAGCTAACATCCTCGGAAACATTGCAAGCATGTAGACTGTTGTTTCACCTTGAATGAATGTGTAAGGTAGTTCACAAGTTGTTGGTGGCTTTAGAGATGAAATCATGTGAATCTTACAAAACTAACAAGAGGCAACGATCTGAGGTTGTTTGTGCTTCATGTATGTGGAAACAAGGAGAATTCATTCCCAGTTCTGTAACTTTAACTTGACAGAATGAACCTGATGTCAAAGTATTTCAAGTTAGACTTTTTTCAGTTGTCTGAATCTTTCTTTTAGCAATGTGATACTGTACAGAGACAATTTGTTGCAACCAATTAAAGAATTAGCATGTCCATCACATAGAGTACACAGAAGTAACTTAAAAAATGAAACAACTACAAAGAGGTCAGCTAAGTCATAAATCAAGCCATTCTGAAATTGTATCTTTTTTTTCCACTTTTATCCATGTTTAGTTCAACACCCCACTTAAATGACCAGCAGTTGTGTATGTAGTGCACTGATAGCAGCATGCTACTTTAAGCCACTCAGTGTACAATTTGTAGTTTCATAACAGTCTGAAATGCAACACAGGCTGCATCAGTTCAACTATGATTGTCTTAGTGATGACAGAATAATACTTTATTAAAATGGTTTGAATAATGCTTGAAACTGTATGGGATTTACACACATTTAGAAGAAATTAGTCTCGGTTGAAAAGCACCTGCACTGGCTTCTCCTTGCCCAGTGAAAACAAACACTGTCACTGAGTACCTGCTTTACACCAATAAACTGACAGAAAACTGACGGAATAATTTATAAGCCACCATCCCCATAAAAATCAACTGGTTACAGGTAAATCATCATTCATCATTAACAAAACGCAAAAGTGCAGAACTAGCAGGTTTCATAACAAAAGACTAAGCTTACAGACTTCACCATCAGTGATAACCTATGATATGCATAATTTTATTGCACTGGTATAGAAGGGGTTCTTGATATTGGCCAATATTCAAGTCTAGGTCTTGAAATGGGTAAAGGAAGAGAAAAGGGGTATCAAAAAGTCTTGAATACCACATACAGATCAACAGTTTTTTCTGTGAAAAGTGTGTGTTATTGCTACTAAGTTGAAGGTGGCTCCTCACTTGGCATTTGAGGAGGGATTGTCAAAAACTTCTGCAGAGCTGGAGTGAAGATAAGGATAGTGCCCAGTATTGAAACAGTGAGGAAAGCCCAGAGGAAGATCCTGTCCAACACCTGGGCCACAAACTTCCAGTCTTGTACCACCTGGAGACAACAGAATCAAGAGGAGATGATGACAACATATCACAAATAAAGCCCTCTAAATATTGGCAGGATATTGCCTCATCAATACCCACCTCACGGATAAAGTGTTCCTTGCGAATATGTCTGCTGATGTAGCGCACTGAGTAAATAGCCTGATCCAGCATGGTTGCCCAAGCTTCATCCTCCTTCCCGTCAGAAGTGGTTTGTCCGCTGTTCCCTCGCTGGCCTCCTCTCCGACCTCCAGAGCGAGATTTCATTTCAGGACTCTCAGGAGCCAGCTCTGGGTAATGGTAGCGGTCAGTGTGTCCACGCATGCATAGTAACCTGGGCAGTTTCTGAAGAAAGAGATTGCGAACCCATGGCGACATGGGGTGATAGGTGGCAGAGGAGCGGTGGTGCACGTTGATGACAAAGACAGTGACAATGATTGAGAGAGTGACAAAGATCATGATAAAGAGGAGGTATTCTCCTATGAGTGGGATCACCTTGGACGAGGAGGGGATGATCTCTTCTATCACCAGGAGGAACACAGTGAGCGACACAAGGACAGAGGTAGAGAGTGACAGCTTCTCACCTTCATCTGACGGAAGGTAAAACACCAACACAGTCAGAAAGGACAAACCCAAACAAGGGATGATGAGGAAGAGCGTGTAGAATAATGGCAGCCTCTTTAGAATGAAGGAATATGTGATGAAGGGGTAGGAGTACATGCCATCCTTCCTGTTCCCTCTGGCACCAGTGGCACTGAGGATCTCCCACTCCCCGTTATCAAAGAAGTCCTTCCTGTCGACTTGTTTGTCAATCAGAATTAGGTCCACCATGTGACCATCATACGTCCAAGAGCCAAACTTCATGGTACAGTTCTGGCGGTCAAAGGGGAAGAAGGTGACATCCATGGTGCAGGCGGATTTGTAACTTGCAGGTGGTGTCCAGGTGATGGCGCCATTGTATCTTACTATGGCTTTAGTCATTAGGGAGCCTTCAAATCGTCCATCAGCACTAAAAAAGAAAAACAAATGATCAAAGTTGACAATTTCATCAATTTACCAGAGATTGTGATGATTTGATCAGTATTATGTATTAACTAAAGATAAAGTGAAAATGAATGGGTTAGATGGGAGTGTTTTATAATTTTTTTTTTTTTGAGCAAAATTTGACCAAAAAATATCTATAAATGTCCAACGTTCTGTTGTTTCTTCGTGACATGAGCCTATAAACAGTCCCTGGCACATCATATGGATCTTACTTCTCATAGAGGACAATGTCTGGGAGCCAGATGTTTTCAGAGGGAACTCTGATAGAAGTAATTCCTCCATATTTCTCTGGATTCCATCTCAGCTTGTAATCAATCCACTCCTGGTTATCATACACAAGACACAACATTAAGTATTATGCGGTTAAAACAACACAGAGTGTTACTTTGTGTATGAGGACAAAGAAATTTGATTAATATTTTTCTATTAAGACGTACAGAGTAGGAGTTTTTTTTCCAGTAGTAGTGTGAGTTTGTTTCTTACCTGGCAGAGCCAAACATTCGTTGTCATCAGCTGGTTCTTTTCATCCTGAGATGGACAAAAAGAGAAACAATAACATTTTAAAAAAGGAGCAGACATTGCGGTTGTTGCATTTTTAAAACTGAAATTTAATCAAAAATATTCATCTTTTCCGAGTGTGGAAAAAAAAAACAATTTTATCAATACTTTAAATTTTTACCTTCAGAAAACACTACCTGATTTTCAGATAAAGCTGTCTGGGGAAGACTTAATATCAGGTTTTGAGTAACCTCTGATGTCTCTCATTAGGGTTCAAATTTGCTGACACAGAAAATCAAATGACACACATTCAAATATTGACTGCATCTTTGAGGATGAAAATGATGTAACTTGTTTGGTGCTTGAATATTTTCTGCTCTGGGTGCCTTCATCATGATGCAAGATCTAATTAGACGACTAGATGAGAAGGTTGGCTGACAGTAAACCAAATAATCCTTTCCCTTTTCCATGAAATCAGACAAAATCTCATTTACCCGTCTCTGCCACTTCTGTAGCAAACAAGCAAAGGAAGCCAGAGTGGATGTACTGAACCACACTGGAGCAATATGAATGTAGCAAGAGATGAATAGAATAAGACAGGAGTACAGAGATGGAGAGTGGTGAACTCAGGTTTATTTCCACATCACTGGAGTAAAGTTGGAAAAATAAGGAAAAAAAGGACTTGAGAGAAACACAAAGAAGTGGCTCTTCCAGACCAGGCCTCAGCTGTCAAACTGAGTTGGATTTTTTGGTGATCACATAAAGCAGAGGTGAGCCATAATCAAATACAGAGCCACACAGTTGCGTCAGACTCATGGGACATACACCGTGAAGTTATGCTGCAGTTACTGCTCATTCGCGCTCTTTTCCAAAATCAGAGAGAGCATCAGCCTGAATCTTTCCTCCAAGCTGAGTCTTGGGAGGACTCATCTCTGATATTCTTTGTCTTGCATGGCTGTTAGGTAAAGTGATGAAGGGTTAAAACCAAACCAGATTAATATTTTAAGCCAAGAAGAGAGGCTCTTCCATTAGCGTCCTGAGTTTTCTCCTTCTGAACACCTAAACCATCCCAAACTATCACAGGCAGCCCCTGAAATATTAAAGGAACACTCCAGAGACAGACTGCATGGTTGGAGATGTGAGGAGAGTGAGCAGATCTATTTCAGGACCATGGAAAGCTCCACACTGTGAAGCTGCCTACAGCCTGTTTTGTTTCAGCACCACGGACAGCAACTGTGTTGAGCCGCACAATAAGCAGGAACCAGCATCAGCCATTTCTGGTTCTTAATCCTGACAATGATTGTTTTTATTTACCTATTTGATTTTTTTTTTTTTACCTTACAGTAACTATGAGAAATAACATGACTGCTATATTGAAGAAAATACCTATGCAAACATAGCAGTGAAATTTGTAAAAGTGTTGAAGCTATGAATGGACAGGAAAAGGACTTTATGACACAGAAATTAGTTTAATTTGGTGGAAAATACAAACTAGCTGGAAAAGTTGACTGTTGGTGTGTGTATTTTCTTATCATTTATAAACAATGTGGACAAAAATACCTTAACTTATGAGATTATGGTCATGATGAGAGTCAACATAAAAAAAGCTCATAAAGACAACATGTCTGGAAATAAAGCGAATGATCTGAATGGTTTAGTGATAGGTGTTTGTGATTGCAGGTGTTTTCTCACCACATCAACCAGCTGGGAGATCTTGAGTCCAAAGCGCACTCTGATGGTGTCGTTGTTGTGCTGAATGGGCCTGACCCAGCGCTGGTAGCCTTGGAAGAGGTTCTTCAAGAGGGCGTCCTCCATCTCCGCCAATGACACAAACTCATTTGGAGCTGAAGGGGAAGAGGAAAGCAGACTCGCATCAAAACATGAGTAAGTTCAAAAGGCTGCGAGTGAATATATTATTCAAGAAAAAACACTTGAACTCTGTCATTTTGCATTACGTTCATCGAATTCACACTTAATACTAATAGCCTTCAAAATACTGTTGTTACCCACTTCTCAACACTTCAGTATTAAGAGGATAAGAATGACACTCCTGAGTTTTCACAATTTTTCAGTTATGGACACTAATGTACAACACAGAACTTGTTGAACAAAAATCCAACTGAAAACTAGTGATGAGTATAGTTATGATGACACATTTGCCTCTAAATACGTCTTTAACTTAAGGCCAATTTCCATATTTCATTTTAACATACAAAACAACCCCCCCCCCCCCCCCCCCCCACAAAAAAAAATAAAAAAAATAAAAGTGGTTTAGTGGAGGGCAAAATAACTCAAATAACTAAGTGATTACTTTCATGTGGTCTAATTTATAACTCAATAGAATAGATACAGCACAAACTTGAAATATAATGATTACAAAATGATGTAAAATAAGTTTATCAATGTCCTCCATTAAGTACATCTTTGGGAGGGGGTTGTAGATCCATCAGTCACAGGACAGGTTCAGGAGTGACTGATCCAGCTCTCTGCACTGGATGCAGAGATGACAACGATAGTATAACCCTGTCCAAAAGCTGAGTTCACAGCACATGAGTCTGCCTGGGGCAATATAATGTCTCCAGAGGAACAGAGACAGTAATATTGACAATGAGGAACAGGTATAATGTCAGACACAGACACAGGGGGATGCCAAGAGCTAGACTTGTATGTGGTGAGGGATTGTGTGGGCCTTTAACCTACAGCTGGTTTCTCCTCTGGCTATACATCTGTCTGACACCACCATGGATGAATACATCAAGTAGGAGTAGAAGCAAACATTAAACCACTAAAAGAAATTACCTGTAAGACATTTCAAACAAACTAGATCCGCTCTGTATCTATGTATTTAATAACTCAATTAGCCAAGCTGGACATTGACGTCTGACAGCTGTGCATGTTTGTGCTGCTGACCCATGGGCCTCTAATTTTCAGGGGGGTCCTGCTCTGTTTTCTCAAAGTCTCACCTGACTGATACTAAAGTACAAAGGAACATAGATAAAATCCTCAACTTTAACATGGTAAATCCCTCCATGTTATAGTAGCAGTATTGTAATCATAGGTAAATCATTTAATTTTCCCTATGACATTTTCATTTTCGCACTCCCCCCATCCTCACAATGAACAGAGATATCAAAAAAAATCGCAGCGTCCGATATCATGTGGCAAATTACAACCAGAACACAGAAGGACGGAGAAATCCAGGAAAGAGTTTATATCAGTGAACTATTCCCAATGTATGCAGCAGTAAAAGTGTGGCTTAAAAGCATATTGGCCTTTAAGAATTATATTTTATACGACACCAATGTTGCACCACATGGTCTTACTGTGATGCTCCCGTCGACTTGCTCCTTAGCGTCATCCGTTTGTTTGGACATATGTTAATGAAAAATATCAGTCATACAACAGATTCCTTACCGGGAATGGCGGCCAGAGACAGCGGGCAGGACACCGACAAGATGAGGGAGAGGAAAACCGCTAACTTCATGGTGTTGTTGTCCTCGAGCTCCGACAGAGCGCTCGTGCAGCCTCCTGCTACTGTGGGCTGTTTAGCTGGGGAGGACACGGCATCGGGGTTCCCATCAGCAGTACGCAACAAAACACGAAAACAAGCCCATTACCGTCTGAAAAAGGGCAAGGGCAGGTCCGAAAAGTGCATGTGGTCGGTTGTCTTTGCCGTGGCTCCGGTCGAGGCGTCAAGGGGTGCGGCGGTCAGCGGAGCGGTCCGAAAGGAGGAGGAGGAGGACGAGGAGGGAAAGGGAGGGGGAGGGGTGTCCGGGAGCGGATGAAGTGTGGAGGAAGTACTCTAGGTTATAGTGTACTGTGTTGAAATGTCTCTATATCCCTAATAGGATGCTTAAAATTCATGTGTTTTACGTTATCAACAGAAAAGAGTCTTCATTAACCGTCATATCATGAAATCATCATTTAAGTCAGTCCTCGGAATTGAGTGAATATAACATGCTGTGTGACGTGGTTCACATTTTATAAGTATATTTGCCTCCCAGCTTTGGAGTCAAAGGCCCTAATGTGATAAGCGTGTAATGTAGTGAGGTGGAAATGGGCTGCGTGTTTTTCAATCCCTGTAATGCATTAGCACGTAACTGTCGTTCCCTGTCCACTGGAGGGCGCTGACAGCAACACTCACCAAGGACGTCATATTAGAAGAGATCATAGGCCATGACAGAGGAGGCCTTTCTGTTACACAAAGATACCATCTAGAAATGTTGAAGTCATTTCTATCTCTATGATACAAAAAAAGAAAAGTCAGAACAACTACTTAAAGCAGCATAATGTATACAGAGTACTAGAAATAATACAAGTAACCAGATACATTGATGGAAAAAAACATCCATACTTTCTGTATAAGGAGGTGTAAGGATCTTGCTTTGAAAGTGATGTTCTCTTTGATTAAGCAATGAAATGAATAAGATATAGAGAACTCAAACACCTTGAAATTAACAACACTGACCTTTTACATGCCCACACAAAGATGAAAAACAAGGCATAGGTGTTTTCTGGCATGTCTCATATCTTGTCAATCTGTCATAATGAAGAGTTTCTTGGTCTGAATTTACTTATAGCTGCATTGCAGCCAAATGCTGTCAGGCCATCAGCCACGAGGGCGTGATCTCTCCATAGATCTCTTGTTCACATGTGCTCCTATGGAACGAAAATGTGACAGTTCTGATCAGCAGGTTGGAGGGTGTCACCTAAGATTAAAGAGAATCCCTTTGTTAGGGTTTTTTTTATCATATGATCAAGTATAAAATACCCTGACCAAGTTTTGTATAAGATTAAATTATATCTTTCCCTCATTCTGACAGAAAGGAACGCACACAAAGAAATCAAATAGTCAACAAGCAATCTGTATAGGACAAGGCAAAGCCAACAGGAGGTCTGACTCACACAAAGAACAGAGAGATAGACAGAATAAGAGCAAGAACATGAGGGCTGGGAGGAACGTGAACTCAGTAATATCTCACCAAACAAACACACATTGATGGCCATGGTAGAGCTGCTTTATAACTCACAGCTGAGAACAACAACACGTTAGACGAACAGCTCTGCACTGTTTGCTGCCAAGTGACTTCATATTATGTGTGGAAAATGTAATGGAGGTGAGAAATAAGCTGTTGGTGGAGGTTTTGAACATTTTAAGCTTGGCATCCTTCTTTATTTAATTAAGGATAGAGCATTTCGAAACCTGTGTTTTAGCAAGGTTACAATAAAAAATTTCATTTGTGCTAAGGAGACCAACATCAGAAGCATAGTCTGACACACTGCTGAGGAAAATTACTAAGGGATGTTGATGTTTGTTGTAGGATTGTGAGAGCTGAACATGAACTAAAGTATTTTTATTGCATGGTTACTAGAAAGTAGGGGTGCACTGATCACAATTTTCTGGCCGATCACCAATCACCGATCTTTAGAAAGCCTGACCTGCAGATACCAATTAGGGCTGATACAGATTTTTACTTTTTATTTTTTATAACTGACACATATACCTTCGATGTTCCAATCTTATTTATTGAAAATCATTGAACAATACCTTTGAAACAATAAAATCTTTGCGTTTTCACTTAAACAACCATAAAGTGTCCTGAGTTTTAGGTCTCAGAGCAAAAAGCAACAAAGGCTGGCTGTCAGACCTTTCTGGAGGTACATAAGATCAGTTTCATATGTAAGGATGGGCCGATCACCGATCTCAAATCTGCACTGATCCCCGATCACCCAAAGTTGAGGTAATCCGCACTGATCGATCGGTGCATGTCTACCAGAAAGTAGATCCCCCAGGAGATCGTTTTCATGTGGACGGCTAAACAGAACAAAAGATATTTGTTTCAGTTTAGTTTTGAAGGTTAAGCATAATGATCTGTTTTCAGACAGCCACCATTTTCCTCTACTGTTACTGTCAGTATAGGAAACTAAAGTGAATAGCTGGACTGGTCGATCCTTAATTCATGAAACACTGAGACTCAGGCTAGTGGCATTTTTTGACCTCTTGAAATTGATTGACAGCTAAAAAGATAATGGGTAGTAAAAATCTTGACTAACACAACGCCATGTTTCAAGGATAACAATATATTTGGAAAAACAATAGCCATTTTTGTCTCATACTGTTAGTGTGGCACTGTCGTAACCCAGTAGTAAACGAGTGTAAAGCATTACGGTGTATGTGGTGTTGAAGATTGTGTTAGCATCACCAAACTTAATCAAAGAACAGTGTCAGCACTCAGACACATACTGACAGCAGGAATTGTCAGTCATAATATGGAACAGTAATGTTGGCATTTTGCCTCGACTATAACCTTAGCAGCAAAATTCTGCATGTAAACAGCTAAACTTTTATCAAGTGGCCACAAGGAATGAAGCCCTGCAGAGGTGCTAAAAACTGAAATTCCTTGAGCGTCCACCTGAGTCTGGCTTTGGAAGTATGAGAGTATCACATATACACTCTTCAAAAAAGCAGATAGTGGGCGTCAATGAATAGGCTCAAAGCCCACCTCAACTCTGGCTCTTTTACCTCACACTTCCTTGGAAACAGTTAAATTGACCTCAGTGTTCCTGATACAGAACTTGAAATACACACAGAAGTTACAAAGTAACAGACCTGATAAATAACAATAAGAAATGTTGAAAGCATCTTGAATGTTGCTCTGGAAGTCCTTAGAGTTAATATTTCATTGACGTATCATTGGACTATCTGGTTTGTTTTGGCGAAACTGTTCATTCTGAGGCACTTGGATTAAACCAAAGCACCTGGAGCTTATTGTTTTTTCTTTTTTTAGGAAGTAAGAGATTGTGTAGACTTAAAAAAACAGTTTTGTTCGAAACTATTAAAAAAAACTAGGGCAGGTGCACAAAATCTCAAAAAAATCAATTAAGAGCAAATCCACAGTGTCCTCAGGCTTGATACGGTGATTTGAGTGAAACAACTGTATAAAGATGATCGTTGAGATACAGGAGTGAATGTAGGTTTTCACAAGTACAGTAAGATCCTCATAAAAGGCCCATTCTAAAGACACGTAGACTCCATCCCACACATGCATATATTCTGCAGCAAACCAAGCATGAGGCCCACATTTCCTCTTTTGTGTTGTTTTTCTCTGTCTCCTTTCTTTCTGTCCCCCTCCTCCTCTCACAGCCACACACTCCCTCTCCCTGCTCTTCCCTCTCTCCTCTCTCCTCCTCCATGAGTTGAAGTGATGGGGATAACGGGAGGCTGATTATCACAATGAAATTATCCTGATTTTCTGCTCCACTTGGAACCGTGGGGCGGGCAGCTGCTGCCTCCGAGATCGTCCCGTCCGCCTCGCCTCTAATCATTCGGAAACACAAATTCTCGCAGGCTGGAAACCTGCCGGTCCCTTCCCAGACGACAGTGGGCAGCTGCACAGTATGTGTGTGTGTGTTTATGTGTGAGATAATGTGTGTGTAAGAGAGAGTCAAGACAGAGAAGAGAGAGTACATATCCTGCATCTGTGTGTGTGTTTTGGAAATGTTCAAGCTTGTTTTTGTGTGTGTGTGTGTGAGTGTGTGTGAGTGTGTTTGAGTGTGAGTGTGTGTGAG
This sequence comes from Halichoeres trimaculatus, assembly GCF_033239565.1. Classification (NCBI taxonomy): domain Eukaryota; kingdom Metazoa; phylum Chordata; class Actinopteri; order Labriformes; family Labridae; genus Halichoeres; species Halichoeres trimaculatus. The sequence continues at coordinate 22,815,744 of NW_027437185.1, forward strand.
TGTTGTTTTTGTTTTCTAGAGCTCATAATTAAAGGCTGCATAATTTGGCTCGGTGTAGAAATATTTAATAAATGAGAGGAAACGGGCCCATCTCCTGCAGGTTTAATCTTAATCTGTTTGTTATTTTAAGGATTCAAAAAACTGGTGATAAAAGCAGGGTAAAGATGTGACAATGGAAACCAATTTTCACACAACCTGGAAAGAAAAACGCAAAGCCAGTGCTCTTACATGCTTCTGCTTTTAGCTCTTTAATGATACCACCAGCACTTTAAGGGGAAATCTGATAACCTTATTGGGTGTCAGGACAACCCAAAGTAGCTTTTGGAGTATGCAGACTTTTTCAAAACCAGTAAAACTTCCAAGGCATTTGATGCAAAAATTCCCCACTCATCAATAATTCAAGTCCACTTATTTGATTTTCAAACATCATAAAGTTCCAAAGAACTGCAGAGAAAATAGATGAAAAGAGTCCAACCAGATCAGAGGGAAAATGTCACTGCATTAGTTTCAAAACTTACAACGAAGAGAGGGACATGAGAAATAAGAAAGCAACTACTCAGCATGAGCCCAGTGAAACATGGGCAGGATGACTTTCAGGGTCAAATGTTGATCATGATAGAGTTCAATGTCAGCCACTGCTTTGGAAAGTTAGCAGCAGACACACGCACAAAATATTTATTGACCTCAAACATGATACTTCTCTCTGATTACTCTTTGGTTTTTCATCTGGCTGACGTGATACAAAGAAAAGGTCGCTCATGCTTTGAAACTCAATCCTGCCAGACAGTGTTTCAATACTGTCTCCTTCAGATAACGCACCAGGCTAATGACATAACACAATGGCAATGTAAAATAGTAATGGCGTTGTTCTGTCAGGCTGCACTGAGTTACTGTTTAACAGAACATTTCTGTACTCTTGGGGTAGCTGTCATGATCAGAGGGGTGATCTTTATAAACAGTCATGGTGAGTGGATGAACCTTGCAATCTTTCTCTGTGGTCCTCTTGGTTGTAGCACCCTCATGAGATTAACAGTTATGTTTCAGAGGAAACTCTTCAGTAACTCATGAAATTGATTGCTCCACTCAAAGTGGGACTGTAGTGTATCCGATTGCTTTGTCTCTAACTCACACAATCACAAGAAACCATGATACAGGTTTATTTGTATCATGTGTCATTTTCATCATCATTCCTATCTGTACTTTGCTAGAAGTGCTTTTAGAAAATGTAGTTTGATTCCTGTTAATCTGCCAAAAGCAGCTTGGTAATATAGTCATTACTTGCGTTTTATTGACCTTGATTTAGCTCAAATAACAACAAAGTCTTATTACAGTGCTTTTTTAGAAGCATTCCTTGAATCTCAATAAGAGAGAATTTCTTAATTGAAGAACATGTCCAAATATGCTTGAACAAAATAAATAGGAACTTATTAGGTTGGCAAATATCCTTTTTTGCAGAATCCATCTAACATTCCTTTTTTTACACTTTAAAAATGCTTTTATTTTGCCATGTCATGTCGATGCAGATAACTAAGACTTTGACGGCTCAGCTGATGCCTGTTGTGCTATTTGGCATGTGGTATGCACTGAGACACAACCCTTTGTTATTGATAATATTAGTTATAACATGTCATACATTTGTACTGTTAGTTTTTTTTTTTTTTTTTACAAAGGGAAGTATCATTTTCCGTCAATGTCTATCTGTCTGTCCATCACTGCACTTAAGTCTCCAGCCACTCTGGAGAAAATGAACGATATCTGGCACTCAAAGAATGTAGTCATCAGGTATGAGTCAGCTGTGCTTTGTGCATCTCATTCATATCTGTGCATGTATGTATGAGTGTCGCTGTGAACGTTTATGTGTTTGTACATCTATGAGTGCGTGTCTGATGTGCTCATATGCAAAATTATGACTCCACCTGTTTTGGTTAGTTTGCAAATGTGGATGTATTTAAATCTTAATTTGCATATTTCCTCTGTTTGCTTTATCAGCCTGCACATGCTGTGTATTTGCAAAAACGTCTGCCTGTCTACGTGTGGGAGGATGTGTATAAACGTGGGTATGTGTACTCAATTGATGTGGTAATTCCACAGGGGTTTGCACCCCGGGTGTCAACAGAGAGGGCGACTGGGTGTGTTACGTCTCTCTGTGTTGGAGCCCATGAGGGAGTTCACAGTGCTTGCTGTCCCAGGAGAAACCAGTTTCCGCTTCTCATCTTGAGTCAGAGAAAGTTGTGTAACCTTCAATTGCCTCTGGACTAGACGGGAAGATAATGAGGCACCTTCTGTCACGCACCCACATTTGTAAAGCATCACATGCACATAGAAATTTCTGCTTTACAAAGAATACTTAACACTGAACAAACACAACCTCACCCTGTTTACTACAAGTCAAATATGTCAGGAACCCACTTTGAGAGCATCTAAACAAATAAATGACACCAAACTGTAATGTTATGTTCACATTTTAAGTAAATACTAAAGAAACAAGGTTACATAATAGATTATCCAGTGCAAGATCCTCTCTTTAGTTATTTAAATGTATGTGAGGTGGAGCATTATTTCAAATTTTCCGCAAATGAGTAAAATACAAGTATATACACACAAAGACTTCATTTTGCATACATATAAATATTTTTTTTTAACTATTTAGCTATAGCTATTTTACTAACAGTGTTTGCGTTTCAGATCAGATGGGGTGTAGTTCTCAGGCTTTCTTGCTTTGAAGCAGCTCTGCGACTTTTATCATCACAAGGTACAGCTTTGGATGGGCAGTGGTTGTGTCACAGTGCTCACAGGTGATGCGATAATGCTGGAGTCTGAGCGGTTATTTGCAGCTGCTGTCCAAGGTCCTGAAATAACACCCACAGGGCTGAAACCTGCTGTTGTTGTCCAAGGTGCTGATCCAAACCTCACATAAATCCAATGTCCCAAGGGTCTGTGTCACTCTAAATTGAATCAAGGTTGTTCTGCATTAAATTACCCAAAGATACAACTCACAAATACTTAAATTTTTCAGATAAAAAATCAAATGAAGAGCTCAACACCATGATATGTATTGGGATCATTGCCAAAACCTAGAGAACTTTTGAACCCACAATAAGTCTTGTCATTGCTTTTGACCAAGCCTGTCCCATGATTGCTTATTGTGTATCTTCTCCAATATGTCAGTAGTATTGGTAATGTTTGGAAAGATAAAACACCTCCTTTCCTTAGGTAACCAGTTTGTTCCTGTCAAAGCTGCAGGATGAAATAGAATCAGATTAAACAACCACAAGATGACACATTAATGCCAAAAACTAAAGTATTTCTACAACACTTCAGAAGCACTCTTTGCCTCTTTGGTCTGATGGAAAAAACAACTCCAGACTCCTCAAACTTTGAATTCAGTCTTATTCTGAAGAAAACAAGATATTTCATGATCTAATTAGCAAGCTGATTAATTACCCTTGGGCACAGACTGTATAATTTGGTTAACTTAGCATTTGCAGACCCGTTTCTTCTCCTAGCTTGCCCTGTATTTTGCTTGTCTAACTTCTAACTAACCTCTGGCTCAGAAAAAACAAATCAGTAAAAGATCATAACTACAATGAATGGCTTCAGGATGGCATGACATCACTGTCTTGCACATCAATGGATGCATTATAATGAGATTGCACTTGCGTCTGATGGATTTTGCAGAATGTAACTAGGTTTGCAAAGTGGCTCTAGCTTGGTTATATCAAGGCATCAAAATGATTTTGTGTGACAGCCTTGGTGTTTAGCTAAAACATGTTAATGTTGGCTTTTAGTGTCATACTGGGTGTCAGCAGTGAGCTCAGGCTAGTTTGATTGCAAATGTCCTCAGTGTTTTGGTTCAGCTGTTTAATTTGTGAACATTCAGCCATATTCATTTAATCCACAGTATGGGGCAGATGAAATTCAGCGGAACAGGTGAACACACAATCCATTGTTGTACTGCACAGTGAGCAGGATGACCCAGCTTTTTAAAGCAGTTTAGTAAGCAGTTAAAAATGCATGGCTTTAATTAACCAGACTGATCATTAACACAGATTGAAGGTTCATACAAAACAATAATGAAAAAAATAGCATAACTTCCGTTTAACCCCTTGGTGCCTGTTATCGCAAATTTGCGACATACCCTGCTAGGTCTTTATGCAACTGAAATGACCTTTGTATCTCATTATAAGCTATTGATTTATATTCATTAGAGAGGCCCTCTCACTGTCCACTTTTTAAAAAGCGTCATAAACCCATTTATTCTTTGGCTTTTGACCTCAGCAAGACTTAATTTCTTTGCCTGGTCTTATTCCCTTTTATTATCTTTTATTCCCTTTTATTTGCTTTTCTTTGCTTTAAGTTGTTTTTAGTATGTTTTCTTTAATGTGTCTGTTTTTTTTCTTATCTGTTTTTATCTTTTTAATTTTGTCTACCTGCACAGCATTTTGTTTACAGTTGTGGTTGTTTTTAAAAGTGCTTTGTAAATAAAGCTGGTTTGGTATGGTATATTCTTCACATACCAAAGATCATATTTAATCCACTATGTCACAATATATTGGTCAGGGGGATGAACTTCTTAGATCTATACGTATAATATAAAATAGCTATAACTACTGTGTGTACTATACTCAAATTTAAAATCTCCACTTAATGTAACATCTGTAAGAATGCAAAAACACACAAAACAATCTATTTTTATAATTGTTAATTAATTCAGGCAGTAAGGGGTTAAGTGGAATGCATTACTTTATATTATATAATGTTTTAATTGAATCACGGATAACCTACCATGCATGGTTATGTCATATTAGATTAGTTAACTTTAATTCAATAAAATAACTTAAGATTAAGGGGGATAGACAACATTACATCAAACTGCATTACATTCAATTAGGTTTCATTATACAGAGGCAAACTTTGCTGCATAATTGATGGTGCAGGATGAGCTTCCTGTTTGCGTAAAGTAGATGCCTGTTTCATGTCATTAGGAGACAGAGGCAGTGATGATGAGTTTACTGCCGAGTCAGCATACATACTAAAACACAATCAGAAGAACAGGTACTGTCAGACGTTCACACCATTAAGAGATACGGACAATCTAGCCTCATCAGCATCCTCACTAATAAGCCCACTGGCTATTTCAAGAAAAATCTGCTGGATCTGCACCACAGGGATATAAGCTACTGTACAAATCGTCCACATGAACGACAAGAATACATAGTTTACAATCTATATTATTGGCTGTTACCTAAAATAGACCTGAAAAACGTGACCCCTAGCCTAAAATGTCATACTGCTGCAAATGGCCAAAAGTAGTTTGTTAACATCTGGTTTAATGCACTTTGCAGTAATCCTAAAACGATCACATAATCACACTTCCATATATCAGTTCATACAACCATCATTACGACAGAGGAAAATTAAAGCGCTGGAAAACTTTCATAGTGATTACACTCGTTTAGAAAATGGAGACACCAGAGGAATAGCATTTTAACACTCACAGAGAGCTCATCAAACCACTTAATATGCCACTCTGGAGATTCTTGTCAAAAACAGCAAGGGTGCAATATTTTTTAATTTACCAATAAAATTAGTGTAATGGAGTTTATTTAACCCAGCTAATTTGGGCCAGTTGGGATTTAGTTGCACAGATTGGAAAATCGAGGGAACCAATTACAGAAACATATCAGCATATTGGTTTTAATGTGTTTCACATATTTTGTACGCTGTGTAGTGTCCTGGTGTGAGCATTATCCAATTAAGATAAATTAAGAGTCAGTGGAAGTGCTGCTAGAAACACAAAGGCAGAAGAAACCAAATTAATTGATTAAACCAACACATCAAATATAAAACAGAAATAGAGCTGAAATATCAAATACACATTATTACAGACGTGTGTTAGGATTTGTATGTACATTGACTTAGCATATAAAACACTGCACAATATGTTGAAATTATACAAGTGCCCATAGATGCTTAACAACCTATTCTGACATCATTCACTCTATATTTCTGTTACTCAGTCTATCCTGCTTTTTTCTTCACCTTATTATTAAAGCATTCAACCCAGTCTCTACCAACCAATCATGCAGCTGCTGCCAGATTTTGAATCTATTCTCCTCTCTGCTCCATCAGTTTGCTGTTTCAGCATGGATCGTTGCAACCCTCCTCCACCCCGGTCACCTCCGCTTCTTATCATCAGTGTCCAGGTTTAGTTCCTCTGATGTCCACCTCTCATCACGCCCTGCATCCATTTCACCACCACCACCACCGCATTGCACACATAACATCCATCTCTGAATCGTGTAAAAATAAATCATGTTCAGTTGTAACTAAGTAGCCTCTCTTGACTGAACTGTTTTATTATAAAATGACAAATCACAGTACCATCCACCAGCAGAACAGAAGATATAAACTAATATAAGGCCAAAAAGGACATGAATTGGATTATTTTGCCTGAGGTATGGCTGATTTTTTTTTCAAAAAAGTGTTTGCATGAAAAGCCCATTTCTAAGATGTGACATACAAACCTTTCAACCTTACAAAAGGCCTTTGCAAGATATAAACGTAAAAATGCTCAACTAATAAAGTTATAACTGGCTTGTTTTAGTGGTTAAACTTTCATGTTGATGAGTCACAGGCTACAAAGAAATATATATTTTAATGGGTTGCATAAGGCAGCCACACAAGTGATCACAATGACTGTTTCCTGAAAGAACGTGAATAAACCAATGTCCACCCCTGACCCTACAAACCTGGAGCAGTGTGATATCCTTCTTGAGCCCTCCTATTTTTCTGCATCAAACATTAGCGTGTGCAGGTCGGATAATTCTTGTCTGCTTCATTTTCTCTAATCTTCCCACTTCTCAGCAGGATGTCTCTCTAAGTACAAACATTGAGGCTCCAGCTCAGCTGGAGTTAGCACGCCTGCTTGATGTTGTGGCAGTTGTCATAAAAAGCAGGTTGCATACTACAGGTCTTATTTATTTATTTATTTATTTATTTATTTATTTCCATTTCTTTCTGCTGTTATATTTTACATTTTTCTTGTGTAACACTGAGTCACTGTGAGTAACACATCAGGAACACACATAGTATACGTCATAGGTTATTTTTGGATGTTGAAGCAATAAGTCACTTGATTTAGATTTAAAAGAAATCAAAATGTATGTGCTCTTCTACCCACCTATCCCCTGCACTCAAATATGATTTCATACAGTAATTTGCAACAGATGATTGCACATTTCATTATCGAGGCACATTTAGAATTTTCCAAAAGTCAACATGAAATTGAGGAAAATGTTTGCTTTAATACTCAAAAGAAAAAGAGTTTTTTTGTTCCACCAAAATGTCCCTTTTCAATTCTAAAACAATGTTTCTTTATCAGTCTATAAATATTCATCAGAGTAAAATTAGAAGCTTGCACTTTGTGAGCATGAGTGTGGGTGTGTGCAGTATTCCACTGCGAGAAGCAACCATTTATGTGTCTGAGAGTACACTGCATGCGTGTACGTCTGCAAGCGTGTGTGTGTTCAGAAAGCTCCCTTTGGAATGAATTATTTAGAGGAGAGTCTCCTTTGCTTATCCACGGTCCACTGGCTGCAGGCACGTACCGTTCTGCTCCCGACGACACAAGAGACTACCCTAATTCACCATCCAACCTTCCGCAATATGCCCCTCTCATCCTCCAACCCCATCCTCACTTTAGCCAGCACGCTTTGATGGTCCACTGCAGATGTCCCGTCCTCACAGACTTGCTTCTTTTAAAACAGAGAGCAAAAAAACTACTGTAGCAAGATTATGTGAAGACCTTAAAAAGTTGGAGGAATAAAAGAGATGGTGGCAAAGAAAGTTATTTTATTCCAAAATGATGATGATGTCAAAAAATACAACAAAAGATGTTAAACAAGCAAAACGTGATAGAATTAGTGCCTCTATTTTAAAGTCTACAGCACAAATACAAACCTGATTCTGCAGACTCCCATGTGGTGACAAGTCTCTTATCCTGGAGTCCTGCTATCTAGGAGCTGGATGCTAGCAGTCAGCGTCAACAGTGAAGAATTGTGTAAAATATTCATCCATGTGGCTGGCTTAATAATGTATTATCCCTCAATTTAGCACCCAGAGCTTTGCTGCTTTGCTCTGCCTGCCACAGAGTACTTGAAGTCCAATCATTCAAAAATGATCCATGGCTTTAAAAATATCAAACTTACACCATTACAAATTGAGATTAAAGCCCCTGCCACTTTGAAGCAGCAGCCAATTTTTTTTTGTCTGTCTCAAAATATTACGTAAGTGACATCCGAGATGTCCAAGAGAAATGTGTTCCTTTAGTAGAAGCTTTAGAGCAGATTGTACAAGAATGCTGCTTTAAAACTTGTATAACATGCTTTCACTCTTGAACTTTTAAAGGGGAACTCACACAGTTGAGGGAGAATCACTTGGGACGTATTTATCCAAACATAGCTGGGGTTACTGGTTCTTGGGCTGATCTCTTCATTCTGTGGCATCCAGGCGCTGATATGACCCTGTCATACAGCAGGCTGAGACTGATGGGATATGATGTATGGCTGGTGTACGGCTGCTGCATCACCATATTCACAACCATATCCATCCCATAATCCACATATAGTGAGATACATTCTGCTGAGTGCACATATGGACTCACTTGCATCCTGTCATCCTTGTTTCCCTCTCTGTCTCTTATTCTTATTTCCTCAGGTGACGTGTGTAATCTTCCCTCTCCCCATATTCAAGACACACATGCACACACAGAAATGTGCACATGCTCATACAGTAGTTGGAAGTAAGGATTAAATGTGAGCGGTTGTTGGGAGCTACAGGCTGTGCCAATTCAAAGCCCGAGTCTGACTCCAATCTGACTGGAAGGGGGAGAACTGTGCCTTAACTCCCCTGAACTTTATGTGTGTGTGTATGTGTGAGTTTGAGTGTGTGTGTGTGTGTGTCAGTGCTGACAGGCACATTCAGACTCACCCGTGACCTCTGATAGAGGGAGGCAAAGAGGGATAAGTCATAGAAAGAGGGGAGCTTCAAAGAAAAATGCTTTGCTGTGCTTTTGCTTTAGAGATTCAGTTCGGGCCACATGGAGTTTTTCATCAGTATGTGAGACTGTGTCCAAACTGCTGCCCAAAGAATGACAGACTCAGTGGGGCTGCATGGTGGTGCAGTAGTTAGTGCTGTTGCTTTAATGCAAGAAGTTTTCTGCTCCGACCCCCATCTGGGCAGGTGTCTTTCTGTGTGGAGTAAACATGTTCCTCTCACAGTCCAAATAAATGTTTGTCAGGTTGATCAGTCATATTTGATTTTCATATGTGAGTGTGTGCATGAATGGTTGTCTGTGTCTTCATGTTAGCCCTGTGGCATACTGGTGACCTGTCCACGGTGTACCTTGTCTTGCACCCAGTGACACCTGGGATTGGCTCCTGACCCCTGTGACCTTGAACAGGATAAGCGGTAAAGATGATGGATGGGCGTGAAGAGCTAACATAAGACGAGGTTACACAGGAAACTGGGGAAAAAAGCAATCAAATGATATCAGAAAAAAAAAATAACTTGACTTCTTGAGAGGTTTGAGATTTCCTGCACGTGATGTAGCCTGGGGTATTTTCTCTCAAGGCACTTTAGCTCCTGAAGAAAGAACCAAACAAAGAGCAGTCAGTACATGAGAACTACATGGATTCTGTCCTCTTGAGGGCAAGCCTTGATGTATTTGTCCTTGCAGGGCACAAATACAAAATAACTACATGGATTCCCTTCCCTGCAAGCCCACCACCAGAAACAAAGGCATCAGGGTCAGCTGCTTTGAAAGCTGGCCCACACGCAAAGGAGAGTCTTGGCATGTTGACTTCAGGCATTTGTCCGTGGTTATAGGACGTTGAGTGGATTAGAGGTACAGTGTTGCCAAACACATATTGTCAGACTCACTGCTCTGCACAGTGCTGAATAATGGAGTAAAACTTTCGAAGAGGGGCAGGGCGGATGCTGGAATACTACAGAGCTCTTTGTTAAGGGGAGGCTGTGGTGGAGTAGTCACAGAGTACAAAAAAGGTGCTGCAGATGAAAGGCTTTGACTTTGTGTATCTTTCTGTATGAAACAATCAGCATCAGTCCTCTTTAAGTGTCCTGGAAAGGATTCAATCGAGGGATTCCACGGTTCTTCTGGGAGGATTCAACACTCTCGTAGGCAGAGACGACTGGAAGTGAGTAATTATAAGAAACAGACAGCCCAGTCTGAATCACAGAGATATTTAGTTATTTTCTAGTCATGGACTGAATAACAAACGCCATATTTAGTGTAGGCTGGGCACAGTAGAGCTGCAAGGAAATCTAAGCTCAGTATCACATTGGGCCTCAAAATTTACTATCATACATCCTGTACATCCTGGACAGGGGCACAGGTTGACCATGGGTGAACCTGAATGCCTTTGTCCTCCTACAAAAAGACAGGTGGCCCTAGTCCGCCAAGTCCTCCTCACTTGTGAATGGCAGAGCATTTACCAGCTGCTGATTTACCTACTTCTGAGAATCTGAACTCAATGTCTCCACTGAAGAGGTGTCTGCTTGAGGCTATGACCAAGAGGTCTTGGATTCTTGTTGTCAAAGGGGTTGAAGAACCAACTAAGTTCGCCAGCCATAAATGAGACCCTTGGGCTTGTTTGGCGAAGGGATCAAGCAGGTGCTGGGAGAAATAGAGGAGCTGTGGCTTTGCCTCTTGCTGATGTAAAACCAGGGAATAATTGACCACAAGAAAATGTTTGTAAACCATAACACTCAGGAGGTGGAGAGGGGTCAGACTAAAAATGTGTTTGTGTAGGGAGGAAGAGCTAATGAGATGGACTAAGGACAATGTCTTGTGTTACAGGAAAAGCTTGACTCACTAAGAAAGCCAGGGGGAAGCTGGGCCAGGTTTCTTTCTCATTATTTTTTTTTTAAAGAATTCCTCCTTTTTCTTTTTTAGTGGCCTGTGGGTATAATGCAAAATTGTGACCAACTGCCTGCTCCAGTCCAGTTGTACAATTGTTAGACCCAGCTGCAGAAGTTGGTGGCTGAGTGTCTGGCTCAAAGATTCATTGTGTCTGAATGACTGAGCAATGTTTATTCAGTTCCTCACACATTTCTCAGAGGAGTCTCAAAACTGTATCCAATATGTAAGCTTTAGGTGCAAGCAAAGAAATACTTTTAATAACAGGTTTTCAATCATCAAGAATGTTATACAATTAGAAAAAAAGACACCAGAATCCCCCATCTGTTACTGAAAGATCAGCTGCTCTGTGTTTGCTGAAAAGTAACACTTCCAGAGGTGAAAAAACCCACAAAGAAGCCAGCACAGCTATGAAAATCTGAGCTCTTCCAACTCTAACTTGCAACGACAGATAAATGCCTTCGGAGAGGAGCTTAAAGGCTGGTTTGTTGTAACTTGGATTTCTGCAAGTTTGAAATTAAAACGTTGAAAAAAAATCTTCTCCTACACTAAGACCCTGTGCTTTTTTAAAAGGCCTTTTATCCAAAAAGTTAATAAAATAATGTATTAATGAGACATCATAGCACTTTTTCTTTTTATTCCAGAAATATTTGGAGGGCCATAAAGCAGTCATATTATGGGAATAAAATTGTAATCTAGAAAGAAGTCACAGCAATTTAAGAATTATTTTGTATAATAATGAGGATAAAGTTGGATGTATACTATTCTGGAGGGACAGATAGGAAGAGCAGCTTTCAGCTAAACTAAGATAAGAAACAAGCATCACCTCAATATGTTTTTATTTGAAATATTAATTTAATTAGCACATCAGCCCCACAGTGTCTTAGGTATCAGAGTTATTAATCAACTGTGCAATGAGCTGAGATTACATAATCGCTTTATTCTCAAAAAATTACAAATTAAATCTTGTGACATTTGGACTTGATTTTTGTCACATTTTGTCTTTAAACAATAACATTACTAATGTACTCTGGGACATTATGACTTTAATTTATAAAATGAAAGAAAAAAAGAATTGATTTTATTCAATTGCATTTTCTACAGCGGTCTTAATCCTCTGTTTTAAAATGTAAAAAATAATATGAGAATAAAACTATTGTATTGTTATATTCTATTGATATTTTAAAAAGGATTAGATTTAATCTCCACTTTTTTGCCCTTAAATTTTCGAGCCAATCTCAGTGAGTGGTAGATTACTTTTCAGCAAACATACTTACAATGGATCAAACTAAATCAGTACAGAAAAGCTTAACAGAGGAAAGACGTTGTGCAGGATCTTTATTTATAATTATGACTTGACACAGTTTGTCATCTTTTAGGGTTTCACAGAAGTATATCCTACATTGTTCGATTCAAAATGTCCCTATACATTGTCATTTTACAGTGAAGTTGTGAACTCATGTGTGATGCATTAACATACTTAGTGTGACTGCAGGAGAAAACACATAATACATGTATTGCCACAGCCAGTGTCCTTTACATTAGCCATGCAAAACTCACCCGTATTTTACAAGTGTGTACAAGGAAAACACAAATCCTCAACAAACTGAAAATGGTGAAGAAAAAGTGGTAGAAAAAAGTATATCACAACATTTTATATGTCATTACCAGCTCTCAGACAATGTTACAGTGTTTGTCATTTACTAGAAATATACACTGACATCCTGAACCACATTTCTCACAACTGTATTGTCTTTATTTTAACAATGGAAATGTGGTAGAACAAAACACAAAAGCATATTGAGGTCCCCTTTTCTCAGTGATTTAAATCCTAAGAGCTCTTTCTCCATGGTAATTATCATATTGATAACTCAAATAATCACGTGACATTGTTAAACATAATATAAGACTGTACAATAGTAATGACTGTGTGGGTATACTGAGGTAATGTAGTGTAGGTAATAATGAGCACAATAAGAGAGATAAGCTGCAGGCAGTGGCAGGTTAGAACATGGCACTGGAGAGGAAAAGAAAGGGAAAGGAGAACAGATGCTGAAAAACTGTGACGAGGAAGAGAAGACCGGATAACAGCAATGTGTGCAAATTGACAGGGCAAGGCGAAGGAGAAATAAGGAAATGAGGGTGAGTCATGTGAGGAAATAGACAGCAGAAGGCTAGAAGTGTAAGCTGATTGGAAAACCAGAGAAGAGAAATACTCAGGAGAGAAAGAGGGGAACCTAAAGAAAAGTACAAAGAAGACATTGGTTCTGTGACGTGAAAGCGCTGTGGGGAGGGATAATTCCCAAAGTAATTCAGAATACAGACAGACAAAAGTAGACAAAAGAGAAAGAGACACAAGGAGGGAAAGCGTCTCATTTGAGAAAGCTGATGAGTGGCTGGAGGAAGAGTCCCAGTGTTCCCAGCACACACACCATCACAAAAACCCACAGGAAGATCCTGTCGATGACCATGGCCACGTATTTCCAGTCGTCCTCTACCTGGAGAAAGAGAAGGATGACAAGTTTGTGTAAAAGAGAAAAATGGAAACTATTTGGAGCAAATGAATTCATCTCCAAGTAGTCCTAGTTTCTACCTTTGTCTCTCCCCTCAATCATTTCTCTACACACTTGTATTCTCTGTCAATGTCCTTGACCTTCTCTCCTTTCTCTTTCTTCCTTTCTTTTCCTTCTATAACTCTCTATCTCTCCTATGTCTCTCTTGAGCTTTACTTTTCAGTCTTTCATTCTCTGTCATTCTCTGTCTTCTATCCTTTTCAGTCTTCAATGCTTTATACGGCTATTGATTAATAGTTGTGACACTGACAGTAAAAACCATTACATTCACTCAATGCCATAGCTGTATGGCTATGTGTGTGTATGAAATGAGTGTTCCTCAGTCAGGTGTGGACAACAGGATCACAGCTGCACTGACCATAATGCTATTGTGTGCTTATACAGGAGGCAGTATGGCTATTCTACAGGCATCAACCAAAGATCCCAGCTCTGCTAAGCAAAGATGGAGCTGAAGCAACAAACATATCAGGGCCATCCAGAGTGTGCAGGAGGCGTAAGCAAAGCCCTCCATCTGCAACAACCAAGCAGCTTTACGCTCCTTTTATAGCACTATGTAGATGCTTTTTATGGCATTCACAAAGCTAGGGAGAAAATTCATACTCTCTAAAGGTAACACATGCAGTTAAGCCTTTTCAGTGCTGTGTACATCTTGAGGACAAAAACAGTTCCCTCTTGATTTACTACTCATTTAGTTACCTGGTAAGAACGAGAGTCATCATGAGTGAATGTCAGTTGTGAACAGTGGTATAAGGCATTAAACAGCAACCATCATGCGTTAAGTTTGTTTTTTTATTTACACATAATTTTAGATTACATGAATAATCTCTGAGGATTTTTCGTTTTCCAGGGATGAATGGTGCTTAATTTCACCTATAACTGAACTGTGCAACTGAAATAATAATGATAAAAAAAAGTGTTTCGTAGCACATAGAGAGATCTGAAGCAAGACTTATTCAATTGTTTCATTATGCAGAAAACAATGAGCTCAAGAAGGTATTACACTGTTATTGGACCCCCTGCTGAGTGAAACCTCTGCACAAGTAGAAAGAGACTTCCCAAAATAAACGGGAGATCACGTGTGTATCTAGATCTCTTGAGATATTCCAAATAAACACATGAAAAGTGATGAACTTCCTCACAAACTGTAGATGAAGAAATGCAGTCGAGCTGGCAAAGGCTCATAAATCTGTTGATTTTCTTTTCAATGATTTCTGGTGTTAGTAATGTTAGAAGAGAGTCTCTCACATAGTCACTTTTTCTGCCAGTCCCAGATCTTAAGATTGGTTGGCTCTGGCTGAGTAACTGTCAAAGCTCAATGATTAGTTTAGTGTGATGTTAGACGAACATAGTTGTACTTTGAGAGACTTAAAAATCCCAATATGATTTTACCGAAAGATTACTTAAATGACAGACATCTGTTCTACATTTTAAGACAATGTTTAATGACTTCAAGTTGACAACACAGACATTAAGCCGGATTAGTACCTCTTTGGCTTTGTTGCGAGTTCTCATGTTCTCTGCAATGTACTTCACGCTCTCAATGGCCTGCTTGATTTCTGGCGACACCACAGAAAAGGCAACCACAGCGTTGACTGGGGAGGGTGTATTAAGTTGCCTTGGCAGCTTGGGCAGCTCTGACTCCTGGGGCCCCTGACTCTGGGGGGCCTGAGGCGGGGGAGGTGGTACCATTGGTGGTGGGACAGGGGTGGGTACTTCCTTACCCCTGTAGGGGAACCTCCTGTTCATATCCCGCTTCTTGTCTCGGCTCAGGTCACCGTATTCCACGCAGTTCATTGGACCACCCGCTGAGGTGGACCCTCCTCCTCCTGCACCACCGTCCAGAGATGGACACGGCACACCCCCAGTTATACCCCCAACGCTTACACTTGTCGAGCTGCTTCCTCCTCCTATGCTGTTCTTTCTCTTCTTGTTTCCACCAATGCCCCCTCCTCCTGCTGTGATAGCGGGTGAAGAGCAGCCCTGATCGATAGGCCGCCTCATCAGCATCACCCTGGGCAGCACCCCAAGGAACACAGTCCTCACCCACTCCGGCATAGTATGAGTCATCGGGGTGCGGTAGTGGACATTCAGCACAAACACAGTGATGACGATGCTGAGAGTGACAAAAATCATTGTGAATAGGAGGTACTCTCCAATCAGAGGAATGACGAGTGACGTTGAAGGGATGGTCTCAGTGATGACCAGCAGGAACACAGTGAGGGACAAGAGGACTGAGATACATAGGGTGACCTTCTCGCCGCAGTCAGATGGTAAGTAGAAGACCAGCACTGTGAGGAAGGAGATGAGGAGGCAGGGGATAATGAGGTTGATGGTGTAGAAGAGAGGCAGGCGGCGGATGTAGAAGGAGTATGTGATGTCTGGGTAGATCTCCTCACAGCAGTTGTACTTGATGTCGTGCTTGTAACCTGGTGCATCGATGATCTCCCACTCACCACTTTCCCAGAAGTCTTTGAGGTTCACCTAAAAGGAGGCAAAAACTTTAAGTGTTGAATAGTTGGAATTAAATGATTTACAAGAGAAAAACAAGTGCATAGACTAAAGACTTTGTTATTATTTCCATTACAACACTCCTCCCCACCTTTGAACCGATCAGCACCAGGTCAATCTTGGCCTTATCATAAGTCCAGGAGCCAAACTTCATGGAGCAGTTCTGGTAGTCAAAGGGGAAGTAGGTGATGTCCATGGGGCAGGAGGATTTGAAAATAGCCGGAGGGACCCAGGTGATTGTGCCATCGAACTTAAGCAAAGCCTTGGTTTTGTCTTCCACAAGAAAGTCGCCGACAGCACTGTGAGAGGAGGCGTTTGTTTTGGAAGAAGATGAAAATGTCATTTCACTTTGAGGCCATCACAACATTTAATTCAAAAGGTCAGAAAACAGAGGGCATAAATAAATCATGTAAGAACATACTGTAGCTTGAGGGCAAACTCTGCATTTAGACCAACAATCATCACATCGTGTGACTACTGATGAGGACTGAAAACAGCTGTGTTATTGGTAGCTATAGCATAAATGATGAAAAGGAAGCATGACATGATTATTTATGCAGTCATATGTTGTTCTTCTTCTCTGGGAAGCAGATAAATGAGAAATGAGCTCACATTTACACAGATGCATTTGGTTCCCATACGATTCAGACAGAATTCTAACAAGCCTCGTCTTGGTCTGTCCAGTTAATTTAAGCAAGAGCAGGCTCAGTAAGATGACTCTGAGCAAGTATTTTCTTCTTCTTCTTTCTCCTCTTCTTTTTTTGCAAATAATCAGAAGACTCCAAATACTTTAAATGAAGCGTTTATCTGTAATGCTTTTGAAACGAGCAAAGAACTGCCTGATCACATTCTATTAAGCATCTAAAAACTGGAGATGAACTGATGACAGGTCATGTCTTTGTAAATGTACATACATTGGTCTTTGCTTGGCATGCAGAAAATGACACATCACACAGTTTTTAAAGGAAAATGTACTAAAAAAAAACTCAATAAAACAAAAACAGGCATGGAGCATTTTTTTTGGGATTGGAGTGGTGAAACATACTTGTTGTACAAGACGATGTCCGGCCTCCAAATTTTATTCGACGGAACTCGTATGAACTCAATCCCGTCAAACTCAATGGGGGCCCATCTCAGTTTGTAGTCGTTCCAGATCTAAAAGATAAATGAAACTTAGCACAATTCAGTGAGAAATTTAAGAGAAACCCAAAAAGTCAAAAATCACTTACGTGTCTCAGCCACAGATTAGTTTCCATAATCTGATTGACCTCATCCTGTAAGGAGAGTAAAAGACACATTAGTCATTACAAAGATAATCCATGTGATTTTATAAACTAAGAGGTGTCTTTCTCCTTTCCGCTCTTACCACTTTGACCAGCTGAGATATGGAGACCTCAAACTCCACTGTGACGGGGTCTGATACATTTTCCACTGGTCGGATGAACTGGTTGTACCTCCTGAACAACCTTCGGAATAGTCTGTCCTCCCCTTTGGACGTGAAACACCCTATCAAAACAAAAAGATCAACACTATTAAATACCTAATAACACTTACAAGGTGAGTAAAATGATGGTGGAAATTGCAATACCACTGCTAACCACTGGGAGTAACTGGGAGCAGCAATTGTTCTGAAATAAATAAATAAAAACATTTCAAGTGTTATAGAAAAAGCTTCATGTTATGCATTTTTATTAATGGTGTTATTATATTTCGGGTTTTCACCTACAAAAATGATAATTATGATCTTGTCATACAGCGATATATTTAACAGAAACCAAAATAATAAACCAATACCATTTTTATTTGTCATATTACTGTTCTACCTTAATTTGTTTCAAATAAAGACACGTACGCAATCTGTCTACTGAAGGAAACAAAAACATGCAGTTTGATTTTGATGAATTGGCCCATTAACAGTTTAACAGATGAAATTTGCACTTCATGAAATAAAGGCTGTAAGTGTGAGAAATGTGTTCTGAGCAACATTTTGGTTGCTATCGTAAGAAGAAGAAAAGACTGCAAATTTTTCAAAATCTGACGATATGTGTTTAAAAAGAAAAAAAAAAGAAAGAAAAGGTCTGCCATTAGCTAGAGGGTATTGGTGGAAGTGTGTGCGTGTGTGTGTGAGGCTGGGCTGAAGGTCATATTGTGGAAAACTGCCAGTAGTAACACTGGTGCCTTGGATGGCACACAGATCCACGCCTGTCCAAGCAGAAAATGTGGCCTCACTTGGGACAGCACACACTCACACCACCAGCAGGACCCCAGAAACACTCTGCCAGTGGCTTCAAAGGGCTACAAATCCTCCATACATTATCACACCACCACACAGAGAAGCACGCAATCTGCTCTCTTTTGACATCCTCTGCGCTTTTATTGAATTTTCTTCCCTTAACATTCACAACTTGATAACTAAAGCATTAGAAGTGAATCAAACTGTATTTAAACTGACTGACTGATGTGGTTTGGTCATAGATATACAAGCAGAGATATAAAATAATATTGATAAGATTTATTTTCGAGTGTCTTCTTCCTTATCATAGCTCTCAATCCAAGGAGTGCTGCAGTTGTTATCTGCTGCAGTCTGAGACCATCAGTTTTGCTCTTACAATGTTAAATGAAGAACTTTGGAAAAACACGCTTCACTAGAATGGAAAATGGGGTACAACCCATTTACACACAAAAGGCCAAGTCCTGGAAAGGTTTCTCTTCTTGACAACAACTAAATAATACATTGCTTTTATGATGGTGCACTTCCCCCTCAATATAAGTATTTTTGCTCTTTTAAAAGCAGCAGCAATGGACAACTGGCCCACAATATTGTTTGGAATTTTAAAAATAAACTTTCTCTTTCTTCACCATCTATTATATTCTACCTTAAGTGTTTTTTTAAATGTTTTAAACTGTGGGTTATGCAAATAAGTTATAATATTTTTCAATCTAATGGGCATGACTGAGAAATAAATTATTAGATATATAACCTGCAATGATTCACTGCAGCCTACGTAACTTACGAAACTAGAAGAACAAAGCTTGAATGACTGGGGTGTAAAATCAGTCAAGTAGGTGGTTGTGTTTTATGCTCAAAAATGAGAGAACGCTGAATATTGACTGTATGTATTTTTTTAGTTGGACCTCCTACCATACCCACGGGTATTGACTTTATTTTTATCCCTGATGTGTACTTTTCTTCAGTAACAGTTATGTGCATGTTTTTTGCCAGCACATCTACATGTCATGAGTGAAAAGAACTTTTAGAAGGGATGGTACTTTGAGAAGTATCTTTCCATCAGTGAAGATTTTATATCCTGAAACAAATATTTCATATTCACTGTCAATGGGGAAGTAAACTCATAAAGCACTTTGTTCTCTTATTTCCACTGGGAGTCTCAGATGAACATCTTGCAGACATCTCAGATTACATTCTGTCTGGTTTCACTGAATTAGACTTGCCAGGATCAGGGGAATAATAGTGCTGGTGAAGTTGACTCTCGTCAGGAAGCACTGATTCTGTATGAACACCGTGGGCATGCTCCTGAAGCTTCATAACAGGTTTAAACAACACACAGCTGACACAGCTCAGCGATGCTTACTGAGCTTAAAGATTTAAAAAACACTTTCAACACTTATGTAATCGCAACATCTGGCACACATTAAACAATGAACAAACATAAACATCCATTCAAGTCCAGACTATAGTTAGACATACACAAAGGTCAGATTTATGCTAAAGGGTGCAGCGCAGCGTAAATTATACAATTACATAATTTTCTCCCCTGCGTCACAAATACATTAGAATTCAAATCTTTGTCTGACCCAACTTTAAAGTGCAAGTCTGATAGAGAACAAGAACACACCGTGTACACAGGGTGCAATAAGCTATTCAAGTTCACTGAGGTGAATAAAAAGAATCAGGTCAGCCTTTTCCATACTCATGTTTATTCTCCCAAATATTTTCTGCTGCTTTAATTTTGCTTAATGAAGCAAAAGCTGTGGGTCCCCTTTTTTATCATAATAAGTTAACTCACTAAGACTCTATTAAAACTGGTCAGATCCAGCTCCAATTCACAGTGGGTAAGAGCTTGAATTATACTACAGTAGCTTCAGAACTCTCCAGAAGTTTTCTGAGGTCACTGGTAGAGTCGAGTTGAGTCTTATTGCTTAATGAAGAGGCCTCTCTCCTGAGACACTTGTATAATTTCAGCTCTTGGTACCTGACTTGAAAACTGCCCGCCGCTGCCTGATTCACCGCACTCCCTGAACCTTGTTTAAGCTTCTAATTGGCCAAGGGGAAACCAGGGCAATTATAATCAGTCAATTAATTGGACCTTTTGTTCACTGTGACTTAAAAAACTTAAGCTGGTGTTTTTTTTCCCCTCTCTTGGCACAGTCACTCCCTCAATTCTCTTCTTTGTCCTGCCACTAAAGATTTAACTGGTCTTAATTTGAAGGCAGTTAATTATAACCTTTGACCTTTTACCCCCGGTGGATTCTGCAGGGTACTTTTACCCTTCATCTTAGCACATAGAGCATTTATACAAACACAGGAGAGATATCAGGCAGGATTTAAACCACTTTTTCAGAATAACTGAGGATGATATGTACTGTTCTAATTTACCACTTTATCTGTCCAATAGAAATAAATTACAAGTTGAATCTGAGGCCAAGTAATTCAATGGACTTAAACACCTATATTGTTTAATAAACAGGCTATTTATTTTTTTTAATAAATTACTGAAAAAATGTTTACCATAAATAAAATGCCAATAAACATGCGATACAAAAATGTACAGCTATGCAAGCATCTGTGAGAGGTTGATACTTTTACATGGCATTGTCCTAAACTATTTCCTGATATTTTTCAAACTCAGTGGATGATTTAATGTGTCCATGTTTGCTTATCACAGATACTAAACTTGGTGTTGGTTGGTTCAGGGAAGTTTCCAGTCAGGATTCAATTATGGGCGCAGTGAGTAAGCCGGGTCTTAAAAAACGAACCACTCAGGCCATTGAACACCTAAAGGTTTGCTGTATTTGTGTTTTGCACTTTATCATTCGTCTTTTGAATGGACTGCATTGCAATCTTAGGCAATATTGAGCAGGTGAGTGTCAGGTTTGGGAATTAACAGCGTAAGCTACCAAGAGTGGTGCTGGTTAAGTTGTCCAAAGTTGGTTGTGCCTTAAATATTTATAGTGGTAGTAAAAATTACAGCAACCAAAAAAATTACTCCAGAAGTCTGAACTAAATTTGTCTTTTTTCAGTTCACTTGCTCATGGCTTCAGAAATAGGCCCTTTGTGTCAGACAGCGAAAATAAGACTTGTCTTGTCTCCTTTCACTGACTTCCCATCACGGTAGCAAAGTGTTGAGGCTTTGTTCTAACGCAAATGACGCCAAGTCAACCACTCATGCATTTCCTTAAACAGCCCCATTGATTTAGAATTAGCAAACCAAACATTGAGTCTGTCTGTGTCTCTTGTGGCTTTGGAAGCCTAAAAGCTGCAGATAGACCCGTGGCCTGTGGGAAGCTCTTTGATCAGGCATGTGCTTAACAGGATGAGCCTGGGAGCAAGTGGTGGACACTGAAGGAACTAATTACCCTCCAATAATTCGCTGCTGACAGTGTGTGTGAGTGGAGTGGTGCATGGAAGAAGGGGGGGTTACAAAGAAAGAGTGGGAGAGAGGCGATATGAGGAGAAAAGTGGCAGCAAGAACAAGCAGAGAAAAGCTTGATAGCGTGTCTTCGCTCTCCAGGGTTTTTGATGCCCTGGCTGTGACATGTTGAATGACGCACACGAGGATCCACAGATTACTGCGTGAGCCGTGGCCGTTCCATTAAACATATGGTGCACGCTTCAGCCCATGTCTTCATG
Source organism: Halichoeres trimaculatus (assembly GCF_033239565.1). NCBI lineage: Eukaryota > Metazoa > Chordata > Actinopteri > Labriformes > Labridae > Halichoeres > Halichoeres trimaculatus. The sequence goes on from NW_027437185.1 coordinate 22,837,636, forward strand.
TTTGTCAGCTTGCTTATGTACTGTACATACATGTTTTTGTATGTACGCCTTTATGAATGCTCATGTTCTTGTTTGTGTAGTGTTTGTCCACTCACCTTTGACTTGACTCACTCTAAACAGCACATGATTTGTTTTCACTGATGCATGAAATTCTTGCTTACATGATTTCACCTGAAGAGATGTGGAGGTTTTGGGGTCAGATCATCTGCACATGCTATAAAAAAGAGGACTTATTTACATCCCTTTCTTCACCAAAAAAAAAAAAAAAGTGTTGTTTGAGTCATGCATGCACCTCCTTGCAGATTCACTTTGGTGTTCTGCGTGTCCCAAGATAAGCATGCTATGTCATTGAGGATGATATCACTAAAGATTTAAACAGCTGACATGGCTGTGTGGAAGAATAGTTAAATCAAAGCCAATGTTGCAACTCTCTGGTCTAATAGAAACAGAGTTGTGTCTTGTCTGGAGTAGGAAGTCGTGTTTGTTTTTAAAATCACTGGCAGTCGCAGCTGCCATTTGTGTAGTAATCAGAGGAAAGGTCTGCTTATCTCTCCTGCAGTGAGGCTGGAGGAGGCCTGCTGATCTTGCATGCCAGCAGTATTAGCTGTGGTGACACGCATCTTTTATTTTTGTTCTGACTGAAGTCTTTCCAATTGAAGATTTCAGGTGTTAACATGGACTGTGCTCTAATATGACCTGGTGTTAACATGCCAATACTTTTTTTTAGGAGCAGCTGTGGTTAGAAGAGCAAATGTGATAAAAGCATCATGTAGTAATCTTACTCAGGGGCTACCTGTGAGCACAAACATATAGTGCACAACTAAACTCATCTTACCTTTCCTCTATTTAGTGGTGTAGTTACTGTTTTGTCAGTGTCAACAGACAACAAATGTAACAAAGCACATTTCAAATACCAAATATCCTTATTTATTTGTGGTCAGGTTGGCGTTCTTGATTTAATGTTACCTGTGATTAGTGTATGTAAGATGTTTAAACTACACCTTCAGAAAGCCAGCCCAACTTCATATTGATCCTACAACAGCAAGAAACAAATCAAAATCCATAAATGAAATGACATTTTTGCAACTCCAATCCTAGCAATATTTAAAACTTGCAATGCAATTCCAATTAGATCTACAGATGTACATCAGTATTGACACTGATAGTTTCAGGTAGGTTTTAAATATCTATCCAGAAAGACCTGGATCTGAAATGCTGCTCCCGCTGCAGATGGCTCCCTTCATTGCTGGGTTTTCTGATGCAACAGTTCTGCTCACGACATGATGTTAATTTGGAGGGCGAGATACATGTTTTAACAATGGAGGGCTGCATCATCGCCACAGCTATGTCACCCACATAGTTACTACAGCAACCCATGTGTGTGTTGTGTGGACACACATATCTGTGAATGATAATGCAGAGAGTGTCTTAAAGATCTGCCTTTGCCTTGTAAAAGAGGAAAAAAAGTGAAGTGTTTTTTTTTTAGTTCAAGGAACCGGGAAGAATCTTGAAAGCAGCTCTCCGAAGCTGCTTTCAGACGTTGCCAAAGGGTCGTGAGTTGTCATAATTCATCCACTTAATCCTTGGCTCTACCCTCACCAACAGCCTCAAGCTCTGAGTGGTGGGAAAGCAATGAGATAATGGAAACACCAGATCAAATTACTTGACAGCTGTAGTTGTGCTTAAAGTCAGAGTTAAAAACTGAGCTTCTGATCTGACAGGAGTCAGTCAACAGTGTCCTCCCTCTGACTCTCCACCAATAAACTGCAAAGATAATTGTTAAGCAAAACCCAGGAAATGCTGAAAGGAGTTCAATTTTCCACTGTGGAAAGTTTCTGCAAAGAAATTCTTGAAGAAAGCTTGTGGGGCTGCTGACCCAGACAAGGTTAAGTGAATGGAAAATGGGTGAAAGCATGGACGGATCAATGGAGGGCTTACTTTTCTTCTGCACTGTACTACTGATGGATTCTGAGAAGGAAGCTCTCACGAGGACACCCAGGAAAGTTTTATTTTTTTCTAGCAAATGAAGTCAGTCTTAACCCCCTATAACTCATCTTTTTGTCAAAAGATAATTAAGTTTTATTATTTTTATACATGAACGCAATTAGTTCCACTTTAACAACTCAGATGATGACCACATACAAAGACTAAGGTGATAGATTTGGATGAAGATAATGGTTTAAAGGACAGCAGAAAGATGCCCATCTCCTTGAGTTTTGAGGACTACAAGAAAAAGCTGCAGTTCCAGATTTATAGACTTTTTAGCAAGGTACCTCAGTTTCAAAACTCTCTCATGTGTGGTGTAATTTAAGGTTTTTTGCCATATTTAAACCTTCCTGTCTAATGTCTCGTAAAGACAGCTTGACCTGTGCCGGTTCCGGGTTCCAAACCTAATTTTGAACCAGCCAACATGTTTGAACCAGAGAAAAAAAAGGTTCAGAACTTGAAAGATGGTTCACGAACATGGAACATCATCAGGGGGCGTGTCAAATTATGAAGTTGAAATAACCCCCACCCAGTTTCTTTCCATTTTAACTGGTCATAACGTGGGCTGGTTTGTTAGAATGCCACCAAGATTCTGAGAATCCAGAATGGTACTGGTTCAAGAACCAGAAACATGCCATTGTGAAAACCCTCGAAGATGGCCCAGAGGCACAGTACCATGTACCAAGATGTTGATGTAAGCTGAGAAAAAAAAATTGGCAATGCTGAAATTTTCAGCCTAGCTCCCAAATTAGGTTTGAACATAATTCCCACCTCTGAAGGTGAAGAGCCAATGACAACTTGGGATTTTTCTGAAGTCACACTTGGGATGACAAGTCTTATTTTCAAGTGGCTTCATGCCAGCTCTGGCCACCCCTCTGACTTCTCCCCCAGAAACACAGCATGTGCCATTTACAAATGCGCCAATAGGTGAACCACAACATGCTGTATTTTAAAGGCTTCATTTATGTGATAACAACCTTGAGTAAACAGATACATCCATAATTAATAACATTTCATGCCAGGCTGAAACCTGTGATAGCCCACATCAGCTTGACATAGGCAAAGTACTTTGGACACATGGGAAAACATTCCATATAAAAGAAAATAAAAGGAGTGGGATGGGTTAAACCAACAACAATTCTGTCCAGCTACACAGGAAAAAATGCTCAGAGCCGTCTTATCTGAGGCATCTGTTATTTGGGCAACCTCATTCCTATTTTCCTGCTTCTCACCATCTCTCCATCCATCCTAATGCGTGACTCAGTTCATCACCAGCACTCAACACTAGGACGTCCCAGAGGAATCAGGCAGGAGGGATGTCTGGAGGAGGATATCTGAAAGTGCGTGTGTGTGTGTGTGTGTGTGTGTGTGTGTGTGTGTGTGTGTGTGTGCGTGTGTTAGGTAATTGGAGGGGGGTATGATGGTTTAAGCCCATCCATAGGGGTGCTGCCTCCGCCTGTAGTTACAGCACATGTGTGCCAGGGAAGAAGTGGAGGGTTCAGTTGCGATAATCATATGACAATCGCGTTAAGAGGATTCTCAAGCCACCACACAGTCCTTAAGCCACACGCACAGCAACTCACACATAGACAGTGATTGCCTGTCAGACTGTAATGCAACTCTATTGCTTCTGGGAGGGATACCAGAGAGCTGTTCTGTAGTTCCAACCTCTGAAGAGCATTTAAGTCTGACTGCAGAGCAAGCAGAGTACTCCAGATAACCGCTTCATGGGTTTCATGAAAAGAAAGTTTGATTTTTGCTTTTCGCACTAGACGTGCTCCAGCCTTCATTGTTTTAAGACATGAAGTTGACCTTCTCCTCATTAAAGACCTTTTTTTGAATAATTCGTTGCTTGCACTTGCTACTCTCTCAGGCAGAACTAGTTTGAAAAGGAAGATCCCCTTTACTCTGTCAACACAGAGGGCAGCCTATTAAAATGCACAGTCAAGTGAGATAAAGCCTGAAATATGATGCGGACCAGATCAGTCTAATGCAGGCATGGCTGGACATTTCTCTCAGCTATTTCTGCTGGAGATGATGCAGTCAAGATGCTGTGGGGAAATGCATCATGCAAATTTACAAATTCTAATCCTCTGCTGTTTGCTGATGTGTATTTCAGTGTACTACACAGGCTATGACTTTCCCCCAAATATAGTACCTCCAAGTAGCAGCCAGCGCTTCTTCAAGCTCTCATACTCAAAATTTAGGCAACTAAAAGCCAGGTGCTGTTTAGAATGAAATACCAGGATCCCATGGACGGTGGGATCAGCGTTTCCTCTGTGACAGGGACAAATCTACTGATCCTGGATGGGGGAAGACAATACCTTCCGTATCCTGCTAATCAGTCCCCTACTGGGAGTGTGAGTGTGTCAATGTGTGTTTTTCAAGCACTTATCTACATACACAGCCCCTGCACGGAATTGTGAAAAAAGCCAATGATGGCTGGAGGGATGAAGGAGAGGAGATGTAGAGGACATAGTGGAGTAAAGAGGAGGGTGAGGGCAGAATCCTTTCATCTTGCCAGGGTTGCCCTCTAGAAATATTCAAGTTAACAACCTCTTATGAGCAAGGACACACAGCAGATCTCTTTTCCCTCTTGCAAAATCTGTTCCTCTATAAGAGTGTTGACACCGTCATCCTTTCCCAGCATCATTTTCTTGTTCCTTTTGAAATTTGTTCAGTTCAAGGGCAGAACGACAAAGCAGTCAGCTGTAGCAAATCTCTCCAGCTGGAGAGAATGACAGGGAGAGTGAGAAAGAGTCCATCCCACGTGTCGTACAGACGGAGACACATCCCTGCCCCTCCACTCTGACTCTGCATCAGGTTACAGGATGTGTGAATCTAGTGTCTTTTACATGACGACTGGAGCTTGACAGTATGACAGCACTTAGTGTTGCTCCCACAGGGGATCACATCTGGGACCAACTCACTGCAACACTCAGAATTCCAGGCTGAAAAATAAATAACTTAAATCATTTCCACAAACGAAGCAGTTATTCAACTTACAGCCAGATTTACTACTCCTTCTGCAGTCTGTTAAAAGCACAGTCTGTTCTCTGAAAATAACCAGCAGTGTGAACAGGATAGACTGAAGGCTTTAGTGTTTCCATTACACTCTGATCAAACCATTCAAACTGCCTGAAAAACCCAAATTAAACTGAAAACAAACTGACAATATTTTTTTCTTTTTTTTGGCTCCAATCTTGCGACATAAAAAAGTATGGATAGGTGTAGACTGCTAAAAATAGATAACTAGCCATAACAGATTAGTTAGCTTGCCATATAGTTATGGTTAGTCTTAAGAACCAAATCTTCTCTAATTATAAAACTTGCTGAATGAGTTGTTTTGTTTTTCTACTTTTGAGTAATTTTTGTGACGCAGAGACATAAAAGAGCTTCGGTTTTCCTCTAACAATGACTTGCACAGCATCTTCTTATGCTAGCTATTAGGGCTGGGACGATATGCTATTCTTGCGGTTTGATTCTATTACGATTTTTGGGGTGCCAGTTCGATTTCAATATTTACAATTTTTGCAATTTTTGGTTTGCTTTTTTAACCTAAGACCATGGGAAAAAGTTAAATGATGATGTCTACAGACTGTATCAGGAGCCATATTTTCTCATCAAATGCACATCACGTGAGTCAGAGAGAAACATTTCACCCTCTGCTGGAGAAAAGTGGTAACTTTTTTCCAATCTAGTTTATAAACAAAGGCTGCAATGAAGAATTTTGATTCTAAAAAAAACAAAAACATTTTTTGACAAAGAATCTGGATTGTAATATTGGCAAACAAAAAATCCTGATATATCCATTTTCTTGTTTTTCTCTGACCCCTACTAGCTATGATATTAGCCTTTGACTCTCGTGCTTTATGTATGATTTGCTTCAGCTACCTTGAATGAATATTAAAAAACCAGGGCACAATAATACATTTTTACTCTAGATCTATTCCTAAAGCATGTAGATTATAAAAACAGTGTTTATTTCTTAAAGGGTGCTTTGGATCCCTGTAGATGAACTTAATGCTGTGTATCTGAGCATCTGCTGTTAATTCAATGGCTGGAGCTCTTTATGTCAGGAAGCAGAATATTCCCTGTGAGATAACAAAACTAATGCTTTAGAACCTATTCAGTAGTTTGACAGCTGCTCTGATAGTAAAAAAAAAAAAACGTACCAAAAAATGTTACTATCTCAACCTGTTTAACTGACAGACATTTAGATGAAACATAAAAAAAGAAACAGCAATGCGCTCTTTGAACAGCCACTGGAAAGCAGGACATGTTATTGTCCACATAGATAGATGCACATTATACTTCATGGTCTTGTTGGTAAAGGAGTGTTCTAAATAAAACCAGCAACTATGCAACCCTGGAAGTTGCATAGTTGGAATTCAGGATTAGAATAACCACTCTGCTGCATGTGAATGCTGCACAAAGTTTTGCTTTCATGCATTTATCTATTCTTTGTTTGGGTTTGGGTCCTTTGGGAGCCACTCAAGGATCCCACTTCAAAATCTGCAGTTTTATAGCACTCAGGAGACTGTCAGCCTTACATGAAACAGGAGGCAGAAGAAGGAAGAGCTAATGTGTAGAGGTTATTTTGGAAACAAAACAAAAGAGCAAAACGGATCAAACAGGAAGCCAAACAGAACTGAGACAACCTGACAGAGCGCTCCCTCTGTGATCTCGTGTCACAAGCTACAGACGTCATATCAAACCACAAGGGAATGGAGGTTTTTTTTTCCCTACATAACTTGCTCTCCAATTTTTGCTGCATTTAAGCAGCACTTAAGACTTTCAGCTACCACTAGCAACTACTTAAGCACTCAATTTCTGCAGAGGAAGACACTCAACCCTGACCTCTGACACTTGTGGGTGGAGCCAATGCAGCACACATCCCTGCACATCTGGAAGATGCAGACTTGAAATAAACACTGACAAACATTAGGCTGCTGCGGTGGGGATGTATGTCATCCATGCATTGGTTAGTTAAGCGCAAGGATGGCTGCTTCGTGGCTGCTGGATGGGGTGAGATAGAAACCATGATACATGTCATGAGATTTTATCCCCACAGAGAAATGAGCACCATGTGAATGTTTAAATGCACCCATTACTGCGTGCCTCCAAGTTCCATTAGCCCTCCCCCAGGCGCGACTGCACAAGTTTTAAAAGGATATTAGACAACCTATTCACAGGGTGTGTTTACTGGGAGAGTGTTGCTGTTTCCCAGATCAAAGTCTTAAACAAACGTTCAGGATGGAGCAGCAGAACTAAAGCGTGGCATATTTCTATGTGTGAGTGTGTCTTCATATGGTTTTCGCTACTTATGACCAAGTTCTGTTTTACACAAGTCATCCTGTTTGAATCACACCACAAGTTAGTTTGCAGCTTTTCCTATTAAGATTAAGATTTAATAACCGCTACACTTGAGCTTTTGTTGTTGAATTTTAGCGCACTGAGTTTTCACCCAGGCGCGCACAGAGGCGGTGAATTGAGGTGAATCTGGCGACATAAAACTTCAAAGAAAGCAAGCAGCAAAGCTATGTAGCATAGAATAATATACAGCTGAATTAGGAATAGAATTACAGGAGTCCCCAGTGTAATGCTACTTTCTGCGAGATGAGCACCGATCTACCGCGCTGAGCCTGACTTACCTTGCGCTGCGAGGAGCACAAGCAGGAGGATGTTTATTAGTTTCCCGGAGAAATTCATCGATACATGGGCGCTCGACAACGCTATCAGCAGATAAAAGATTATTCTGTATGGTTGAAGTCTTGATGGGAGTCTTCAGAAACGTCTTTGGAAAGTGAAGATTAGAGGAACATTTTCCTTTGCGCTCCTGACCGTGGAGAGGATGGACTCGCGACGCGCTCTCCCGACATGAGCAACTTCTGCACGTCCCGCCTTCCCCCCACCTCTCTCTGTGTCCCTGCCTCTTGCACTCCCACTCACCCACCCACTCACCCAAGGGCCAAACCCAGCGACCTGACTCACAGTGACTCACAGGTGATAAGTTTGGAATAATGAAATGGTTTTCAAACATGGCTGGCTCGAACAGAATCGCCACGGGTTTGCAAGTCCCACTGCGTGCATGTCTCTTTGAACATTTTTTCTCATGTTCCCTCTCGGAATCAAATTTCCCTACATTATAACAAGTTTCACTTTGGATTTTAACATGTCCGATGAAGTTCAAAATGTTCTTGAAACATAAAAAATATCACCGACATGAGGAAATAAATCATTTATCTTCTAAATTTGGCTATAGAATGAGGATTTTTGTATATTTAGCAACAACTGAAATATCAGCATCCTCATATTATCCTCATATTATCTTAATTAACACCAAAGAAAGATTCAGCCCACACACACACACATGCAAACACACACACACACACTTAGATCACATATTTTCACTGCTGAGCTATAAATGACCTATTTAGTCACTTAATTGATTTTGTATGCATAACAATACTCAGGCAGCTTAAAGCATTAGCAGCTCTATAATAGAGTCTTGCAGGCTGCAGCGTCTGTCCAATTCAAATAATGGGAGCTATTAATGCACAGCAGTATTACATGGGATTGTACTGATAAGCATACACTTTCTGACTGACCCATTGTGACAGAGAAATGTGCTGTAGTGGTTCTTAGACTAAATAAATTTACTCTCACCGAAACATGTGCAGTTTTTCATGTTGAAGCCTTTCAAGGCTCTAAGGACATTTTGAACCATTTCATTGATGCAGAAGTGGATCTTAAGTGTCCTTGGTGTTAAGTTTACCCAACTACTTTAATATATCTTTTGAAAAACCCCGTCACACATGCCCAGTGCTGATACTTTATTTGGCATTAAATAACAGGACAGGGAAAGTAGCTTTCAGCTGCTTTGTTATCTTGTGTATTTCACTGAACTGTGGGTATGTTTTGAGCACATTGCGCAGCACCCACGTGTTTTGTTAACATCACAGGATGCGTGTACTCTGACACTCAGTCATCTAAAGACACTTTTCATGCTCAGAAACCGTTACATCTGCTTGGAATTAGTTTTGTAAAGTGGATTTATGATGAGCACTAAATGTCCTGTGGTTTGTTATAAAACATTTTGAACAATCTGTAACATTGCTGTCAGAACTTAATGTGATTTTTCCTGTGGAGTATAACCACTACAAGGAACCCAAACATCTCAACGCAGCAGGTTCCATTCTGATGCTGATTGACATTAGCAGTTGAAAGGTCACAAGTTTGGGAGATAAAAAGAGGAACTCCTCCTCCTCCTTTCAAGTTTGTTTTTGAGTTTAACTTAAATTGTTGCTCGCATGGAATGAAAATGGGAGCCATGGAATGACCACCATGGGTCTGTATGTGTATCTAAAATGAGACAAAATACTGGATGTAAGCAAGGTAAAGAGCTTAAAAATGTTAAACAGCAGAGAAAGATGCAAAGAAGGTGTGATGGGTGAAACTGAAGGGATATACGCAGCTAAGAGGCAGGAGAGAGGGAGACACAGAGAGATACACTCAAGTCAGCTTAACATGAAATGTTAAAAAGCTCCAGAACTGACGTTGTATGATGAGGGAGTGTCACCCGGAGAGAAGGGAGCGAAGAAGAACAGAAACGGGGACTGTTTTTTGGCTGCTTGATTTGTTTCACTGTGACAGTCAGTGAGTGTATTTGCACAGATGTGTTTTTTTATTTAACAAGTTCGAGAGGAAATCTGAGAAATGGTCTAAATCTGAAAGCCCAAACTTCAAACAAATAGGGGAGTTTATTTTTCTTTCTTTCATGCTGTTTTTTTCAGCTTATTTTTTACTTTTCTTGCCCATCTTTCTACCCATAGGCCCATTCTCTTTTTCACTGTTAGCCTCAATGACTAACTCCATCCTAGTGGCCTCTGACCACAAGTTAGTAATGAACATTTAAACAAGCCCTCTTGACATTTGATGCACTAAAAGCAAACATATGTGAGCGTTTTCCCTAGGCATTGAGATCTGAATCTAAAAGGTCAATCTGTGACCTTTGTTATTTATTGAATATTTACCCTTTAATTACCTTAATGTGTGTCCTAAAGGTACGGATATTCCAAGGTGCTTGTTTATGAAAAGCTACAGACTTTAGTGTAATTTTTTTTTAAAGAAACATACATTTTCTTTTTTGTTTATAGGTCCCATATTGTGCAAAAATCCCTTTATTAAGTCTTTTAGTGAAATTTGTGGGTCTTTGGCTTTCCTCCCAGCCCACAAAATGTGATATTTAATGACAGAACCTGTACTTAGTAGTGCTTGTAAATGTAAAATCCTGACCTAAAACGAGCTATTTGGATTATTAGGGATTTGCTGACGTCAGTGATTCCCTTTTCTGACCAATCAGGAGCAAGTCTGACCTGATTGGTCCACCGGAGCCAATACCCCCGAACCCCCTCCCTGCCCACTCTAGCGAATAGACTGGTCCTGAATCCGGGCGCATTACCAACCATCCGCCAACAAACCTCAGACCCTGGAAATGTGAGTTTTTTAAATGCCCTGTGCTGTGGAGCAGATGGAAGAGCTTTTCCTTAGTGTCCCCCTGTCTCTGTGTTAGCTTCAGGATGCTAACTTTAGCTGCGGTTAGCCTGTTGTTTTAGTCTGTAATGTTACAGTAAACAAGCTTCACTGTTTTCTAAACATTGTGCACTCAGAGCTCGGTAGTCATGGTTACATGGCACCACTGTCAGTGATGTGGAAGAGCGGGGCGGTATCAGCGGTGGCTCATTTACATATAAGGGTCACGCCCACTAAATCAGACCGTTCTGAACAGAGGGGCTATGAGAGCCTGGGAACAATGCTGCTGTGCTTGATTTATTGGCTTTTTGGACCAAAACATGTTACTGCCATTTCATGAAGACATCAATGATCCATATTAAACTGCAGAAAAGGGGCATAAAATGGGACCTTTAATTTCTTAATGCCATTGCAGAGGAAGGTTGTCTGCTGTTTTGTAAATATGTACTCAATGGATAACTTTTGTTTTCATGGTCATAGTCGTTTTGCTGCACACTGCTGCCACACAGCAAGACAGTTTGAAACATTTGGCTCATTCGGTTGATTTGTCACTCTTATCTAGGTTTGTATGTGTGACCCCCTTTTGGATATTAACAGGATTTTGGGGAGGGAATTGTCAGGAAATTACTGCACTTTACTTGTCATAGACGTTTATAGATATTGAACATTTTGGTTTGTTATATAGCAGACATGCATGCAAACATGTCCAATCCAGTATCTCTGAATGACACTTTAAGTGAATTTTTTTCCTGGGTCTAACAGTCATGAATAAAGTTGTAAATATTACAAATGTAAACATTTTTACACATTTTAATGAGCATTTGTGAATTCAACTCAAACTAAACCATACCATTAAATATATTTACCTCAGTACCATCACCGAAACTTACCTTGAGAGGACTTCTAGACTCCAGGTCCAGAAATGTGGTCTCAGTGGATATGCTGTAGGCTGGTGAAGTATAGATTGATGATGGTGGTTCATGATATACAGTGGAATTTGCATTCAGTCATGTTGTTTCAACCAATATCTTTTTGAAAAACTCATTCAAGTTGATAACAAGGTAGAAAAACAAAACATTTCAAAACTTCCTGCACATTTAAAAAAAACAACAACAACAACTTTAAGTTGATGGCAACAAAACCCAGAAAAATTCCAATATTACCAAGTTAAAATTCCCATGGTAATGTTCAGGGAGCTCTCTTGTAATTTCCCACCCTTTTGAAACCTTACTGGTATAGGCTTCAGTCCCCTGTGACCCTGAAAGTAGAAAGCAGCAAAGATAATAGTGAATAGTTGCTTTTGCACCTTATCTGCTTCTTGTCTGTCTTTCTTGCTTTATGATAAGATTTAGTTTAATTAGAGAAGTTTAAGGGGTTAATTTGCCTCACCCAAACTCATAAACTTTATCAGAATTAAAAGCAATTACCTTTCATATTTTGTGAACTTCAATAGATTAGTCTGTAAGCTTTTCAGATATATATTTTTAGATGTTTCAGTCAAGTTGGTTAAGAATAAAATGCAAGACAACTACATCAAGACTTAACCATCATTCGTAGTGTGACTTTATCCTGTGTTGAAATCTTTTATTTAATCCACACAAGCAGGTTGCCTGGAGTAAGGCAGCATTCGTGGTGTGCAAGGTTTAGTCTTCACAGGAGGAGGATTCATCCCTACAGTGTTGCTATCAGAGTGCTGGTGTTTCAGAGCCATCTCCAGCCGAGCAGACATCCACAGGACACTCTCCTGCCCGGCTCCTACTCTTCATTCTTTCCCTCCCGCACTTTTCTGTCTCTTTCTTCTCTTTTTCCCCATCTCTCTCCCTTTCTCTGTACAGTCACACAGCCAGACAAACTGTTAAACAACAGCAGGCATCTGGTCAGACAGCTCGGACAAAGCAGAAGGACCTTGAGGGCCTGATGAAGACGGGAAAAGAATAAGGAAAAGGGCAAGTGTGGTTGGAACAGTGTGTGTCAGACAGGACTGTCCCAGCTCATCCACATCAAGGAAATAGACCGTTTCTCACTCCTACGCTGAGTGTATCAGCGTATTCTTCTTTTTCATATCGTACTACCCCCTCTCTTTTTGAGCTGAGAGTTAGAGGATCTCCATGTTTAGCTTGTCTGTCAGAAATGTAGCTGTAACCTATTTGCTCCCAGGCTTGAAGAGTGAGCCATCACTGCAGCACGATTCCTCTTTGAAGGAAAAACGCTCTGTAACAGGGAACAAGAGGGAAACCACAAAGACAAGAGAGTGGAGTGCTCTATTAGTAGAGCTCAAAGCTTGAGACAAGAGAGTGTTAGACGGTTTTATCTTTCCTCTCCTGATGAGTCTAGTCACAGTCTCACCTCATTACTTGTCACTTACACGGATAAGATGTCTGCCTTAAACAACCTGTAGTCTGACGCTGCAGCATGACTGATGCTTCCCTCTATTATTAAAGACGTTGTGTCTGGTGTAAATTTAGCAGCAGCTTAACCCCCGTAAACACTCTTGATCCCTTTTTTGAAACACTATGAACAATTTTAAAACATTAGAATGTGATGCCACTGAGATTTTAACTTCAGATTAGTTTCTTCAGTTAAACTTCTGTAAATATATTGACAGTGTAGAGGTTCAAAAACAAATAAATTAACATTAAAATCAATTGTACATAAGACAGAGTTCCAAAGAGTTTCAAAAAAGTAGAGTCATGTGGTCTGTTTACCCTTTATTTTTTTTTCTATTTGTTCATTTATTTATTTTAAGTCAAAACTGGTAGCAGAGTTTTGATCAGGTTACAGAAACTTTTTGTGTAATGGAGTAAAAACAGAGTTGGAGTCATCTATAGGGCTACAGACAAAAGCACAAGTTCAAATTCCAGCATCTCGATCATATCAAAGCAAAAAAACAAAACAAAACAAAAAATAAATAGATAAATATTAAAATGACTTTTATTGGGAAGCACACATATTTTGTTTTATTTTATTTTATTTTTTCCCCCTCACATCTAAAATCTGATCTCAGTTCATATCTTTTGTAAGGAGTGCCCCTCATCTCTCTCATCCCATCTTTTCTCTCTAACCTTTAACCCCATCCAGACAGTTTCACCTCCATTCCATCATCTCCGTCTTCTCCCGCTCCATCTAATCCCAGCACTCCTCTGTCTCCACCCTCCATCATATCTTTGGAAAAGCTCCCAGCATCCCCTCTCCTCCCACAGCTAGTCCTGTTCTCTCCGTCGCGCCACACTCTGTGACCCTGCTCCATCCTCCAGCATTCACATCCTCAAACCCTCTTTGTCCCCTCTGGCCTTGCTCTCACCGCTCCTTTCTTCCTCTCCCTCCTCCTCTCATTCAGTCACTGAGGCCTTGCGTCTTATTTCCCCTCATCCAGCGTCCACTAGATACTTTCTGTTTGGTCTTGCTGTGGCCTGTTGCTGCCACCAGCAACTAATTAAAGTCCCTCATATGGCCTGAATCACAGTTATCTGATTAAAGCTGCTAATTAAACTGCCATTTCTGTGTTCATGTTTTTCCCACGATCCCTCTCTCCCAGCCTGTCCCTCTCTTACACTTACACCCACAAATATATGTACAGCAAAAGCTTGAATTTGACACACAGTGACAGCTTATTAACAGCCATGTTTGTTAATCTGTTTCCCCTTTTTTTAATCCCTTCCGTCCATCTTCTTGTCAGAATAATCAGCCGCGTCGTTTTTATTAAACGGCCGCAGCCTGGAGTCAAACAGACATGAAAAGCTTACTTATCATCCCATCAACTTGTATCTGACTCAATGTGAAACCTGAATGATTCTCTGAGCTGCTTCTGCCAACTATAAATGATCTGGTTATCGTGGCTTCAGGTTATTTTTAATCAGTGATAAGAGCATTTCAGCAATAGCTCAGTGTAATTATGATCTGTGCAAATGTTTCATCATTTTCTGATTATTGCTCTTGTCTGACTATTCAGGGATATCTTGACACATCTGTATCCACAAACCTGAGAACCACACAGATGTAATCTGTATGGGACTATACATTTGTTTCAGTAGCCACTGTAAGATTGTGTTTTTCAGCAGTGGTGTAGCTTTAAATACACTGTTTTCTGGCCACGTATGTAGTAGAAAAGCATGGTAAAAACAAGTTCAATTTTTTATTTGACCAAAAGAAACTGCATGTTCACACTGGTATACTTCAACATGGAAATATGTTTGAATATATCAGAATTTATACGTTTGAATGTCCCTCTTGAATATTTCAAGGTTACTGATTGACACAATTTAAAAAACATTAAAATCTCAAAAGTCCAGGTTTGAATATCAAGTGTTTAACAGTCAATTTGTTTGCCTAACATCCAGATAAAGTCAAAATATACTGCACTACGTTTTTCAATAGTTTCATGTGCAAGTATGTTCAAAAAGTGGGTTTAAAGAGCTTTTAATTATGTGTCAGTGGCTTATAATCATCATTATGATCATATTTTGGTCTGAATTTGTCACCGTACTGTGGGACAAACTAAGATGACAACTAGTGATCAGGAGACTGAAAACATCATTCTTTTTTAAACTTTAAATATCTTCATCTATGAAAATGAGCAAAAAAAAAAAAAACCCACAAATTTTAACCTGCACATCATCCTAAGTCCTAAGATGTTTTGAAAATATGTTTGTATTTGAATTTTATCTCCTTGTATGATTACCTGGTTTACAAAGTAACAGCAGAACAGCTCATATCATCACTACCACAGCTGAAGAAGCACAGTTATGTGCAGTGTCTCTTTTGACCACTAGTGAGCAGCAGCAGGCGCACTGATCCGTCAGCAGGTAGCAGAGTTGAGGACATATTTATTGTTTCAGGAGGGACATTACAGAGACCCCTGAGCCCGGTTTAAAGCCCAGTAAAGTGTTGGGAACAAAGCTCTATGTCTGCTCTCTAAGCTCAGTACCTCAAAGCTGAGGATCGATGGACCCCTGACTCAAGTGCACAGCAGCTACACATTCTGTAATGCAGTAATGTAGTTCATAAATATTGACCACTGAGCTGAAATGGCAGGTATAAATCCTAAAGGAATGTCCTGCTGTAGATAATGGGAAAGATGGAGGGAAGCAGCCGGCTACAGGAAACAGATCAAACTGCTGACAGTTCACCACGCTGCATCCAAGAGACTCAGCAGTCTAAACAGAGCAAGAGAGCATGGATAGGAAAGATAGCACAGAGTAGAAACATTTATCAAGCAAAAATGAAGCTTTAGTGTGTTTGTGCATGTGTGTCTAAATAATATTTGGTGTGGATGACTTAATGCCCTTCCTGCTTTTAAGGAATACATACATAAAATAACTATGAAGCCTAACTTAAACGTCCAACTCATCAAAATCTCATACAGTCATCCTACAAATTACACTTTTGAAAGAAGATTCTTATTAACATTAACATTAAATTACACCTTTCTTACAGCCAGCATCTGTGTGCTTGTTTGCATGTATGCACATCCTGTGTGTGAGGTTTGTCTGTTAGAAAAAGAACAAATGCTTATTGATCTCCAGCTGCAGCATGAGGTGGCCTTGAGTGTCTGCTCCTCTTTGGCCCAACAGACTGCAGAAGTCTTGTGTCTCTTCTTTATGACCGACCTTCATCACTGCTGTCTCCCTCCATCATGCCTCACTTTCTCCCCCCTTGTCTGATAGTAACCCTCCCTCCCTCATCCACCTAGTTTCATCTCCTCGGTCACGCTTCATGATCAGACCTGGAGACCATAACACCCCCTCTTCTCTTCCCTTCCCCTAAATATTTTACACTTGAGGTAAAAAGGACACTTTTTAGAGAATCAGAGCACTGAAAAATTGATAAACATACAAATACACACATATCCAACACATTTTATCACATTTTGTTTGCTATTTGCTGAAGTAAAATACTGATTAATTTAACAAACTGCAGACAAAATAGTGGCAAACAGGGTGTTGGTTAGTCTGAGGTCATAGTCCCAGTTGCAGCAGTGTCTGGGTTGGCTTCTGGCCACATTGCTGCATGTCTTTCTAACTCTCATGTCTCTATTAAGCTGTCCTATCTAATAAAGGCAGCATGCCGAAAGCAATAATTAAAAATGGTTGAAGACATGAAGTGAGCCATGAATAAAAATCTGCAAAGAACAACTGTCTGAATAAAAGTGTAAAAAGGGAGAAGTTAACTTTGACAAATACTTGCAGCCCTTGAATGATTCATACAGATTTTTAAAACATTTTACTTGGCTTATTTTGTTTCATTTTTAGCTTTTTTTTTTCCAAGTGTTCCAGTTCAGGGTGTTTCCTGCAGAGAACCAAAGAGGGTCATGTCCTTGTCACTGCATAGGCAACTCCTCAGAGACGTTGATGTAGTTTGCATACTTAAAATGTTTTTTGAAAACACAGAGGAAGCTGTAAGTAAGTGTTTTTACTTTGCATTTGAATCCTGCTCTTACTTTTGCTATACACTTCTGCACAAATAAGCCATCCTGGTAGAGTTTCTCACTGTCAGACACATGGAAATATACACCCATCAGACCAATAGAGGGAGTTAGCAACAACAGCAACACTGGAAACTTTACATGCAAGTCAGGGGGACCTGTTTGAAATTCATTGATTAAAAGAAATAAAAAGCTGAAATCAGAGATATAACGTAGATAAAAAGGCAAAAACAGAATTTCAAAGAAATTACATATAAATGAGGTGAAGAAACTAGAAAATATTTGATGCTAATCCTCCAGAAGACTAACAATACTAACCCGTCACCCATCATCGCCTCGCAGCCTGGCCGCTCTCTTAATGGAAATTGATGCAGATGTCAAGATTCTAATTTATGAGTCACATGAGGAGAGGACGTGGGTACAAACATGAGCTGTAATTGTGGAACCAAACTACCCTTCAACGACTGACACCACATGCGTAGTATTATGTCAGGGGTTCACTCTCACTGCGTGTGTGCGTGTGCGTGTGTGTGACTGGTGTGATCCTGACTGGAAAATAATGATGCAGCTGTGTCTTTGCTGGAAGCATCAGTGCTTGCTGGAAGACCACAGATCATATGCTTTTGTGGTCTGGAAAAACAAGTAATCGTGGACCTTGATAATCGAGCTGACACTGATGGGAACTGAAACCGCATCTTATTTAGAAAACTGCGCCACTACAATTTTATCTCACGCTATATTGTTACAGATTACCCTTATGAATTTCTAAGTGTCTCACATTATTCAAATCTAATCCAATTATGCTACAGTGACGAAGCGGCAAACTTTAACTTCAAAGTTAGTTAATGTGTGAAATGTAATTATCAGTGTAGCAAGCTTTATCTGGCGCCTCTGGCTCTTTGTCGAGGTCCACACCACATTTCAGGAAGCAGCTGCTATCTGATAAAAAGGGGAAAAACTTTATGACACAAGGGATTTTTCAAATTTGTGAATACGTGCATATGTGGATTTATTCACATGCTGTGTCCCTTTAGCAGTCAAACTGCCTTGCTGCTGTCTTCAGCTAACAGAAGGCGAAGTTACAAACCCCAGGGCTGCAGGACTGTCTAATGAAGCTTTAGTCAGCTGACCAGCATTTAGCACTGACCTTAGACAGTTTACAGAGAGTGCATGTACTCAAGAAACTTCTGTCCAAAAAGGCAAAGAGCCTGGAGTCTGAGCTTCCCCTTGAATCAGCTCAGTGTGGCCAAAAAGATGTGAGGTGGGAGGGAATAGCCTGGAGGATTTTTAAGCTTTTACTGTGTCATATCCTTAAGAAGGTGATACTAAAATAACCTGCTTTACACACACCAAATAAAAGAGGAACACGATGTGCTTCCAAGGAATCTTTATATGGAAATGGAGAACTATTCATAGTAATGATTGAAAGACCGCAGCACAGCACAATAACCAACAACTGTTGCAATTCATTCGCTCAGATCTATATGTTGCTTTCATTGCCCTTTATTAATCTTCTTACCAAGACACTATCTCCAAACACAGTCATATTATGCAATACCCAACATTTATTGTCCAAACAGACAACACTCAACATGACCCACAAGATAACACAAAGAAAAGAAAAAATAAATGTCCACTCAATTAGTAAAAGCACAAACAATAAAAAAAAAGAAATCAGCTGGATTTGGACGGTACACCTGTGTTATAATGGTGATAAGTTATATTTCCTCCCAAAAATAATGACTTGCTTTAAGTAACATCTCTGAGAACAGTCTGCAATAATCAAGCATATTATGGCATGATGAGAGATACAGCAGGTGTTTGGCTATACGTCCCTTTTCAGTGTGTATAAAATACTGTACAATATAATTGCTGCTGGTTTTCTTTGTGGATGCTGTCAAACACTGCATTTATGAAACCAGGACACTGTACCTTTAAAAGGAACACTGTGAGGAGGAACACTCTAATGGTCATTTGTTTACGTTCCTTAGTGTCTTTCTTTATTCTTCTTCTTCTTTTTTTTTTTTTTTTTTTTTGCACTATTGCAACCTTCTTTTGAAGCATTTCTGCTTTGAAATGTCACAATAGCAGCAGTGAGGTGTGTTGGCGGGTAAAAACAGGCTCGGGACTCTTCTCGCACAGATCAATCGTCACTTGAGCGTCCATCACTGTTTCATGTCCCCTCTTTTTTTCCACAAGGCAAATATAAGAAATTCATATAGTTGCACATTTTTGGCAAAAAGGACACTAGGAGGTGATTTCTTCAATGCAAAAGATTAATCTTCTCCTCAGGGTATGTGATGCTGATGTGCTTATGTCTGCCATTTGAGTCTGCTTGTGAGTTGATGTGGCTTTGTTTGTCTTTAGGCTGTTTCTCTGTTAGAGTTGTGAAAAAGAAAAGAAGGAAAGATAAAGAAAAGTCTGCTGTATGCATGCTTGTCCCACAACGGTTTGACATTTAAATTTGGATCAAGAGAAAGCAGCAGAAATCAGACTGTTCAATTAAAAAAAAAAGTCCTGAGTTGTGGTTAGCCAGGTAAACCTTTGTGAACAGTGATAGAGGTCAACACACGTAAATGGATCTTGTCAGATGCAGGTTGTCTTGATTGAAATAAAACATTGTATGAACAAAATAATTATGAATCATTTAGCTATTAAATTATGTTTGTTATAGATTAGTCATTGTCTCCTTTTTATTAAAACAGAAATGGGCACAGCAAAGTGTTTGTCATATGCAGGAATAACTGCGATAAATAAGATAGGTCTATCCTGAGACAGGAAGTTGATCTGTAAACTGTGACTGATGTTACAAAAAATAGGGCCAAGTGCACCAGTTAGACATGAAATAAGGTTGGTGTGTCTCTTACCTCTGAATTAGCCAAGGCCGACTCTTTTGCTTGAACTTATAAATAGTGCATTAAGC